>NC_138172.1:80270601-80870601 GCF_964165515.1 Mesoplodon bidens
GTTTTACTTCTTTTTGAAAGTTGTTATTGGGTGGGGGGTTACCAGAAGGTTCTTTATGCTGAAGTCCAAGAGCAGGTCCCTTTGAGGTGGTGTTGGAGCACTTGAGTTTACGTGAGGAATTGCTTCAACCTGACAAAGAAAGGCAGTGCCAAGAAGACTTACACATACTTTATTTGAAAATTCTTTTTTATCATTTGTCTTGAAAGATGAAAGAAGTCAAAAAACAAAAACAAAGAAACAAAGAAAACAACCCAAACAAGAAACTACAATGTTTTTATTTTCCCAAGGGTTGTTTTCTACAGAGAAGCGCTTCATGAAACTGTAAGCACTTTGGTGGCGTGATTCAGAAAAGATCTGTAGCCTTGGCTGGGTCTTCACCACAAATCCCAGTGCTCTTCCCAGAGATGTCAGTGGTACATATCTGACTATGTGTGTGCGTTATTAAAACTATCACGGGCCTGAAAGCTGGCGCTCACGGACCCAGTCCTGGAAGCTGGGTCAGGTACTCTGCACTGATGCTAAGGCTCCTCTCTGCCTTCCAAGGCATGAGATCCCACGTGGATTTGACTATGACTGACTTAAGGCCACTTGTAGACGATCAATAGACTTGGGGAAGAGCAAATCTTAAAAAAGGAAATAATAGCAACCTAACAATTATCCAGAAACAAAATGATAAAGTCAAAATCTAACAGTAAGCCTATGATTTTTTTTTTGATCCCAATAATAACAGCTACAGTTGAAAACTATGCCTGGTCAAGACTTCATTGATGATGTTCTGGTAACCAACTGTTCTTCTCCCAAAGTCTGTGTCCTTGTCATGCGTGCAGGAGCCAAGCAAATAACCAAGCGATGGTTGGTAGTCAGATGTTTTAGCAGAGGCTATGAGGGGCTTAATAAATGCTAGTTTTGTGTTGTGTTTTATGCATTTATTTATTTTTTAAAATTTTTATTGGAGTATAGTTGATTTTCAATGTCGTGTTGGTTTCAGGTGTACAGCATAGTGATTCAGTTATACATATACATATACTCATTTTTTTCAGATTATTTTCCCATATAGATTATTACAGAATATTGAGTAGAGTTCCCTGTGCTATACAGAAGGTCCTTGTTGTTTATCTATTTTATATAGAGTATTGTGTGTATATGTTTGTTAATCCCAAGCTCCTAATTTATCCCTCCCCGCAACGTTTCCCCTTTGGTAACCAAATTTATGTTTTTGAAGAGCAAATTTTAACAGCACTTAATAGGTTACTAATACTTTGCCTTGAACTGTATGTAAAAATTAAAACCTATGGAATTGAACTGTCAGCAAGCATTATTAAAGAATTCCAGTTTTAAAAATCAGATAACTTATCAGGAGAACCATAGATCATACTCAATAATCTTAACCATAACTGTATTAGCACTGAATTTGTGTATTAGCATGGCTTGCATAACAAGATATGTTTAATGTGTCTCTGTTTTATTTAAATACAATATGTGCATATTTCAAGACTATAGACCAAACTATAGCAATATGTCTATGGTAGAAAAGAGCAATGGACACACTAATTAACGTGCATCTTATTTGCACTATTATTGCCAAAGCTAATCATTGTTTAATTCAAGGTAGCTGTTCTCTCCAAAAATGCCAATACGGTTGGGAAAAAAACGAAATTTTTAAGAAATACCCTGCAGTATAGAATATCCAAGGATTGGTTTAAAACATGTTAGAGACCTTTGTGAAGAAGACATATAGCTAGGTAAATTAGTATCTTTGAAAAAAAAGTTTAGAAAAAGAGCACAGGAACTTTAGGAAACAAAAAAGAGGAGAGGTTGGCGAATAAGGGAAGTGTGGGGTCAGAGGAAAGAAAAAAGAGTGAATTTCTCCATGAGATGCTTCTGAGAAGTTAACAGCGAAGAGAAAAGACCCTTCTGTGATTAGATGGTGAGGAGTAGGAATTCAGGGTGAAGGGTACATAGGGAGGGCGAAATCCAGATTGCTGCAGGTTAAGGACAGGAGAGATGGTCAGATGGCAGACAGCAGCATTCATTAGAAAAGCTTGGCAGTGTGGATGAGATGAGAAAAAGAATGACATATTTTATTAAGCCTTTATTGATGCTGTCCCCCCACATTGAACTTGACTTTCTCCAAATCCTTTTACAGTTAATGAAGCAATGGCTTTATTATTTCAGAAAAATATTTCCAAGCTTGCCCGATTATAAAATTCACTGGGCACTTATTAAAAATATAAATTCCCAGGCTACACCTCGATGTAGTGAGTTGGAATCTCCAGTGACTGGACCTGGAAATGTGTGTTTTTATAAAAGAAACTCAGGTAATTCTCATGATTGGGTAACTTTGAGAAATACAGTATCAACACATTAAGTCATATTATAAGGTGGTCTTTTCTGCCAATTAATTAATATTTTAGGCTTTGCTTATCCAAGAATTATATATCCTTCTGGCTATAGATTGTGCCTTATATTCTTTTGTATTCCATAGGACAATGATAGGGTCATGTTAAAACCAAAGTATGTAATAAAAGCATGTCGATTCGTGGCATTTCATCTTGTAGAAGCTTATATTATTCATCAGACCGGTCTGTCCATAATGAAGGTTTTTGAGCCTATCTCTATCACTGGTTGCTTATAAATTCAGTGTCATAAGAACCATGTTGCTTCCTGATGGCTTTACATACTCTATGTGAAAATCTTCATTTGAATTATGCAGAAGGATTCTCAGAATGAACTAGAAGAGCAGCCCTCTCAAAATCAGGTGTTGAAACTATTTTGCTAATGAGTCAATCCCCTAACCTGCTTATGGGAGAAAAATAAGCCACGTTTGGAAAGATGTTTTCTCCGTGTCATTCAGATGCACTGACTCTATTGACCAAATACCTTAGACAATTATTCAGTCATGCACAGCCCTCCTTCCCGGGTATCGGCTTGTTTATTCAGGTAGAGGAGGGTATTATTATTCTCAGCACATCTTACCCTGGAGACAGTATACGATACTCCATGATCTCTTTAGTTTTCATTCACTCCGAATATACTCGCTGAGCAGCTATTATGTTCCAGGCATATTTCTAGGCACTAGGGATACAGCAGGAATATACAAAGGGCTTGTGCTCGTGGAGCACGCCTGCTAGTGGGAGAGATAGATAGTAGATAAATAACCAAATTTGTAGACAGATGTCAGTGCACTGAAGGAACAAAAAGCAGGGGGTGAAGCAGAATGAACATGAAGGGCTTTTTGAGATGAGGCAGTCAGGGAAGACCGCTGCCTGCAGATCCCTGGATGAGTAGAGTTTGGCAGCCCTGAGGAACCCTGGGGAAGAGCAACCTGGCAGAATGGATGAAAGTACAGGTATCTCAGGCTGGAGGGCTGGACCTGGAGATGAGCATTGTAGAGGCAGGAGGGGCTGACGCCAGAAAGGTGAGGGGGTGAGAAGGCAAACTTAAGAAGTTTAGTCAATTACTATATTCCAAGTACTGTTTGAAGAATTTTATAGATACTAACATATTTAATACTTGCAATGATTCTTTGAGCAAGTGCTGCTGTTCTCCCTATTTTAATGATGAGGGGACGGAGAGGAGTTCATTTACTTGCTACAGGTGGGATCTGAACCCACTGCTGCAACTCGACTATTCTAATGGCCTTTAAACAAATCTTATTTTATTCGTACTCCCTTCCCCATCCCACTCTTGCTTATAGAAAGGAATTGGGTATAATATATGTAAAGGAATAAGACATCTAGATACTGTTTACAAAACCTCATCCTCCTTATCAGCCCTCACTCTTACCAGGAAGGATTAGGAAGATGAAAGAAGCTGGACTTTTGTGGTGCATCTCAAGGTCAAGTTTCAGGCCGTGGAAAAGTTATTTTCTTTCATTTTCCTTGTGCATTACCCCACTTATTTTCTATTCGATTACTGATCTTGGGTCCATGACCTAGGTGCTCTACAGATAGAATTTATGTATCGATTTATCCGTAAAGACACATAACTTCAGCACATTATTTCTGAGAGGACGTTATTATGGTCAACTGGACATGTGTCCTTCACCTACAGCCATTCCTTTGATCCCTTTTGGGGATGATCCATGCTTTTTGTCAATTGAGTCCTGTAAGTGCAAATGAAAACGTTTAGAGAAGCATCTACAGATGCAGCTGCCAGGAGCCTCTTATCCCAGAAGCTTCCCACAGTTTATATTTTCAGAGAGAAAACAGAATTTACTCTGTGTGTATTTCTTATTGATTCAAATGTTACTTAGAAAAAAATCTCAAGTGTTTCATGCTCTTTCTTTAAAAATAACTAGAATCCATTCCCTAGAGTAAACATGTGGGAACATTATTAAGGACAGGGTGTTTCAGAGCGTGAGCTGGAGAAGGGTGGAGATGGTGACGAAGATCACACATTCTTCTACAACACGTCATGCCAAGGAAGTAGAAGAAAGAATGTGAAAATGAAGTGTAAAAACATCAGAAAATAGAAAATAGAATAACAGGGGAACATTACTTTGTTCCTTAGTACTGTCAGGTGGGAAAAGAAGTGGAATGGGACTTGGGAGATTTGGCTTCAAATCCTATTATGCTTCCTGACCAACGGTTTGACCTTAGCCAAATCACTTAGGTGTATGGCTCACTCTAGCTGTGACCACAGGCAAGTTCCTTTATCCCTGTCTGCCTTAGTTTCCCTGTCTGTCAGAAGGTAGTAATAATAGTATAGACCTCCAAGGGTTGTTGTAAGGCTTAATTAGTTAATATAAGTCAAGCCTTAGCATAGAGTATGACAAATAGTAAACAATAGATGGCCATTATTATTACTATTACTAATGTCTCAAAGCCTAATTTTCTCGTATAGAGGGATGGACTCTAATTTTATAAATATATGGTTCTTGCACAGTTTCTGCAAATCTAGAGAACTCCTTCATCTGAAGAACCCACTCTTCTCTTCCCTGCTCCCAGCAACTGGTTAAGTATATGAGTTCTTATATACTTGCGTATAGAATAAAGCTCAAACTCCTTAGCCATCCATTCGGAAGCGTTGGGAATCCAGAGCTATCTAGACATTCTTACTTATAACCTAGACAGCCTTACTTCCAATCACATCTGTTCATCAGGAAGAGGGAGCCACCTGCTCTTTCTTACATGTACTGTGGGATAGCCTCATACTTTGACTTTACTTCTACCATCCTTCCTGCTTCTCCTCAACTCAGCATCTCAGAATATGTTCTATCCATCATTCAAGGCTCAACCCGAATACCAACTCTTCGGGGAAAATATTTTTTACTTTCCCACATGGAAGTGATCTCTTCCATTTTTAAACGTTCCCAGTACTTATCTTTGTCTCTTTTATATGAATACTTGTTTTCTACCTAGCATGACAGTCAAGCTAGTGTTATGACTGTATGCGACACATTAAATATGACCACAAATCCCTTGAAACTTTTCTGACTAAGAGGTGGGGTTTGTGTTCTGTTCCTTTGAAACCAGGTGGGCTCAGGGACTGCTTGGCCCACATAATATGTTAAAAGTGATCCAGAATCTTGCACCTGTTTTTATATTTGGACCTTAAGAGACTGGTAGATTCTTATCTCTTCAATACTTGCTCTGGGGAAAGCCAACCACAGTGTAATAGTTTTATTCTGTGGCCACCATGCTGGGGAGGACATACAGGCACACCTGCTGACAGCCCTGGCTGTGCCCTGCCTTTAGCATCTTTTCCAAGTCTGCAGATACGTGGACACTCCAGCGCATCCACCAGCTGAATACCATGGAGGGAAGTGTGTTGACACCAGGCACAACAAACATTTGCCAGGCTGAGACTTATCTGATTCCCTACCAACAAAATTGTGAGATATAAGAAAATGATTTGTTTTAAGCCACTATACTTTGGAGTGTTTCATTATGTAGCCATGAAGAATCATAACACATTTCTCTTGGGCTCTGAGATCTTTAATGTCAGAAACTCTGTTATACTCAATTTGTATCTCTACAACCACCACTTAGCCCATGCACTTGTACAGGGTAGGATTCTTTTCCAGAAGCATCCCCAGATTCTCAAATGTGTGTTTCTAAGTCAGGGGTTTTCAACCTTGGTTGCATGCTAGAAACAGAGAGATTTTAAAACCCTGGAGTAGGAGCCAGGCATCTGTGACATATAGATAGAGCCCTTCCTTTATAAAAGGGAAAAAGAATGGAGTAAAATGGAAAAGTATACTTCTTTATGTTTGAGAGATGAGTAAATAGATGGACTAAGTATTTCAATTTGATATCATGGAGGTATGGAGTGTTTCTTCTGAATTAATAATTGGTGAAGAATCTCATTTTTCCCCTGAGCTGTGGCTTCCCTCATTACAGTGGGAGATGGGAATTGCATTTAAATCTAATAAATTTAAGCCATCATTGGTACTGTTTATGGACTACTTGTTATGCATGTGACCCTATTCTGAGTGGAGATGGAGGCTAGAGAAAATGTCTGAGACACTGACCCTGTCCTCAAAGCGCTTATCATGGAGTCTTACAAATTATGTTGAGAAAATATAACTATTGATATCATACATGATTCAATAGAAGTTATACTAGTTAGATTTTTTTTTTTTGCTAAATTGTGTGATGCAAAGTATTGAAGGAATTCAGAGGAAGGGAGATAAATGAAAGATAAAACTGACAAAGAAGTAAATAAGAGGCATAATTTGGCCAAGGAAGGGGAAAACCAGGCAGTGAGAAAAACATATGTGAAACCACAGAGACAAAATAAGCATGGGATGTTTCCTTGTCTGAAGGCAGCAGAGACCAGTCTGGAGTGTGGGCTTGCTGGGGAGATGGGAGAAATGAGGTTGAGCAAGTTTAATGGCAGAAAATGATGAAAGATCTCTTAAAATCCTTCAAGTCATTTCTAAAAATACAATTCTATTCTATGATTTGGAGTAGCATGTACACCACTCAATCCCTGGTTATTTAAGCAAAGGTAACACTTAGCCCTGGCAAACTAGTCATATCCTAACATGTTTTTTTTTTAACTTCCTCTGTTCAATCATTAACCTGACCTTTTGCCCCAAGGAGGTGACTCTTTCACGGGCACCACCTCTGCCTGAGCAGGGAACAGATGCAGAAAGCAGTTGTCCCATTTGGGCAGTTGGTCATCAGTCATCAGTTTGCCTCTAGCAGAATATCTAAATATAGTGCAAGGAAACAGCTTTCCCAAGCCTTCCGGATCTTGAACACCAGGACTATAGGAATCCAGGACAGAGGAGGGGAAAAGGATTCTATCCCTATGGAATCTCCCAGATGCTAAGGGAAAGACTGGGAAGTCTGTTCATATTTGAATGCATGTGCCTCAAACCCCAATTTTCTTTGACTAAAGAGCAATTGGGTTTTATACATCAGTTGTCCAACTGCTGCTAATACTTCCTGTATATGTCAATATCATACCTGTAAGTAGACTTATGTATACTTGGTGTGTTTACGTGTGCTAAAGTCCCTGTGTTTGCTAAAGACACAGCAATGAACAAACAGACAGGAGTTCTGCCCCCATGGAGCTCATATTCTATCAGAGGAATAAGACATTTAGCAACAAACTAGTTACTTCTAAACCTGATAAGTTTTTAGAGAAATACAGAGTATGAATACAGAGGTTTACCAAAATGAAGAGAATGCTCTGGTTACAACAACCCAAGAATCCTAGTCCATATTAGAGTTTATAAATATAAATAAACCAGTGTTCTGATTTGATGTCTCAACCTCATAAATGTGTTTGTGAAAGAGGGAAACGCCCACCATGCAGATGACATTGGAGGTAACGGGGGCTTGGGAAGTGGCCCCACCTCCCCCGTGGACCAACCTCTTCATTGCCACAGATTCATGAGCCCTTTCCCTAAATGGGTACACTTATTAAGGAGAAAACAGAGATCATATGCTTTCCAAAAACTGCCTCCAACAAGGGTTAAAACAGAAGTGTTTCTGGTCTAATCAGTTAATTTTAAAATTTAATTAACCCAAGTCTACTTTTCTTCCAATATTTTGGTTGACTTTGGCAGAATCACTTCAAGGTATCCGTCCTCTGGAGAATGTCGGTGGTGACTGAATAATTCCAAGATTAAGAAAAGATGAACTTTTTTTCTTTCTATTAAAATTTAATAATCTTTTTGTAAAGCCATAGTGATCATGTAAAGAACCTGGAGGGTTCTTTGCCTATGAAATTAATACTCTGCTGACATCCGGGTATTTGCAAAAATGACCAGGAAGGATTCATCTTTCAGGCTCCAGTTTTGAACGTTGCCTGTGAACATCGTCGCTGAAGACATAGAAGGGTTGCCTCTTCATCTAGAGCAGAGTGCTCCCTCTTTTCAGAGATAGTACAGCCATTTGAGGAAGGGTTTCACTTGTCGCTAAAGTGTAATTTTAGCTAATTTAACCTAAAGGTTAGTGGAAAGATTTACGATTATAAAACACATAGGTTTTAAAATGTTTAGAGACAATTTATAGATAGAGGAAAATGCAAATCCTCAAAGTAAATATTAAACTTGGCTGCTGCCCCGAAACATACCTCTTTGACGTGGATCACATGAACCGTAGTTTGGAAACAAAATTAACTTTCGAATTGGTCTGCGTGACCTTTGGCCTCCCTCCTCTTCAGGCCATGCCCTCATCCACACTAGACTTGGCTTCCTTATGCACTAACGAGGGGAACATGTCCTTTCCCGCTACTATGTTAGTTTCCTGTGGCTGTAGTAACAAATTGCCACACATTTAGTGGATTAAAAGAAAAGACGTTTATTCTCTGACAGCTCTAAAGGCCAGAAGTCAGAAATCAAGGTGTCAACAGACCCTCACTTCTTCTAGAGGTCTAGGAGAGATCCTGTTCCTCGCCTCTTCCAGCTCACGGTGGCTGCTGGCATTCGCTGGCTTGAGGCTGCATCCTGCCAAGGCCTGCCCCCATCTTCACCCTGTCTTTACCTCTTCCACGTCTCCTCCTCAATGTATGTTTCTCCTCCACGCCTCTTCGTAAGAATGCTTGTGATGCCATGTAGGGATAGTCCAGGATTTTCTCCTTAAGATCCTTTACCTTAATCACACCTGCAAAAAATTAATTTGTTCCAAATTAAGTAACATTCAGAGGTCCCAGGGATTTATGTGGATATCTTTGGGGAGAATATTTTTCCATGATCACATCCACCACCAGGAGTTGATCCTGCTCCATGTACGTAAGTCTATATTTCCTACAAGAATGCAATCTTCTAGATGATAGGGAATAATACATTTTTGAATTCTTTATGGTACCTTGAACTGTCCTGAGCACATAACGGGGGGTTAATTCTTGTTAAATTGTAGTAAATACATAAAATTACATTCGATAACATATGGGAAAAAATTGACTTCGGGAGGAAAAAAAAGTGGCACATGACCCCATGACCAAGAGCAAGATGCCAGAATTGACCATCTAGCCCGCTGCATCATCACCAACCCATTCTAGAAATGATGTACAGGGGTGTTAAAACCCACTCACAAAGCCAGACTGTCATTCTGGTCACGTTTCCTCTCCCAGTTCCCCAGCCACTGCCCCTCATGCTGGGGGTGAATGTTTCTTCCCACTGAAATGTACCTTCTGCCCTGGGCTTCTCACTACTCTGTACCCCACCACCAGGACTCACCTAACCTGACTCTTAACTTCTTAGATCTCAATTAGCTTGTGTAATAAGCTAGTCTTTCAGAACATGTCATTGATCCCACTAATCAACCTCGTTAATAAGAGCTTCCAAGTAACATATGCTTTTTAACTGTGGCCAACTTGAAATAATGGCGCTCTAATGTTGAATTGAGGGCTCAGAGGCTCAATGGTGGTGGACTGTCTTAATGGGTTTCCTAAAATCACATGTCTAATAAATGGCAGAACTAGGGGCCTGGCTCTATTGATGCCAAATCCCATCTTTTTTCCATTTTACTACAACTAATTCTAACCCATCAGCAGCTCAGAGGGTGCCATTCATCTTGTCCCAATATCTGACCACATTTGCCCCTATACTAGGGGATGACCCTCCTCCTAAATTTGGGGCCACTTCGTTTTTTCTGATTCAAATCCATTTTTTTATTCCTTTAGTGGATTTTTAAATGTGAACTGGACACATCCCCTTTTCTTTCCTTTGGCTTTTCGAGGATAGAGAGAAAGGAATGGCTTGGGCCTTCTGCATTAGTGGTGAGGACCGTTATCACACATCGTCTTAATCTTAGAACTTGGGAGCACAAAAGGGAAACTTTTTAAAATTCATTTTATGACATTTTCCCCCTTCCAGTCATATAATTTTAAAAATGCCCCAACCAATTTATTTATTTTTTTAAAAAAGTAGTAGAAAATTTCCTTCTGGACTTACTTTCTATGTGCTGAGTTTGAGCCTGGAGCACATTTTTTACTGCTGGAAATAGGGGGTTATAATGAAAATGCTGACACAACCTCACCCATAGAGGTGCTAGCAGGCATGGCTATAATAAATAATGTGGGAAATATTTTACACTTCAAGGCAATTACATGTTCAGCCATCTTTAGGATAGCTGGCCCATGAAGGGTAAGGATGAGGTTTCTGTGACAAGTGTAAAAGACCCATGACTCATGAATGCCGGGAGGTACAAATGAATTACAAGAGCTGAGTGAAAGCCATATAATCACCTATCGTAGGTAAAAAATATTCTGTTTATTTGCAGGGGAGAAGGATGGCAACATCCAGCCAGGGCACTTCTGCCAGTTTAGGCTTTGACCAACAGGGCTGGAGGTGCTGAAAATTGGACAATGCTATGGACTCAGCAAGCACTGCCACATACACAAAGCAACTGATTTTTATTCTTGACCTTTCCCTCATATAAATATGTTTTCAGTGGACAGTGAAGTGATGACTTACGTTTCCAGATGGGTGAGAGTGTCTGTGTGCCTGCAGATAGTAACGTGGCCCTGGGGGCACTGGAGATGGTGACAGAGCAGTCACTAGCTCAGCTCTGCTCAGGCCGTTTGCTCACTAGCATGCCCTGTCTTGTCATTTGATTGCTACATTCCTTCCTTCCTCTGTAGCTGAGAATAACAGCAGTGGCTGTTCAGGTGCCTCTTCCCAGGGGCTATTCACCTGTAGGTACGGGAAGTTGGCTTTGACTTTTCCTCTTTAAGTGCCTTAAACAAATCTGGTGGTAATGAATTAGGACCTATCTGTTACAGATTCCCCTGTGTCTGGGTTAGGTACTCCATAACCGTCTCTAATCCCCCAACATACCACTTAGAACACTGTTTCCATTGCTTGTCAACTGAATGCATCTTTCCTGTAGACTGTAAGCTTCATAAAGACAGAAACTGTCTTATTTGGGGTTGTACTCCCAAAGCCTAGCCTAGTGCCTGGCATTACGGATTAATTAAACAAAGGAGTGAGTGGCCTCATGGGTTAAGCCATCTCATATGTCCAGTTTTTTCTCAAACAATTATTGTGCCTGATCCGATGCAGGCATTGTGTCATTGTGGTGTCAGTGAATCATACTCCTTGCCCTAGAGGGGCTCTCATTTTAGTAGTGAGCTTAACTGAGTGAATAATCACAAGATAGTCTGACAAAGACTATATAAGAATGGTACGGACCAGATAGAATGTTGGCCAGAAGGACGAATGACCGGTTTGGCAAATATTACTTATTAACTGAAGTGACTTATAATATTTGGCCTTATATCGTTAGTCCTCAGTTAATTTATGTGTTCTTTCACCCTGAATAATCATTAGGTATATCTTCTACATCTTCATAACTTCTTCAATACCTAGAAAGGCGCTTGTTACAACTAGATAATTACTGAATAGGACATTGTGATGGGAGTAGACAGACTGGGAACATGATAATCACTTAGGACTGAATGCCAGTTTTGCTACATACTGGCTTGTGATCTTGAGTTAATTGTTAAACCTTTGTTAAACTTTTCTGAAGCTTTAGTTTCCTAGTCTATAAAATGATGTCTGTCCCACAGTGTTGAGAATTAGATAAATAGTAATTAAACTATTGCTTTGTTGTTCAGTAAATGTTGTATTTAGTACTATGTTACTATGGGTTCAATACATGTTTTTCTTTTTGGACCTAAGTAAATAGTTGCCAGGTTGTTGATAGTCATGAGATAAATTACATGTTGAACTAAAAATATAGATGGTTGGAAATTGTGAATGTGGTGATTTCCTTAAAATAGACTGGTGTTTTAGCGCATTTAACAGTTTGGCAGTGCTTAGTTTAGGATGCATTATGTAATGGAAGAGAATTTGTTTAGATTCACTCTTGGTAGGTTTATTTGAGTAACTGTGTTCATATCACTGTCTCCACCTGTTCACCTGCATCAGTCCATCAAAACTTTCCATTCAACTTATAATTTGAAAATCCACTAAAAGTGGTAGAAGCATAGCGGTAGTAAGAAGCAATCACCATCATTCATTACTTTATTTCCCGCATTTTTTTCTTCACATGTGGGAAAGTATAGATAATGTCAAGGCAAAGAAGAGAGAGGTTTTATTTCATTGATCAAATTCTTTAGAGTTTCCCATAGGATTTCAGCTGCAGCTTCCACTGCAGCTTCCATTCCTGATGGAAGAACAAACAAGAAATGGGCATTCCGTGTGTGTGTGTGTGTGTGTGTGTGTGTTTGTGTGTGACTGACAGTAGTCAGACATATAGGGAAAATAAGGTCTAATGATCTTAACAACAAATGTTTTATTTTGTTTATCACCTTGGGTCACACAGCTTCTGAGACTTTTACTCTGGACCATGCAGGCTAAAGCCAGAGTGTCTGATTCCTCATGAGATCCATTTCATGTTCAAGCTTGTTCACTCTGAGAAAGAATAAGAGAGAGCCTTGGGACCACAGATTTATATTTATCATATTTAAAATGTTAACATGGAAGAGTGTCCTTGTTATACTATAATTTGATTAAATAATTGCCAAGTAGTTGTTTTGACATGCAGATTTCCAAAATGTACTACTTTTGATAACAGAGTTAAATTATCTGTAAATTTTCTGAATTAAATTATGTTAAACCCATCCTCTGCTGTCTGAGCTATGAGTAGATACATTTATAAATACTGTATTTAATTTTTGCTTAATAAAAATGTGAAAGTGAGCCACAATATCTCAGAGAGGGTCTCCTTAAACATTTGCAAGGCTGTATTAAGTAACATATTAAAGTACATGTATGACTGTGTATGTATACATTTTTCATTCCCAGACAAAGCCATGATTATTCAAGAGGTTTAAAATAACATGCACTAATTTATTATCACTGGTTATAAAGACTTTAGAAGGGTGCAGTGA
The DNA here is from genome assembly GCF_964165515.1 of Mesoplodon bidens. Taxonomy (NCBI): domain Eukaryota; kingdom Metazoa; phylum Chordata; class Mammalia; order Artiodactyla; family Ziphiidae; genus Mesoplodon; species Mesoplodon bidens. Next base: position 80,283,898 of record NC_138172.1, read on the forward strand.
ACATTATGTTAGCATTGATGTGTCAATCTTTTAGTTGAAGAATGGAACATCTTAATCCCAGAACAGCCTTAATTAACAGAAAATAATTAGCATCATTTCCCCAGCAGAGAATATGAGGGTTTTTTTTTTTAACAGAATCCATTGATTGATAATTAAGGAGGAGTTAGTTGTAATAAAACTCCCAGTATTGCAATTTCTAATTGGCCTTTCAGGACATTTTACAGTTACAGTTACTTTGTTCCAGGCATTTTCTGTCTTTTGAAGAGTTTTTATAAGAATCTTTCCTCTCCAAAGCCAAGGCTCTGCAGGTGACAAAGGAAAGGGACGCAGTGGCATACAGGCGTGCATCAGTGTCAGGTGGGCAGAGCTGGGGCTGGAGAGCTGTTCATTTCCTTTTAAGCTTTTGTGGACACCATGCTTTCCCCCTTCAGGGCTAAACTTGTTCATGGGACAAGTAGGATTTGCCTGTGGGTGTCTCGCTGCAGGAAATGTTCTGAAGTCTGGAACCATCTCCTCCCTGCAAATGATGCACAAATCTCTGATCATCTCCTCTTTAAGCACTTAAAGCTTTTCCTGAAAACATAGGCTTGGTAAAGCCCCACCACCTCCAGTGCCTCTTTTTTGTTAATTTCCTAACTTTCTCTGTGTCTGCTCTTTTGTATGCAGGACACAAAGAGGAACAAATTCGATGTGAATGTTGTAGAAAAATTGGGAAATATAGCAGAATAAAGAATAAAATAAAAGTACATTCTACTGAATATACTTTTAGATAACTACCACAATTTTGGAGTATTTCCTTCTGGTCATTTTTTTTCTATGCATTTTTCTACATAATTGAGTTCATCTGTTTTTTTAATGGAACATGCATTTCTAAAATTTTAGTTTTTTAAATCCCCAAAACCTCTGAAGCTGTGCTAATTTTTTTTTTTTTTTTTTTTTACTGAACTGAAATAACTATTTGCTGCTCTGATTGGTTATTTCATGAGTCATTTGGTGGGGAGTAAGAATACTGCTTTCCTTTTATATAATATTTTTATATTTGTTTGTCTTCAATTGCAATGTGAGGATGAAATTAGCCCTCACTTTCAAAGTATAGAGTGTAATTCAGAAAAATAAATTAAGCAAATTAGATAAAGTGTAGAAAGAAGCATGATATTAGTTTCATAACAAAAATAGTAGGTGTTTGTTACTTGTTTGAACAAAAAAACAGCCATGTGATGTAACACAAAAAAAGAACAAGCCATGGATCATTTTATTGACTTGTGAAAAGAAATAATCCTCTCATAGGAAGCAGCTCAAAAGAAAGAAAAAAGAAAAAAAAGACTTTTGATAGTCTTTTTGAAGATATATCCATTCATAAACCTACCCATAGTTTACAACAAATGTTCAATTTAAAGAAAACAAGAAAAGAATAGAAATTTTAAAAATCAGAAGAAAAATACACTAAACAAACAAATGTAATAAATATATTCACTTAATATATTTGGTTACATTTGCATTACATTCTATATATATTAACAAACTTATAGAAAATGTTAAGTGGGGCTTCCCTGGTGGCGCAGTGGTTGAGAATCTGCCTGCCGATGCAGGGGACACGGGTTCGTGCCCCGGTCCGTCTGGGAAGATCCCACATGCTGCGGAGCGGCTGGGCCCGTGAGCCATGGCTGCTGAGCCTGTGCGTCCAGAGCCTGTGCTCTGCAATGGGAGAGGCCACAACAGTGAGAGGCCCGCGTACCGCAAAAAAAAAAGAAAATGTTAAGTGAAAATTAGAAGATTTTTATATAATGGAATAGATGAGTACAATAGATGCTCAATATTTTTATTTTGATTAGTTTTGAAAAGAAAATACAGTTCAACAGAATATTGATTAGAATAAATTTGAGGCACCAAATATCACTAAAACTTTTAAATGTCCACTGAACTAAAGATTCATGCCTATTACTTGGGTCACATCCACTTACTTCTCTCAATCCCTTCATGAGAGTATTGAGGTCTTTTTTCTTCTACATATGAAGAAATAGTCGATTACATCTTCCGAAGTACACACAATGGAACAGGGAGACATAGTTTGCTTTGGGGAAACATTTCTTGGGGGTGGCATTAGTAGTTGCCCTTTTGGGGCTATAGAGATATCTTAGTAATCTTCCTTTTCAGTATTAGCTTTGAGTTACACAACTTCCTGTTGAATCCACAGGATGAATTAATCACAAAAGTATCCCTATGTAATTGAATGAATTTACTGACCATCATTAAAGATGAACCAATTGTATTTTAGCAAGGACATCTACCCCCAAATACCAGACCATTGTAGAGTCACTTCTATTGACATATTATTGGGGTCTCAGCTAACTTGCTATCTTCATTATCTAGAGTTAAGAAAATTAAAGCTTGAGTGATGGCTTTGCCATTTAGATTTGGAGGAAGCAAATAATTTTAAATTAAGAAAAATAATTATACAGTTTCTTTATCTTAACGTTAGTATATATTAATATCTCATTTAAGGTATTCTTTAAAAATTACTCGTACAATGTGTGTACGAGTACACACACACACATACACACACACATGCATATCCACAATACATTACAGAACACTATTCAATGTTCTGTGTTGTAAGTACAAGGCAACTCAATGAGATTGGCCAATTTAGAACATACAACTCACATATTAAGATTGATAAATTAGTATATTGTAACCTCTTTCAAGCCAGTGAGTGCTAGATCCTACTATCTTGAGTTCTGAATGATCTGAAACCATGTTTTTATTCTCCTGTGGCTTCCTCTCTTTTTACTAGTTGTTTCAATTATGTCAGATATTTTGGACCCATAAGAGCTGACAAAATTTTACATGTGATGATTCTTGACCTGCTGTACATTTTTAGGGTTAGTTTCCACAGTATTAGAAAACCCCAAATCACAGTGATTTACACAAGACAGAATCTCATTTTTTTCTCATGTGAAATTCTGGAGGTGTGCCATCCAGGGCTGATATTGTGCTCTGTTTCACAGTATCTTCAGGGACCTGGACCCTGTTCATATCACCATCCTGTCTTCCCCACAGTGTGGTTTTCATCCTCCTGGACCAAGATGCTGGTGTCCCCATTCTAGGTAGCAGGATAGGTAAAAGAATGAAGAATAAGAGGCAAACAATGCAGAGTTGACTTCTGAAAAGAAACTGTACTCCCTGAAGCTACCAAAGACACCTCTGTTTATTTCCCATTAAACAAAACTTAGTCCCATAGCCTCATGAAGTTGCAAGGGAGACTGGGAAATATAACTCTTTATTCTAAGAGACCCAGATAAAAGTCCAATATGGGGAAAAAGGAGAATGGTAAATGGGGCAACCAAATGTCAAGGAAACAAAGGAAAAACCTTGTCTTAGATCAAGTTCCTTAAGAAAGAGAGCTCAAGACAGGTGTCTGTGAGTATATGATTAGCATAGCGAATGCTCTCAGGAGAAAGAGAGAAGAGATGAGATAGGATGATGGGAAGGGATGGAGCTACAGAAGAATGTGGTCTTATTCCAGTCTGATCATGTAGGGAGCTCTGCAGCAAAAATTGATTAAAGTTCTGTCCCACCTAAGACAAAGAAAGGGGACTTTGGGAATTTTATCACAGTCACTCAATGGTCATGGGCCACTGGATTAGCTTCCCCACATCTGGTGGTGCTCTAGGGCAGGGGAGGCAGGAAGATTGGGAAGCTGGGGTGCAGGCAGATGGAGATTCTTCTTTGTTCTTTGGAATTATAGTGTCTGATGTCAGCAATTTGAGGTCACTTACTCAGTTACTTATTTGATTATGTAATTTAGGAAAAAATCTACTTAGCATAGCATCTCCGCACACCTACCTTGAGCATGAACAAATGAACAATCTGCTATAAGAACTCCCCAGACTGCTTCTGGCAAGAAGCTTCTGAAACAGTTGATGATCCCTTGGGAAAAATAAATATACTTGGGTATACGAATGGTAACTTTTCTTCTTCTTCTTCTTCTTCTTTTTTTTTTTTTTTGCTTCTCTGCCTTATCTTTGATGCCCACTTAAAAGGAAGAACTCAAAAGGGTTATAACAGTTAGAATTTTTCCCCCTCAAAACAAAACGAAAGAATAATCCTCTTGTCCATAAGGCTATCAAAAACCAGTACGAACATTTGGTGCAACCAATCTATTACAAACCAATTTTATAGCTATATAATGAGATCTAATTGCTGCTTTATTAGTCTGGCTAATATTAAAAGCGTCAGTAATTGCTTTTCATTTAAGTTGGTTTTCCAATTTAAATTGCATGTCCAATACATTACCATTAACTTATGTTACTTCTTTTATTTAATAGATCTTTTTTTCTCTTTCTAGTCCACACATAGGATTTCCTCTTCCTAACTAGTTGAAATGGGGAAAGGAGAGAAATGAGGATAAATGAGAATTTTATACAGTAAATGCTTATATTTCTGGGATGCTATAATAGATCTTTCATACTGTAAACCCCAGTGGGGTTTGGGTGGTGAGATGTCTATCTGGACCTTGATCCAACTGTAGGCAAAAGAAAAGCTGAGCAAACGAATTGTTTTATCATGGAGTTTACAGAACGCTATTATTAACTGAAATAACTAGATTAGCCATGTCCAATTTCTTTCCATCATATTAATTAATAGATCAAGGTAATATTTAATGAGGTAACTCAGTGATTGACTATATGCCCCTCCCCCACCGTAATGTCTCCACATTCTTAAATTCTCTGCTCACTTCCTCTGAGAAGCTTTTTCAAATTCTTTACTTAAATTAGGGGTAGGTTTCATATAATCAATGCAGCAAAATTATAGATGGGTATGGATGGATGGATGGATATATTTATTTATGTTTATATGTCTCAAGTACTAGGTTTTAAACTCCCAAGGGTAAGCAGCAATCTTTCCTGTTTTATTCAACATTTTATCCCCCAACTATTCAGTGAATGAATTAATTGGGAAAAAAAGAATGGCTATGGATGATTTAAGAAGAACCAGAATGTATGAATAGTTAATTTCCCAGTTACAGCTGCTTAATTTTTATGTATCTTTGAGCAAGTCACTTCAGCTCTCTAGGAATCTGATTGCTCACTTGTAAAATAAGGCAAGTAAACTAGATTATTTCCAACGCCTGATATAATTTTAACATCTTCCTGAGATGCTGACCACAAATATATGGTCAGACTCATGTACCTGTGAAAAATAGGTCAGATTCAAGACTAAATTTTACAGTCAATATTGATGTACCATTTACTGTGACTTGAATTTAGTGGGCATTGAAAAAATGAGTGTTTACATGCTATATTCCAGAAGCCTAGCACTGTGCCTGGTAATTTTAGGTACTCAGTAAATTTTCTTGAAGTAATTAATTAAAGCAGGGACTAAATTTATATGTGGAATGAAGACTTTTTACATTGGAAGTCCAGAGTATGCTCAAATTGCAGCATAACTGTACCTCAAATAGTGGTGACTGAAACCAGTATGAGTGTTTAGAAGATCAATATTTTTCATTTTTTTCTTATTCTGGTCTTCTAAATGTCTTTATCATTGGGGAAAAAAAAGCCACAGAAAAGAATCAAGGAAAGTTAAAACCTAAAACCAGACATCCAAGATAATTAGATTTATTTTCTCTTAACTCCGTCATCAGCTGGGTGCTTGGAGTTTGTCAATGGGTAGAATAGAGGAAGAAAATGGAGATTTTCAAAAAGTTACTTGGCTTCCTGCAGGATTTTGAAAGCAACCACCTTGGGGCTTTTTCTTCTCTTTTTTCCCTGCCTGGTCTGGTCCTGTAACTCCATCCAACACGCTGTGATGCTAGTAATTTGTTAAATGTCGTGCAGATCCCCAGCTCTGAGTGAGGCATTATGTCTTGCACATGTTGGGTAGTAATTGGGGATTTGTCTTTTCCACGGGGAAATTTATCTGAGTAGTAAGGTTTGTGTCTCTTTTATGAAAGGATTGCTTTTTTTTCCCCCTGGATTGGCTGTTGTGATCTTAGGTTGATTTTTCAAGGGATGACCAGTGCTGGCCCAGTGTGGCGATTATGATTTTGAATGCTGATTATTTATTGCCTTGGGCAATGGATGCCAGATACCCACCTCCTAGAAAGGAGCATTTCAGGGACCACTAAGAAAGTGAAGTGTTGACTTTTACATGCTCCCAACTGAAATAAATTAGTATTTTCTGTAATATTTATTAGAAAAAATTAAATATATATATAATTGTTTGTTCAATGGTTGTCTTTCTTGCTAGAATTTAAGTTCCCTGAAAAGGCTAAGGCTTGTTAAGAATGCCATATGTGTCCAGATACTTGGAGAAAGAAAGAATTCACATCCTCTTCTTGGTTCAAATTTAAGCCTTCTTGCCTTGGCTTTGGGAGGTTCTTAAAGAGGGAGGTCCTAACCCACATACCCCCCAAAAGTAAAGCCAGAGGCAAAGGTTCATGTTAAAACTGATACCAGGGAGGTTTATCTGAAAGATGATACCAGGGAATAGAAGTAAAAGACAGGGGAAGAGTAGACTGGAGGAAGGAAGGAAAGCTAGTATAAGGCTGCATCGCTGAATTGACCACTGCTGTGTATATCTGGTGCTCATTGCCCTGGGACCTTGTGAGGAGTAGGATAGAATGCATGTCACATTTGTCAGTCTAGGATCAAAAGGAAAAAGCATTCGTCACCTGCCATGCTCTGTTGGTAGAGAGTTGTCCCACGTTTAAGTGCCCTGTAGTTGAGAATTGTGTATGTGCAAATGCCAAGTGAGTTCCAACAGCGGATGTCCCAGAAGCACTGGCACAGGAGTGAGAGTCACATTGTCTGTATTAGAGATAAGCACTGTCGGTGTGCATCTAACAGAAGTTTGCACAGAACCCTTGACTTGTCATGAGTGGATGTAAAGGTGAGGCTGAGAGAATGTGAGGTAGTACAAAAGATCTGGTTTGATGACAATAGTTACTCTTTTCATGTAGACGAGTGTCATGCCCACATAGATAGAGGCTGGACCACATACAGCCTCGAGACAACGAGTTCTGGTGTCTGTGTGGTGCACACTGGGTTAGCCTGCTTCTATTCCACAAGAAAAACCAGCAAAGGATTAATTCAATCCCATATCCCAGCTTGTTACAATGGTCTTGTCCATCAGCATGGGACTGGAATTTCCTAGTTCCATAACTTCTATGGATCCCAAAGTAGAGACATGGTGCCCGATGATGTGCTGATTAATACTGAACAAACAGCTCCCCAGGGGGAAACGCAAGCCTTGATTTTCAGTGCTGCCAATTTTCATAGTGTAAATAATGTCACCATGGCCAGTTTCAAGAAACCAGTGGGAGGTCCCTTACTGAAAATTGGGAAGAGACATGCATAGTCTGCTCTTGAGAGTTAATACTAGCCAATGCCAGTGCACCAATGCGGGTGCCAGAGATACGCAGTTCATTAGAGCAGGAGGCTCTGTAGCAAAGTGGTTAAGATCATAGGGTTTAATGCCTGAACGCGGGTTTGAATTCTTACACTATTACTTGGGCAACTTCAGCAAATTTCCTATCCTCTCCATGCCTCAACTGGGAATAGCATAAAATCAAAAATTACTTCTGTAAAATGATTCTTATATAGAAAAGGGGCAAAGAAAACTTTGGCTCAATTTATAGGAATATTAATAGTAAAGAATAATGCAATCAAGCTAAAATATAATTTTTCTATGGGTCACCTACCGAGGACCTGGATATTATTTTGTTCTGAGGAAATTTTGTAAGCATGTATAGATGTGTCAGCAATATTTTTATCAAGAAAATAATAAAGAAAGGAAATAAAAGTTTATTTAATAATGAAACTATTTAGTGGCTACATTTGCATTTAAACAGTAGGAATACTAATTTTAGTGTATATATATATATATATATATATTTATTTATCAGTACTTTTATAAGAATGCAGGTAATACTTTCTTCTATTAAGAGAAGGAAACTATTTTACTATATGAACTTGAATTGATAAAGTTATATTTTCTTTATAATCCCTTTCTCTATTGAGACTTTAATTCAGAATAGCCTCGCAACAGATAATTTGCCCTTAATTAGAGCAAATTGATGAGGTTTTATTATGTGATATGCCAAAAGAAATAGATGGTACATAGAGTCTATAGCCTTCTAACTGGGCAATTTTTTCCCAAATAATGATTCCAAAAACTATTTCAGCTCTAAGAGTCTCATTCTCTCTGCCATACAACCAGGCACCTTACAACTTGTATACCTGGCTACAATTCCTCTCCTCTCCAGCCAGAGAGTAAAAGATTCAGTGTTTCCTACAGTCTAGCCCTAAACTGACATTTTGGCCCATTTCCCATGATGTGACCTGTCAAGTAATTCTCAAGATCATTACTTTCAGCTTTTGTGATTTTTTTTTTCTGTTTTAACATGATACTTTAAAAATAGGCTAGAGGAAATGTACAGATTAACCAGAGAGAAAGAAAAATAAAGACTAAAGAAATAATAGAGAGCATGACACTTTTTTATCCTCTAAATTTACTAGCTGAAGAGTTGTGAAGTATCTAGGGGGATCTAATATCTATAGGAACCAATTTCTTTTTTTTTTTAATTTTATTTATTTATTTATGGCTGTGTTGGGTCTTCGTTTCCGTGCGAGGGCTTTCCCTAGTTGCAGCAAGCGGGGGCCACTCCTCATCGCGGTGCGCGGGCCTCTCATTATCGCGGGCTCTCCTGCCGCGGAGCACAGGCTCCAGACGCGCAGGCTCAGTAATTGTGGCCCACGGGGCCAGCTGCTCCGCGGCACGTGGGATCCTCCCAGACCAGGGCCCGAACCCATGTCCCCTGCACCGGCAGGCAGACTCCCAACCACTGCACCACCAGGGAAGCCCGAACCAATTTCTTTTGATTGATCTTTTTTAAGACACAGGACATGATACTCACTGGGGTACTAGGGTAAGGAAGGTAGGCATGTACAGTACTGGGGTAAGGCCTGGGAGTCCAATTCCTGGGTTCCCTTGCCTCATTTGCTCCAAATGCAGGGAGAGAGTATGAGAAAATGAGTTTGCCATCAATTAAAAAAAAATCCCGTTTTTAATCTGAAAATCAAATGCAAGCTTATTTAGTCCATTTACATATTCAAAAATGAAGACTTAGCAAAGATCCAAACACACTGCTTGATTGAAAAAGTAAAATTCATTGTTGCTTTGAGTCAATCTTCAACTTGTGGTAGTGCCTTCAGATATTTTGGAAATGATGTGGATTTCAGTATGGTACCATATAAAGAAGTGAGCCAAAATATCCTTTACTATAATCAGTAAATAAACCATCTGATATTTCAATTTTACCAATTTTCTTTCAATTTTTAAAAGAAGTTAAGGTGACCTGCTCCTCCCAGTATGCATTCAACAGGGATGATTACACATCCTGGAAAAGCGATCCTGAACACGCCTAGTTTTGAGGAAGTCTGAGAAGTTTAATGGATGCACCTAAATGCTTAGAAATTCTCAAATAAAGTGAAAATAAGGTTACAAAGGCACTAATGGCCAGCCATATGCATTTAAAAAATGGTGAAACTAACAGTATTATTTAAATTCATGGGAATGTAGATATTGAAATGGGGTTTTTAGGTTTCTAAGGGGAAAAGAGATGCTTCTATTACTGGGTGTATGTGGGAGTGGACTGTGTAGCAGACAGTTGACATTCCCTTAGTCCCAGTTTCTGTTCTAGAGTAAAACCATATTGAGTAAGTTGACCCTCTTACCTTAAAGGTTACTATTGCTTAACACACTGCAGATTTTTAACCTGGGGCCACAGCATGAGCTGGAAGAAGGATTTCCAAACCTGTGCCCAACAGCACAATCAGCTCCATTATGTGACTTGTTTCATGTTACATCCGCACTTTATTGGGTCCTGCTTCTGACACATTTGTTTGAAAGGGATTTGTGTGTTTGCTGGCCATTTCTCCGCTCCGAGGAGATGTATGTTTCTGGGAAGTAGTTGTTGTTATTGTTGTCGTTTTCTTACTCTCTGAAACATGTATCAGTTTGGGGAAGTTTATTTCCTGAGCAGCAACATAGTTTTAAATTTGATTGCTGAAGGCCAAAGAGTGTTTAGAATATTTAAAAATTCAGAGCCCTGCAGAGCGATTCCTTCTTTAGGAAAGGATGAGTTGCTTTGGGGGAAAGATTGGACTGGTGTAATCGACAAAGAGTTTTGTTCATAAGTTTATGCAAGCACGTGTAGCATTATATTAAATTATCTATTTATACATCTGTTTCCCCCATCTGGCTATGAGCTCCTTGACAGCCGAATCCATTGATCATGCATTTCTGTATCCTCTGCACTCATCAGGGACATAGTGGGTGCTCAATAAATGTGAGTGGACAAAAGAAATTTAAATTACTTGACCTTCCCTTAGAGCTCTCAGGAGTACAGCAGCACACATCTTCATGGAAGGTGTTTAATAAACTCCACGCCAATGTGCTATAGCAAGAATATTATCACTAAGCAAGGCTCCCTCTCATAAGCATCAACAAGTGGTTGCCAAACCCTGGAGTGCATAAAGAGATGCAGAAGCTGAAGCCCACAGTGCTAGAAAATCAGGGTGTGTGGCCTCTCAGAGAATGCTACTATTTTCCTGCCAAGAACATAAGCTAGGAGCGGATTGAGGCATCCCCTTGTCCACATCTAATGTAAGAGATGATCTTGGGTCACTGGGGTGCCTGGAACTTACTTGAGAAGTAACTTCATTTATTTACTCACTGAGTAAACACATATTAGGTACTGGACATTGTACTGGTGTTGGGCTGTACTTCGTAGACCTGCAAGGTCTGTACTTGACCAGCTTCAAGGCCAAAGAAAGAGCTTGGAGTCAGTGACAGCAACATCAATTGTTCAACAGTTGGAGAAGCTTACACATCTGAAGCAAGATCCTGGAGTGACACCCTGCCATGTACGGTGGATGGTGGGGCACGGCACACGGTGGCAGCCTTCGCTCCCAGCGGCAGGGGGAGGTTACCAGTTACAGGGGGAAATGATGACGGGTTGGCTCATTGGTTACCAAGGAAACCAGCAGAGGGACAGACCCCTCACCACCCCTTTGATAAGCGTAATGGAGAGTTCTGATCTAAAGCTAAAACAGTCCTTAGCTGGGGCCTGGGGCAAGTGTGTGGGAAGGTCAGTCATGTGCGTAGGTAGGGTGTAGGTGAAGCAGGCCCTGATAGAGCAGGGGATGTACAGAGAGCAAGAGAACAGCCATCTTGAGTGGCCTGACCATACAGCTAGGTACTGGAGAAGACACAAAGAAAAATAAAGATATGGCCCTTACCCTCAAGAGGTTACAGTTCAGGGCAAAACAGATGAACTCTTTGGTTGCAATGTTATGCAAATAAACATTAATTAATGTTTTTACGAACACAAGTTGGGCATGACACATGATGTGCCTTAAGTTTACATCAAGTCATAGAGCATATGGTGTTATTTACGCTCTTTTATTCAGTGCCTAAGATGCACTTGGCACTGTAGGTGTAAAAATGAAGGTGTGGTATTTGCATTCAAGGACTCACAGTGCAGTGATATTGTCAGAGTAAAACACCCAAGTAAAGGTCTACAAAATACTGATGTGGAAAGTAGTTGGAGCAAAGACAGGGTATGAAGAGAAGTGGGCATTAGATTGATTTACTATGGTTCCTAAACAAGGGAAAAGTTTAATTTAGTTCCAGTGACGTTTCATGTGGACAGAGAAAAAGGTCTGATTCTACCAGTCACTGGCTGCATGATTTTAGGTAAGCTCCATCTCTTTGACTTCCGCTTAAGCTAGAGGAGCTCTAAGGCAATTTGGAATTTGAATGATTGGCCAGAATACAGGTACACATCATAAAATAACTCTGGCACCATACAGAACTGAATGAAATAAAATCCTAACGTGAGGCTCAGATCTTAGAGTGAAGCCCAGACTCAGAATCTCAGAGGACATTCACGATAATAATGTGCCACATTGAACGAACTTTAAATCTAAAAAGACCTGTTATTTCAAGTGCATTATCGCCTACAATTTCCTGATGAGATACCATTCAGGGAAAAACATAGGAAATGTTAGGATACCAAGTTTTGCAATTTTCATTAGATGTGAATCAACATTTAGTGATTTCCTATTCGAGGTTTTGGAAAGCAAGAGGATACTGATGTCTCTAACTTGTGTGGGAAATCCTGTTTTCTAAACACGTGCCCTCGTATTTCCATTATAGGCACAACCTGGTAAACCGCTAGCATCATGTAAATATTAACATAAAGGTAATGGATCAGATGAGAAAAGAAAGTTACCAGTGCCAAACCTAGGGCGTTTTTCCTCCCTGAGAATTGTCTGTTCCACTCTTGTGTGCTTCATGTAGTTTTTAGTTTTTGGAATTTTCCCCCTTGCTTAGAGCAGTGAAGGTGGATTATGTAATACAAAAGAAGTTTGAGTGTCCTAACTAACCTCCATTGCCTGTGCCCCACACCCCAAATAAAAATGGTCCTGGGGGCTTCCCTGGTGGCTCAGTGGTTGGGAGTCCGCCTGCCGATGCGGGGGACGTGGGTTCGTGCCCTGGTCCGGGAGGATCCCACGTGCCGCGGAGCGACTGGGCCCGTGAGCCATGGCCGCTGGGCCTGCACGTCCTGCACGTCCAGAGCCTGTGCTCTGCAATGGGAGAGGCCACGGCAGTGAGAAGCCCACGTACCAAAAAAAAAAAAAATGGTCCTGAGCTGCAGTGACTATCTTATATCACTGAAAAAAATATTTAATCTATTCTTCATCTACGTAGTTAAAGTTTGTGCCTTTTCTACCCTTTCATCAGAAAATAAGAAAAAAATTTAGTGGCTTTTTATTTTAGTAAGGTATTTGAAAACGTCTCCCACATTTTCCTGGCCTAGCGATGCTCTCCTAGCCCAGTAACTCTGGGACCAGGGCAAACCAGGGACTTGGAGGGTGGCTATGGGGGATCTGCTCTCCGTGAAGCCCAGCTGACTCACTTTCTTTCATTAGTTGCTTCAAAATTGTGCCAAGGATTAGGTAAAGTTAACTAATTTCCCTTTCTCTCCTTTGTTAATATTTGGCCATCTCCAATTTATAAATATCATAGTTTATGATAGAATGTTGGTAATATTCATCAATGTTTTGGGGCCTTTAAATGAAAATTATGGTGTTTGGTTACCCCTGTCCTATAGGCTGTGAAGTTGAGAGCATGAGTGTGAAAAATACTTAATACTTCACTCACACTGATCTGTGCCCTGATTGTCACCCTCCTCAACCTTGCACGCCCCACGTGCCTTTTGAAAATCATTCACCTTGCAAGTTTCCGCTTGAGCATCTTCGCTTAATTTATCCCAACAATAAATTTTCCAACCCCTGACATGTGCACATACTAACAGCATAGAATTTTTAACACCTTTTCAGTCAAATCTGTTTATGCCTAATGCCTCAGCCCAGCGCATCTAATTCTGTGAATGGGACAAGGGCAGTAAACTATGTTTTTCTAAGAAGACAGAAAAAGAAAGACATAGAGAAAAGTCTGTTTTCTTTACTCAGAGCTGCAGTGTCTAACACACAGGAGGCAATCAGGCTAACTGAATATAACAAGTGGAATTCAGCCTCAACGCCATGCATCAAAGATCCAGTAAATATTGTAATCTAGATGCTGCTTTTTTCCTTCTTTCTCTTTGCCTTAGTAAATACGAGTAACAGAACCTTCTATAGGTGATAGAGAAATGATACAATTTCTTTTTCTTTTTACTTAATTTTTTTTTTTTTTTTTGGCTGTGTTGGGTCTTCGTTGCTGCACGCAGGCTTTCTCTAGGTGCGGCGAGCAGGGGCTACTCTTTGTTGCGGTGCGAGGGCTTCTTACTGCGGTGGCTTCTCTTGTTGCGGAGCACGGGCTCCAGGTGCTTGGGCTTCAGTAGTTGTGACTCGCAGGCTCTAGAGCACAGGCTCTGTAGTTGTGGCGCACGGGCTTAGTTGCTCCATGGCATGTGGGATCTTCCTGGACTAGGGATCGAACCCGTGTCCCCTGCATTGGCAGGCAGATTCTTAACCACTGCGTTACAAGGGAAGTCCCCCAAATGATGCAATTTCTAAGACCTCACGATAAATTAATGAGGTTGCATTTTAAACCATGGCAGGATACTCACCCAAATGAACATTGTCTATTTCCAAGTAGGAACCTTGGAGAGTTAATTTACCTTTACTCAAAGCAGGTTTGGAACTTTGCAAAATTGCTTTTACAGTCCTTTTTGAATACATCCTCATGACTAGTCTTTATTTTTTGAGGTTGAATTAGAGTTTTGGACCTTGTCATAATTTGGGGGGAGCCAAGGTTGACAAAAGAAATGAAAACATAATCAGTGTATTGTCATTTTGGCTATTTGGTGCACTATGCCTCAGGAGAATGGTGCTTTATACAATTGTAAACTACATCCACTGGGGGAATAAGAAGAAGAAGAATGCAACAGTTGGCTTGCTTCCTCTCTTCTTGAGAATTCCATTTTGTGTTGTCTGCTATGCATTGACCTATGTCTACAGAGTTAATTGTTTTTCAAGTTTTTTAAAAATTGGAACCAACACACACACACACACATGTGCATGCACATGCACACACATGCACACACACAAAGACGTGCACACACACACAGCCTGTCCAGGTCTTACTCATATAAGTCTGCTCTTCGTAACCCCCAATGTGACATCTTGGAAAGAGCCCTGTTCTTGTAAGTCATGGGCTGGACTCTAGAACCAGCCTCGCTATTTACTAGCTGTGAGACTTGAGGCAAGTGCCTGAGCCTCCACTTACTTAAATGTGCAGATGTGGTACATATATATACAATGGAATATTACTCAGCCATAAAAAAGAATGAAATAATGCCATTTACAGCAACATGGATGCACCTAGAGATGATCATACTAAGTGAAGAAAGCCAGAGAAAGAAAGACAAATACCATATGATATCACTTATATGTGGAATCTAAAAAAATGTTACAAATGAACTTCTTTACAAAACAGAAATAGACTCACAGACCTAGAAAACAAACTTATGGTTACCAAAGGGGAAAAGGGGCAGGAGGGATAAATTAGGAGTTTCGGATTAACAGATACACACTACTATATATAAAATGTATAAACAACAAGGTCCTATGGTATAACAGGAACTATATTCAATATTTTGTAAAAACCTATAATGGAAAAGAATCTGAAAAAGAATATATATATATATATATATATATATATATATATATATATATAACTGAATCACTTTGCTGTACACCTGAAACTAATACAACATTGTAAATCAACTCTAAAAAAAGGTGCATTACTACACCCGGCCTACACTCCTCAAAGACTGGCTGGAGGATCACATGAGAAAGTGAATGTGAAGACACCACATACCTTGCAGAGCCCTGTGAAGCCACATGACAATGTAAAAGAGACACTATACTGATACCGCTCCCTGCCACACCTGTCCATGAAGCCCCTCCTGGCCCCTCCCTACAATCAATCACCTGACCCAGAGAGAAGGCAAACATTCCTTTTTGGCACTGACATTTTTACAAACTTTATTCTGACATAGTGTGTATAACTCTTTATAGCACTAGTTATTTTTGGTTGTTTGTTTATTTTGCTTCTTGGCTTTTGTGACAGAGAGTTTGAGCTCCTTGAGATTCAAGACCATGCTGGAATCATATAAGTATCCCTGCTCATATCTTGGCACAGAGCAAGAGCTCAGTAAATGAATTTTGTAAATACATATAGAAATTAATGACCAATTCCAAGGAAATATACCCATTGTCCTTCGCTATCATTCTTGGTGACTTTAACATTTGTGGGAGAGATGCTAATTATCTGCCAGTGACCTTTCTCTCCTTTTTCCCTTTAGTAATAGAAACCTTTGGGGTCTGGCTAGGCAAACAGCCAATCACCTGTAGACTCAACTGAGTGCTAGATGTGACCATATTGTCAAGATGCGGTCAGTGATGGGTGAGCAGAAGTGATATACCAACTTCCTTAAGAGGAATCAGCTTGCCCTTAACTTTCTTTCCCCCCTGGATATGATAATGAGCCAGCTTTGACCATGAGGTTGAAGGCTACATCCAGGGGCTGGAGCAACATGGCAGAATCCCTGGATCGCCAAATGATCTCATGAAGCACGGAAACCTACCTCCTTGGACTTCCTGGGCTGTTACGAGAGAGAAAAGAAACCTTGTATTTTATTGAACCCATGGTGTTTTGTGGTCCCTTTATCAGAGCAGCTTAAATTATACTGTCATAAGTACCCTTAGATCCTATAAGATCCATCTGTAGATGTCACCCAACACATTGGCCATCTGTTCTTTTGCGTCCTTGCTGCTATCAGTCTTTTCAGAATTATACCTTAGATGTGTGTTGGCTTAGTCATCACTTATTCTTGTTCACACTGATAATTCAATTGCCTCTAAGACCTTATCTTCAGCATCCTACTATAACTGCAATTCTTTAACTGCATCTCGATATCAAATCCATTGACAAAGCTAAGTTCTCCCTATCAATTTTTTCTGATTCTCACTTCTTTACCTCAGTAAGGTCCTGTGGTCATCTCTAGTTTTTATTGAAGTACAGTTGATTTACAGTGTTATATTAGTTTCTAGTGTATAACATAGTGATTTGATATTTTTGTAGATTATACCCCATTTAAAGTTATTATAAAATATGGGTTATATTCTCTGGGCTGTGCATCACATCCTTGTGTCTTATTTTATACTTAGTAGTTTGTACCTCTTAAACCCCTGCCCCTAACTTGCCCTTCACCACACCCCTCTCCTCACTGGTAACCACTAGTCTGTTCTCTAGATCTGTGAGTCTTTTGTTATATTCGTTCATTTGTTTTATTTTTTAGATTCCCTGAGTCTGTGATATCCCCCTCCTCTTCTGAGTCCTCCACTAGGGATGTGGGTCCTGACAGATCACCTCTCTTCCTTTCCCACCAGACTCTGTGTGGACCTTGCTTTATAGATTTAGTTGTAGAAGAGCCATGCTGCTAGTCTTCAGGTTGATTTCAGTGAGAGTTATTCTACATGTAGATGTAGTTTTGATGCATTCATGGGGGGAGCTGAGCTCAGAGTCCTCCTACTCCCCCATCTTGATCCCACCTTCCCCCACATGCATCTTTTTTTTTAACATCTTTATTGGAGTATAATTGCTTTACAATGGTGTGTTAGTTTCTGCTTTATAACAAAGTGCATCAGTTATACGTATACATATATCCCCATATCTCCTCCCTCTTGCGTCTTCCTCCCACCCTCCCTATCCCACCCCTCTAGGTGGTCACAAAGCACCGAGCTGATTTCCCTGTGCTATGCGGCTGCTTCCCACTAGCCATCTATTTTACGCTTGGTAGTGTATGTATTAGTCCATGCCACTCTCTCACTTCTTCCCAGCTTACCCTTTCCCCTCCCCGTGTCCTCAAGTCCATTCTCTACGTCTGCGTCTTTATTCCTGTCCTGCCCCTAGGTTCATCAGAACCATTTTCTTTTTCTTAGATTCTATATATATATGTTAGCATATGGTATTTGTTTTTCTCTTTCTGACTTACTTTGCTCTGTACGACAGACTCTAGGCCCATCCACCCCACTACAAATAACTCAATTTCATTTCTTTTTATGACTGAGTAATATTCCATTGTATATATGTGCCACATCTTCTTTATCCATTCATCTGTCAGTGGACACCTAGGTTGCTTCCATGTCCTGGCTATTGTAAATAGGGCTGCAATGAACATTGTGGTACATGACTCTTTTTGAATTATGGTTTTCTCAGGGTATATGCCCAGTAGTGGGATTGCTGGGTCATATGGTAGTTCTATTTTTAGTCTTTTAAGGAACCTCCATACTGTTCTCCATAATGGCTGTATCAATTTACATTCCCACCAACAGTGCAAGAGGGTTCCCTTTTCTCCACACCCTCTCCAGCATTTACTGTTTGTAGATCCCCCCACATGCATCTTTAAAATCACTTCCTTACAGGTACTGTCACCTGACAAAGCTTAAATCCTGAAGAAACCCAGACCCCCATACTTAAGCAGCTGGATATGGTTGGAGAACACACAAGATCACAAGACTGAGCTTATGCTTTTCATAGCATTTTTTTTTCTCTTTTCAACCCTCCAAATGCTACACCACAGTTCTTAGATAGAAACATTTCTTCAAAGTTCATTAAAAAAAAAAAGAAGAGGCCAAAAAGTCCCATATCTTTCCACCTTTGAAATGATCAAGACTGGCCCGTGTCTGTACCGAAATGCAGCCTCTCTTTTACTATAAATAAGGTGCGTCTGCATCCATCAAGGGCAGCCCCATTCCTGTGCTTACAGTCCCACCCCATCATACATTCTTAGAGCCTTCCTTCTGGCACCCATCATCAGTTTCACCCTCTCAACTGTATCTTATCCATCAACAAGTAACTTGCTATTTTATCTCCAACTTAAAAAATGTCTTTGTCTACATCTACCTCCAACTACCTCTCGTTTCTTTACTCCTCATTCACTACAAAACTTACTGAAAAAATTGTCTGTCACCACCATACACATTTCCTTACCTCACCTTTTCTTCTCAAGCCACTCAAATTAGGCTTCTTTCTCTACATCTCCACTGAGGCTGAGCTACTCAAGGTCACCAAAGGCATCTATGTTGCCAAACCAAGTAGCCTCTTCTTTCTTAATTTGACTCCCTCTCAGTAGCTTTCTAATCAGTTAACATTCCCTCCTTTTTAATGCCCTTTGGTTTCTTTGATTCTGTGATGCTACACTTTCCTGGTCTGGCTCCTACCTCACCAACTACTCCTTTTCCAGCTCTTTTGCTGCCCCCTCCTCCTATACCCACCCAAATACTGGAGTGTTCAGACTATAACCAGGGCCTTCATTTTTCCAAATTCTTCAGTAATTTTGTATTTCTTTCACTGCCCTATTTCAGTGCCTAAAACGGTACTGCACACATAGCAGGACCTCTATAAATATTTATAAAGTGAATGTGTACATTATCTGGCTTCTTAGAAAAGTGACAGTAAGTAATGACCTCTCTTCTTCTCCATACATCTACTTTTGGAATGTCTCTGGACTTTTGTCTATTTATGGCTTTCTCATATGTTGGAGTCTGATAATTGCTCTTTGGATAGGATGATTCAACAACTCTCTTGATATGAGCTTATATGACTGTACATAGAATAAAATAAACAATGAAACAACTGCCCATATGTCTATAGACAGAAACAATGAAGTGTTACATAGTTACTATCCAAATTTGACTCAACTAGACAACTAATATAGATCACTCAGTTTTTAAACTCATTTCCTCAGGCCCAGCTTTTATTTTATTTTTTTGTAACTTGGATTATGTAAGCAACAATTCCATTTATAAGGTCCTTCTAACAGAACTGTAAACTCTAGCTTCCATTTCACTATATCGTGTTCCACCCTCTCCATCCTTCAACATGGAGAAAGCACTTTGTTTGCAGAGTGCTTTGAGCTCAGGAATGAAAGGTCTGGTAAGTCCATGGCATTATAAGTACAATGTGTTTAAAGTGACCTAAGCTGTTTGCACAGGAAAATAACACATTCTAATCCATTTAAGGGCCTTTGTAAGTAGTCAGGTCTCCATCTCTTAATCTACCTCATTATGCCTAGGTAGTGAAACATATAGGGTTTTAGGTACCTACAATTACTGACTGATAAGGTACATTGACAACCAAAAGACAGGGTAGGCAATGATATTCTGAAGAAAGCATTTCCAGCCTATGACACAGAGAGGGTTGGGTTGGGCTGGATGTATGATGAGGTGGCACGTCTTCATGTACAATCTGGTCCAAGTTTGCCTAAATTGTACGTTAAGACCAAGCCACCAGGGAAGGGTTGGCAATCACCATCCTCACTGAGTGTCAGGCATTAGTGATGTCCCAAGAAACTCAGGCCATAAAATTTGTTCTCCCAGGTGTTGATTACACACCCAGTAAGCTAATTTTTCTCAGATTTAGAACCCCCAAGTAACTGCCCTAAATATGTCATGTCCAAGGCTTCTCTAGGGTTTCTAGTATTCATCCTTATATGTTCTAAATAATTAAAAATTAAAGCACCACTGACACTGTCCTGCCATAGGATCGTAGCTCACTGTCTGGTGACTGGGCTAGGATGCTGGCTCTGCAGTGACAGTCCTACCTGGATGCATCCAGAGTACAGGCATGAAATAAAACAAATTCAGCTCTGCACATCCACCAGTTTACTGGACCTTCCATCTACAGATACGTGCTCTGATCCTCTATAAATTTTAACCAGGTCAATGTTCTTTAGGAGAAGCAAGAAAACTTTGGATATGACAGCTCTGTTTTGGGTCAATAATATTACCTCCTTGAGAAGAAATCTATCAGGAACAATATGAGATGTATTTACTGGTCATCTTGACTTTTTCCTTTATATTTTACTTTTGTACAATAATTTGTTACAATCCATTCGTCGTGAAGTCAGCATAGACCACTGGTTACTTTTTTAAGGAAATATTTTAAGGTATTCATTAAAACTTTATTTGGTAGTCATCAAGTATGACCATCCACTATTTGTTAGCTGGTTCTTACCTCTCATACATTTCATGGAATGTAGTCAATATTTAATTGAATCCTAAAGTTAGGTTTAAAATGTCCTATGCCTTGTCATCTGAAGAAATAATGAATCACATTTTATTGCAAATAGACATTTATAAGCCCTTGTGAATTGTTGTTTCATTTATTTGGTATCTCTTATAATTCAACATTCCTTTGAATTTTCTCCATATTCTCCAACTTTCAAGTGTTTTCGTATCAAACTGAGTACATAAATAAGATTATAAACA
Source organism: Mesoplodon bidens (assembly GCF_964165515.1). Lineage (NCBI taxonomy): Eukaryota > Metazoa > Chordata > Mammalia > Artiodactyla > Ziphiidae > Mesoplodon > Mesoplodon bidens. Next base: position 80,304,750 of record NC_138172.1, read on the forward strand.
AATGAATACAGTTAATTATAGTGTGTTTGTCTATTGATTACCGTGGGACTGGGAGTGCCACTTCTTGGGGGGTAAACAACATTTAGTCTGAGTTGCACTTTGTCTTGTGTATTTGAATGAAATACAATGTAACATGATTCAGACCTTATTAAATCAAGCTAACTTCCCTCCTCTGCATACATGCATATATGCACACACCCATAGTAGTGTGCTAACACTTGAATGAGGAAATAAATGAAAATGTCCACAACACTCTTAATAGCCAAGTTTTTCTTTTATATCTATAATGTGGAATGGTATTGTTATATTAAGCTATTACAGAGTTCCCTTGCAGCTTGCTTTTGTCTCCAATATTATTGCCACTTCAATTTATAGTGCATTTAGCGTAAGTGATTATATTATAAAAGAGAGATATACTTTTAAAGCTATTATCTCATACTTAATTATCCTTTAATTAGGCTGGAAACCACTATAATATTATTAGTACAATTAAAAAGACATTAGATGAAATGTTTCAGATTTCTGCATTTAAATACATAAAATATTTTGGATGGGGTTTTCCTGTTGTTTTTCTTGCATGCAGTGTGTTTTAGGGTATATATAGATTACGTAGAAGAATATTAGAATAGTTCATGTTTATTTTTATTCCTTTTTTGGCCGTGCTGTGTGTCATGAGGGATCTTAGTTCCCCGACCAGGGATTGGACCCGTGCCCCCTGCAGTGGAAGCACAGCGTCTTAACCACTAGACCGACAGGGAAGTCCCTAGAAGTAGTTCATGTTTATATTTCCTTACTGCTCGCATTTCTTTGTAGTGGTGTCTTTTCCCTTTGTTGTATATGTTATCTGATTGACATTTTTACATGTGGTGACAAAAGCCTAATGGCACCCATTAGATCAGAATTCTGTATCAAAAAGAAAAGGGAAGGATAACATAAAGGTATGATTGCTCCACCTAGCTTTTAATACCACCCCAAAATAATATTCTTATATTAAGGAAATTTTAAATAAACATAAACACAAATTGTTTAATAAGATGGATGTTGAACACAGAGCGTGACATTTGTAGGCCACTGAACACTCACCATACAAGTTTTATGAAAATAGAAAAAGTTAAGATTGCATCACTTCTCTTTGAAAGTTTTCACGTTAAAAATTTATGTATCTCCAATGCTTCCTAGTTGTGTGTGTGTATGTGTGTATTTAGAATTAAAACTTGACTTACCGTTAGTTATTGTAAATATTTCAAAAATTAGGTAATGACCACTTTGATTAACGACACCTGTCCAAGAGAATTATTTATTGTATTTGCAAATTGTTTTGAATCCTCTAAAGCTTTATAATTTTTTCAAAAACCTTTAAGAACTCATAATTCTCTCTAAATTTAAAAGGGGGAATATATGATATAACTAAAGGGCTTACATGCTTTGATTAATATTTTCACCCACTTAAGGGGATGGGAAGAATGTTTTATGGATGATAAGTTAGATACATTTTTGGAAGGTTTTTGAAGTTAAAAAGTACATATTGTGTTTTTTTCTTAGTGAATTTGAAAAACATCTGTAAATGCACACATTTCTGATGGTTGATGTGTAAATCGTAAATCTGCTATAAAATATAATTTGACATTATCTAGAACTGTTAAAGATATCTATATTACTATGACCCAGAAGAATTCCACTTCAAGATATACACACACACACATATATGTAACATATAGCAATTTTTTTCTTAAAAAATTGTATCCAAATCACCTAGGGATCTTGTTAAAATTCTAATTCAATAGGTTTGGGGCGGAGTCTGAAATTCTACAGTTATGACTATCTCCTGGGTGATACCTATGATGCTGGTCCATGGACCAACTTTGAGTAGCCAGGGCCAGAGCAGTGGAGCTCAAAGTGTATTTCTCAGGCCAGCAGCATCAGTGTCACCTGGGGACTTAGTAGAAATGTAAATACTTGGGCTGCACCCAGACCTACTGAGTCAGAGACTGTGGGTGGACCCAGGGATTTGTGTTTTAACATACTTCCCATGCAATTCTGATACATGTTAAAGTAAATCAGGGTACATATAAAAGAATACATAACGGCATTGTTCATAAAAGCCCCAAACTGGAAAAAACGATGATTAGATAAATACATTATATATTTACACAATGGAACACAGTCAGCCTTCTGTACCTGCAAGGTTTGCATCTGTGGATTCAACCAACTGCAGATTGGAAGTATTCAGAAAAAAAGTCTAGAAAGTTCCTGAAAGTAAAATGAATTTGTTGTGTGCCAGCAACTATTTACAGAGCATTTACATTGTATTAGGCATTATAAGTAATCTAGAGGTGATTTAAAGCATATGAAAGGATGTGTGTAGATTATATGCAAATACCATGCCATTTTATATATGGGACTTGAGCATCTGTGGATTTTGGTATCAGTGGGAGGTCCTGGAGCTGTACTACACAGCATACAAATAAACATGCAACAGTATGAGTGCATATCTGTGAACAATATTGAGCATAAGAAGTAAAATATAAAAAGATACTTGTACATGGTTCCACCCATATAAAATTCAAAAGTAGTTACCATATTTTTTAGGGAGGCCTACATCAGTGGTAAAACTATAAAGGCAACAAGAAAGTGGTAACCATAAAAGTCAGGGTAAGGGTCACCTCCAGCTAAAGTGAAAGGGTTGTGATGTAATGACAGGGGATCCTGAAGGGCTGGCAGTGTAATGCCTTTTGACCTGAGTGGTGGTTATATTGGTAATTATATGAATAGTTACTTTGAAATCATTCATTCACTGTTAATTTATGTTTTTGGGTTTCTTTTGTTTTGTTTTTTTTCGGTACGCGGGCCTCTCACTGTTGTGGCCTCTCCCGTTGCGGAGCACAGGCTCCGGACGCGTAGGCTCAGCGGCCACGGCTCACGGGCCCAGCCACTGCGCGGCACGTGGGATCTTCCCAGACTGGGGCACGAATCCGTGTCCCCTGCATTGGCAGGCAGACTCTCAACCACTGCACCACCAGGGAAGCCCCAATTTATGTTTTATGTACTTTTAAAATTTGCAAAAACATAAGAGAACAATAAAGCACATTTCTATCAGATCTATTTTATAATAATGTTTTTCTTTGTTAATGACTGAAGAATTATTCTAGTGGGAGTTACTCTATTGTCCACAAAAAGTTATTTCTAAAGTAGAAGTTCAGTCTAGTGTCTCACGGTATAGCATTGAGAAAGTGTATTTATGGATTGGAAAAATGTATATGTAACATCTTACTACATAATATATATTGTTTGATAGTGATTAATTACAGACTGGGGGTAGTTTCATTCCCCTGTATGATTATATGCTTGGTAAAAAACACAGAGTAGAGGCACAATTTATGTACTATCATGAGCACAGGATATTTGCCTGCACTGCTTCTCTTTTGCAGATGAGCTGTTCTCCCCTCTCCCATGTGGTTCTGGCAGGACTGCCGTCCACAGTGCCATCCTGCCCTTATCAAGGTAGTCATGTGATCCAGACCTGCCTAGCCAATCATGGGGCCCTATTTTTCTGTCCACAATAATAAATTTTAATGCAAGATTAGTTCTTCTGTTGGATGGGCTATAAGGATGCTGCAAGTAAAGAGTTTTTTCAATGTGTCAGGGGTAATGATTTTGGGGACCAATGCAAAATGAACACCTAATAGCCATTTTCTTTCCACTTGGAAGGAAGAGACTTGATAATGCAGTTCACAGCAAAGGACACAGAGTTAAATGCTGTTGGAAAAAGAAGTGTGGTTTCTTTTGTTTTTTTGTTTTGAGCCCTTGGATCAAACCATACTTCAATCCTCTGGATGAGCCAATAAATTATTGCTGTTTTTTGTTTTCTGTTGTTGCTTGAGCTACTTTTGAGTTCAGGTCCTAGTATTTACCATGTAAAGAATCTTGGTTAATTTATAAGCACAGTTTAAAATATTTTCATCATCCACAGTCTAAAATTGCTCAATTTCTTTGTGTGCTTTGGCCCTTTGATCAATTGTTTGGAATAATAGAATTAACTCATAATTACTTGTGCTAATGAAGGTCCTAAAATGTGTGGTAGTTACTTCATGGATAAATGGCCACCATAAAGCTTTGCCGTGTATATTTGGTCACAGGGATTGCTTTGTCAATGCTGATATAGAATTGGAAAGAGATTAAATTTTTTTAAAAAGACTTTGGAAGTCTTTAAAACTTTGGAAGTTTTGACTTCTCAGTCAAAAGTCAAAAGAGATTAAATTAAAAAAAAGAATTTGGAAGTTTTGACTTCTCAGTCAAAAGTCAAAAGAGATTAAATTAAAAAAAAAAAGACTTTGGAAGTCTTTAAACTTTGGAAGTTTTGACTTCTCACTTTCACATCCTCACTGAAAGGCTTATCCATGGCACAAGAAATGTGTGTACTGAGTCCATAAGTGAAACCTAAGTGAGGCTACTAATGCCTCCATGGTTTCAGGCACGTTGTGAGGAAAGCTTCACCAAAAAGGGCTGTAAAGCAGGAATGGCACATTGAGCCACCTGGGGAACTTTATAAGACACAAATGCTTGGGTCTTAGCAAAAGAAATATTGATTTACTGGTCTGGGATACGGCCAAGGCATCAGGATTTTAAAAATATCCCCAACTAGTTCTATCATGTAGTCAAATTTGAGAGATGCTGCATAAAGGAAGCTTTGCACCTACTCAATTCCTTAGCAAAGTCCCAACGCATAGGTTTTGAAGGACTGGGATAGTTTGTGTCAATAGAGAGAATGGAGGTGGTTTATAGTGAAGCAGCCAGCCATGTCTTCTGGGAAGATTTGGGGGTTGTGCTCAGATTACACCCTCCCCCCACCCACATTGGCCTTGTGCTACTTCTGGTGACTCCTCTGAAGACTTGATCCTTGCAAGGTCCCCAGAGTACTCTTCAATTAGTCACAGGTAATCACTCCTGGACCTACGTTCATGTACAGCTTGCTTCTGAAATCACTCCCCATAGATTTCAGCTGCCTTTCTTCAGAGCTCCTAATGCCTCTTTACTCATCAAAACAACAACAACAAATAACGGAAACCAAGAGAAAGCTACAATGGGAATCTTAGCCAAAGATTCAGGGACCCCCAGTGGGCAGATGTGATTGGTTTGGAGTAAGCTTATCTGTAGAGATTTTAAAAACACTGTTTTACTGTCTTCCCTCTCCTCCATATCCAATATCTATTGCTTCAAACTCAGGTAAGTTCCACAAATAACTCTGGTAAGCATAGCTGGTATAACCATCTATTGGTAGGTTGGTGCCTAGGTAGATTTCAAAAGTTCCGTGGACCACTTCCTCCCCAGAAACAATAAGCAACACTAAATTGGTGGCTTTTGTTTGTGTAGAGAAGTAGATCATTAAAAAGTTTAGATTATTAAAAGTGCCTATGACTACTCTCCTATTAAAGAATCACTTTAATACACTAATAATATAAACACCACCAGAAGTGGTACTTTTTTACTTTTCTCAATAAAAAAAGTAAAACAGTACTCCTAGCTGTTATCATCAAGGCTTTATAACAAGAATTTCTAGCGAGATAAAACTAGAAATTTACTTTTTTCCACTTTTTAAATTGAAGTATAGTTGGTTTATAATGTTGTGTTAATTCTGCTATACAGCAAAGTGATTCAGTTATACATATATGTACATTATTTTTTTAATACTGTTTTCCATTATGGTTTATTATAGGGTATTGAATATAGTTCCCTGTGCTATACAGTAGGACCTTGTTGTTTATCCATTCTGTATATAATAGTTTGCATCCACTAACCCTGACCTCCCACTCCATCCATCTCCCAACCCCCTCCCCTTGGCAACCACAAGTTGTTGCCATGAGTCCATGAGTCCACAAGTTGTTGCCATGAGTCCATGCTATGTCCGTGAGTCTGTTTCTGTTTCATAGATAAGTTAATTTGTGTCCTATTTTAGATTCCACATATAAGTGATATCATATGGTATTTGTCTTTCTCTTTCTGACTTAACTTCACTTAATATGATAATCTCTAGTTGCATCCATGTTGCTGCAAATGGCATTGTTTCATTCTTTTTTGTGGCTGAGTAGTATTCCATTGTATATAGGTACCACATCTTCTTTATCCACTCACCTGTCGATGGACATTTAGGTTGTTTCTGGAAACAACTTGGGTATTGTAATAGTGCTGTTATGAACATAGGGGTGCTTGTATCTTTTTGAATTATGGTTTTGTCCAGATATATGACCAGGAGTGGTATTGCTGGATCATATGTTAATTCTATTTTTAGTTTTCTGAAGAACCTCCATACTGTTTTTCATAGTGGCTGCACCAACTTACATTCCCTCCAACAGTGTAGAAGAGTTCCCTTTTCTCCACACTCTCTCCAGCATTAGTTATTTGTAGACTTTTAAATGATGGCCATTCTGACCCGTGTGAGGTGGTACCTCATTGTAGTTGTGATTTGTATTTCTCTAATAATTAGCAATGTTGAGTGTCTTTTCATGTGCTTATTGGCCATCCATATGCCTTCTTTTGAGAAATGTCTATTTAGGTCCTCTGCCCATTTTTCAGTTGGGTTGTTTTTTGTTGTTGTTGAGCTGTATGAGCTGTTTTTATATTTTGGAAATTAAGCCCTTGTCGGTTACATAGTTTGCAAATATTTTCTCCCATTCTGTAGGTTGTATTTTCATTTTGTTTATGGTTTCCTTTGCTGTTCAAAAGCTTGTAAGTTTGATTAGGTCCCATTTATTTAGTTTTGTTTTTATAGAAATTTACTTTAAAAAAAAGATTCCTTCAGTTTAATCAATAATCATTCATTGGCACCAACCAATAACAGCACACTCTTCTATGCTCCTGAGAAGACAGGGCTGTCTTGGTCTTTAGGAAACATTCAGTATTGTGAAAAAACTGTAAGTTTACTTCAGTTTAGCCATAATTCCTTCATTGTTTTGTTAGAACTCAAGTTTTTTAAGTTATAAAAAAGTATACTTTTAAAATAATCTAAATATAGCTATTCTCACCACTTCCTCTACTCCCAGTACCTAGAAACGGCCAGTATGAACAATGCTATGTGTGTCAGACAAGTACAAATACATACTGTAAGTGTGTATAATTTTTAACTCATGCAACCATATAATTCCATTTGCTTTTCTCACTTAAAAATATATCTTGGATATTTTCCAGGTTAATAAAACTGCTATTAAAAGAATATATAGTGTTATTTTCTGAAAGCATCAGGATCTCCTATAATGGGCTTCCTTCCTGTAAAATGGACATGAAAATAAGAGTCTTTGAATATCAAAGGGGGCTGCTTTCATTAAAGCAGGCCTTCTCTATTTCTGTCACCTGCACCCATGCCCTCCCCCATCTTTCAATGCACCCCAGAAGAGGACTGAGCCCTGCTCTTGTTCACCCTGTGCAGTCCTTTCAGAAGACATTTGCCAGGCTCTGACGTTGCCTCACATGTATGTTTGCTTCAAATACAGATTTCATTCAGAAACCAGCCTGTCAAGCGAGCTTGCACTGCATGTTTCCCATTGTGAGCAAAGAAAAGTAGATTTAGCACTAAAATATAACATCTGTGTCAATAAGTGATGGTGTAGGTTTAAATCTGAGCACATTTGTTAGTTTTAATTCCAAGGCATCGCGTGCTTCAGTCATGGTTTCCTTGAGCCCTCAAACGAGGGATCTTCCTGGGATCACCAAATCCTTTCTTAGAAGTCAGCTCAAGGCATCTGCTGGAAAAGACCTCTCATGGGTAGAAGCTACCCAGAGCTTCCTTGCTTGGCTTGCTCAGTGAGTCTTTTTACACCCAAAAACGGCACTGGGCTAAAGGCCTTTGAGAAAACAGTTGAAAGTGAGCTCTCTCTATCTCCCATACCACAAATCCTTTCTCTGTGGCCCTATGCTTTATAGTAAACAAACGTTTAAGGTGAGTTTGGTACCCCCTTGCTGCCCCCAGGTTGAAAAGGTTCTTCCTAGGTTGAGCCAGGATACCAGGAATGTGGAAAAGCCAGTGCAGTTTTAATTGGATTAAACGCCCTGTGTCCCTCTACCCGCAGCCTCCTGACTGGCAACTTTCTTGACAGCTTAACTAACAAGATAAGATGCAACAAAGGGGACGTGGCATCCAAAAGGGCCTCCCGCCTTACCTGGGGGGAACGCACCTGGGCCAGCTGTGAGTGGCGATGGAATAACAGGGAACTGACAACGACCCTCACGCGGATACTGTCCCCAGTTCCCAGGCTTTGTGCATTTCTGAGATGAAACTCACACCTGAAATTTTAGCTGCTCAAAGTGATTGGATTCAACAGGCAGCTCCCTAGCTTGTGCTAGAAACGCCAGAGGGGGAGCAAAGCCACTTCCCTGGTCTTTCATTCCCTCAGCCAAGAAAAATCATAATCTGTCCATCTGGCACATTTGCGAGGGGGAAAAAGGGCAATACAAATTTTCCTTAATAAAATAATGCCGGCTGTTAAAGAGCAGCCTTGCCGATGTCTCTTGACGCCCTGCTCCCACGGGTCTGGTGGGCACGGGGCCAGGGTGTGGGCAAGTGCAATTGGAGACATTAGTTCCACCACCTTAGGTACGGTAGCAAAATAATATTTGATAAATGAAAGTAAATCCAAGCAGACACAATTTCCAAATAGTTTTTAGAAGTACCTGTCACTTCCAGACTCTCTTCTGAAGCGGAACCCATGGTGAGAGAATCCATTTTCCCGCTTCTTCCAGACAGAAGATTTCCGTACGCCCTCAAAGAATTCAGTGTTTCCAGAAGGACAGTGACAATCGCATTTTCATGAGAATCGGGGACTCTCTGTGAAAGCTCCTTTCAGGGAGTTCTTACCCGAGACCAGAGAGGCTGGATGCTTGCACCCTCATTTAAGAAGCCCTAAGAGAGAGGGTGACCCCCGAAGTAATGACCCACACAAACAAAAGAGGTGAGATCTCAGATACCTTTCATGGGAAGATACCCATGTCATGCCATTATTAGAGCTAAAGTTTAAACCCAAATGCCCCTGAGAGGGGTTGCTGCTCTTCAGAATCCCCACCAGGGTGTGTGGGGCTTCTATTTGATCCCATTCTAAGGGCAGGCTTTGATATTCTGGACAAGATAAAGAGGTAGGAATGCAAGGGAAAATGTAGTCTAGTGATCCAAAGATGAACTGGATTTCTTGACTGTATTTTTCACTCACATGTAATAGATCTGGTGATTTGGGGAAGTTTGAATCAAGAGTCCCAGTAAACAAAAGGTAGAGAAAGGGGAAGAAAACAAAGATATGAAAATAAAATTAAAACGCCCTGGGGGGGTCTCATTTGATATAATTAAGAGTAGCATAATATTCTGACTTTTCCATGGTTTAGGTTTACTGTACCCAATAATACTGAAGCCAATGACTGTTGTAGATGTGCTGGGAAACTTGATTGCATTAGAGTCAGAAGTGGTAGAGTGGAAAGGTGTCAGGACATCTGTGTTCCAGGCCTAGTGTAATAGTTCTGTGACCCAAGTTTCATCAGTTAAAATAGGGTAAGTACCTGCTCTGTCACTGGCACCATATTACAAACATCTGAATATTCCATCTAGGTCGATCCATCTAGAGAGCTTCAGTTTGCTCACCTGAAGTTTACCTGCTTCTTATTGTGAGGACCAAATTTAATAATGTGGGAGAAGCAGTCAACCTTCCTCTCTCTCCCTCTCTCTCTCTCTCTCTCTATTTTTTTTTCTTTTTGTTTTTGTTGATAAATTCTCCAGTGTATCCACTCTGTTCCTTAGTTTCCTCAGGTGTCACATGTGGATGATGGTAGTACCCAACCATATAGGGTTGTTGTGAAGATTTAATAAAGAAATTCATTTTAATGTCTAAGGAAAGTGCATGGCATGTTGTAAACAGCAATCAGTAATCAATTTTTATTAGGTGCGAACATTGCAGCTATTCGATGATGTCTAAACACATTGCGTCCTGGTAAGGACTGGGTCTGAGAATACAGGATTCTCTGCTGTCCCTTATTTTCTTGTTTGTCTTTAAGCAATAAGGAATTTGATCTTAAGATGAACTTCAACAGCAGAACACAGTAGGAAAAGCGTAAATGAATGAGAAGCATCCCATTCCACTGAAGCACCTGGTGATACGGGTCATCCTGACACAAGTGATGGGCAGGAGGTAGTGGTCACCTTTTTCCCTTGGAAAACTTCTCCAACATAAGCCTCTGGACTGGTGTGCCACCATCTTAAGAAAACAAACCCAGACAGCTCTACCTTGGACTGCTGGAGGAGCTTATTGCCAACAACTACGAATCAGGGGAAAAAATCCAAACAGAAAAAAACCAAACAACCAACCAAACAAAATGAAAACAGCCCCCATCCCCTGAAAAACAAACCTGAAACAAGATGTTTCCCCACAGCTCTAAAGTCTAGAAAGCCAGGCCTTAGTGGAAGGAAATGGAAGGGTAGTTTATGGTTATCTTACACTACAAACCTTTGAAAAATAAAATATGAAATGCTGGGATTCTGACTGATAGCAACTGATAGAAGAAAATGCTCAGAGTAGGTGTGAGTCTGTGAACCCATAGTGGGTGTGTGGATTGACTTCAGGGGTCTCTGACAGCTCTAAAATTATAAGCAAAATTTAGTTGGTGTATGCACGCATTTTTTGTAAAAAGGGTTTATAACTTTCATCTGATGTTCAAAGAGGTCTGAGACTTCAAAAGGGTTAGAGCCCTGGATTAGGGAACAGCACACTTAGGTTTATAAATAAGGATCAGTATTGTTTTTATCTTCATGTTGCACAAGAAAGTTCCCAAAGTACCTGACAATAACTTGGCATCATGGCAAGAGAGCTGTTGATTCTCATCTTCTTGAGCGCCAGTAGGAACTGCAGGTATGGGAGGGGCCTGGGTCCCTGGCTTCCATGAGGAGTTCAGTTTGCTTTTCTGGTGTTGTCTGGGCATAGGAGCTTCTGGCTCTGCCCTAGACTCTGTGCAAATCATCCACCAGTGACCACAATTTTAGCCTGAAGGTGATCTGAGTTCTCAGAATGACTCCCACTTCTGTTGGAGCCCTCTCTAATACTTGCTGAGGAAGCCATTGGCCTAAAGTTTCCTTTCAATTCATGTCTCAGACTTTACCTTGAGACACTGTGACTATCCCCTTCCATTGGTCCCAAGGAGGATGGGGTGAGACTATGAATGACTCATCACAACCCATTTCCCTCCTGGAGACCTACTAAGAGCAAGTGAGAAAGGATGTATTTTATACAAAGTATCTTATATTTGACATAGTATGGATAATCTTCCTTAAAATTAATATCTGTCATTAATGAAGCTTATGTTGATGGTGGCAAGCATTACATAAGGCACTATACGGACATTTTTCCATTTAATCCCTATAACAACCCTATGTGATTGGTATAATTATCAGTTTTCAGAAAGTGAGTCAGGGCCCAGAGAGGTTCAGTAACTGGTCCAAGGTAACAAAGGTAGCAAATAACAGAGTTGAAATGCATGCCACAGTCTGTATAACTTCAAAGCCCAAGATTTTAACCACTATTCTGCCATAAGTTATTTCTATTAGATTGTAAAGTAGAATTGTTTGGTCTTCAAGGGATCTTTTCTAAACAGCCTGCACATTCCCCTGATTGAAGAAATGACTCCTCCTTCTGGACCTCTAAATTGTGAGTTACAAACCCAGTTACTGAAAAGTAGGAAACATGGGAATGAAGTAAGCTGAGTGGTACCTTGAAACTAGCTCTTTGTATCAGCTAGGATCGCATTTAAAAATTAACAGAATAGATGAAAGACTGCATCTTAAATAACTAAGACTTTGATTTTCACACTTAACAAGAAGCTTATAGGTGGACAATCCATGGCTGGTATAATTCAAATATGCCCTCAGAGACCAGCCTCGCATCTTCCTGTTTCACCATCCTTAGCCCGTGGCTTCTGTCCTCATGGTCATAAAATTATTGCTATGCTTCCAGCCATTGTGTTTATGTTCCAAGAAAGAAGGGCAAAAAGCAAACAGAGCACAGAGAGCATGCCAGCTAGGTCTGTCCCCAGACCCAGTCACATGGCCACACCCAGCCTGGGGAAACTGGGGAGGTGAGTATTGGTGCTGGGCGCATCACCATTCAAAACAACAAAGAGGCTCTGTTAGTGAGGAAGAAGTGGAGTATAGTTGCTGGCCTGGCAACTACGAGAGCAGCAACACTTTGCAAAGGGAAGCAGCCTCAAGGCAACTGAGCAGAAGCTCCTGTTTTCTACAGCTGCAAGTCAGGGCTGTCACAATGTTAGTTACATCACCTGGCACCACAGATGCTGGGATAAAGCCTACAGGGGACCTGCATATTTTATGGCCCCAGGTTGTGTGTTGTGTCAGATATAAAGGACTCACTAAAGAAACTGGGCTCAGTGCAATTCAATTACAGAAGCATGGGCTTGAATTTAGAAGACCCAAGTTCAAGTCCCTCATCTACCATGTGCTACCTATATGAACTTAGGCAAGTCATAAACCTTAAGTTCTTCATGTGAAAGTGAGGGTGATGATATTACCTCAGTCATGCATTGCTGTGAGGTTTAAATGAGATGATGCGTGTAAAGAACCTTATGGAAAGTTGAGCATAAATATTACCTGTGATGATGATGGTCTTCATTTGAATAGCACTCAACTTGGTCACTTTAATTTGCTTTGTTACAGAAGTCACTTCATCTGGATAAACTTATGTTTAAGCCCTTGCTCAGCACAAAGCCTTGTGCTGGGCACTGATGTTATAGAAAGTGTGATCTGCAGGCTTGCCATGGACATCCTTGGGGGTGCTCACATCTCACAGTCTGTTCTCCCTCTCGGATGTGCCGTCCCCATCTTCTTCTCCGGAATAATTCCTCTTTGGAACTCAGTTTTCAACTCCAGAGCATCTTCTTCAGGGTCCTCCCTCCCCAAGTCCTCCTGGGACCTTCTACGCCATTGGCTTCCATGAAACTGCACTGTCCTATTTCATCTCCAGTTTTTCTTCTTTGTTGTTTTTTTCATTTTGTCTCTTTCATGGACTCCTTTCCTTCCACTAGTGCCTGGAGTGTAGAGATTCCCTGGCTTGGGCTGGGTCTCAGCCACGACTCTTTTTAGCTGATAAACCCCATGGGTTAATCTCAGGCACATTCATGATTTCTTCTACTTCAGGGTGCTGATGACTCACTAATCTGTACGCATGGGTCAGACCCGTGTCAGAGCTTCAGAACCATGCATCCGATGGCTTGCTGAGCACATCTCCCATGGCTGTTCCAAACCACTGCAAATGCAAGCTATTCAAAAGGGAACTCTTGGGCTTCCCTGGTGGCGCAGTGGTTGAGAGTCCACCTGCCGATGCAGGGGACACGGGTTCGTGCCCCGGTCCGGGAGGATCCCACATGCCGCGGAGCGGCTGGGCCCATGAGCCATGGCCACTGAGCCTGCGCGTCCGGAGCCTGTGCTCCGCAACGGGAGAGGCCACAACAGTGAGAGACCCGCGTACCGCGAGAAAAAAAAAAAAAAAAAGGGAACTCTTCCTCATTCTGTGGACTTGGTCCCACCTCTATGGTCTCAATTTTATATACCTACTATTGTTACTGTGTCCAAGCTTGCGATGGCCAATAAATCGGGAGACGAGGTGCTGGGGCAAGGACTAGCGATTTTATTCGGAAAGCTGGGAGTCCAAGAATATGGTGGACTAATGTCCTAGAGAACCATCTTGCCTGGGTTTGGATGCTGGTTTCTTTCATGAACAAAGAGGAGGAGAGAGGAGGATGTAAAGTAAAAATGCCATAAATTGAGGCAAATAATTCCTGGTTTCAGCCAGACTCTGGGAGGGGATGTGTTCATTGCTTTTTTTTCCCCTGCAGCCATTCATAGGTGGGCCTGGTCAGGATGTTTCCTGTGAGTTAAACAAAGGTATTTTAGTTTTACATTCAGGCCTGGGCGGGGGGCAGGGTTCCTGAGACTGGCCATTATGTTTACTTGAAGCTCTAGGCAACATCCCTTTAGTGATTAACTTGGAGCAAAAGCCATAGAAGACAAAGGTTAAAGTAAAAGAAACAGATCTAATACGGAGTCAGATCTGTTCTTCCCTATTTACCATCTACCCAGTCGTCTAAGCTAGGAACCACATAGTCAGTCCTTGTCTTTTTCTACTTTTCTCCCACATCCAATCACTTGTTGTATGTTAGCTCTAACTTTTTTTTTCTCTTCTTTGCCATAACCATCACTATTGATTTAGAAGCTCCGGCTTCTAAATCAATATTTTAACAGTTTCCTATTTCACTTCCAATGTCATTCTGCTGATCGCAGCTGCCAAAATAAGGGTGACCCGACTAAAGTGAAATCAACCAAGTCCATCCTTCACTGAGAGCTCTTTGGCAGCCCCCTGTGATGTCCTCACACTGACCGTTTCCACCGCTCACTTTCTACTGCAGAAACTATACACTCAGGGCATCTGTGAGTTGCCCAGGGCCTCCTCCTGTGTGGGACCTCTCTGTTTTGTCCTGTGTGCGTGTTTATGACCCTCAGCTCACAGCACCTACATTCCTCGGACTAGGGCTCAATCTACTGGGCTGTACTCAATATTCCCTACATATATATTTTTGTTGTTGTTGTTGTTTTTTGTTGTTGTTGTTTTTGCGGTACACGGGCCTCTCACTGTTGTGGCCTCTCCCGTTGAGGAGCACAGGCTCCGGACGTGCAGGCTCAGCGGCCATGGCTCACGGGCCCAGCAGCTCTGCGGCATGTGGGATCTTCCCAGACCGGGGCATGAACCCGTGTCCCCGCATTGGCAGGCGGACTCTCAACCACTGCGCCACCAGGGAAGCCCTTCCCTACATATTTTTGTTGAATAGTTTAGATACATTATTTTCCTCTTAGTTCAAATATTTGGTAGCATGTTTAACACTCAAATGACTTCACTGAGGTCTAAGTTTATGAAGACTAGGCTTTTTTGTCCCTCAGATTCTGTAAACTTGGTATATAACATTCCAAGGGAGAGCCAGGTAAGGACATGACAATTAGAAGATTGATCAGAATTCCTGAGTATGTACTCGGCCTCCATCTGGATTTTTTTCTCCCACTGATGTAGCAGAACCCATTAATATCAAGGGCCTGAGTGGTTAAAATTAGTCACCCTGCAAGACTGTGGGTAGGAAAAGTATGCCCTTTGGTGTTCACCTTCCTAAAAGGCACAGACACCCTCGCTACGCACATGATGACATCACCCCTTTGTGCTTGTATGAATGGACTAGATTAAGGAGATTAAGAAGGAAGTGGGTCAGAGGTAAAAGTGATTGAGGGGCAGTGGAGGGGAGGACTCCTCCCATCCTCTGAAAAGAGTCAGCACTTGTGTCTTTACATGTATTTAGGGCAGAGAAGCAGGTAGATTTCTGAATCACAACTTCTGCTCTGGGCTCTGAGTTCAATTTTCAGCTATGACTCTAGCAGAAGGAGAGTAAGGCTCGTAACCATGTGGGACTCTTGCTTTTCAGTCAAAGAGGATGGAGAACCCCAAGGCCCTTCTCACCAGAGGACACAAAAAAGCCTATGAAATGCCTTTGCAGATAGTGAGGGGGAAAATAATGCTACCTAAACTTCATGGTTAAGTGCATGACATATTAACCCTCCTACGGGGCTGAAATGCTAATGGATAGTTCCAGCTTTCATTTCAGGCTTTTAGATACCTACAGTGAAAGGAAATGCATTCTATAGAGTATATAAGAATGTCAGGCTTACATATTACGTTTTCTAATTTTTAAAGAAGTTATCAGAATGTGTAGATATCTCTTTCCCTTAATAGAGATGTTCCTAGCCAGTTGTCAGTTCATTACTGCAGCCCATACAATCTGTTAAAAAATGCAAATCTATCCATAGCATGTTCTGTTTCGAAACCCATCAGTATTTACAGGATGAGTTCCAAGCCTAACGTATAAAACCATTTACTTTCTTTTGTTTCTTTTTTAAGATTCTATTCCTTTATAGGTTATTACAAGATATCGAATATAATTCCCTGTGCTATGCAGTAAGTCCTTGTTG
This sequence comes from Mesoplodon bidens, assembly GCF_964165515.1. NCBI lineage: Eukaryota > Metazoa > Chordata > Mammalia > Artiodactyla > Ziphiidae > Mesoplodon > Mesoplodon bidens. The sequence goes on from NC_138172.1 coordinate 80,320,792, forward strand.
CTTATCTAAAAACCGTCTACTTTCTGGGCTCTAAGTATATATTTCCGTGCTTACTTCTCTCTCCCACCCAATTTTGTCTTCTGCATCACATACAAGTAATATATACACACATGCACAAAGGCACACACACAAACACATGCACATGGGCACAGTCCTACACAAGAACACATATATATACACATGGGCAAACATAAGATACACACGGGCATGCGTATAAGACACATGGACACATACAAAAGGACACGCATGCAAGCAAGTACACAGGCACACTCATGGGTACACAACACACAAACATGTGTATACACAGGGACACCAGAAATGCACACAGGTGCACACACGAGGACACATATGTATGCATACATGCAGGCATGTATTCACATACAGGCACACATACAAGAACACACATGGGTGCAAACACAAACATTCATGGGACTACAAAGAAGGCACACACATGCAGACATGGACATCCGAGGATACACACACCCTACTCTCTAGCTCACGCAGATTAATCCTTGTTCCTTCCTGTGTCTTACCCCCAGCAGTGGGAGAGCCTTTTATTCGGCTCATTAGCTAATCAGGCTTCTTGCTTTTCCCAATGGCACATGATTTTAGCTGATTTGCAAAAACAACTGTATCTCGTCCTCACCAAGCACACAGAAACCTTCATCACAGATATTAGTCAGGAAGCATCATTTGAATTCGCCATTGTTCAGAAATACGTCTTTACAGAGCCTACACATTCCCCTAGGTCAGGGGTGTCCAAAAGAAATACAATGAGAGCCACAGACTTAAGGCATGTGTGTCATTTAAAATTTTCTAGCAGCCATATTGAAAACAAAACAGAAAGAAAATGAGTAAAATACATTTTAGTAATGTATTTTATTTAATCTATTACAAAATGCTGTCATTTCAACATGTAATCACTATAAAGTTATAAATGAGATTTTTTACATGATTTTTTGTGTGTATGTATGCTGGTCTTTGAAATTTAGTGTGTATTTTACACTTAGCATATCACAGTTTGGACCAACTGCATTTCAAATGTCAACAATCACATGTGGCTGGTGACTTCTACATTGGACTGTGCAGCAAGGACTGTAAATCTTCTCTGGATCAGATGGACTAGTTGAGAGGCAGGCACTGATGGTGGGGAACCTTAGGGACTAACAGAGCTTCACCTCCAGCAGATCTTAATACAGAACCTAGGGCGTGCCTTTTGCAAGCTTACATAATACCTTGTTTTTCCCTTTTTATTTTTCGTCTGCTTAATTTTTTAAAGTTATTTTAATGTATTTTGCCTTGCCACGTTAAATGGCTTTTTATAAGCCATTTTAAGTTATTCTTTGTTTATTGTTGGTCTTATAATGAAACAAGTTTAAAAAAAGTAGAAGACCGAGAAGATACTCATGCTCTTCCATAGCCCTGTAATTCTCCATGTTTGTCTCCCGGCAAGGCCATTCTGGGTCTCTTCTGCCCTCCCCCTGGCCAGGAGCTCCATGCTTTGTGGACTCAAGGGCTTGCTGTACAGTCCGTTCTGCAATAAAACTAAGGATAGTACCATGGACATGTGCCTAATAATCACTGTGCTATGCAAAATCAAGCAATGAAAAACCACAGAACTTATAGGAAAAACAGGATTAGGGACACAACATTCCAAAACCTTGTTAAGTGACTCATTAACACAAAAATGATAGAAACCTAAAGAAAACAGCCGCATTGTTTTACACATGCAAAGTGGCCAAGGAATACATAAAAACTACAACAAATATGGCACTTGACCTTGAAAAAGACCTAGAGTTTGCTTGTGGAAGTGGTGGTCTGGAGAGTTCAGCTTGTGAGTCAAGGTGAAGTGGAAAGAGACGGGCTATCTGGAGTCTGAGGGAAAGTTGTGACTCCAGAGGGTGATGTGTGTGGTTCAGGGCCCCCTCCATGACCCGAGGGAGGGATGCTTGTTTAGATGTGTGTGTGTGTGTGTGTGTGTGTTTAGATATTTCTACACCACTTAGTTAATCTCAGTGCAGTTTTTTTACACTCACCTAGGGTTTCTTGCAAACGAAATTGCACATAATCAGATACGAAATTCACATTATGTGCAAATCATTCCCTGATATGACAATCGTTAGAACAAATTCACCATTTTGAAAGTAAGCATTATAGCATAACTGACTGTAGTTATTTCTATGATCACCATATATGCATGTGTTTATTTATTATCTGGTCTAGACTGTGAAGTCCTTGACGGTAAGAATCCTGTCTCATCTTTGTATCATCTATCTCTCCCTGACACACAGAGAGTATTCAAGGGATCATTCAAATTTTGTTAATCTAAGTTATATTTGACTGCCTCGTATTAAAGTTTGAATTCTTCTGGGGCAAATACCACACTGTCTTGTACATCTTCAAGCCATCTTTCTGTGTGAAACTTGCTAATTTCGGAGTGGAGTGCGTCGAAGCGTGTGCAGTGGGTATACTCACCACCCTCTGCCGTTCCCTTATCTCTGGGAGACTTAGCCCGTCCTAAGAAAATGTCAACGGCTCGTCAATGGATCCAGTGTCTTCACAGAGCAGACTCAGGGGAGCCAAAGCAGGCTAAGGGAACAATGGTCGACACTGTTCTTCCTAGTAGTTCTCTGGTCCCTCCCCCAGCATGGAAACACTTACGGGGCTGCTTTCCAGACCAGGACCAAGCCCTCAATGGCCCTGTAGAAATGCTTCTGCTCGGGATCAAGGTAATAAAACTAGTGAAAACAGCACTCTTTTCCCATTGGCTAGGCTGGAATCATTCCTCATGCTGGGCACATGGGCGAGTGGAAATTCGAATAGAGAAATTAGAACATCAGGTCACTGACCCACACTGGAAACACCCACAAAGCCCAGGGTCCTTCCTGCACAGGTAAATTGCATAGACAAACAGTAAAAGAGATGAAAAACCCAGCTGAATCCAGAAAAATCGCTTTATTTTGTTTGCATAATACCAAAACGTTTCTCCCTTTTTAATTTATGGTTTCGGAGTCTTACAGAGAATCTGAATATCCGTGCGTGTGTCATTGCCCTCTACTGGGTAAACTGGGTAATGTTGCTTCACTCCTGTCCCTATATTATATCAAATAATAACTCTTACTTGCCTAGCATTTGATCTTTTTATTTGTCAGAATGTTTTTACACATAACATTTTAATTCATTCTGATAATAATGCTTTGAAATAATTAAGCTATTTTCACTCCCATTTTACAGATGAAAAAACTGAGGCAGAGAGGTAAATGTACTCATTGAACATAAACATTTCAGAGAAGCAAAATGCAAAGAACTGTGCTAGACAATTTACAAAGATGAATAAGATGGAATCTGCTCTCTGGGAGCTTATGATGTATTGCAGATAAGATTCATACACAAAGAACTAAAAGGAAATAAAATTTGTGATATATGAATAAATGAAACAAGGAGGTATTGGTTGCCCACTCTGTGCCAGGTGCTCGTATATGTTACTTTAGTTTTCCTCTTAATGGCCTTTTTGGTATGTATTAATATTATGTGTCCTGTTTCACAAAACAGGACAGAATTGATGTTGTGCGCACATAAGTCATTTGTCTGATGCCCACAGCAAAAAATACCAAGGGAAATAAGGAGAGAGAATTTGCCACTGGTGCAAAGCGAGCAAGGCTTCATGAAGGTGGTGGCATTCGATCTGGGGCTTGAACGATGGGCAGAAGGATGCAGATGTTCAAGGGAAGCTGTGCTCACAATGCGAGCAAACTGTGGGGCTCACTCGAGGGCAGCAGGTCCTGCAGACAGAGTGGAACTTGGGCTACAAAAAAAGGAGCTAGTCCTATGCAGAATGCATATCCAAAGGGAGTCTGCCAGGAACAAGTGGGAAAGCCAGGGTCCTGGCTTCAGATCCGTGCTGGCAGTGCCCTCCTGTATGAGCGCTGAGGCTGTGGTGATGGGGCCACCGCTTCTGCTGCTTATGGATGTGGTCACAGGTCAGCAGGAGGCTGGTGTGGGAAGCGCAAGCAGACCATGCAGGGTGCGCTCCTGGGAATCAGGAAGGAGTGTCACATTGCCGGGGAAAATCGGAAAATCATTCACTTTCACATTAGAAGTTGCTGAACTGTGGCACCTCCTCTTTCTTTTTTTTATTTTTTTTGCGGTACGCGGGCCTCTCACTGTTGTGGCCTCTCCCGTTGCGGAGCACAGGCTCCGGACGCGCAGGCCCAGCGGCCATGGCTCACGGGCCTAGCCGCTCCGCGGCATGTGGGATCTTCCCGGACCAGGGCACGAACCCGTGTCCCCTGCATGGGCAGGCAGACTCTCAACCACTGCGCCACCAGGGAAGCCCCACCTCCTCTTTCTTTAACAACCTGGACCAACAGCCTAAAAAGTGGCATGTGAGGGCTTCCCTGGTGGTGCAGTGGTTGAGAGTCCGCCTGCCGATGCAGGGGACACGGGTTCGTGCCCTGGTCCGGGAGGATCCCACATGCTGCGGAGCGGCTGGGCCCATGAGCCCTGGCCACTGAGCCTGGGCGTCTGGAGCCCGTGCTCCGCAACGGGAGAGGCCACAACAGTGAGAGGCCCACATACCGCCAAAAAAAAAAAAAAAGTGGCATGTGAAAAAATCAAATTGAAGACACTGGAGCCAATGAAACAGGGCTCTTTTTGTCCTTTGACTGTTATGACAAGCCTCATTGAATAAAAGACGTGGGTGATTTTTGCCTAGAGTTTTCCTTTTATGCCTGACCATTTCACAAGCCCTCCAGAGTAAACCGTCACCATCCTCCATGTATTCTGTTTCTGGTGGCCTCCCAGAGAGTCCCAGGGACAGAATAAATGATAGGAGCTGCAGAGAGTTATCAGAGCTTACAAGGCCATGGCCCTGCTGCCAGAGGATGAAAAGGGTGAGGCCAGGCATTAGAAAGACACAGGAGACGCAGAAAAGCTAAGACAGATTACAGAAATGAGTCTAATCCTTTGTTTGCTAAAGGAAGAACTGGGTTAGAAATTTTTTCCTCTGCAACTTTTCTGTTGTAACTCCTCCAAGCCCCTGAGAAAGTAAAGTAAGCAAGAAAGAAAGACGAGAGAGACAGAGAGAGAGATACGTACATATGACAGACACAGGCAGAGAGAGAGAAACAAAGGTAGCATATAGACAAAAATGGAGTAATCATGACACTACTGTAACTCTTCTTAAAGCAATGGCGTCTTCCATTGACTCAGTCTTTTTTTTTCTTTTTTTTGTTGAAGTATAGTTGATTTACAATGTGTTAATTTCTGCTGTACAGCAAAGTGACTCGGTTATACATATATGTGTGTGTGTGTGTATATATATATGTATATATATACACATTCTTTTCCATTATGCTTTATCCCAGGACATTGAATATAGTTCCCTGTGCTACACAGTAGGACCTTGTTGTCCATCTATTCTATATGTAGTAGTTTGCATCTACTAATCTTAAATTCCAAGTACATCCCTCCCCCATCTCCCATCCCCCTTGGCAACCACAAGTCTGTTCTCTATGTCCATGAGTATGTTTCTGTTTCGTAGAGAGGTTCATTTGTGTCCTATTTTAGATTCCACATATAAGTGATACATATGGTATTTGTCTTTCTCTTTCTGACTTACTTCACTTAATATGATCATCTCTAGGTCCATCCATGTTGCTTCAAATGGCATTATTTCATTCTTTTCTCTGGCTGAGTAATATTCCATTGTATATATGAACCACATCTTCTTTATCCATTCTTTCATCGATGGACATTTAGGTTGTTTCCATGTCTTTGCTATTGTAAATAGTGCTGCTATAAACATAGGGGTGCGTGTATCTTTTAAAAATTTTTTTATTTACTTAATTTTATTTCTTAAATTAATTTTTATTGGAGTATAGTTGATTGACAATGTTGTGTTAGTTTCTGCTGTACAGCAAAGTGAATCAGTGATACATATACATATATCCAGTATTTTTTAGATTCTGTTCCCATATAGGTCATTACAGAGTATTGAGTAGAGTTCCCTGGGCTATCACAGCAAGATCTTTTTTGACCCACCTCTTAGAGTAATGGAAGTAAAAATAAACAGATGGGACCTAATTAAACTTAAAAGCTTTTGCACAACAAATGAAATCATAAACAAAACGAAAAGGCAACCCAGGAATGGAGGAAAAATTTGCAAACAAAGCGACTGACAAGGGATTGATCTCCAAAATATACAAATAGCCCATGCAGCACAATATCAAAAAAAAAAACCCAATCAAAAAATGGGCAGAAGATCTAAATAGACATTTCTCCAAAGAAGACATACAGATGGCCAAGAGGCACATGAAAAGATGTTCAACACCACTAATTATTAGAGAAATGTAAATCAAAACTACAATGAGGTATTACCTCACACTGGTCAGAATGGCCATCATCAAAAAGTCTACAAACAATAAATGCTAGAGAGGGTGTGGAGAAAAGGGAACCCTCCTCTACTGTTGGTGGGAATGTAAATTGGTACAGCCCCTAAGGAGAACAGTATGGAGGTTCCTTAAAAAACTAAAAATAGAACTACCGTATGATCCAGCAATCCTACTCCTGGGCATATATCTGGAGAAAACCATAATTCGAAAAGAGTCATGTACCTGAATTTTCATAGCAGCACTATTTACAATAGCCAGGACATGGAAGCAACCTAAACGTCCATCGATGAAGGAATGGATAAAGAAGATGTGATATAAATATACAATGGAATATTACTCAGCCATAAAAAAGAGCAAAATAATGCCATTTGCAGTGACATGGATGGACCTAGAGATTGCCATACTGAGTGAAATAAGTCAGACAGAGAAAGACAAGTATCCTATGATATTGCTTATATGTAGAATCTAAAAAAATATGGTACAAATGAACCTATTTACAAAACAGAAATAGAGTTACAAGTGTAAAAAACAAACTTATGGTTACCAAGGGGGAAAAAGGGAGAGGGGAGGGATAAATTGGGAGACTGGGATTGACAAATACACACTACTCTATGTAAAATAGATAACTAATAAGAACTTGCATGTATTTCTTTGAATTATAGATTTGTCTGGATATATGCCCAGGAGTGGGATTGCTGGATCATATGGTAATTCTGTTTTTCGTTTTCTGAGGAACCTCCATTCTGTTTTCCATAGTGGCTGCACCAACTTACATTCCGACCAACAGCGTAGAAGGAAGGGTTCCCCCACTCACTCAGTCTTGACCATCAGTTAGCACAGAGGCTAAGACAGTACATTCAGTTATTCCATGCATATTTATTGAACACACTTTCCACTTCTCCATTTATTTATTCTATTCTAAGAATCTATTGCATACCTACTAGGTGCCAGAAACTGTCCTGGGAGTGGGGAAAACACAGGTAGATAAACAACCCCTTTTCCCTTAACCAGTCCAGAGCCTTTGTCTCTCTGCCTGCTGCACACGTGAGATGTCTGACAAAAGGATTGCATTGCTTGGGTGTTGCCTCATCTTCAGGAGGGCTGGGACCTGGGAGCACTAGTGCAGCCACTCTACTGGAATGACCAAGGCAACTGACTACTGCAAGCCAGAGGATATTTTGTGACTCTGTCCTTCTTGTTAAAATCTATCCAAAGCTTTGAGTTTGGGAGAAGGAAACACGCCACTGGCATCAAAAACATGAAGGCAGCGTAGTCCCAGTTCTTGTCTCTCTGGCTGAGCAATAAACTTTTCTCATCTTCAGCTCACTACCACCATTCCCATCACTGCTGCCTTTATTGTTAGCCAGACCCATAGAGGGAATGCTGCTAAAATGAGTTTCATTTCTTGTTCAGTTATTGACATGCCGAGCTTCCTCTCTCCATCCTGCCTGAGACATGTTTTGGAAGAGATGAGGCTTGAGTGAGTTGTCGACATTGAATTGGGAGGCAGCTGAGAGCTGCACTGTGGCCTCATATCATCAGGAAAGGCAAACTGAAGTGGACGGGGCTATGTTTATCCTTTAAAGTAGAAAAATAAACAAAGAGTAGCAGTCCTTTCCTGTTGGTGCCCTTCACCAACAGTTTTGTCTTGCTTTCATAGAAGTGGTTCTCATCCTTCACATCATGGAAGGTGTCTAAGCAGGATAAAGTTCTGGGGAGGTCACAAAATGGGAAATTTTCCTGTGGTTTGAGCATTTATCCAAAAAATGTGGATGGAGGAGAGTTGGGCAATGATATAGAGCTAAAGCCAGCACTTCCAGAATTTGGGTGGGGGTTACTTTTTAAAATCTACTGAAATTTACCAGAATTTCTTCTATCACCCAGCTCTATACGCAGACTGACTTCAGAATTGTCTATTCAATTAGTGCTTCCCAGATTTTGGATTTCAAGCATTTATTAAAAGAAAAAAAAAGTCAAAACTATACATGAGGAACTGACACAGAGTACCAATTCTGAGTTTACTTTTCTAGGAAAAAAAAAAAGAGTTCACAAAATAGAGACAGCTGCTATCCACTGGCACCTGGTCATTTCCTGATGGACATTTAATATCTAAAAAGGAGGAAGGAAACAACTTCATAGAAATGGATAGTCCCTTCAATTTAGGTTTGGAAAAACTCACAACTTTGGCTTTGTGTTTTTCATTTTGTGGAGGAACCAGAGATGGATCACGGTAGACCAGCTCTCGACCAGCCTGCAGTAACCCCTGGCCTGGCTTACGAGTTCCAGTAATCTAGAAGGAGGCTGTCCAGTGCTGGGAACAGGTCCACACAGGCCTTCCTAGATAGAACTGTGGCTCTAGGACAGGTAGAATCTTCGATAAGTTACTCTGAACCTCAGCTTCTTCATCTGTAAAATGGGATGCTGCAATTTGCCTTGGGAACAATTCTGCCTGTTCAATCAGTCCATGGACTGAAGTACTAAGCAGAGGGCCTTGTCATAGGCCTACAATGAGATTAATTCCCTTTTTTTCCTCCCTTTTTTTTTTTTTTTACAAAAAGACCTGAACCTCTTTCTATCCCCTAGGACACATGAAAGAACAACTTGTACTTAGGAGGTACCCAATAAAAGTTTGCTGAATTGAATTTGTATGTCTCACAATGTAGCATTTGTTACAAATTGCCTTATTAGTAATTGCCCCCTGTCTTATCTTCCTTTCAAATTCTATGCACCTTTTGGATTAAGGATGGTTCCGTCCATTTTACTACTATCACCCTCCTGCCATAGAGTCCGGGACAGTGTAGGTTACATCCTAAAGGCTCTGTAAGTACTTGAGAATCAGTCACTGATTAAAACAGATGGGCTGCTCTTTTCTCTGGGTGCACAGAAAATCCCCAAGTAGTGTATGTGTGTGTGCATATGTGTGTGTGTGTGTGCATGCGCGCACATGTACTCATTCTCATGGGTCTTTTATTCCTAGAAATCTCAGTCCACCTTGGAACTCCAGCGATAATTCTGAGTTTACAGACATTCAGCAAGGATGATCAGATTGCACTTTTGGAAAAATCTATTTCAAGTTTGATAGCTTATGTGCCAAGGGCAAGGGTTCTTTCTTTTGCTACTAATAACTCAACAGGGGTGGCAGGCAGCAGCACTGCGTACGGGTTTGGTTTCTTCATTCTTCACCAGTGAAGCACTATTACCTTTATAGGCGACTACATTTTACTTACTTAGTGGTGATCTGATTACCTTGATCTTAAGCATTTTAACCTTGTGCTATCCAGGCCCACAGAGAGTTGGACAAAATGAGAAGAGCCTGTGGAAATACATATCTAATTTTATATTGCAGTTGTATTGGTAATTGCGACTTAACCAGCTTTCCTGTTAGTTCTGGAGGGAAGTGAAATTACATGCAATAATACGATGTTTGGAGAAATGGTTATGATGCATAACACAAGAACCTTCCTTGATGAAATAGCTTGTACTAAGTACATATATGGAAGTCTAATAAATAAGTTATTAAAGATAATTTGTTCAATAGTCAGTAACAAAGTAACGGGGAAGGACCACCCAGGAGGAGTGTGCTTTGTCCCTACTTCCTTCTGAATTAAAATGGTGTCTTTCCTTTAGTGTGTCTTTAGTAGAACCAATCATGTCGATACTAGGAAATTCTCAAGGAATGATTCCATGGTACTGGCAATCTGAACTTGGTTACTAAGATCAGTATTTTCTTTTTTATCATCTTGAATACCGTAGTTTGAGCAAGAGATTTTGAGCAAACAACTCCAGTGATTTATAGCGCTGGTGTTGAATGAAGTGAGTCCCATCAGGTTTTGGAAAGTGTCCTCTGTGACCCACAGAAGAGTAATCAAGCTTTCTGTCATCCAGTTTGTTGCTCTGTGATATTTACTGAGTGTCTATTGTGGCTGGTTCAGCATTATTCAACTCAAAGTCTCAGTCCTAGTGCCAATTCTTACTCAGCAGATGAGACAATCAAAATGCGAGTATGAAAGTGAAAAAAATATATAAATGGAAGCACCAGAATAAATCTGATGAATTCCTATTAACCTCTCACTCAGCTCACAATATTGGGACCAAAGGACCTTTTAGAGGGAAGAGGACAGTTTTCCTTCATAAACATGCTGTGAACCAGTCTGATTTGCTACTAACAATTTGTCCTGCAGTTCCCATCTTTGAATTTATCTAAACCCTTCCCACCTATTTTTACCTTCAGCTCATATAAATAACTGGAATAATGAATTCCACATGTTACCCTATTTGCAGTTAAAGAACTTCCTTTCAAACTTCAAGAATGTTCTTCTAAATTTGCTCTCATGGGGTTGGGGAGAAAAGATATCTCTAATCATTATCTCCTCTTAATTTCTGTCACTGTCCGATTGGAGCTTCATCATCTTCAAAGTCTGCTTGCCATTGAAAACAACAATAACAACAATATTTTGTAGAAACTTTGCCTAAAAGACAGTGTTATCTAAATGCTCAACTCAGCTATCACTTATGGAGTTGAAGTTGGTGGCCAGGGAGGAAGATGCAAAGTAGCATGAAATAGAGCTCCAGTTTTCCAGGCGTTCTCAGTTGAGTTAGAGAGACAGAGTATGAACTGGTATTATAACACAAATACAGTTGTTTTGTAAGAGGTTATGGATGTCAACACAGGTGTGGAAGAAATGCTCTTGAGAGACGGGAATCTGTAAGAGTGGTAAAATTGAGGAGACACTTTAGTTTTAAAGGGAGGGGGACCCTTGTCTAAAAGATAACTTGTGAAAATCAATAAATACAGGGATTAAGAACATGGGGTTTGCAGTCAAAGAGAGCTGAATTTGACTCATATTTCTGCTGCTTCATAGATGTGTAACCTTGGGCAAATTGCTTTACGTTTTAAAACCAAGCTTTCCTCTGAAATAAAATGAAGCTAATGCTGCTGTAGGCTTTAAGCCTTTAGCATCATGCCTCATGCACTGTGAGCATTTATATGATGACCACCACCACCATCATTACCAAGGTACCAGGGATATAATCATCCAGGTGGAGACCCAAGTTCTGGCTTCCTTCTAAATCTTCAGAAAAGCATCCGGTTATTCTTTCCTCTTTCATGGTCCCCTCCAGCTCTGCACCATAACTTCTTGCCAGACCCCATTTCTAAATTCATGAAGTTTCCCTTGAGACTTTCCCATCCCCAACTGCAGGTCAGTCTGAGTGAGATTTCAAACATTTTTTGCAGTAGATATTCTGCCTTGTGTTTCCCGCTTATGCATCCATCTTAGTCCATGTCTGTTTCATCAGAGTTGTTGACATTGATGTAGGAGGCGGTTGGAGAAGGACAACAGTAGTAAGTCATGGGTATAGATATGGAAAGGCTGGCTAGATGCCGATCATCATAGCCTTACACTTCACCCTTTCTGTATTAGGAACCATTTATTGACTGAAGAATTAAAGATTTATGTCCAATCCTTTTGTATATTAAGTGCTTTACAACTGTATTGGTGGTTTCTTAGACTGAAAGGTATTAATTATTCTAGGAGAATGAAATAAAAATGTACAAAATAACTAGTTGCAGGTACAAAATCAAAGGCACTGACTGGTAAGGCCTTGGGAGGATAAGTTAAGAGGTAAAGTAAAAGAGACGAATTCAGAGCCAAGAAACTGGAGTTCAAGTGTGGCTCCACCTCTAATTAGCTGTGTAAACAGATCAAGTTCACTTTGCATTGTAGGACATTGGAGTGTCATGTGTATACTTCAGGAGTTAGAGTAGATGGTGTCTAAGATTCTTTCCATTTTTATCGTTCTATGTGCATATAAGTTCATAATTCCTCTCTAAACACTCTAAACATTGAATATTACGGAATTGTGGTTGAGGATAAATTCCTAGCATGCATCTTGGAATCGATATCTATGATTTATATACAGTGTTACAATACATTATAATAAATATTAATAAATTTATTATTTATCTATAAATTTAATATTTATTATTATAAATATTAATATATTTTTTGTACTGTATCTATGTATCACTTGATAGTTTTTACATTTTTACATATGTTATTTCATAATCAAAACAACACTTTGAGACGTGTTATGCAGGAATTGTTTTCTATTTTTCAAACAAAGACACTAAAGTGAAGAAAGTTAGATGATTCATCCCAAGCCACACTGCTAACAACACACCACAGAGATGGAATTGAATTCAGTACCCTTTCCCCCAGTCCACACAATGGCTCAGATTTAAATAGAGAAGATAACTTTTTATGAGTGTTAAGTAAGCTTAACAACTGTAAAACCAAAACTTTACCCCACGCATCACCTCAATGAACCATAGTATCTAATGATGTTAAACAGAAGCTATGACAATCCACAGCTCTCAGGGAGATGGGAATCACTGTTCAGGCTGCTGCTTTGTAAGAACAAAATGAAAAGATCTAATACTTGTATATAACTTTATACTTCCCAAGTACACTCAAGTGTATTACTATAGAGAGATTTTAAAAGACAAATTAAGCAAAATATTATAGGTGGGAAACTGAAGCTTAGGAAGATGCCATCAGATACAGAAAGCAATGGGGTCAGAGCAGATCAGTTTTCTGACTCCTAAACCCCAGCCTCCCTCCGCTATTTGGGGTGACCCACTGTCCCAGTTTGCCTGAACCTGACGGATTTCCCAGGACATGAAAATTTGTGTTAAAACTGTAAAATTTGCAGGCAAACTAGGATAAGTTGGTCACTCTACCACCACATTGCCTAAGTTCTGACACATACTGTCGAAATTCCGATTTTTACCAACAGGCAATCAATGGTTAAGTAAACAGGTCTCTGGGATGGTTAAGTGACCCATCTTGTTATCAAGCTGAAACAGGAATAATAATGATAATTGTGTAACCAAGATCTTGATTATGATACTAATCAAAACATTTGGCATAACAATGTCAATTATCATTAAACAGCATTTCCTTACTTACAGTATGGAACCAAGCCAACAATATAATAAGCCACCCACGATGGAGTGAGGGGATGTTGTTGCCTTTGTTCTGGAAAAAGGCCACATAAAATAAACTCTATAGAATTATTTATAAACGGATGCAACAATTTGGTTATTTTTTTTAATGGTTAGGTCCTTTAAGTGCACTTCTGTTAATCCCCGAACAGAAAAGTGTCTTTCATCCAGAACAGGAACTGATTATAAAATGTCATCTTTTGAAGAAATGGTACTCTTTCCAGTCATAAATAGAAAACAACTGCCTACCATTCTTGCTATTGTTACTTCTTTTATGGTACTCTAAAGAGTGACCAAATTCTTTAAAACTACATTCAGATTGAGGGTGCATTTTTGTTATAGTAGTCTCCCAACTCCGATGTCATTGGTGAATTTATTCCAGTACTGAGCCCTTTTTATCTCTGTCCACTTAGATTAAGTCGAATTAGTTCTCATTTCAATATTGACAAAGATTTTGTTTGACAGCAAGAGTGACCTCTGGTTTCCTCCCAAGGACATCTTATCTATAGAACGAATCATAAACTCTCTGTGAGAGGAAGGCTGAGACATTGATGGTGTTTCTATTTAGACTGAGTCAGGGAACACAAGGAAAAGGGCTTAAAATCATGGCACAGGACAAACACGTTAGAAGGAAGGACCACCTGGTTGAATATTTGGGGAATTCTGGAATTTAATCCTGGAATTTATTTCTAATTTAATTCAAGGAATCTCCTTAAGTGGAAACTTTGAAGGAAATGTATAAAACTAGGTTGATTTGAGAGTAGTTCTTTTGGGGTGTCTTCTTTTTTTTTTTTTTGGCCGCGCCATGCGACGACATGTGGGATCTTCCCAGATCAGGGATCGGACCCGTGCCTCCTGCAGTGGAAACGAGGAGTCCTAACCACTGGACCACCAGGGAATTCCCAATTTGAGAGTAGTTCTGTCCCCTGTTGTAATGAATAGTAAAGTTTGTTTGGAAGGCGAGCAGCGAAGTGGAGATAAAATACGGGACGAGGAGAGAGTGGCCACATTTGTAAAGGTTATGATGTCATGAATCAATTTCTGTTTGGAATTGAGACTCCTAAAGCTGAAAGGCGTCTCCAATCCAGCTTCTTTCAGTCAGGCTGCTGAATTTCTTAGCTTTTGTATCTTTTACATGAAATCATTTTTCTTCTGAGTCCTTCAAACAATACAATACGTAAGTGAAAAGAATGATAGGTATTACCTAGCTGGATGTTTTTATTTTACAAATAAGGATTCTTAGGCTCAGAGATATTAAATGATTTGCCCAAAACTATGCAACTGGGAGTTTACAGAGTAGCCCAGAATACAGGCTTGTTGCCTCCTTTTCCCATACCTTTTCTCTGGTCTCACTGGCGACATTTAAGAGATATTTTCCCCTATTTGGTAGTGTAAGTTCATACAAAGGATCACGACAGGTTGGTGAACTAAAGAGATGCTATATCACCTGTGGCCTCAGTTTTCCTGTTCTAGATTGGAGTCCCAGGCAGGGTTCAACTCAACGGCCCCGCATCTCTAAGTCTGCCAAGTTCTTGATGCCTCCACCTATGTTCACGTCATTTCATCTGAACTCATGAGGGGACCACTTTGTTCTGCAGGGTGGTTCAGGAATAAAATGTGTACTCCAAAATAAGAAACAAATTGTATGGATACAAATACAAAGTGTGACTATAACATAATAAAATTGATTTCTAAAAGAGATATTCCAGAAGGTAGAGGTTTAAATAAATAGCATCCTCTGTATCCAGCACATTTTTTTTTTGTTTTTTTGAGTTCCATTTTGGAAGGAGTCTTCAGTTTCAGATTTTTAGGCACACGGGGCTGTTTAAGAATTACAGTGGCGCCTAAATTGTAACAAAGAAAATTGTTAGCCAGAGGATTACCTACTTTTTTGCAGATTTCTGCCTTGTTCATCTCTATCCTGTCATATAATATGAGCAATATATTTTTGTCTAATTTAATCACATTGAATGTACTAGACTATAAGAGTTGACTCCAGACAACTCCTCATAGAGAGTGCAGTGGAAGATATTTGAAAGAATGTCCATAGGCTCTGAGAACATTTGCAGAGAGGAATGACAAATCTATTTGGAATAATAGGGGGTGCATTATTGGGATGCATGTATCAACTTCAGAGGGGTGCCTTTGGAGGGTGGCATTTTCTGATGTGAAGGTTCTGATGTATTTGCTGAAACCTCCAACTGTAGTTGCTATGCAGGATAACTTACCAGTTGTTTGCATTTAAATGTGACAGGTTTTTAAAGAGTTAGAAAACATGTTAACTTATTAATCTCCCCAGGCTCATTGGGACAGTTCTAGCAGTGACTGCAAATGTAAGGTTTTATGAGATTTTCTTGTTTTCAATTGATTAGAACAATTCAAAGAAAGTCAGACTTTGATCTAAAATCAGTAAGCACAGGCTGTCTAGTTGGCCAAATATTTGTACTTTGAGATGGAGTAATATTCAGTTACTGCATCTGGATCCAGATATTCCTAATGGCTGGGATACGTGTATGTGATTAAAATAAAACTCATATGGGCACAGTGGTTAATAATCCACCTGCCAATGCAGGGGACACAGGTTCGATCCCTGATCCAGGAAGATCCCACGTGCTGTGGAGCATCTAAGCCCGTGCGCCACAACTACTGAGTCTGCGCTCTAGAGCCCATGCTCTACAACTAGAGAAGCCATGACAGTGAGAAGCCCGCGCACCGCAACGAAGAGTAGCCCTGCTCGCCGCAACTAGAGAAAGTCTGTGTGCAGCAACGAAGACCCAACACAGCCAAAAATAAAAACAAATAAATAAATTTATTTAAAAAATAAAACTCAGACAAATGAATTATTCTTTAATTAATAGTTAATAGGCAGAAATCATCCAACCTCTAGATTTAGATCTAATATTTTTCAATGTAGGTACTTGGGGAAAGCTAATTTCTCTGTGCAGAGCTGTCCAGGCTCTGCACGATGTGTGGCATCCATGACCACACACTAAAAACCAGAAAAACTCAGACAAAAGTGTGACAAACAAAAATGTTCCACACATTTCCAAATGCCCCTTGGGGACAGGAGAAGAAGTACTGCCTGTGGTTGAAGACGTCTGATTAAATAAAAAATAATATAAAAGGTGAAAAAATAAAGCAGAATTTATTATTAGTTGGGTGGCCTAGAGTAAATGACTTATCCCTGGGCTTCAGTTTCTTCATGTGTGTCATGAGAATAATAACAAGGAACCTTGTAAGATTATTGCTAATGTGATCAAAATTAATGAATGCAATAATGATGTCAAGTTCCTAGTGAATCACCTCACGAATAGTAGGCAAACAGTATATAATTAATTAACTTCTATTGCTTCTTTCTCTTTCTAATTTAACATTTTTCTTTCACAGGAAAGGCTGGACAACCAGAGCTGTTGTGGTAGATGTGTCTAGACATGATACAAAAGGCCTCAGAAAGTTGGTTTGGGCATGTAACTCTTCCAGAAATGAAGTATAGTCTCTAGAATAGATTTTTAGAATCTCACTTGGTTTCAACTGATGTCCATAGTTCACTTATATGAACATTTCATTTTCACTTCAATAATCAGTTTGTTGTGTTGCCCAGCAAATTCGTTTCCTATGAACAGGTTTTATCTGTTAACAAACTAGCTCATGACCAGCAGTAACCTCCAAGGAGTGGATGTAACTCTCAGCTTTTATCATTTCAGACAATGGCTTTTTGTGATATTAAAAAAAAAAAATCAGATTGAGTAGGTTACCAGTCATTTTCTTGAAATTTGGGCTTCTGGAAACCAACAGCCTTTGGTAGGCATCCTCTCCAATTCTTATCTATGTTTGTTACCTTGAAGTATTGTATATGCTGGATTCGCTTCAATTCTGCATGTGTTTCTAAAGCACAGTATACTGGAAATCCTGGAAGCATTTTTTCAGTGTTTTTTTTTTTTTTTTTTTTTTTTTTTTGTGGTACGCGGGCCTCTCACTGTTGTGGCCTCTCCCGTTGCAGAGCACAGGCTCCAGATGCGCAGGCTCAGTGGCCATGGCTCACGGGCCCAGCCGCTCCGCGGCATGTGGGATCTTCCCAGACCGGGGCACGAACCCGTGTCCCCTGCATCAGCAGGTGGACTCTCAACCACTGCGCCACCAGGGAAGCCCTTTTTCAGTGTTTTTTAGCTTGTTGTAACTATTTAACCTGAAAACGTTTCCGAGAGAATCCAAAGTATATATAATCCCAGTGTCTGAGCTCTTCATTTTTCTTCAAATGCAACTCCATAAAAAAGTCAGAATGGAATTCTGCACCTCACACAGGTTTCAGTGAGTGTCCCCTTAGAAATGAAAAGCGTCCCAGAGAAGAGAATATTTGCCACAAGACTCATTTCCAAGATTTAGTAAACACTTATTGAAAACCCACTAGTGCTAGGCCAAGGCCAGGGAGACCAAGATGCATAACACAGAGAGCCTAAGGATGTAGATTAACAATAGTAATAACAATGACTGCAATAATAATGTTTATTGATTCAAATGTTTCAAGCAGTGTTCTGAGCACATGAAAAGTATGGACAAATGTCACTTGCACAACAATTCTATGAGGGAGTTTTGTTATTGTTTTGTTATTGTTTCTACCTTACAAGGAGAAATTTGAGGCCCCAGGAAAGTTAAGCAACACATTTTATGTCCAGTCATACAACGAGTGAATGGTGGAGGCCAGGATTTGAACACAAGCAACCTGGCTCAAGACTTTAGCCCAGGGAAGAGCAGCATTCACTGACTAGAAAACCAGAGGGAAGGCTTCGCAGAAGAGCTGTCTTTGATGTTATGTCTCAAGGGATGAATGGATGATCTCCAGGCAGGTGAGACAGAGAATGGGATGCTTGGCAGATGGAACAGAATCCAAATAGGCTTAAAAGCTTTTTTAACACTAACTAAGCATGCTGTGGCACCCTCAAAATGGATAATTTCACAAAGTTTTATACAGAGATTCATTTAACAGCCTCGGTGGCGTTTAAGGGGTGTGCCATACCCCAGAGCTAGTCACATTGGGAAGTCATTAACATCCCAAGGCCTAAAAGGGCAAAGGATGAGGTGGGGGAGAGACTGCCCAGGACCACATAGAGTAGCTACATGGAAACAGGAGCAGGACAGGGGCTGTTGGTAGAGAGATGCTGCCAACCCACTGCAACCTAGCATGAGGGGAGCAGGGAATACATCTCAAATTCACCCTTTTCTCACTCTCTAAGCTCGTACCTATGCTACCCATTGGCTGAAAACAGCTAGAAGCCATAGGGCAAATGAGCCCATGGGTGCTGTTAATAAGGGACAGCCTGCCTGGATACAGAGCAGGATGGGAACAGTGGACAGTGCATCTGGAGGGGCAAATGGACCAGCCTCAGAACCCAAAACCAATATATAATATATTCTGAGTTGGGGCATATTTTTGAATGGTTTTGGACATACTAAACTTTTGAATAATTTCCAAAGGTCATGTGTGCTGACTGACAGTGGAATACCTATCCCTTTTCCTAGAGAAAAAAGATCATGAACCCATAGTTATATTTCGTGGGAATCTGTTCCCAGATGTTTCTGAAACCTAATGCCACACAAATACAGTAGTAATTTAATACCAGCTCACACTGAGCAGGTTCAAAAGTAACTTTTCTCAATTGCCCCTAACTTAATTAATATTTTCATAATTAGCCAGGAGACTTCCTGAGTGAAGATGAGATTCTTGGCTACTTTTAGCTATTAGTGAATTATCTGAGCACAGAAACAGCCTTATGTTACTTTCAGGCTGAAAAATAAAATAAGTTACTTTCATCTGCTTCTAATTCAAAAGTAGACAGAGTGAATTTGATTCAACATTATAAAAAAAATCACCTTTTGTCTGAGATCATGCATGGAAAAATTCAACCCCAAAGGACAGAATTTTGGAACCTAATATGCAAGCAAAAAAGTGGGCTGAGTGAAAAGGAAGGAAGAATATTCCAGTTGAAATCTGTAAATAATATGAGCTTACCTATTAAAGTTCACTTCTGCAAAAAAATCTTAGAAGAGGATATACTGCTACCACCAAGGAAGCTGGAAGTTCTACCCCTATAGAGAAGCTGAGTAGGGTTTGGATAATTTGACTATTGAATAATTATAATAGCTAACATTTGTATTTGTCCAGACACTGTAAGAAGCATGCTTATTTAATCCTCTGTCTGCAAGGTAACTTTTATTATTAGCCTTATTTTACATATAAGGAAACTAAGGTTTATGGAGATTACATGACCTTTCCAAGGTTCTATATCCAATAAATGACTTTGTTGAGGCACAGACTCAGGTCATTTTGATTCTAAAGGCTAGCATATTTGTGTGAAGAGAAGGAGAGTAAGTTGTGAAGTAACCCTACAATAAGCATACTGGTCCCTAATGATTTACATGCACTGATTAGAATTTCTAGTGAACTTGAAAAGATAGCTGATGACTTACCACCTCTGTGGGTGGATATAGTGTCTTTCTTCACTTTGTTTCTGAACACCTTGCATTTCCTGATCAGAGCTCAGAACCACGGCTAGACTTTAGGGCTATTAAGATACCAAAATTAGGGCAAAACACAGAACATTTTTTAGGAAGAATATATGAGCAGCTATGATTAGCTCAAGGCTGACCTTGACCTCTGCTGTGTTTTGGAGAGAGATGCCTCAGGAACTTTGTACAGTAGGACTTGGCTTGTCCTGTAGGCTAAGAACATCAAAGGTTAGGGCTATTCCCTGGTATACCTGTTCTTAAAAAATGCCAATCTATCAACCGAAACAGGTGATCTGTCAATACAGGTGAAAATATGTATTAAACTTAGTAGATTTAGGATCAGTCAATTAACACAGGTAAAACATATACTACATCTATCAGATTTTCAGACTAAATCATTTCTTGAGATTCGTGTATTTACTTTTTATCGTGTTGTCTAAAGCTAGGAATCTCATATATCTGCTGTTTTGAGATTAGGTAAATAAGCCTTGGGCATATAAAAAGCCCTCAAAATATGAATAGTTATTGAGTAATTGACTGCATGAGGTAAATGTCTTCATGTTCACTTAATCCATATTTTTATGGTAATTGAACTTGATCAGCTTCCCAATCAGTTTTTATATTTATGTTTTGAAAATCACTTATCAATATAGAAAAGATTTCTGTAAAGTGACATGTTAAGCCTGTCCCATGTTAAGTCCTCTTCTTTGCTTCGAGATATATATGATTGCTATTGGTAATGGCACATAGAGGTAAGGCAGCACTCTGAAGCAGCGGGGCTGTGGTACGTGGTTATTTACCCCACTCGTGTTGAAAGGGTCTGGGGGGCCAAGGGACAAGCTACAAAAGCTCTAACCTCACCAGCAACGCTGGTAGAGAGAGAAAGAGCATCTTTTCTCTCCCATTGCTAGCAGGTCATGTTCATAGCATCTTCCTAGGTGCCTGCACTGAGGCAGACCCCTCTCTGCCTCTCTGCAGAGTGTGAGGCAATTTGGAATGCAAGGGAATCATGTGACTCTGACATTGGGCCTGCTGCTCCGCCTTGGTGCTTCTTATCATACTACTGGAATTCTCACCTTAGGGAATTTGCAAAAGCAGAGACATTATCTCCAGAAGAACCCTCACTAAAATGCACATTAAGTTACCAGGGAGGGAAAGATGGACCAGTGGTCTGTAAGTAAATATGAACTGTGCTTTTCAGGGTCATGAACGGTGCCTCAATGCCTGGATCTTGAGATCAGGACAGAGTCTTTGCCTGGGGGCTTGAAGCTCTCTTGATGGAGGCAAGGAGAATCTGTTTAGGGAGCTGAGGCTGGGATAGGATGAAGTCTCAGACCAAGGAACAGGGAGAGTGGCTGGGGTATGGGGGCTTGCCGTGGCAGGATTAGAAAATAAAAAGGAAACAAATTCATAAAAGACCCAGGGATGTAACCAGACATGAGGACGATCCCAAAACAACAGCTGAACCTCTTTTCCTGTTTTCCCAGTTTACTTATTTATTTAATTATTTGGAGTATAGTTATTTACAATGTCATATTAGTTTCAGGTCTACAGCACAGTGATTCAGTTTTTTATACACACACACACACACACACACACACACACACACATATATATATTCAGATTCTTTTCCCTTATAAGTTATTACAAAATATTGAGTATACTCCCCTGTGCTGTCAGTTTACTTTTTTTTTTGCCGTACGCAGGCCTCTCACTGTTGCAACCTCTCCCGTTGCGGAGCACATGCTCCGGACGCACAGACTCAGCAGCCATGGCTCACGGGCCCAGCCGCTCCGTGGCATGCGAGATCTTCCTGGACTGGGGCACAAACCCGTGTCCCCTGCAGCGGCAGGCGGACTCTCAACCACTGCACCACCAGGGAAGCCCTCAGTTTACTCTTGATCAGTCCTGTCTGTAAGGGCAGCATGGCCTCTAGTAATTTATGACTACAAGTGTGTTTCTTTATTCAATGTTTTTCTGTAGAAGGAGGTTGAGGTTAAGAGATAAGAACTCAAGTGCTGTTTTGATCGTTAACTTTGGGGCTTTGAGTTTGCTCTCTCCCTGCCTGAGCCTTTTAAAATTAAGGTTACATCTGCTCTACATCACTAGTGCAATGTCAAAAAAGGTGAAGTGCCTTTGAAAAGTATAAAATGTTAGATCAGTGTAAGGATAGGTATGAGAAAAACATTCCTCTTCAGAATCTCTTAATAGCATTTACTTAGGACTATTTGATCACTATACATATATTTCTATTTTTATACAGATGCACATGTTATCTGCATATATACACATATTTGAATACTGACCAACACATGCACTGAGTTTCCACTTTCTCCTCATTTTATAAATCACTTACCAATTGGTAAGAAAAAACCAGAACAACATTACATAAGAGGTGGAGTAACAGTACATAGAAAAGTATAAAGATAAGGTATGAAGATAAACTGGACAATAAAAGCATTTCTAAAACTAAGGAACTGAAGCTTAATGGCCTTATAAGGTATTTGCTTTTGAGGTTTTAAAGCAGAACACTTAAGAGAGTTTCTTTTTATCACTGAACTGCCTAAAGAAGGTCTACATACATAATCATGTGACCACTCTATGGACACCTTTTCTGTAGATTATAGGCCCTTTTGTTAAGTCAGTAGAAAAACTTTGCCAACAAAATATGAGTAACGACTTCCATTTCCCCACTGTAATCTGTTCCTTACTTCAGTCAGTGTATTATCAAATGTAGAATCAATGGTTCCCTTCGATGTAATTAGAGGGATAGCGATGCAGCCCAGCTCATCCTAATCTTAGCCTGTCAGCTCTCCGGGCCCTGTACCTGTGTGTTATAAGCAATTTAGAAAACTTCCCTCAGAAATGAGACACTCATGTAAAATAGCATGTGTGCAAGGAGTTTTTGTTTAAAAAGCTAAGGCAAGTACAACTATGAGTGTGGATATTTTGAGACTTAATTGAAATCAGAAATAGCTTGCTATAAATTTGGTATCTGAAGTTGTGCAAATAATAATGTGCTTGTAGAGATGAAGCATTCAAATAAGAAAGCAAGTATCTAGGGAATGATGAGACTGATGGAGTAACAAGATAGGAGTTAAAGAAAGAAGTAGTAACTGTGCAATAGCTGACACCCCTGTAGTGCAGAACCTAAGGCTAGGTGTGTATTTATGTGTACTTGTGTTGATAGAACTCTCTGAAGCAAAGCTCTTTTGGGGACTTGGGACCCTCAAAGAAATAGCACTATGACCTGGGTAATGGGATTGTCCCTTTAACTGGCTAAGCTTATTCGACTTAAATATAATATAGATTGATGAAATATGATTATGACACCATCTTTAAGACTGATTAGCTATAAGTATGCATTGGTTAGCTATGCATAACGTATACGGTCAGTTGTGTGTACGGGTGAATTACTTCCTGTCTGTGCAGCTCTGCTTTGAATGCCAGGCAACTCTTCATAGGTGTCAGCACTCCAGCCAGCTGGCCCAATACACAGAGAGGATCTAATGCCAACAGGACCCTTACCCAGACCGCGTGCTAATACGACACAGCTGACACCTGCTGATGAAAGTGTTGTTCCTCCCCTGGTGGAAAAGAAAAAAATCAGTTCTTCAGGACACATAAGATTTCAGAGAAATTCTACATCCTTCTGTGCCCTCCACAGGGACACTTTCCTGCTCAGAAGAGCAAGTGACAGTAATTTCCAATTCCTTTCCATGGCAGCAATTCCTTCCCATTCTGCCCTAGTGGACCTTGGGAGCTAGAAAGTGACATTAAAGCGACTGTGTTTTCGTCACTTACCTTGTATAACTTTGTGTAAAGATATGGTTATTCAGAGGAAAAAGAATCTGCTTGTAAATATATCCCTGAACTATAAGGTACTTGTTTAGCATACTCTGCTAAAGTATATTTATCAATTTGTTACACTGTAGAACTTGAACAATTGCTTTAGGAAATTAAAGCTGGCATTCTGCCATACTATCACTATTCAGTGGTATCTTGCTCCTATGATTAGGAAGTTTTGTGGTATGTTGGAGCTGGGTTTTGGCATAAGAAGACTTAGGTTCCACTATATATTCTTTTAAATTTTTATTTATTTATTTATTTACTTTTATATTGGTGTATAGTTGATTAACAATGTAGTGTTAGTTTCAGGTATACAGCAAATTGATTCAGTTATACATAAACATGTATCTATTCTTTTTCGAATTCTTTCCCCTTTTAGGTTATTACAGAGTAAAGAGCTGAGTTCCCTGTGCTATACAGTAGGTTGATTTTCTGTTTTAAGTATAGCAGTTTATTTACTTATTGGGCAAGTCATTTAACCTAAATTGGACTGTAGAATCATCAGGGATGTGGAAGTGATAAGAATACCTATATCATGAGTTCTCTTGGGAATCCAGGAGGTACTAGTGAATTTACTTTAATAGTTCTGAAGCCCTTCCAAGCAGCAAAAGTCATTCTCAAATGTCCTCACGTATGCCCTTGCCATATCCCTTAAATGTGTAATGTCAATCCAGTTTTGCACATTACTGAAGTTTTCATACACGAAATAAAAATGTTTGTAGCTCCTGTGTTACTAATCAGAGATTGTCTAGAACAATTCAGTTCTTTTAACTTCAATTTTTTTTTTTTTTTTTGCGGTACGCGGGCCTCTCACTGCTGTGGCCTCTCCCGTTGTGGAGCACAGGCTCCGGACGTGCAGGCTCAGTGGCCATGGCTCACGGGCCCAGCCACTCCGCGGCATGTGGGATCCTCCTGGACTGGGGCACGAACCCGTGTCCCCTGTATCGGCAGGCGGACTCTCAACCACTGTGCCACCAGGGAAGCCCTAACTTCAATTTTAACAACCTTTTTAAAAAGAAAAAACATTAAATATTGTGTTCCATGAGCAAACTATAAATGTTTTTGATGGTTCCATCTCAAGATATCCCACTGGCAGCAAATAATGAGTCTTCGGTAAATATATTCCAAGGAAATTCTGGGAAGAGAGTAACCAGAGTATGTGGTCCTGACCCTCATCCCCTCTTATCTTCCTCTGCAGCAGAAGACATCCACCAAGGGAGGCAAGCTGGTAGACCCAGGAGAAGCTTTACATTTTAGTTCTAAGGAAAGAGCAGGTCCAGGATTTGGTTTTATGGGGAAAGGAGCCAGGTTACCAGTTGTAGAGAGGAAGTCATGTTTGTCCTTGAGGACAGACTAGATGTCCAGAATTCTGTACCAGCCAGAGTGGACAGCTGGCATGATTCCCTTTGGCAAATATTGCATGGGCCAAATTTCTATCATACTAGGAAGACTCTTCCAGTCCAGCTGACCCTGGAGGGTATGGGGGACAATTATGAGGGTGGACTGAGTCGCTCCAAGCCCCTGAAATTAGGAGAGGGCTGCCACATGTTCCTAGGAGGTCCAGGAGCAGAAATCCTCTGCAGAGGGTGAACTGTTTGTCAACTTGTTCTCTGATGGTCAGTAAGGATGGACACGTCATTCTTTCCCTATTTTCTGGTTTTCCATTGTTCAAAAGACCTTGTAATTTAAGTGGATGCCCAAGGTTTTTATACCATAATGGGGCAAAGACAAGTTACAACTCAAGGGCTCTGGCGATCTGAGAAGGGAAGACCTAGATAATTGTCTGAAATAGACTGCCCTCACTGAAGTAGAGACAATGAAAATGTCAATTGAGATATTTCATCAAAAAACAAGAGAGCTCTCAAGTGAGTAAAATTAGAGCACAAAAAGGGACTTCAGTTTTGAATTTAGGAAACATGGTCCATGACTTTAAAAATCCAAAAGATGAGTTGAAAAAGAAGACAGATGCTGTTGAAAACAGAAACGGTGAGTGGAAGGTCAACAGGATGAGCAGAGTGGCTGAGCTGACTTAGTCTCAGGCAGAATTAATAAAAGACACACATCCAGGATATTGCTGAATCTAAGGATAAAAAGATCATATCATAAATTCTCACTCAAAAAAGAAAATTCACTTACAAAGAGAAAGGGATCAGACTAGCATCAGACTTCTCCTCTACAATTCTGGAAGCCCAACGATCATGACCAGCAGCAGCTACTTAGAACAAAAAGAGAGGAATGCAAACAAAGTGCTATTTATCTAAGGAAAAATTCACAAACATATTTTAAATAATCAAAATGGATTCATAACAGCAGCATAAAAATGAAGAAAAGCGAAATTATTGACAAGCACCAAATGATGCAATACATAAGTTAACATAAATGGTTAGCGTCAAAACAAATTTATAATATATTTGCTAAATAATGATTTTTGAAAGAGAAGAGGCATGCTGTTATGTGAGAAAATAAAGCTAATAGCCTGGAACTAAAGTTTATCTCAACAGAATCCAAGAGTTCGGAGTAAAGATGGGACACAGAAAAATGACTTTGAAAATTATATTTCATTTTGCTGAGCTGCATCGAAATGAGAAAAGGTTGGAAGACTACCTCTCATATTCAAATCTAATAAATCTAATAATAGAGGAATAAAGGCTTAACATAATAGGAATGAGAAAATGATAACTGTTCACATTAAAAAGTATAGTAGAACTTCAAATTATTAAGTGGGACAAAGGGAATGATTAGGAAGTTAAGGCAGAAAAATATTAAGAAAAGGAAAACGGGAAATGATAACAAACCACAGTATACAAGAAATATAACATTGAAGGAATAAATTATTCATTTAGTTATTTCACTAAATGTGAATGGGATGAAATCCTCTTCTCCTGTACAAGATTCAGGAAGGGTGGTCAAGTAATATGGACATACATATTTTGTTGAATGAATAAATTTATATGTGTAATTTCCTAGGTTTATCTCCCCAGATTAATTAATATGTCTACCATGCTATACAACCCCTTTTGTGAGTATAGCTAAATATTCTCTCGTGAGTCATCTCAATAGCAGAGGATCCCTGTGTCTGCCCTCTGTGGTGGACCTTGCTGTCCATGGATGAGACTGTGGGCTGTGGGATGCAGGGATCACATGGATTGTGGAGTCAGGGAGCCCTTGATCCCAGTTCTGTCTCTGCTTTACACTTGCTGTGTGGTTTTAGAAGAGGGACTTTACCTTAGTGAGAATCAGTCTCCTTACCTAGTGATGAAAATGTTGATTGTGGACTGTGGTTGTAAGGACTATATTTGTTAATGTATTTAGAATTTTTGGAAATTTCTAGCACCTAACAGGCACTCTGTGAACATCAGCTCTTTTATTTTGTCCTCATTTTCTGTGTTCTAGGCTTACCTAAAACATCTTCCCAAACACAATTCACAGAGTGGAGTAAATCATGTCATCTAGGCTTAGCATAGCCAGGAAGAATATGGAAAGACAGAGTATCACAGAGACTCCAGAACTCTTCCCACACCTTGGGTTGTTGTGGCTTGGATGATGCAAGGCATAACAGAAAGTGCACCTGTCTAAACAATGATTTCATGCCAAATTGAATGTGTCCAAAGGCAGAATTTCCAATTCCACAGTATCTATGCAAACTTCCTTTAATGGTCACCTGAATATTTTCTGTTTGGTAGTCAACTGGGTTCCATTTTTGAGCATAGCTTTGACAATAACTTATATCTCATAGTTATGATATTCCTTAGATGCCATTACTTGTTAAGATCACTGAATAACTGAAGTTTATCCCTCTCCTCCCTTTCCCTTGAGGTGTCTTTTAAAATTGTCATTTTGATTCATCTTTAAAAAAGCCTGTTTTGGAATTTTAGATTAGTTTATTTCAACAAATATTTAGTGGATGTTTCTTTCGCATTGGACCCTATTAAAAGGAGGATTTCAAAAGAAAACATGGACTCTGTATAAAACTCAGAACATAATGGGAACATAAGCAAGTAAATAAACCAATTCATTATAGAAGGTGCAAATATGTGTAGAGAGAGACCCGGGGTGCTAGGCGAACATGAATAAAAGCCTTTAGCTCAGACCTGGAGAGTTAGAGAGCAGGTGATCTGTGAGCCTTGTCTAAAGAAGGCTTAAATTCAGGAAGACAAAGTGAGTAGAGTGGAGCAGGGAGATAGGAGGGGTAAAGAAGCGGGGCGAAGGCAAGGCAGGCATTGCCAGCAATAGAGGAGTGGAATAAAAGGCCAAGGGTTGTGGCTCTGTAGAGTAGCTGTGAATGTTGATGAACAAGGAATTCTTACTAGAATCTCATGGCATTGACTCTCCCAAAGGCCTCAGCTCCCAGGTTCCTTGACTCTTCAACCAGAGGAGTCTGTGATTCTGACTCCATCTGACAAAGTACCTGAAATTTTGCTTTGTGGGGACATGTTCCCCTGAAGAGAGAATATTAGAATCTCTGAAACGGGTAGAAGCATGTGCACCTTTGAAAGCATCATGTTTTTTATTCTCCCCACTGAGAATCACTACAGTCAGTGGACTTCTCAAAGACTCATGCCCCTCCATCTTCAAAAACAATCACTGAATAGATGCATCTCCCCCAGTTGTATAGAGATTGTCTTCTTAGGAGTCCATAGACTCTACCTCCATTCTCCTGGGTCCATTCTCTTGGCCACCTTCCAGTTCATAAAACCTCCACTCTGCTAGCACCTTATACTTTCCCCCATATGGTTAAAAATCTTTACTGTCCAGGGCTTACTTATCACCTCCTGTAGGTTTACACTCCCACGTCATGTGAAAACTCATTCATGGTCACAATAACAGATTTTAGGTTCTTAGATCAACTTCCTGGACTAAAGTAGCAAAATAGTTATTCAATTAGAATACTCAGTGGCCATAAAAAATCTCTCCTCCTTATTTTGAGGTGTCAAAGTTGGTTTGTTTAAAAGTAAATTTTAAAAAGTTGGGGGAGGGGAGAAAAGAAAAGTGGATTTTGTTATACTGGTAATATTATCAAAATTATATATGCTTTTATGCAGCTACTGTCATTTTTGTGCACAGAACGTTTTTATTAAAATGTGTGTGCACGTGTACACATACACACACACACCCCAAAGCAAAAAAGCAAATAAACTCTTCTAATATAAGGCAACATTCAAAGTACGGAAACATCATGTGGGCTTTACAAACCATGCATGGATTATTTTTAAGAAGAAAAAAAGTGGGCTTTTTAAAGTTAACAATTATAATCTTAATATATATCTAAATCTAATTATGTAATTCTTACAGCATTCGTCTCTTTGTGGGAGGAGCACACAATTTCTCTTTCTCACGTATTTCAGCAATTGTTCATATGCTCTGAAGCATCAGATGTCGTTATCAAATACAATTTTTCATAAGACTGGAGTCAATTTCATCATAGTTGGGAAGAATAGTTTTGTTGTTTTGGTAGGGCCTGTCCCCCAGTTATTTCTTTCATCTCTTTAATGTGACTCTAGTTAAGTCTGCAAGGGTAAACCATTAGTGGTCTTTCCTGCAAAGCTCTAGAAGCAGGGTTGGTAAGTGCTTTTATTTTTCCACTGGACTGTGTGGTTGTGATTTAATAAAATGGGAGATTTGTTCCTTTATTCATCCTGGCAACAGAGAACAGTCAGGGGCACAGAAATTCCAACTCCAAGGGACCTGTTTCTTCTTTCATAGGCTTCTATTTTTCCTGATTTCTCATCTTCCAGCATCCACATTTCTTTCCCTCTGAAAACCCCATTGTTTACTTTACAAACCATGATCAGTCGGTAAAATCTTCAGCTTGATGGCAGACCAAGCTGTCCCTGAATGAGCAGAGCAGCTGCCCGCAACCCCACGAGGTGGAGGTGGCTATTACAGGGGACAGTTTTCATAGGGCTCACAAGAGATTATAACTTAATAGATTGGCGTGAGATCTGTAAAGCAATACTGATTCTCAGATGTTGGAATGAAGAACAAGGAGATGCCGTGAGTAAGTCTAGGTTGGAACCACTTTGATTGTAAGTCTTCTTAAACTGAGAGCCTCAGAACTCTCTCTTCACTTTGAGATTCATAGCGGTGGAGGTGAGGCTGATGGTGATTGCACTGATCGGCTATGAAACAAGATTTCAGGGGAGAACGAATCCTTATTAAAAGAAGGGATATTCTAGGAACTGGGGAAAATTTCCAAGGCCTCTTAGCTTGTCACATAAATAAAAGAATGAATAAATAAATGAATAAGAAAAAATCCAGGTTGAAGGGCAATTCAGTCAATCTACCCTAACATAGCCTGTATTTTTGTCTATTCTAATGTGTTTGCCCCGGAGCCAAAGAGCCAACTGTGTTCTGCTGGGTGATGTATGAAGCAGAAAGAACACTGTCTAATCTTTATATCCAGTTGAGCCTGAAGTACCTTGAGATGGGGAGGAAGGTGGTACATCTCACTCCCACTCAGGAATTATTATTCATGCAAGAATCACTCATCAGCTCTTCTGGTAGCCCTCCCTAATTCCATTAACCCCTCAACCACTAGTTGGTAAGCAGGAGAGGCTTGTAATCTAATTAAAATCAATTGGTCACGTGCCAATTAAGGAGGGGCTTTCTGAGTTTTGTTTTATTTGGAGGGGGTGACTGCATTTTATTTATTTTTATATTTCATCTTTGGCAGTAGGAGATATCTTCTAACTCTCTTCCTGTAAATTTCTTTCACTTTTAATTCATTTTGGAATAGTCACCTGTATTGGGGTTAAGTGCTTATGCAAATAAAGGAATGTCAAAAACTACTTATTTAGTGATCTCCTTAGGTAGAAATTCTCACTGGAAGGCTTCTCTACCTGGGCAATTTATCTTAGTCAACATCACTTGGTGTTTATGGGATTCCTAGAAGTTTTTGTTGAGATGTTTTACTTCCCCAGTCACTTGACAAAACACCTACATAGAACCATTGAGCAATGATTTCAAAAATGAAATCAAGGGTCTTCCCTGGTGGGGCAGTGGTTGAGAGTCCGCCTGCTGATGCAGGGGACACGGGTTCGTGCCCCGGTCTGGGAAGATCCCACATGCCGTGGAGCGGCTGGGCCCGTGAGCCATGGCTGCTGAGCCTGCGCATCCGGAGCCTGTGCTCCGCAACGGGAGAGGCCACAACAGTGAGAGGCCCACGTACCACAAAAAAAAAAATGAAATCAAGTGCACAAGGAATTTAACAGAGGGCTCCTTGCCTTTGACAAAGACCAAACTGAGAATAGGACATGGAATTATCTAGATCGTTATTAATCATTTTAATATTGCATTTACTTGAAAGTGGAGTACTTTGAAATAGTGTCTACAAGGAGTCTCTGTAGCATTTGTACAGTTAAAAAAGAGAATGAGGGCGCATCTATATAGTGAAATAAATTAAAATTCCAGAACAGTTGTTACAGTGTACTCAGTTTGCTAAACCAATAAATAGGATTGCAGCATGTTTTTTTTTTAACATCTTTATTGGAGTATAATTGCTTTACAATGGTGTGTTAGTTTCTGCTTTATAACAAAGTGAATCAGTTATACATATACATATGTTCCCATATCTCTTTCCTCTTGTGTCTCTCTCCCTCCCACCCTCCCTATCCCACCCCTCTAGGTGGTCACAAAACACCGAGCTGATCTCCCTGTGCTATGCGGCTACTTACCACTAGCCATCTATTTTACGTTTGGTAGTGTATATATGTCCCTGCCACTCTCTCACTTTGTCACAGCTTACCCTTCCCCCTCCGCATATCCTCAAGTCCATGTTCTAGTAGGTCTGTGTCTTTATTCCCATCTTACCCCTAGGTTCTTCATGACCTTTTTTTTTTCTTAGATTCCATGTATATGTGTTAGCATATGGTATTTGTTTTTCTCTTTCTGGCTTACTTCACTCTGTATGATAGACTCTAGGTCTATCCACCTCACTACAAATAACTCAATTTTGTTTCTTTTTCTTTGTATATATGTGCCACATCTTCTTTATCCATTCATCTGTTGATGGACATTTAGGTTGCTTCCATGTCTTGGCTATTGTAAACAGAGCTGCAATGAACATTTTGGGACATGACTCTTTTTGAATTATGGTTTTTTCAGGGTATATGCCCAGTAGTGGGATGTTTGATCCAATTGTGATACAAGGTATTAAAGATTGCTTAAAATACTTAATAGGTGCTAAAAAGCCTGTAAATTTCATAGCCATCTGTAGATAAGAACTTGTGGGAACTCAGATGTTAAAAGTGATACATGGGTTTTAAAACTATGCTGCTACTTTCCAGCTCCCCAGCCACCAGGAACATGGTGTGCCCGAGCCACGCCATCCACTGTCAGGAGGCGAATGGCAAGAAGGAAGAGTGGACCACCTCCCACTTTTGTTAGGGATGCCACACACCACTTACTGCTTCTGGGGAGTAGAAATGACAGATTCTTCAAGAGGAGTTGCTGTTCCAAATAGAATATGTTGCTGCATTAGGAAATAAAATGGTACTCTTGACTAAGAGCATGAATTCTGGAGCCAGACAGACTTGGCTTATATCCCAGTTCCATCCCTGTGTGACCTTGGATCAGTAGCTTAACCTCTCTGTGCCCCACTTTCATTATCTATAAAGTCACGATAGTAGTAGCACATATCTCATACAGTTATCATGTGGATTAAATGAGTTAATATTTCTAAAGAGCTTAGAACAGAGCTTCACACATAGCAGTGCTGTTTTTTAAACTTTTTACTTTGGAATAAGTAATGGCCTCAAGATCTGGACATATATTATTTTTGTTGTCGTTGTTTCTGATTTTTTTTTTTTTTTTTTTTGCGGTACGAGGGCCTCTCACTGTTGTGGCCTCTCCTGTTGCGGAGCACAGGCTCCGGTCGCGCAGGCTCAGCGGCCATGGCTCACGGGCCCAGCTGCTCCACGGCATGTGGGATCTTCCCGGACCGAGGCACGAACCCGTGTCCCCTGCATCGGCAGGTGGACTCTCAACCACTGCGCCACCAGGGAAGCCCTGTTGCTGATTTTTAAATAAATGTTTTGAATTATTAAACATTAAATAAATGTTTTGATATGCCTTTAGCTCAAGTCCCACCTCATTCGTAAAGGGGCCAATCCATCCCTCACTGATCTCCTGTATCTGTACTGGGAAGCAAATGAATATTTGCTGATACAACATGCTTGGAGTTGGATGTCTGTTATTATTTATCTATTTCACAATAAACCTGCAAAGTGCGTATGATTAGTTCCATCTGACAGTTGAGGAAACTGTGGAAAACCTAACTTCACCTCTTCTCTTAGTCTTAGTTTGAGCATCTACAAAATGGGGACAGCAATACTTCCTTCTCAGGACATCCGACTAAAGTGACCCATAAACCATCAAATCATATGACTTTACAGTTCGGAGATGGAAATATCACTGCTTTGTATGACAAATGAGTCTAGCTTTCTGGAGTATCAAGTAAGACAAAACAGTCACTATTTATGGAAGGTGCCTATAATAACTAGTATTTGGCCTTTCTGGCCCCCAGCTGGTCAGAGTAGGTCAGGGTGTAGTTACTTGCCAAGAGCTGCCATGGCATTCCTCTCAGGCAGCTCCCTCCTCCAGATGCAGCCCTGCAGTGATCCTAAGAGTAGCCCACAAAGGACTTCTGCCCTCAGGCAAAAAAAGTTGGCTTGGGGAGGAGTAGGGTGATAACCATGAATTCTGTCCATCAAATATTTCCAGTCCTTCTCTCTACCGTATGGTGGGATTAGTACTTGTATCCTTGAGGTTAGGTGTGGCATGTGATTGCTTTCGACTGTGAAAATGATAGTTGCCACAACCCAGGAAGGTCATAGCGATGAGAAAGAAAGAAATGTTGTTGGAGGCCACTCACCGTTGGGTGTTTTTTATGACAGCATAACCTAACCTATCCTGACTGATACTAGTGGGAAATGAGTTCTTCAATGAGGTGTACTTGGAAGTTCTATAACATTAAAGTAGCTACTTTTGAGATTGGTCAGTTCAAGTTGAGGAAGTGGTTGAGGATAGGGAAAAAGAAAAGAGAGAAGGTAGAAAATAAAATGTACCATGACAACCAGCCAGGTATGTCATGGCCAGTCTAGCTTGAGAGAGGTTCCTGGTTCTTTGACAATCACTTGCCTTTGATACACGGCTGCATGCTTTTCCTGTAGAAGCCACCTACTCTCTTGATCTCCCCACACGCACACATACACACACACACTTTCTGTTAATATCAGAGTAATTCATTTGGAAAAATAAAGGCCATGTGGCAGGCAATGAGAACAGAACAATGAAAAACATTGATAAATCATTTCAATCTGGTCACAGCAAAAGAGACACATGGGAAAGAATTGCTTCAAATCACTGTTGCCAAGAGGTCAACCTCAAGTAGTTACAGAACACTTAAGAGTGTTGAAGATTGTTTAAGATGTCCATAAATTGGGATGCTTGTTACCTCCCATTTTCTGTAGTGTATCAGACGTAGCCAAACCTTTAAATATACAAATGAATTTTTCAAAAGAGAAAAAGAAAGACAATGAAGAGAGAGAAAGAGAAGGGAAGGAGGGTGGAAGGAAAAGAAAGAAGGGAGGGAGGGAGGGAGGGAGGGAGGGGAGACAATCCCCTTGGTGTCAGAAATGAAAAGGGAAGTTAAAGCCAAAACACAGATCTCATGACCTGATACCATCAGTGCCAAGAGGGATATCAGATATCAGGGCTCTAAGGAATTTAGCTTGAAAGCGTGGCCTCAGACCTGTGTGAAGAGGAGAATTTACATAAAGCCAGAACCCTTGAGTGATAGAACTAGAAAGATTCTCCCCATCAGCACAGGGGAGTGACCTAGCTGCGTTTTTCTGCCTTGGGCTATGAGTGGACAAAAAGTCTCCCAGGAGAAATTGAAAAACTAGGCTTGCATGCACAAACTGTGGGTGTGGCCTATAATTTTCGCTACATGAAAGCAACAGGACTTTCCTCAAGGGTATAAATTAATGTAAAACTGATGTTGGACCAGTGAAATTCCTGGAGTGCCAGCAAGAAACAAATGTCAAGTTCTCTGTAGCAAGACTTCCACAATTTCCAGCTATTAAGGTTAAAAAAACCGATTAAGGTGAGCTTGCAGTAAAAATTATAAACCACATGAGGGAATGATGGATCCTAAGACACTGAGATAGTGGAAAAATCCAGAAGTGACTTTATTATTTTATTTTTTATGAATTTATTTATTTATATTTTTGGCTGCGTTGGGTCTTCATGCAGGCTTTCTCTAGTTGCAGCGAGCGGGGGCTACTCTTCATTGCGGTGCACGGGCTTCTCATTGTGGTGGCTTCTCTTGTTGCGGAGCATGGGCTCCAAGCACATGGGCTTCAGTAGTTGTGGTTCGCGGGCTCTAGAGCATAGGCTCAGTAGCTGTGGCTCACAGGCTCACAGTTGCTCCACGGCATGTGGTATCTTCCCGGACTAGGGCTTGAACCCGTGTCCCCTGCACTGGCAGACAGATTCTTAACCACCAGGGAAGCCCCAAAAGTGACTTTAATAAGGATGTTTTAAGTAACTAAAAGAGCATGGAAGCCACAGGGAGGAAATTAAAAACCCATTATGAACCAGAATAGGCATATTTGAGAAAAATCCAAATAGAACTTCTAGAAACAAAAAAATAGTCATTGAAATTTTATGAAACCTAATTTGGTGTGTTAAACATCTGGATTAGACTTAGCTAAAGCACTAATGAACAGAAAAACATATCTAAGGTAATTATTCCATATGCAGCCTGGAAAGAAAAAGATACGACCAACGACGTAGAGGCTGAGACCCAAAAAGAGAAGATTCAGAGGAGTAGAAGCAGAGAAAAAAGGTAGTGGTGATCCTAGGATATTTAACTGCATCAATGATGACTGAATATTTACTAAATTAGATGACAACATGAACCTTCAGACTCGAGAAGCACAGTGAGTACCAAGCAGGATAAAGAAAAACAAATCCACCTATTACTCATCTTGGGAAAACCACAGAACACCAAATACAAAGTGATGAATAGAACCTACAAAGGAACAACATTGATATGGAAAGTAGATTTCTCACCAGCAAAACAACAGCAGGAAGACAGTGGGAAGAATAGCTTCATAGAACTGAGTGAAAAAAAAAAAGCAGCTTAGAAATTCACTTAGGCAAAGACTGGGAGGTTCCCATCCACGGAATGAGGCTGAATGAGATATTTTAAATTAGGTAGAAGGATATTAAACCCCGAAAGAGAGAGTGAGATGCAAGACAGAGTGATGAGCAGGAAATTGTGAGCCAGACAGAATCTTGCCTGGGATGTGAGGCTGGTGGGTGGACAGGACACTGGGTACGGGGGGGATCTGGGTCGGCCTCCATCTCTCAGAGGAGAGGGTTTGAGCGGGGAGAGCAGTGGGACCTCAGCTGTCCCCAGAGGACATCCTTCTTCAATTTTCCAAAGGAGGTTTAACGACCCCGTGTCCCCTGCATTGGCAGGCGGACTCTCAACCACTGCGCCACCGGGGAAGCCCGAAAAGTGATATTTGAAAATAGGAAGTAACATTATCTGTCATTTACTGAGAGCTCCTTGTGGGTCAGGTGTTTAGCTAAGCCCTTTGTATGGATCATCTCATTGAATCCTCACAAGATAGCTGCCATCATGGTTCCATGTGACAAATGAAAAAATTGGGGCATCAGGAACTTAACTGACATGGCTGGAGTGACATACCAGCAGCACAAAGCCTGGCTCTCCTCTGGGGAAGAGCCATTCTTAGCCCCCTTATCTGTATGGGGAGGACCCAGAAAGCTCTCAGCAGGGCTGGAGTACAGACAGAATGCAAAAGCCAGTGTGAAGAGCTGGCACAGCACAGAGCCATGACACCGTAATACTAGACTGCTTTAGAATAATCATCTTTAAGGATTATTTCACCGGAGCTACCCCACATATGATTTAAATGTATCTGAACAACTGATCACTCTGAATGTATTGATTCTCTATGAGCGCATAGGTGTCCAGCCATATAAAAGGAGTCTTAGAAATCTTATGTGAATGGTGTCAAATCATGTACTAATGCTGAAGTGTCTGAATGTCACAAATTCAGCTACTTAACTCACCCTGTCCTGTGTGTCTAACAAAGTACTGAAGGCTACACACTTTCGGTAGAATGCTCAATATTAAATGCTCCACTTTACATGTTATACACATCTTAAAATGGCATATGCTGGGAAAGATACTTGGGGGAAGGGAAGAGCACAGGGAGGTAAATAACCACCCTAAACGATGATGGATCACTCTCTGCTTAAACGCTGTTGCATTAATTCAAGTGACATTTTGACAATAGCATGCTGTCGGTCCAATGGTTTGACCTATACAACAACCTCTAATTATTACTAATTAAATAATTAATTATTCATAAGAGCACGTTCCATTAGCATAGCAGAGAGGTGTTGGAATATGAGTTATATGCGGTTTATGAATCTTCAGAAAATAGATTCTTTAATAAATTAATAAAGGGGCTCTGGGGTTTCATTAAAAGGTGGCTGGAGGGTGTGCTTGCCTGTTTCCAAGGAGACCACAGGTGGTTCGTTGCTTTTTTTTTTTAAGTTAAACTTGTTTGGGCTAGATGATTTTTTTTTTTTCACCCTTTTCTCCCTGCTCTGTCCTCAGGCAGAGAACGGAACATTTTAATGAAACCCCTGTTGTCTTCATATCACTTTGATCCCCTTGTGTTCTCTCCAGTCTACACATTGGCCAGTCGGATGAAGGGCTTCACATTTTCCCCCCAGTATTAAAAACTGTGGCCTGCCCTCCATGAATAAACAACATTGCGGAGGAGACCAGCGAAGAGAAAGGCAGAGCAAACAAAGGGATGAAGGAAAATGCATAAATTCAAATGACATGGGCCTCATTTACCCACTTAATTACACTGACTCCTGACTCTGTCAGCCACTGTGATTATTTTTCCAGTTAAGCCTGATTTAAAGAACTTAGAGGAAAAGAGGCTCATCCATTTTTTTCCCCTCAACAATCTCTTGGCCACATGGAGTTCCACGACTTCGTTATCTCACCATAATAATG
Source organism: Mesoplodon bidens (assembly GCF_964165515.1). Classification (NCBI taxonomy): domain Eukaryota; kingdom Metazoa; phylum Chordata; class Mammalia; order Artiodactyla; family Ziphiidae; genus Mesoplodon; species Mesoplodon bidens. Next base: position 80,358,611 of record NC_138172.1, read on the forward strand.
ATCATGGTAATATTAATATCTTCCAGCACTGTTCACTAAATAGTGATAAAAATAGTAATATTAATGTTTTCTAACATCCATTTTTGAAGCTCTGGGGCGCATTATAAATTCTGTCTTTGTTTAAGCAGTAGGGAACCCACAAAATATCATTACAGTTATCATTAGAACTCAAGGGCACAGTCCGGAATCTGAAGCCTAAGTAGGGCTATGTCAGCAAGCATGCCAGAGCCATGGAGAGAACAAAAAAATGAATAAAATAGAATTTTTTATACTGTTTCAGCACTTGACCTATTTTGGAAGAGATGGCTTTTTTCTTCTTTAATATATATATATACCTGCTGATTTCTTCTCACAAAAGATAAACTTGTTTCTCTGAAAACAGCCACCATGATCCGTTCAAAGTCACTAGAACCCATTTATTTTTCTCCCACCGTTTTCCCTTTCCTCTACAAACAGGAGGGGAATTGTATCCCCACCCAGCAACAATGGTCTGCTTTCTATGGTCCAGGAGCCACACCTCTCCGTACCTGGGTGGCACTTAGTCCAGGTGAGGGATGGCAGACAGAACAGGAACCCCTCCCAGGACTGAGCTGCACAGGAAATGATGAGTACATCTTCATTACTTACGGAGCTTGCTGAGGGGAAACAAAGATTTCCCTGGAAACCTGTAAAGAAAATACTCTTTAGCAGTGGGCTGAATTTTCTGACATTCCCTTGTCACCGTCTCCATATGAAGAACCAGCTTCGAACTTTACAGTGGCCCTACCACTCTGCTGATGGCTGTCAGCCACTAGGAGACTGGAAATCCCTCTGCACACCTGGGGGGTGGTGTTAGCTGACCCTTCCTTAGTCCCACACTGTGTGACTTTCCTCTTCTTTTCCAGGTCCCTGCTTTAATGGTTTTTTTTCTTTTCTTTTGTTTTCGCTTATTAATTTATTTCTCACCTTTTAAATTCTCTTCTTTCTCTTCCCAGCTCCTCCAAAACATACACTCTTTTCTCCTGTTCCACCTCTGCTTCACTCTCCCATCATTTTTCTGCCTGCTTGTTTTTCTGAAGCTGTCTGCTAAGTGGGCAGTTGTTTCTTATTTTTTTTAATTTGGCAAAATATATAGATGACACCATTAGTTTATAGTGTCTGGACTGGACCATACAATCAAGAGAGGTAAAATAATATCAAGCCATTAAAGTTAATTACGAACACAAACGGATGTTTACTAATACTTATGATAGGAATATGAATCATTTTAGGAAAATATTATCAACCCCATAGGCATCCAGGGCTCCACTCCCCTTTCTCAAAAATGAACTCAAGGAAGATTAAAGCCCTAATTAAACACATACTTTATTTCTGTATTTAGTTTTCACAAACGACATCCTTTTAATAGAAATCTGACATTCTGGCATCACTCACATGCCCAGAAGAGTCAGATAATCAACAACAGTTTATAATAACACTGCACCAGAATAATTAATAAAGTCTGAAGTTCAGTGAAAAGTGTTTCCCCAATAACACAATGAGGAGGTATTCATTTCCACATATGATATTTAGAAGGTTTGAAGCTCTGAAAGTTAGAGAAAGAAATTGTGTTTGAGGGTTTGCCATAACTTTGCCCACTATCCAATTTGGTTTCCTATTTATCTTAACTGTTGTTCTTCTTTGTTTCCTGTTCCACATGATGAGATTTGCTCCTCAAATGTGCTGGCTTTCAAAAGTACAAAGATCCTGTACCAAATTCAAGCCATGTTAACGTCAAGAGAAAACTGGCAGTGTTCTATCTAATGATTATTTGCATTCTTAAATACAGATAATTGCCCATTAGCTCCAGCTTTGTAAAGAGAAGGGAATAAGTGATCTCTTGAAATTCTTCGTAGGCTTCTCCAAATCCACATTAACCTACCAGCCTTATGGCAACATCTGTGCAAGCCCACTGAATTACTGCATTTCTAGAAAATCAAAGCAAGACATCAGTAAATTTAATTTGTTCATACAAAGGGCTGAAAACATGAAGTGAGCTTTTAGAGACACTGTCTTTACTTATCTAAGCTATCAGTAGTTACTAATATTAATTAGGATTTATCGTTATAGTCTTTCCATCCCTTAAACCTTTACCAAGTGCTGTGAGGAAGGCTACATTCTGAATTTATTTGCAGACTTAGAAAACGAAAATGGAAGCAGAAATGAAAGCCTGCTGTCCTTTAGAATGCTTGATTCAGAAGCATGTTTGAAACCTACATAGGATCTTAAGATTGGCCTTGAAATCTAGTCACCAATCTGCTCCTTAAAACAGATTTATTTTGCTGCTCTCAAGGCTGCAAATTCTGTATATTCTGAAGACATAACAACAAATTCTGTTGTCTTCTGACTCCTATGGAGCTGCAAGCAGAGAGTTGATGGGAAGCAAAACCCCAACGTTCGGATTTTCCCTCCTGCATGGTGTAAATGGGGTTGAAACACGGACCTTCTTCAACTCCTTCCCCCACCCCTCCCCCCGTTCCTTTTTCCTATTTCCTTCCCACAGATACACATGCTCATTGCTCCAGTAGAATGAGACAGTCTGGATGGCGTGGTCTCTTATTGTGCTTCTAGAATGTCCACGTTTAACATATTGTTGTACACATAGCAATACATTTTTGTTGTTGAATAAGTGGGTCAAATCAAGCCTATGGAACAATGCGGCACAAGTACATGTGGGTACAACAGAGGTTGTTAAGAAAACATCACCCTTGCCAAGGACAGAGGCAGCCAAACTTTTAAATCAAAAGCATTTTATTTTGGACTCTGGCATACTCATTTTTGCATTCTATTCTTCTTTGTGATTACTCCCTCACCCGCTCCCAGCTTCTAGGTTTTCTCGGTTTATAACTGGAACCTCTCCTACCATCACCCTTCATTCACCTCTCCCTGTCATGACCACGCCCCACTTTCCCTAAGATGACCTGACTTTTTGTTCCGTGCAATCATACATGTTCTAGATCACATCCCCCCAGGAGCCTTCTCCAAGGCATTGACCTCTCTGGAAAAGATTATGTGCTACTCTTGTAATAAATCTTTTTTTTTTTTTTTAATTTTTTTTTGCGGTACGTGGGCCTCTCACTGTTGTGGCCTCTCCCGTTGCGGAGCACAGGCTCAGTGGCCATGGCTCACGGGCCTAGCTGCTCCGCGGCTTGTGGGATCTTCCCGGACTGGGGCACGAACCCGTGTCCCCTGCATCGGCAGGCGGACTCTCAACCACTGCGCCACCAGGGAAGCCCACTAGAGTCTGATTTTAAAGGATGCTTTGTGGCTCAGATCTTTTCCATCCCACGGATGTACATATTTCTAATGGATCATATATATGCACCCTCTCAACACACACACACACACACACACACACACACAAACATGCTCACACCCCTATGCAGCCTGAGAATCCTTCTCAGCCCAGCATTCTGGGCAGCCACTTCCCATGGGTCAAAGTAGTCCTTGAAATGTATTCAGACTAAAGCAGAGTAGTGGAACCGTTGGCACTATACAAGTCAGTGCTAGGACTTTAACGTGGTCGTAAGGTGCTCATAAGAGTAGGATCTCAGGCTCTCAGTAATATATCGAAGAACCTGTTGATACCTTTTTGCTTTATCCCTTCCCTGTGGACCCCTCATTACGTATACGATTGCCTTGCAGCCTAAGTGTGGATGATCTAAAGATTTGACATCTTCTAAAGGTTTCTAGGTTCTAGGTTAATGATGAATCCGGCTCCAGCAGCTCTTGGTAATGTCTTTCTCCTCGGGGTCCTTGCTATGGTCACCTCTAGTCAAGGCTATTCTTGAGAACTGGGACAACTGGAGGACAAAATACATATTCTAAGCCCTCCCTAAATTTTTGGGAGGCAAAATCTCTACTTAGTAAAGAGTAAAAGCCAATGCAAAGGGATAGATCTTGGCCTGAATATATCTTATAGTTTTGACTAGGTTACAACGAGGCTCAGTCAAAGACTTCCTCAGACTTGGTGACCTGCTAAGAAACCCCATTTTCTAACTGTTACCTGATGAAGCCTGGGAGGGCAAATTTTTTGCTGACCTCAGGACTAACCACATGGCAGAGAACTACGGGTCTATTGGAAGGTCTAACCTCTGAGTCATACTTAGCATCAAGCCTTATAAACAGGGGCTAATTCCTTGTATAGGATAATGCAGTGACTTGTAGACCAAGATAAGGAGGTGGAAGATTCACATGGCATCTGTCAATGGACAGACTCTCTGAGAGATTGGGAGCCAGCCTCTGTATGAGGTGGTACTCCCAGGATGGCTTCTGGGCTTGTTCCACCTCTAGTGTATTTCAGTGAATTTATAGCACTAATTGCTCTAACTTTTGCTCTGTCTCTGTGACTTTGGGCACTTCCAATGCTAGTCTTAGCTGGATATGGGAAATTGAATTATGTGCAAGTATGAAAATGCAAGTGAGAGTCGTGGATATTTCTGGGCCTTTTGCTTCTGGCTCAGACCTACAAATGGGAAAAGATGGGGATGTAAGCAAACTGACTAGAATGTTCTGGTGTCCAGTGCAGCTTCAGTCATGTTAGTACTGATGAATCAGTAAGTACTGTATTACCTCATCCTATAGCTACTGCCTTTTCTTCTCAAATATTTCTAGCTTTGTTGAATCTCATTTGAAATATACCCTGAAAATATGATTCAAATGCTAAAACTTGCAAACCCATCACTGCCCATTTGAGGAGAGAGATTATACTAAATCAACATCAGAGCAGGTTCTCTCCAGCTACTTTATCCTCATGGGGCATCTCCTTATCATAAAAAAGATTTATAGTCATGCTTCTCTTCCTATTATATAATATATGAAACATGAATATGATGTGTAAATCATATATAACATGAATTTACAAACCATGTATACCCATAAGCATGTACATGTATAAGGCACAGAATATGTATGTGTACTTAAAATCTGTCACACACCCATCCAGCACATGTATGCATGTACATACATCCATGATGCAAGCACATGCACACATGTAAAATGGCACGTAACATGCATGTGTATAATGTGTATGTGGATGCATTATCAGGCATGTGCACATGGTATGCAATGTATGCATATATGTAGCATGTTTATGTGAGTACGTGAGCATACAACATATATAACATAAAGAATATTTATACCATAGCATATAATATCTACCTATATAGCACATATATCTAGAACATATAACATAGGTACCTATACTCTATGTTTTATTATATGCAAATATGTAATACATAAAGCATAGGATATGTTTCAGAACATATACCTGAAACACACAAACATAATAATTTATAAAATATATGTATAATACATGTATAAATATGCTCTTCTTTCTATCCTAAATTGAAGATTCATATATATATAAAATATGACTTTACATGTAATTTAAATATTTAATAAAATGCCCTTTTATAAAGGAGAAACAGAAAGCAATGGTTAATAAAATAACATGTATTTCAGTTTGGAAAATCTTGGGCATGAATATACTAGAAGTCATGATGATGAATTTGATTTTTTTTTTTGCCCACTTAAAATGACTAACTCTGGATTAAGAGCTGTAAAAAAGATCAGAAGCCACTCCAGTCAAGCTAAACAGGAAAATGAAAGAACAGAGGTGGACTAGACTAAAAACTAGCATTAAGCTACATAATAACAGACTAGATTTGTTAGCATATTATAAGAGGAAGAGGAAAATCACCCTAACTGATGTAGGAATAACATGCCAAGTGCATGACCAGATCTTTGCATACATGAGAATCCAGCGGGTTACGGAAAACATCGTAAAGTATGTAGGATAACTCTTCATTGTGTCAGACTGTCCACACATTGCAGGATATTTACAACCCTGGATCTCATCCACTAAGTTCCAATAACACACCCAATCTTTGGTACAACCAAAATCACCCCTGCAAATTCCAAAGCATGCTCAGGGGTTGGATCTCTCTCAAGAGCCACTCCTATAGGGAATGGACTAAATACTGCTTTTATCCAGAACTTCACTCTCCAATTAGTGAATGTGAAGGAGCACTATTGTCCTCTTTAAAACGTGTTTCTTTGAAATTCATAATTCTTTTCTGTCCACATTGAAAGCAATTTTATAAGTTTCCATATGTCAAGGTTTCTTTAGCATTCATCCATACGTGTAATAATATAGATGAGCCTGAAACATTTGGTTCATTTGGTCCACTCAGGACAGTCTAAAAATCTATGAGCAGTACAACACGTTTGCCCTACCATCCGTGAGATGGCTTGAGCAATAATACTGCAGCCACACTCGTATATATATGAATTTTGAAAAGCAGCCTCAATAATTAACATTCTTGTAGGATTCGGTCTCATTACTAATGCGGTTCACCATGGCCTGGTAAACATTTGTACATGAGGAAATTACATTAAAAATATATGAGGGGGGCTTCCCTGGTGGCGCAGTGGTTGAGAGTCCGCCTGCCGATGCAGGGGACACGAGTTCGTGCCCCGGTCTGGGAAGATCCCACATGCCGCAGAGCGGCTAGGCCCGTGAGCCATGGCTGCTGAGCCTGCGCATCCGGAGCCTGTGCTCTGCAAGGGGAGAGGCCACAACAGTGAGAGGCCCGCCTACCGCAAAAAAAAAAAAAAAAAAAAAAAAAAAAATATATATATGAGGGTATTAAGGGGAAAAATTAACCAAAGCATAATCCATAATCTCAAGGATGTCAGGAAGGACCAGTCTTTTAGCCTTGCTTGGTGATTGTGGGGTGAAAGTCAGAGAATAATGGTGTATGAGTAAAAGACCTTTTTTTAAGGACTCATTTGCTCTCTCTAGATGTCATGGACCAGATGTTACCAAAACCTCCAGAAATGGGGTTTGGGATGACCGTCCTGATGCAAAGCATCCTTACAATAACTCTGGCTAAATGACAGAAAGAGTGACTAAAAATTCGTGACTGGCGTTTCTGTATCCGCCCTGGGGGACAAGTTACATTTAAATGCCTCAAGGTCATAGAGAAGCTACAGGTATGATTTGCATTTTGTTCTGAACAAAATCATAAGTACTCACAGTGTCATATGCCAAAAGGAGAAAACTTGGGGTCAGCACCACTGCTCATGGATTATCTTCCGTGACAATGGATGGGGAGATGCTTGTTCTCTATTTGACAGTGATTCTTTCACAATAACAGCAAGCATTTATCCAGCACTTAGGACATGCCAGACAATCTTCTAAGTACTTCACCTGTGCGAACCCGTCACCTCTGCGAACCGGTTTAATCTTTAGAACAATCTTCTGTGGTACTATTATTATTTCCAAGTTTTATAGAAAGAGCGGAAGTACAGGGAGGCTGTGTCACTTGCCCAAGCTCACACATGAATGAATGATAGAGCTAATCTGAATCTACGTAGCCTGGTTCCAGAGTGGTCTCTCTGAACCCATATGCCCTGCTGACTCTTTTTTTTTTTTTTTTTTTTTTTGCGGTACGTGGGGGCCTCTCACTGTTGTGGCCTCTCCCGTTGCGGAGCACAGGTTCCGGACACGCAGGCCCAGCGGCCATGGCTCACGGGCCCAGCCGCTCCGTGGCATGTGGGATCTTCCCGGACCGGGGCACGAACCCGTGTCCCCTGCATCAGCAGGCAGACTCTCAACCACTGCGCCAACAGGGAAGCCCCCTGCTGACTCTTTAACTTGTTCTTTCCTCTCCTTGAAATGCATCTGCTGTGTTTTAAGAATTAAAGAGAAAAAATACTGGTGATTGGCCGATCTGGTTTCGATGACTGATTGTAAAAAAATAACTGTAAGACTTGACAAGGATCTATCCCTAACTTTCTCAATAAGCTTAATATATCTTTTCTTTTTAAGATCATCTGATCACCCATCCTATGAAATGCCTACCTTGCATAATGGCAGAGAAACTCATTCCAATGCTTTCCAGGAAAACTAAGGCTAACTGGGTAATATCTTTGTGCTAAAGACTACAGAAAATATATTCTTCTGGTCACCAGATCAGCAATTCTGTTTGCATCAAGTATCATCCTACCTATTGTTCTGGCTCCCAAAGATATTGGAAAGCTCAAGCCCAGCTCCCTAGCTCCATCTTCTCTTTTTGTGCCCCATGCACCCACCCCCTTCCCCCTTGACCAGCATTAACTTGGGGCAGATTTCAGAAGAGATTTTCCAAAAGGCGGGGCGTGTTTGACACTCCGGGCCTTTCCTCACTGCACCCAGCTCCCTCCCCCTCCTCCTGCGTCCCTCCTGATGGAACACAACGCACCCCTCATCTCTTTATTGTGTGCTCTCCCCTTTCATGACTGCTGAAGGCTCTGAATGGGCCTCTTGTGTGGAAGGAGAGACAGTGGTCCTCATTTAATGGGATTATTTACAATAGGAAAGAGAGCTTTAAAAAGAGAGAGCAGGAGCGACGGTTCTAGCGAGAGGCCTGACTGTGGAGCCATTCTTCTCTTAGGACTCTGGCACCCTCCGCACCTTTTCCTGGCCCGTGGCCAAGCTCTCCTCCGCTGGAGAGGACCCTCAAGCTGGGTTACAGTTTCCGTCTGACGCCTCAGCGGCGGGCTCAGTGATGGGACTTGTTTCCACAGCGAGTGCTCTGATACATGAACAGCTCTGTCTTTTTTGATCAAGGGAGACCAGGGCATCCTGTCCCATGGCTAGTGTTTTCGGATGATTAGTCTTTTCCTGGGCACACCCTCCTGAAGAACAGAACACTAGCTATAGAGGAGGAGCTGAGCCCGGCTGCCTTAGCAGAGGGTGATAGAAATGGAAGATGAGGTAGCCTAGACTCAGGACACGTCTTGGACCAGGCTGCACCCTTGTGAGAATTGGGAAACCCTGGCCCCTCTGGGCCAGTGGATTAGGAAAAGTTGCCTTCTCTCACTGGACCTAGCCCCCCAGTCCCACGGTGGGGCTCACACTGCACAGATGCAAGACTTCATGGGGCAGCTTGAGTAGATAATGCACCTCCATCAGCCATCTGTCTCCAGCCGACCTTAGCGGCAGTGTGGTGCATGGGCGCAGAGCGGGACATCCACAGCCAGACTGCGGTGGGAGTTTGGATCTTGGGTTTACCATTTGGTAGCCATGCAGCTCTGTTGTCTTGGGCAGGACATTTTGTTTTTCATTAGTCTATCTTTTTAATTATTTTATTTTATTTTTAAGTGGAGTATAGTTGATTTTCAATGTTGTGTTAGTTTCAGGTGTATAGCAAAGTGATTTAGTTATAGAATATATATATTCTTCTTCAGATTATTTTCCATTATAGTTTATCACTAGATATTGAATATAGTTCCCTGTGCTATACCGTAGGTCCCTGTTTTTAAATCTATTTTATATATGGTAGTGTGTATCTGTTAATCCCAAACTCCTAATTTATCCCTCCCTCCCTTAGGCAAGACCTTTAAATGCACCATGTCTTGGTTTTCTTATCTGTGAAATTGTATGGCAATAGTAGCACCTAATCAGAGATCATTCTTAAGATGAGGTGAGAGAATTCATAGAAAGCATGTAAAACAGTCCCCAGTGCAAAGAAAGTTCTCCCTAACTGTTGCGTGTTACTAATTAATGTATGAATAGCAGAGTGCTAAGGTACCCTAGACCTTTGCAAAAACGGGACATACCTAGCACGGTCTCTAGGATTGCTAGCCTCATCCCTTCTGTAGATTGTTCTTTGACCCTAGGAATTCTCCCCATTGTTAGTAAACAACTATAATGATAATAATGCCTGACTTTTATTGTGCATTTATCATATTTCGGTCCTGGGTTTAGTACTTTGTTATATGATATCGTTTAGTCATCCCAACATCTTTCTAAAATCAGTTCCTCTTTTAACCCCATTTTTTAGATGAAGAGCCTTATACTCACAGAAGCTAAGTAACTTGTCCAAAGTCTAAAAGACAGCTAGAATTCAGGTGGCATTGGGGAAAACCCCTTACTCCAAGACCCCACTACTGTCTCCACTACTGAAATCTGCTTCAATCTGAAAAATTCATTGCTCGATCTCTCTTTTTTTTCCCTCTTTTCATGTCCTAAAATCACATATATTTTCCTGTCCCTGCTCCTTCCTGGAAGCAGAGCTCATGACATTATGAGACTTGAAAGGCTGTACAAACTGTTTTGTACAATCGCCTTATTTACAAGTGAAATGGAAGTGGTAAACTTATAAATAAAAACATCCTGCCCACAAGGGCATGAGCTAAAAATAAAGCATAACGTATTGTCCACCCCTCCGACATGGGGCAAGTGAGTGGAGGACAAAGGGATCAATCACATCCACTCAAAAGCCAGCCAGGCTGGTGAAGATGGGGTGGGTTCTGGGGGCTGTTCCTGTGTTCTCAGAATCAAAGTGTTACAGCCCCGATCAGTTTTGTCTGTTTTGAAGTCTGGTTCTGTCCTGTCTACTGGCTAGTTTTGCATTCATTATTATTATCATTTTTTTTTAATGTAGATGGCTTTGCTAATAGGCTAATTTTTTTCCTCATTCCTTTCCTGGACTGTTGTTTCATTTGTCTCCTCATTTTATTTACTCAATTTTCTTCAAATTGCACCGTTTGTTATTTGGCCTCAGGGAGCACTGGCTATTAAAACTACACTAATAATTTTAATTGACTTAAAATGATGTCAGAACAGCACAGCTGCTAAGAAATACAGGGCCTCCAAATAGGTGCTACAGCAGGAAGAAGGCATTAAACAAAGCAAGGTGTCGAAGGCTCTGAACCCCCAAATTCAGTAGAGTGTTACCAAAGAAGAGATATTCTCATCAGAAAGCCCATGCTGCCCCATTAGAATGCAACTGCTACTCCAGCACACAGTATAGCAGAAACTTTAAGTTTCCAGAACAAATCCCTGGGGGCAGGAGCAGGCCATGAGGTGTTATTATTCACTGTATAAAAGTTCTTGTCATTGACTAGGCCATCAGCATATTTAAAATTTGATTAAAAGAACTGTTCGTATACAATTACTCAAGCATGTATCTTTGTCATAGCATGAGAAGCATCATTGGTACCTCTGATCAACCCTATTCTAATGTCAGATCTCACAAATAGGTTTTAAACAGAAAAAAAAAAAAAAAGCCAAGATGGTTGGATGACATCTATTTCAGAAAAGTAGCTGAAACATAGGTACCTGAGAAGTAAGGGAAAAGGTAATTGCTTTTCAAATGATATTGGGTGGGTGTCATAGCCTCAGTTTTCTCTTTTAAAATATGAGAGCACTAATACCTGCTTCAGCTAGCTGTGTGCCTAGAAAGAGATGGTGCCTGAGAAATCATTTTGACAGTCACAACAAGACATGAAATAGTTGTGAGGATTTTCAAGGCTTTGGGGAAAGCCCCATAATGATTTAGTGTCAGCTCCCGGGAAGTGGAGTCCAGTGGAGTCATCACAACATGCAGGAGATTGTAGCCACAGGATAATGGCAGCCATTTACTCTGCCTGAAGATTGGGCCAGAGAAAAGTATAGTCACACAACATATTAGAAATCTTAGAGATTATTAAATCTAACTCCTTTATTTCAAAGTAGAAAAAAAACCTGAGAATCAGAGAAAAGTAGTTACTTGCTGAAGGTCACCACCAAATTATAGATAGGCGCAATACTAGAACTCATATCTCTTGGTGATTCATCATGAGGTTTTCCCCTGCAATGTCACTCTCACATTTAGAAATAGTGTAACAGTCCCACTCCCCAGCACTACCCACCCCCAATTTAATTTTAGTCAGGACTTACTATCTGACCTCCTTCGGAAGGAGTTGCACATCCATGTGCGGTGCCATGTGAATGAAGTATTAATTATTTCATTCAAAATACTAACGCAGTTGCATATTTGTCCAGTAAATAAAAGGTGCCTAATCAAAAGTTATCATGTGCTTCCCAGGAGATATCTGATATCATAGAACTGCCATTCCTTGGGATTTAGGTTTTAGTCCTGACTGCTACTGTCTTCCAGTCTTAGCCATGGTGGAAAAGACCCCCCTTCTCCTTTCTAATACTCTGCAGTACCTATAGTGTACCTCTATTGGATCATATATTATCTTCATCAGGACAGCAGCTAGAGTTATCAATTATTATGTCTCTAGGAATCAGCACCATGCCTGTATACCTAATAGCTATCAAATAAAAATTTGAGGAACAAAAGAAAAGTAAATGAATGAACAGACTCAGGAGCTCTAGCCTACTGAGCTGGGATTGAGGTGGGATAGAAGCCTTGGGAAGGTCATGGTGAGACAGAGATCTGGATCAGACTAAATCACTGGCTAGGCTGGGCTAAGGCTGGGGGATCGATCACACGTGGCAGAATGGCAAGAAGGACTGGGGAGGCACCATCAAACATCAGCAAATACAGACATTGAGAAAAGTCTTCTCCTGAAGGATGAGTGCAAGAGATTTCATTGGCTATTCTCCCTACTTTCAGTGTGTGTGATATTTTCCCTAACAAAACACTTGAAAAAGAGGTTATGTGGTGTTTTTTTTTTTTTTTTTTTTTTTTTTGAGCAACTAGGCTTACAAAAAGAGTTTTAGATCTGGAACAGCAAAATATGCTGAATTGGGGGGTTGGATCAATGCTGTGGCAGCACCAGGGAGAGCTCCCAACAGCTGTTGGCGCTCCTCTAGAAGCTGGCCATGGGGACGCAGTGGTATCTGGAGGAGCCGCTGAGGTCTCCCCCGTAGGCTCTTGTGCCTGTGAATGCAGTCTTCACTGGCGCTCAGAGGCTCAGGCTTGTTAGGGTCCGTTCTGCCTCTCCATTCCAGGACTTCAGACTCATCTTTCATCCCCTGGAGCTTTGTAACCATCAGTATGACAGCCATAGAAACTCTGGGCAAGCTAGGGGCTCAAGGGTGAAGTTTGGTTTCTCCTGAATTGGTCTTTCCTGCAGGACCTTCTTCATTAGAGTCTTCCCCACTGGGGCCCTTCCCAGCATCTCAAGAACTGAGCTCTTGGTTAGAGCCTTGATAAGAGCTGGCTGCTGCTCCATGACTTTGGGAAGTTAATTTACCTCTGGGATCTCCATCTCATTATTTTAAAAATAAGGCATTTGAACCTGATCCGACATTTCAAAGGCAGACACAGCTAATCAATCTTACTATTCTTCGTGGCTGAGCACAGATTTGATTTGAAAAAAAATCTCCTCAATGCAGTGTGACAGTTGGTAATATCTGGCAACTCCATCACATAATTTCTGAATTTCTTTTAAATGAACATGGTAAAATACTAACTGCCCAAGTTCTGGCTTCTTATATTTTTCAGATTGGCCTCTGGTCCAAGATCAGGTGACTAAAGTTAGACAATCGTCTCAGTACAAGAACTGATAACACCATGGTTTCTTACATCCAAAATTGAATCCATGACATACAGTTCCTCAAAATTATCTACCTGTTCATATGGTCATTAAATGAATATGACATAACTCCTCTGTGCATTGTATTCTCCCATTTGCTAGATACATAAAAAGCTGAATTAGACAAACGCCTTGTCCCTTGAGAGTTTTCAGGCTATCAGAGGGAATGAAGGAGGTTATACGAATACTTAGAATATGAGGCAGGATGTGATAAATGAAAAAATTGAAGCACGATTAAATGTTTGGGAGTTTAGGGAAAATATATTTCTCATGGGTGTCAAGCATGAAAAAAAATGGACACGAAGAAATCTATGAGAAGCTCTTCCGGTTTGGCTAAGATCTGGCTTTCGCAAATGACGACCAAGAGTCCAGCATTAGTCAAGGAGAGCGATCTGATGGTCTACACCAAGCTTGGATATGTACTACTGACTTTCCTCCCGTTTCCCATAAACTAAAAGGGACAAAGCTATGTGAATGACCTATTGTGCAAGGTTACTTGCTACAGCTTGAATTTTATGGGAGTTGGCATTAGATTACAAAGGAAGCCATAACAATGAGATGCAGTGAAATGTGGTACATTTGTCTTGGCCTCTAATAGACATGCACTGTTGGAAGGGGTGGGCCTTTGGAAGTGGGGTTGGGGGTGGTGACTGAGTATTTGTGCTCTTTCTGGAAATGAAAGGATTAGTGCCAGATTCAGTCTGATACTTTCGTAGCACACATGAAAACTTCTATCACTATAGTATTCAATAAACTTGACACTAGCTTCATCCCTTCAGTGAAGACACATACATGCAGAGAAATGAGATGTATTTCTTAATCAGCCATTTACAACTCATAAGAAATCTTGAACCAGAAAGCACAATCCTTGATTTTCCAAGCTACCACGAAGTCATGATTTCTACAATTAAATAGTTTCCATTAACTTTCCATGCAGCCGCCATCCTCCCGCCCACCATCGCCAACAGCTGACCCAAATCTTTCAAATGTTGCAGAAAACCTTGGCCTATGATTATTGATCAATCCACTTTGTAAAATACCTGGTAATCTTCACAAGCCTCGCAAGCAGTGTGCCAGAGCTAAGTCTGTTGTTTTGACTTGCACTGTCTTAACCGCCTAGAAAGTTTGTTACAGGGGTGTTTCAAAGGGGCCCCAGAAGAGTGCTATTAACAGGGTGATGGATGGTTGTGCTGAGCTGAAGGTCACTTAGGTGCAGTTTCAGATTGCTCTCTGTGTGCAGTGAACAAAGCCAGACTTAACTCTCTAGCAGACTGCTTCTGTTTTCATTTTGTTTAAAAAAAAAAAGTGGAAAAGCACCATGTTAGCAATGTTTTTGGAAGTATTATGTATATAATTGCTCAAAATGTAATATCAATCCATTCCCTTTAAAGTGAAAAGTTTTCTTGCCAATAACATTTCCATATATTGGAGATGGATATCGTACTCAATTTTTATATACCTATGAAAGACATTCGCCCAAAATAGACACAAAAATATAATTTCATAAATGCAGAGGTATCTAAATAGATACAAAAAGAGAAGAGCATTTACAATTATAAAAGTACATGGATAGATAGCATCTTTTGTCAGAGATAATGAAGAATTCTATATAATGCACCTGGTGCCTGCTTTCTGCACCTGCAACCCACAGACTGAGCCAGAAAAATGCAAATGAACACAAGGAGGAATAATGGGTGTGGCAGAAAAAGAGAGTAAAAAATGCCTGATTTCATGCCTTCCCTCTAAGTAACTCTAGTTTCAATTTCTTTTCTTAACGTATTTGACAGTGCTGACATTTCTAGAAAAGCACATATAATTGGGCCTGAACTCATAAAATTAGTGTGTATTAAAGCAAGAGGCCAGTGTATTCTTAGCCTCTTGACATTTTCTACCAGTCCCCATTCCCTATTGCTTTCTGCTTTTCACTTTGTTGCAATTTACTTTTATCCAATTCAGTAAGTATTTACTGAGTGTGTATTATGTGCCAGGCACTGGACTTGAAAATAATATTCTAGAAATTTATAAGATAATGTCCCTGCCTCCAAAAAAACTCATAGCTGGGTGAAGAGACAGTGTTTACCTTACTGTACTATACTTAATAACATAAGACCTAATCCAGAAAAGGTTGGAAAATGGGAGGTGGGGATGGTGTTTAGGGTAAGTATTTCCAAATGAGCATATATATGAAACAGGTGTTCAGGGGTGAAAGGTACTTAGCTGGAGGAATAAGGGAGGAAAGAAGAATTCCAGAAAGGTGCAAAGTAGGGATAGAGTATATGTAGTCCACTGAGGCTGTAGATTTTAAGGCAACAGTCATCAAATAATGAACAGGGAGACAAATATGGGATCCAAAATATGAACAGAAAAAATAATTTTAAAAAAAGATAGTGAATGCTACCTTTCCTGTTATCTCTCTTTAAGACCCCCATCTTTAGTTTTCTAAAGACTATATTGGATTAGATAAAGAAAAAGACAGAAAAATATTTTGTTTCATTTTGTATTGTTTTGTTTGGGGTACGGTAACAGAAACAAAGAAAGCCACAGGCCATTAGAGAGCCCCCTTGCAAAGTGTGGCAGCAATAGGGGTCCACCAACCAACATATTAGAGCTGTAAAGTTAAGAGGCCAGACTCTTCCTTCTGGATTCCATCTCATATGGATAGTCATAGGTCAAATTGACAGTTGAATGAATTATACATAGGCTCACATCATTTTTAAGGATATTTAGATCATTTCTAATTATAACCAATTAAGAAAACTTGGGCATGGTCCACTTTTATTCATCTATTCAAATATGTGCTGAGCATCACACTGTGTCAGACGCTGTTCTCAGATCGGGGGATGTGAACATGAATAAGACAGGTAAGGTGCCTGCTCTGATGGATCTGATAGTCAGATGGTGGGAGACTGATACCTAAAACTAAACAGACAGATGAACAAGGTTGTATCAGAGGGTGGTGACAGGATCATGGGTGAGTGGAACACAGTAGTGATCAGTTAAAGAGGGTGGTCAAGGTATGTCCTCTCTGAAGAGATGTTTGCACAGAAACTTGAATCAAGTGAAGGAATGAGATGTACGAAGATCTGGAAGCCAGGTTTACCAGGAATAGGCAGTAGAAGTTGACCAGGCTATAATGTGGGAATGATTGCTTCGACTGTTGGGAAAAATACAAGAAAGTCCTCATGGCTAGAGCAGAAGGAGCATGGGAAAGAGTGGGAGGGAATGAGGTCAGAGAAGTTGGAATGAAGCAAACCATATAGGCTTTGTGGGCCATGGTAAGAAATGTGAATTTTATTCTCAGTACCATGGCACCATTGGTTAGTTTTGAGTGGAGAAGTGACATGGTATCATTTGTATGTTCCCTTTGTGATCAATATTTGTGGCCACATCGACATGCATAGAATCCACACCCATCACTTGGGATCTACAGACTGTATTAAGCATGTTCAGGGTAGAAACAATGCTTCTGTGAGAGTCTCCAATGATGACTTCTATCACTTCCTTTTCTTTTAATTCTACTATCGATTTCCTTTCTTTCAAGGATGACTACTATCAATCAATTCCTTTTCACATGCTGTTCCATGTCAAGGGAGTGAGCCCTGTTTTCCCTCCCCTTGAATTTAGGCTGCACTTAGTCACTTGCTTGACCAATATAGTGCGGCAGAAGTTACGATCTGGGACTTCAGATGCTAGGTCCTTAGATTCCTTAGTTTTCACCTGGGTTTCTTGGAATGGTTCTTCTTGGAATATTCCCAGCCACCACACAGTGTGAAACCTAAGCTACATGGAGGAATCATGTGTAGGGCACCCCAGGTGACAGATCCAGGTGACCTCCCAGCCAACAGCTAACTCAACTGCCAGGCATGAGAGAGTCATCCCAGATTTCCAGTCTAGTCCAGACTTGAGATGACTGTAGTCCCAGTCACAACATATGATTGTAATTTCATGAGGATCCCCAAGCAAAAACCTCCCACGCGAGCGCACTCAATTTATAAAACTGTGGGAGATAACCAATTGTCGTTTTTAAGCCACTAAGTTTGGGGTGTTTTACAATGCAGCATTAGTTGAGCAAAACAGTCTCTTTTGCCAAAACTTTCACTCTCTATTCCAACCATTCTGTTGATGCCAAATCTGGTCCATTAAGTATCACTGGTCCCTCACTATCTGTTTTGTTTTGTTTTGCTTTTTTTTTTTTTTTGCTTTCCTTTTTCAGATTTGTTTCCTGTTTCTTGTTTTGTTTTTGTTTTCATTTTGCAGAACAGAAGCAGGTGCAGTTCCCTCACATACACTTGGCTCAAATTCAAGAATACATCAGCCATACAGTTCTGGATGTTCCGGAGCTGAGCTCAATGATCTCTCCTAAGAGCCTGATGGAGCATTATCTTCCACAGCTCTTTCTGCGAATGCTTCCCCTCTTGTTCTTTTTGCAGTTTCAGGCATCTTTATTCCAGTATTTTATTGTTATTGTTAATCGAGCAAATGAGTTTCATCTTATCAGCAGGCAGTTCAGCTGGTGACTGCTTTCTTAGGTCAACGTGATCCTGTAGATATGTATATTACATCCAGGTTAGTTAGATATTCATGACTATAAAACATAGGACAGTTCATTGATTAACTGGTCGTCAAAGAGTGAGAGCTCTTCCTCTTCACATGCCAAGATGACCCAAGTCTCATTAACTCATTTGTTATGCACATATTAACTTTAGCAGTAGTGTATACCTAATATTAGCACATTACTTACTGCTTAAGTATCTGGTAACAAAAACTGTGGTTTTTAAAATCTTATTCTGTGAACAAGTCAATGAGTTTATAGATAAGCATGGCTATGAATGTAGCTCTTTCCACATATATAAACACGAATAAAGGCAGGATTATGTAGAACAGAACAAAAATAAAATAAGACTCTTGACTTCATATAACATTAAGATTTTTTTAGAGAAAGGGGGTACAAATAGAGTTGATATCCTGTGGAACCTTCCTGCCCATCAATTCTGGGAGGTAAAAGACTGAAGCCAATCTTAAACTATGGAAACCATTTTGACTTGGAGTTTCAATGACTTAGTTTAAGTAAACAATTAGCGCCAGTAGTCTGTTGGCTCAGCAATGAATATGGAAGTCAGTCCTAATAAATTATTTTCTATGATCTTTCTAATCTTACACAAAGTAACTCTTCATTATCTAACTAGGTTTTTTTAAAAAAGGCTCTAAATAGCTATCAATTAACTTTCTATTTCTTGTTATAAAATGTGAACATTATGATAGACTTGAGTGAGCCACGGACTCAAGGGGGAAAATCACTCCTTTACATGGGGCATAAATGTAGCCTTTATATATTACTAATCATAACTACAATGGGACTAATCATATTCTGATACCAAGTTGAAATGAGGAATTAGAAGAGTTCTTTTCATTTTAAGTCTTTGGAAATCTGGATACAACCCAGACATTACCCAGAGGATGTCCTCTTTGCAGGCTTGGTTTTAGCAGAACGGATTCTGTGGAAGGGGCTTTCTGTGCTTGGTTGCACTCTGGTGTTGTTTCACATGTTGCTCTTGGAAATATTGAAGTTTCTTTTGAATTATTTTTCCTAATGATGAAAAACAGCTGAAATTAATGAACGCTGTGAATTTAAATAGCATCACACCATTAGTCACAAATATCTCAATAGTAAAGAAGCATATAACCATTAACATTTAAAATGATCAACAAGCTGCTCAAGCTACATTTTTTTTCCTGGACAAATTTATCAATTTGAGGTCGGCTTCTATTATGTGCATTTTCGATCCATTTCATTTGGCTGCAAGATACTCCAACATATTTTGTTTTGAATAACTGCTACTTTTTACAAAGTGATCTGTTTGGGAAGGAGGTGGCCAGAGGGAGAAGTGAGAAAATGGAGTTAACCTAATTATAGTATAATATTTTTCTTTTTAGTAATTTATATAAGATGTCTTGAAATGTCTCTTTTTGTAAATATAATGTCTCTAAATGTAAGGAAAATGTAGGCTTTTCCTTTATCAGGATAAAGTAAATGAGAATGCTAATTGATTTCAAGTGAAATTATTTGGGTTAATTCTCATTTTTTGATGTTTGAAGGAACAGTATTCCTATTCACATGTAAAATGGTACAAATCTGATATTGGTTAAGATTATTTTGGTCAGACCATCTAAGTCTTATGAACAAGTTTTATGGGTCTTAGGGGCCTTCACAGGAAACACAGACACTAATGTTTTCCTGAGGCTTTGACCCATGGGAGTTGCTCTGTCTGCAATTCCCTTCCTGCATTTGACACATCCATACTCCACTGTCAGAATCAGCTCAGAAGTTACTTCCTCCATGAAGCCTTTCCTGATATGTTGAGATTTTCTACTACTGGGATCCCAGAGTCCCTGTAACATATCTCTAATTTTGTGCTCATCTGATACAATTTACATGTCTTTCTCCAACGCCATCTCCTTCTCTGACCAAAAAAGAAGAAAATTTTGACTATATCTTCCCCAGTGTGGAGATCAGATCTTATTCTTCATTATAATACATGGATTTAGCACCTAGTATCTGGCCTGTGTAGACAAAAATACTGGCTGGTAAAAAGCCAAATGGCTGTTCTTCAGTGGAAGCCATTTCAGAAGAAGCAGGGTTCTCTTCCAAACATTACAGTTATGCTGAGAAAATATTGAAGTTTCTTAGCTTTCAAACCAATCATTGATTTGGTTTTCTTATCTGTAGTGGTTAACTTTGGTCCACAAGATGAAGAGGTTTGAGTGCCCCATGAGAGAGGCATGAGAGTTTCCTAAAATGATAAGAATCATTCTTCCCTAAAGTTGAGGAAACAGAACAGTCCCAAACAGGTAACAGTACTTCTAGTTCTTTGATTACAGATGCATATAATCATACAAAATTATTTAAAGTATGGAATGTTTTACCTAGTGTGTTGCAGGTTGACTGAGATGCTTGTTTAAAATGCAGAATCTGATTTATCAGGTCTTGGGTGGAGCTCAGCTACCTGCATTTTAAACAACTGTTCAGCTAATTCTGATGCCTATAGACGGGCTTTGAAGAGACACTGCCAAAGATGCTGAACTCACTTCCTTTGGAAGCAGTTTTCACATATGTTTCTATGGAAGTTTGTGTGATTTTCCTTCCTCTCCTCCACTTAGAATATAACATCATCAGGACAAATGCCTGGCCTTTTATTATACTTTCCTATTAACTCCATTGCACTGAATTCGGTGCTCTGACCTCATGGTACATCAGGGCATGCATGGAAGAGACCTCATTTCTGCTCTCAGTTTATAGGAGGCTGGGAAAAGGGGTGAAATCTCAGGCGGCTACCGGGCCATAGAAGGCTTCACTTTTCTCAAGTGCTGTGTGAATATTTCTAGTTTTTAGTATCTGCTCATACCTACAGGGCACATAAAAGCAAGTCCTTGGGAGTCAACAGACGTTTGTGCCTGTCTTCCCCAGATGCCCCTACCTCAGTCAGCTCCTGGGGCTGTTGAACCCATATCAATCCACGGGCATCTGACCATCACAGTCCTGCTTACAGGCTGTCTGTGGCTCTACCTGCCTCTAGGAATGAGTCTACATCCTGAACCAGACTTACAGGCTCCTCATAAGCTGCCTCCTTTCTTCCTTTCCAGCCACATCTATATCATCTACCCCAGACGCATGACTCTCTAGCTGATGGGACTTCTCGGAGTTTCCCTAATAATAGGTTCTTTCATAGTTTCCGAGTACATGTCACCTCCTGCCTAGAAGGCTGTCACAACTTTGACTTTCTGTGAATGCCTACTCAGTCTTCAGTTATCACCTCCAATGGGAAGCCAAGAGTGACAAAGCCAACTAGCCTTACATGTTTAATTTCTCTATTGGCATTTAATTTCATTTCATTGTTTTACCATTTAACCATTTATCAACCCTATGGGGCAGTTTCTCATTTTACAGTTGAGAAAGCAGAAGTACTGGGAGGTGAGGTAACTTGCCCAAATTCACACAACTAGTAACTGGAAGAGTTAGGATTCAAACTGATATATCCCATCTCTAGCTCCATGCTCTTAGCCTTACACCTTGACTAGATGGCCTTTTACTTGTGCACCTTCTTCACTAGAACACAGGAGCCATGTCTTAGTTTTCCCTGGATTCTACTTTCCGAGCAAACTGCCTCATCCACAGTAGGTGTTCAATTAACATGTAATTGGATAAGCCTGTCACTGGATCATATGCCTTTGCCTTGCCAAGGATTATAGGAGCAGTGGAAGCCACAGAAAAGACCAAATCGAACCAACCAGAGCCCATTAAGACCACCCAATTATAAACTATAGGGGCTACCTAGAGACTCTGATTTCTACATTAACAGAAAAGTTACTAATAAAATGCAACATTGATTGATTTGCATCTGATTTCTAGAGACAGAGCTGTGAGTCAGGGGTGATTTAATCTTTCAGCCTCCTGTAGCTATTTCTGGATTTCTTTGTGGCGAGGGACATTAGATTCACCTCATGTGGTGTGGGGCAGTGATGGACTCAGTGATCAAAGTGCCGATGGTGTTTTGTGCTCAGAGGCCTCTGACTATCTCTCCTTCCTGTCAGTGTTCCCAGATAGCACAGGCCAGCTCAACTGGAGAACAATTGGGTCTTCTGAACTTTCAGCCTAATCTCAAAGGTGTCTTGTTAGTTGTTCCAGTGCCTGACAAATTTCAACCTTCCCCATGCACCAACTCTTATGCTTTTGGGTCGGATAGACCTAGGTTTAAATGGCAGGTTTACTGTTTACCACAAATGACTTTGGATAATACATCTGGCTGCTCTAAGCCATGGTTTCCTCCTCTCTAAAATGGGATTAATAGGCATATTCACCTAATTGTGTCATTATGAGGATAATGTATATCAAGCATTACTGTATAAGGTCACATATCTAATTAAGCTGGATCCAGAAAACAAATTCAGGTTGTCTGATCCCAGAGGTGGAACTCATAGCCATTAGCTTCTCAACAATATTCTCAACTCGCTCCGTTATCTCCCTTCCTTAATTCTTCGACCCATTCAATCTCTGTCCTCTCACTGCTGAAATTCATGAAAATAGAGCCTATCCTCACTGCTTTACATCGTGAACCATTTTTTCCTCTCACCATCTGATAGACTCTGCCTTCTGTCACCACCACCCCATAGCCATTATGCTCTAGGTGGTGAATCATGACAGTCGATTATGTTGATCAGGAACTACTCTGCGAATACGCAATGTTCAGACTTCATTTGAATTTATTTCTTGCTCATCTAACAGTGCTGAGTGGTTTGGGGTTAGCAAGGTGGCTCTGCTCCATGCATTCATCTAGAAACCCAAGCTGATGGGGGCTTTCTTTGATCACTCAGGGCTTCCACTGGGGATATCTTCCTTTGGTCAGCCAAGAGAAAAGAGCAGGGTGGAGCCAGGGAAGGGTTCTGTGGACCAGTGGTGCATCACCTTCACTCCACATTCCATTGCTAGAACATCTAGAATAATCATGAGGCCAGAGAGGAGAGGACAATATGAACTTTGCTGAGCAGCCAGAAACTCATTGCCACACTCATTGAAGGAAGTCAAGACTATTATTAACTTTAAATTTCTCCAACATCAGGGCAGTGTACCTTTCCAGCCTTTTCTTGAACCATTTCTGTACTTTCCCACCATACTGTCTCTATCAGACTGTCCATTCTATCTAAATGCTCAAGATCACTTTCTTTCACACCAAAACCCTTGATGGCAAAGTACAGTATTACCTCTTTCACTAAGCCTTTTCTCATCTTCCCTTCTCAGAAGGAGAAGGACAAGGTAGACAGCAAACTTTTTCTACTTTAGATCATCTAAGGTCAAATCATAGAAGGTTAGCACAGGAAGAGGTCCCCAGCAATGCTTAGCCCAAAGTTTTCTTTGTATGAAAGAAGCTAAGACCTAGAGAGATAAAGGGATTGCCTAGGGACAAGCCATGAGTAGAAACCAAGTCTGTTAGATTCCATTCCTGTCTCTATCCTCACGTTATCTCCTGGTGGTGTAGGGCCAGCCTATGGGGTAGTTTTATTCATATATATTTTTCAAACTTTTCCCAATTAACCCCCAAAGCATATTAAAAACAATAAACTGTTAGGACTTTAAAAATAATGCCAATAAAAATCTTCTTTATATAGACTGACAGATTAAAAACATTTTTCCCAGTTCTGCTTCATGATCTCGTAAAGTTTGAAAATCTCTTAGTTTTTCCTAGCGATGCCTCAAATTTCAGTGAGAATGAATCAATCTCTATCTGTCTATCTATATATATCTTAGCTCTTGGCAATTAAGTCTCGTGATAATTGTTTTTGTGCATTAGTCATAATCACTTTTTAAGCAGCAAAGCCTATTACTGTTACAGAGTGAGTTTCAGATGCCCTGCAGTTTGATTAATTTTGGGTAATGCAGGTGTGTGGGGTAAGAAGATTTTACAATGCCTATAAAATGTTGCCTCATGACATGTTCAGCAGTGAATCTGTGGCACCATAGGGCAATTTCAGTGCTTTTCATTAAATACCCGATACCATTTACATTGTACAGTTTTTAAGCAAGAACCATCCTCCGAGATCAGGAGGGTCTGTTAATTGCAAGGCATTTGGGAATCCTGGAGGAGGTAGAAGGGTCTAGATATTTTTCTGGGAACAAATGTAAAAACAACAAGCCAACAAACAGAAAACAGTACATGCGAAGGAATTGTATTCGATCCATGTTGCTTTTAGCGGGTTCTCTCATCTTCCCACAACAAAAGATGAGATCTGACTTGCAGGAAATAGTGTGCCCAAAAACACAGTTTCCCATGAAAACAAATCAAGAAGAAAACAAGAAAACCATAGTGAATGGTATACATTTCTTCTTGTTATTTGAAATCATCTCTCTTAGTTTCAGCTACCTTTGGTATTGTTATTGTTATTACAGGTAAGAGAGCAGATATAATAATTAAATCCATCATTGATTCATTCAAACAATTCATACATACTTATTTAGCCCTAATACATGCCAGGCAAATGGATAGAAGCTCAAGATAAAAGATGGCTGTGAGAAAATTGGATGAATTTTTTAAAATGGTTTCTGCCCCCCGAGAGATCGCAGTGTTACAGTTTGAAGCTCTGACTTCTCACCCAAAGCTGAGGCCCACCTGATCATTTTTCACTTGGATGTTATAACGCCTCCTTAAACTCAACCCATTCAAATCTAAATTCATCATTCTTGTCTAAATCAGTTTTTATCCTTGACTAAAGAAAATTACTGTATCTTATAACAGCAAAGCACCACGCAAATGTTCAGTTTTCACTAGAATTATTCCCCACAGTGGTAATTACCAACCTAAGACACACAGATAATAAGATTCTGATTCATCATCCTTCCAGTTCCCAAGTGCAGTCAAATAGCACAGCCTAAGCTCATCTTTTCTGGAAGGCTGTCCTCACCTCTCAAGGTCTTGCTACCTTCAGACCATCTCCCCTTCTAATCCACTCACTATTCGTCACTATGTTGTCCCTGTTTCTCAAGCACTGTGGTGTCATCCCAACTAGGTCACACACTCTTGGAATTCACAGCCTGCATCTTAAGGATCTTTTCTCACCTGTGACGATGACTGGGTATAAGTGTGGATCTGAAACACGAGCTCAAACCCAGGTCCGGATGCCAACCAGCTCTGCAACCCAGTAAAATCCAAACAGCTTTCAAACTGGAGTTTCTTCTTCTGTGATGTGAATAAGAGAATAAGGCCCAACTCACAGAGTTGTATGGAGAACTAAAGAGAAAGTAGACTCTACTCAAAAGTAATTTGTAAATCTAGAGCCCACACAAATGTAAATTCTTAGTATTATTTGCCATAGTTTCAGCTCAGCACAATAAATATTAGGAGATTAATTGATTCATTGATGTTAAATGAGTTAACATTTAGTACCAATTGTTTGCTTATACATTTGGAGGATAAACCTACGAAACCATCCCGTCTGCTTTCCGAACAGTATGTTCCCTGGGCAGAAACATAGATCTACACCATCCTTAATCCCAATGCACCTCTCCTCATGTGTTCCACAGCAGGAAAACTTGTCCACCACATCTGTCTTCTCTCTCTCAGTGCATCTTCTCTCTCCAGACACTGAACTCTGTCAGTAAAATAAGCTGCCTGTCAAGGAAAAGAGCAGAGTGATAGGACAAGAAGCCAAGACCTCAACGTGAATGCCATGGATCACTCTTTCCAACCATATTATTCGTGCTGTATCTGTAAAGACATGAGAGACACAATATTGAACATCAAAGAATGACATAGCCTTATATAAAGCTACTTTTAAAAATAAATGATGGTGATGATGATGATGATGATGATGATGATGATGATGATGATGGTCATGGAGGAGGTGTTTACTATGGCATCTAGATGGGAGAAGATTTTTATTTTTGACAAGGGTTTGCCCTGAGCTTCTCAGAACATGGGAGAGGCAGATAGGCCACCCATACATGTTTGGCTTACTCCAAAGGCCAACCTGGCTCACAGGTGCAGATAGTTTTAATTTGGCCATTGCTGGTCAACTTTTTTTTTTTTTCCTTAAAGACGAGGCAATAAACTAAGGTTTTTATTGTGAATGTTGAGCAATTCTCATGATTGGAGTGTTCTTCAAGACTCACCTAACTGAATGGCTTCAAAACCTTAGCTGATGCACTTCTTTTTTCAAGTTCTGAAGGTCCCAGCCAGTGTTTACATTTATTGTGAGTAATTCTTATTTAATCTTTTTAAGAAGTAGACCAGTCTTGTAACATAGTAATTTAGCTTTATTAAAGATAATTAAAAGGGATAAGCCTCCTTCTGCCCAAATGATCTATGTAAACCAATAAAAGTCACTTTGGAGCCAGATAATTATCTGGATAATTATCTCAACCCTTTTAACTCTGCTGTTCTGGGTTTATAGTAGGCGTTCCGTGGAAACTTGTTGATTGATTTGCTTTTGACTATGAGGACTTGAACCAATAATTCTTTTCTTTTCCCCATGTTTAAATAGAAGTCTTCTTTTACTTTTAATTGTGGTATATTTGACAAAAGTTTTATATATTTAAGGTATACAATTGATGATTTGATATACATACACATTGTGAAATAATCACCACAATCAAGCTAATTAACATGTTAATCACCTCAGGGCTTCCCTGGTGGCGCAGTGGTTGAGAGTCCGCCTGCCGATGCAGGGGACACAGGTTCGTGCCCCGGTCCGGGAAGATCCCACATGCCACGGAGAGGCTGGGCCCGTGAGCCATGGCCACTGAGCCTGCGTGTCTGGAGCCTGTTCTCCGCAACGGGAGAGGCCCGCGTACCACAAAAAAAAAAAAAAAATCACCTCAGATAGTTGCCATTTGTGTGTGTGTGTGTGTGTGTGTGTGTGTATGTGTAAGACCTACCCTCTTAGGAAATTTCAGATGTACAAAAAAGTACTCTTCACTATAGTCAGATTGTTGTACGTTGGGTCTCTAGAACTTAATCATTTTGTAAAACTGAAACTTTGTATCCCTTGACCAATATTTCTCCTTCAACCCCTCCCCCCCAGATCCTGGTAACCACCCTTCCACACTCTGCTTCTATGAGTTTGACTATTTTAGAATCCCACATATGTCAGATCATGCAATATTTATATTTCTGTGTCTGGTTTATTTCACTTAGCATAATGCCCTCTAGGTTCACTCACGTTGTTGTAAATGGCAGGATTTATTTCTTTTTTTAAGGCTGAATACTATTCCATTCTATATATATATATATAATCTAACCCCAAAATTCTAATAATTCAGAAATTCAACTGCCTTGAGCACTCAAGACAAATATACTTTTTTACTTTTGCTTATGTTAGAATCATAAAACCCTATAGAGAGTAAAAATTTCTCTAGTTTACCCAGCCCAAAATGATGTATAAAGACACCATACTGGCTTTGGTAATAATTTCTGTTGTCTTATATGCCAATGGATCAAAAGTTCTCTCTTATATCTATTCCCAAACCAGACTTAATACTGTTAAGTTGATACATTTAAATTCTGACTTTTTCCCCATTGAAAAATATAAAGAGAAATGAGTTTTCAACTTTCACTTACATGCTAGAGACAGTAACCTAGAAGTTCATGATGACTCCTAATGCTTTGGTTCTTAAGGATGTAAAGAAGAGATGACATCTACTTTGAATTAAATTCGAGATGTAAGGTTAGGAGCTCTCTCCCTATTTCTAATGGTATATGAGGTGAATCCCTTAGAGTATCCAGTCTGTACATTAGACTTTAACTCCCTTCGAAGATGGTAGCAACTGATGTGAAAATTTAGTTTCCACAAAAGAACACTTGTTAGGAATAATCATATCTTATTTTTCAATGGAATTTTTGAGGCATCATTTATATACAATTAGTATACAATAAATCTCATGGGTTTTAATTGTTCAACTTGATGAGTATTGACAATTGATATACAACATTTTCATTCACCTAGGAAGTTCCCTGTGTCCTTTTCAGGCAATTCTTAACATTTCAGGGACAAGCATATTTTAATTTCTATTACCACAGGGTATTTTACCTGTTCCTGTACTCCACATAAATGGAATCTGACAGTATGGATACTTTACTTCTGAATTAAAATTTACAAAGCACTTTTACTTTCACTACTTCCATTAGATCCTTGGAGTGAGATAAAGGTCCCAAGGTAAAAATTTTTATAGATGGGACACCAAAGCTCAGACTTGCTTAATGTCACCCAGTAGAAGAAGGCTTTCAAGGCAGAATTGAAGCTCGGTGTTCTGATTTTGGGTTCGGGACTCCTTCTGTTGAATTCTAGTGGATCCTGGAAAGATATTTGGACTTGTCTTCATCATAACAACAGCAGTGATAATAAAAATAAGTACCTGAGTCTAAATGCCAGCATTGCCATTCTTGATGTGTGTGATTTTCAGTAAGTTATTTGATTCATTTCAGACTCAGTTACTTTATAAAGTAAGGATGGTAATAGCCTCATTCCTGGATCTGACACTCTTGTTTGTACTCCAAGACTCATATCTCTTCATGATTTCTGTTGGAGGTTCTATAAAACCTCAATATCAACAGGCAGAGTCAGAAACTAACTGTTGGGCTGTTACACTTGGTTTAAGTCTTTCTGATCACATTTTATTTCCATTTTTCTCTCTCTGCTAAATCATGAGCTCCTTGAAAATGGGATGCAGTTCTTCCTCACCACCATTTCTCAAGTGCTTAGCACACCATCTGGCCCAGAAGTGATGTACGCTCTGAACTTGTTACAGGTAGCCAGAAATAAAGACAGGCAAAGCTCCTTTGGAGAAAAAATTGGCCTCCAACTTTTACACCACCACTCAGACTTGTCTGAATGTGTCTTACTAGATCTGATAAGAGGGTATGAAAAATATGATGAGATTATTTTCATGGTCGTGCTAAAAATGTTAAATCATACCATAAATCTCCAAGACATCAAACCAATGTAGGAGAAGAGAGTCCACCTACCTGTTACAGTTAGATGCCTATACGGGCTAGGGAAGGACCACTTTGCCTAGTGCCCCCCTCCTCATCCGGCCACCTCCTAATTCCCTAGTGCTGCCTTGTGCCAGCCACCTATACCTAACTGCAGTGCTGCAGTGGTATTAAGGGAAACAATAATGTCTGCTAACGCTGTCAACACCTTGGCAATATCTGCCTTTCTTCAATTACTTTTGTTTACAAATTACTCCTAATTTTGTTCTTAAAAGCTAGTTAAGAACAAATGCTGCTAGGATTGATGGGAAGCTAACTGCATGATTAAGTAATTACGTTTTTAAAGCTTGCCTTACACTAGGACTAATGATATGTCACCCAGTAGCAGAAATTCCAGATAATGAATGCGAAATGTTTCTACATACTTAGTTGCTTTTAAATCTCCCTTCACGCCAGAGCTGGTGCTATGCATGGGGTAGCGGGAGGAAGAAAAGGAGTGACAGCTCGGCCTCCCCAGCCTTTGTGTAGAAACACACACTCCCACCAAGGGCTCTTTTCTGCCCTCGACGATGCTTTATTTTTTGTAAAGCTGACGCTTTATTTCCGTGTAGGGTGATTGTTCGGTTAGTTCACTGATGAAAATGCTACATCGTTTTGTTGAATAAAGAGCCGAATGAAGTTAACTAGCGGGGGACTGTCCTTTCCCTGCAGGGCCCAGATTGAGAGTGGATCTTCTGAGTATATAATAGAACAGAATTCGAGTCAGAGCTGAAGGGGCTCTGCCTCTCCTCCTCCAGCTGGGGACTTTAACGGGTGAGGATTGGTGGAGTGGGTGTTGGGTGAGCAGGGTCCAAGGGATGGGAGGAAGGAGAAATGAGGTCCCTTCATCTTTACACTTGGGGATTCTTGGTTATTCTTAGGGGTTCATGGCTTCTGGACTCCTGACAAGCATCAGTCCTCTTCTTTGGGCTGCAATCCTGCAGTTAAAGTCAGAATTCATTTTGTGGTGACGGGTAACGTTTCCTCAAT
Source organism: Mesoplodon bidens (assembly GCF_964165515.1). Lineage (NCBI taxonomy): Eukaryota > Metazoa > Chordata > Mammalia > Artiodactyla > Ziphiidae > Mesoplodon > Mesoplodon bidens. The sequence continues at coordinate 80,388,454 of NC_138172.1, forward strand.
GAATACATAGGTTCTCCAATAGTCCAGCCATTTTCTTTTCTAGATAAGGACAGTGGGAAAAAATGTTATATGTGTACAGTGTATAATATATCAATGTTTTAATCTATTTTGTATATAATTGTGTCAACTATATATGCATATGCATTCATATATAATTTATATTTATGCATTATTTAATATATGTCTTTATATAGTGATATATAACACATGCATATAAAAAGCATAGCACAGTAAACATTCAATCTGTTGCTATACTTATATGTATAATATAATTATAGTAACAAGTTACTATAATGCATGTCTATATATCACACATAAACACATTGGTGTAAAATAGCTATATATGTACACTATACCCATATAGACACATATGTACATATTGCATATCTACAGACATATTCTCAAAAATATATAATTCAAAAACGTTAGAAAATGCTTCAGTTAATGGGGGTGCTCTAGTGTGATAAGTTATCATCCATTGGCTCACACTGAAAGGTGAGCAAAAATCAGTCCTAGCTTTAAATCTAGATTCATATTGGCTAGTTATTTCACCTTCTTAACATCTTTCTCAGACTCCTTTACTTTAAAATATGAATTATAAAAATATATATATATATATGAATTATAGATACCAACCTTGAGGGGTTGCTGTGAGGAGTAAATGAGTTTACATATGGAATTCATCCAACGGTCTTGCACAAAGTAGGTACTCACTAACTGTTCATTTTGTTTCCCAAAGAACTGCCATTTCTTTTCCTCAAACACTGAGTAATAGTGACCCCTAAGACAAGCGACAGGCTATGCAATTTTCCCTACTGGTGAGATTTAAACTAGTTATCTCTTACTGCCGAATAATGACTGTAATAGACTGATAAGATTTCCGTTTAAATAAGTGGATGATATTTTAGCTGACTCCGGAAATGTAAATGGACCCTAATGAATGAATGCCTTAATCATTCTTCCTATTTCTTCTTTATAGACGCATTATTTTCTGACTAAGGGTGAATGCATTCAGGGTACATATGCTTGGATATGAATACACATATGCATATACATTTTCAAGGTACTAGCTTTAAGGGAGAAGAACTAAGGATATTCACTAACTAGGGCTGTACAGTCTCTTCAAGGACTTCTATTTGCACCAGAATAAAGTCTATATTCCTTAGTCTGACATTCAAGGCCTTCTGAACTGACCTCAACTATGTCTTATGAGATATTCTGATTTCCCTGAGCAACTAGTCCTCTCTCATTCCCTGTACTAATCATTTGACATTTTATGGCTTTATTTAAAAATTTTTGTTACCTTACTTCTCAGAGCAAGGAAACTAGCTATTGAATTTAGCCGATAATATACTGGGCATATACTCTAAGAAAACCATAATTCAAAAAGACACATGCACCCCAGTGTTCATTGCAGCACTATTTACAATAGCCAGGTCATGGAAGCAACCTAAATGCCCATCGACAGAGAAATGGATAAAGAAGATGTGGTACATATATACAATGGAATATTACTCTGCCATAAAAAGGAATGAAATTGGGTCATTTGTAGAGATGTGGATGGACCTAGAGATTGTCATACATAGTGAAGTAAATCAGAAAGAGAAAAGCAAATATCATATATTAACGCATATATGTGGAATCTAGAAAAATGGTACAGATGAACCAGTTTGCAAGGGAAAAATAGAGACACAGATGTAGAGAACAAACGTATGGACACCAAGGGGGGAAAGCGGGGTTGGGGTGGTGGTGGTGGTGGGATGAATTGGGAGATTGGGGTTGACATATATACACTAACATGTATAAAATAGATAACTAATAAGAAACTGCTGTATAAAAAAATAAAATAAAATAAAATTCAAAAAAAAGAACATGCAGAATCTAGCAGAGAACCTAAAAAAATATATATATTTATTTATTTATTTATTACTTAAAAACAGATATAATTTTTTCAGGATATATTTTTTTATCTGGCTTATGATAGAAAAATTTAAATATATGGCACAATATTAAAAAATTAAAATGACCTATGATTTCATCACAGAGAGATAACCCTTAATAGCACCATGAGATATATTGGTTAACATCCATCCACGATTTTCCATGTTTAAAAAACAATAGATCAGGCTCAGGTTATTTACTGAAATTGAGGGTCATGTTATGTATATATATTTCATATTCTGGATTATCATTAATATTGTGTTCATGCTTTTATAATTTTGTGAAATATTGTTTGGAAACATTTTTTAAAACTATATAATAACCTTTAGGAAAGAATACAATAGTTAATTTATCTCATCTATTTATTTTTATCACACTTTTATTCCTTTTACCTGATGATGAGCTAAATCTCTTTAAATCCAAACCTTTGTTTTCAACTCTGATTCTACCCTGAGAATAGATTTTCTCCAAGTTCAATGTAAAGTTCTGAGACTCTTGACACATATAAACAAATTGTTTTCCAAAATACTTCTAACTGTTTACACTGCTTCCAGCAATATTGAGTACCTCTGTCATGGCCACCTCAAAATTTTAGAGAGCATTGTTTGTTAAAAACATTTTTCACAGCATAACTCATTATAAATTTCATCTTTCCATTTACTATTAATGTAGAATATTTTCAAATTATGAGCTTTGCCAGTCAGGAAAAGAAATCTGAGTTAGCCTAAATTGGTTTATTTAAAATTAGCTTTATTTTTATTTGTCAATTATACCTCAATAAAGCTGGAAAAATAAATAGATAAGTAGATAGGTATGTAAAAATTAGCTACTCCCACCCCCCATCTGGTACTTGGACCTTTTTTTTTCTTTATTCCAGGAAAGTCAAAGTTTTCCTAAAATCTGTCTATTTTCTTGAACATGATCAGTGATTTCACTGTGCAGTTTCTAACTCTGGGGAGGTTGATTATTATTCAAGGATATTTAAAAGCAGTCTGTGGTCTCCTGTTGCTGGATGTCTTAGAGTACTCTCACTGTCCTTCCTGCCTCTGTCCCATCTAATTCTGGATGCACATCTTAGGATAGTAGATGACTGTTCATGACCTTTCACTCCTGGCCACTGAAGGCTAGGCATCATAGTCTCTCAAAGAGAGATCACAACAAAAGTCCTGATGGGGTTGAAAACAGAGGACACTGAGCACCTGAATCAGTGGGATCAAATCCAGGCTAAGTTATTGATGATACAGCCCTATTCTCTGTTGTAAGAGGATTTGGGGGATGGGGGCAAATGTGGAGGGGAGCGATTGTGGACTTGTTAACATTTTACCATACCTTACCTGTTTAGCTGAGTCACTTTGTTTTATAGGTTTGGGTATGAGTTGGTGACTAAGATTTCTCAATTCATCCTACCCATGCTGTAGTTGGGGTTAATTCTTACATAAAACTGGTACGATGAAAAATTTGTGTCTTCACCTATTCTTCTGTTTTCATGGGTGGATGAAAATGAATCAGGTACATATTTCTTTTTTTTTTTAAACATCTTTATTGGAGTATAATTGCTTTACAGTGGTGTGTTAGTCTCTGCTTTATAACAAAGTGAATCAGCTATACATATACATATATCCCCATATCTCCTTCCACTTGCGTCTCCCTCCCATCCGACAATATTTTTTTTATTAGTTTCTGCTTTATAACAAAGTGAATCAGTCATACATATACATCTGTTCCCACATCCCTTCCCTCCTGCGTCTCCCTCCCTCCCACCCTCCCCATCCCACCCCTCCAGGCGGTCACAAAGCACCGAGCTGATCTCCCTGTGCTCTGTGGCTGCTTCCCACTATCTATCTACCTTACGTTTGGTAGTGTATATATGTCCATGCCTCTCTTTCGCTTTGTCACAGCTTACCCTTCCCCCTCCCCATATCCTCAAGTCCATTCTCAAGTAGGTCTGGGTCTTTATTCCTGTTTTACCCCTAGGTTCTTCATGACATTTTTTTTTCTTAAATTCCATATGTATGTGTTAGCATATGGTATTTGTCTTTCTCTTTCTGACTTACTTCACTCTGTATGACAGACTCTAGGTCTATCCACCTCATTACAAATAGCTCAGTTTCGTTTCTTTTTATGGCTGAGTAATATTCCATTGTATATATGTGCCACATCTTCTTTATCCATTCATCTGATGATGGACACTTAGGTTGTTTCCAGCTCCGGGCTATTGTGAATAGAGCTGCAATGAACATTTTGGTACATGTCTCTTTTTGAATTATGGTTTTCTCAGGGTATATGCCTAGTAGTGGGATTGCTGGGTCATATGGTAGTTCTATTTTTAGTTTTTTAAGGAACCTCCATACTGTTCTCCATAGTGGCTGTACCAATTCACATTCCCACCAGCAGTGCAAGAGTGTTCCCTTTTCTCCACACCCTCTCCAGCATTTATTGTTTCTAGATTTCTTGATGATGGCCATTCTGACTGGTGTGAGATGATATCTCATTGTAGTTTTGATTTGCATTTCTCTAATGATTAATGATGTTGAGCATTCTTTCATGTGTTTGTTGGCAGTCTGTATATCTTTGGAGAAATGCCTATTTAAGTCTTCTGCCCATTTTTGGATTGGGTTGTTTGTTTTTTTGCTATTGAGCTGCATGAGCTGCTTATAAATTTTGGAGATTAATCCTTTGTCAGTTGCTTCATTTGCAAATATTTTCTCCCATTCTGAGGGTTGTCTTTTGGTCTTGTTTATGGTTTCCTTTGCTGTGCAAAAGCTTTGAAGTTTCATTAGGTCCCATATGTTTATCTTTGTTTTTATTTCCATTTCTCTAGGAGGTGGGTCCAAAAGGACCTTGCTGTGATTTATGTCATAGAGTGTTCTGCCTATGTTTTCCTCTAAGACTTTTATAGTTTCTGGCCTTACATTTAGGTCTTTAATCCATTTTGAGCTTATTTTTGTGTATGGTGTCAGGGAATGATCTAATCTCATACTTTTACATGTCCCTGTCCAGTTTTCCCAGCACCACTTATTGAAGAGGCTGTCCTTTCTCCACTGTACATTCCTGCCTCCTTTATCAAAGATAAGTTGACCGTATGTGCGTGGGTTTATCTCTGGGCTTTCTATCCTGTTCCATTGATCTATCTTTCTGTTTTTGTGCCAGTACTACACTGTCTTGATTACTGTAGCTTTGTAGTATAGTCTGAAGTCAGGGAGCCTGAATCAGGTACATATTTCTAATCACCATCACACCCTGGGTCTATTTTAAGAAAATAACTTTTATATTAAAAAAGCTTTGATATTTGGAGAATAACATCTCAATGGCAATCATATTTCTCAATCCAAAGTGTTGTTCCTCACAAGCAATAAATGAAATGGCCATTCTTCATAGTATAAATAGCCTACTTCACTAGTTACTTTTTTTTTTTTAATTAAAAAGTACAAAGCAGAAATGATGGTTTGTTGATGTTTAATGGATTGGTAAAACATAATTTTTGAGTTGCAATTTTGCTTTCAATTTCTAACACATTAACACCTAATTTCACTCTCATGTCCCAGGAACAATTACTACTGGGCAGGTTACTTAAGGTAGAAAATTACTTAAGGAGTCAGTTATAGTGATGCAGTTTGAAATCCCTTAACCCACCTCCACCTACCTTGTGTATTTTCTCTCCTAGCCTGTAAGGCCACAGGGAAGGAAGATGCAAGGATTAGTTTTCATTCATGTTCCAGAATGTTCAGAGCTCCTCAAAGATAGTTACTTACATTGTAGAATTCCATGGGGGCACCCCAAACAATGAAAAGTCCGCCTATCTATCTATCTGTCTATCTGTCTATCATCTACCAGTTTATTTATCTATTCTACTTATTTGTATTTCTAACCTGTTTTCCCATGTCTGCATTATTTTCAGTCTACATTAGAGATAGTGTTTGAAATGTAAATAACCCTAGGAAAAGATACAGGTCGACAAAGTTTTGCTAAGGAAATGACGTCTCTCAGGTCCTTTGGGGGAGACAGGTTTTCACGGGTGGACTCAAATCCCAGATGAGAGGCAGGTCAGTGGAAGAGAAAAGGACTAACTCACTCTGGTCTTTGTCAGCCTTCACCCACCTACCCCCGCCACAGCTGAGTTAGAATATGTAAATGCCAAAAGAAAAATATATGACAAGTATGACCTCAGCTAAAATGAAGCTTACGAAGTGTTTGCCTTTCCTAACATCTGCATCAGCTCTACATACAAAGGGCAGCACCTTTGTGTTATTGAATAAACAGTTCCAATGCACCTTTTCCTCTCAGCTTTTCAAAGTTCAGATTGGGCTAGGGTCAAGGTGACCCTTGTTTGGGATCCACAATCATTCTTCTGGCTCAAAGAAAGGGCATTAGAAAAAAAGGCAGGAAAAGGTGTGTTCTTAGAACCAAGTGACTAGTTGGATGAGTCAAACTAATTCTTTTAAACTTACTTAGCTTCTAGTGCCAGCACTTAAAAATAATGTTGAGGTAATAAAACAGGAAAGTGTTTGAGCTTCTTGGGCAATATAGATTCATGGTGTTATTATAGTGAAAATTATACCCATTTTCCAGGGCATTTATTCTTCATTTTCAGCCCGCTGATGCAGTGGTCCTCTACCACTATTGGAATCAGAATCACCCGGGGGAGATTTTAAGGCATGTCAATCCTGTATCCCACGCCCAGGGCCAATTAAATCAGAAGCCCCCTCCCAGGGGCCAGGGCGGAAATGCTCAGGTGATTCTTCGGTGAAGCCAGGGTTGAGGATGACAGTTTTAATGGCACAAAATGCCAGTGGTTTTGTAGCTCTGATTAAATTGGGGTGGGGATGGTCAAGAAGGGAGTGGTTTTCCCGAGGCATGACTCCCAGCTAGCTCTGGCTCTTAGCACAAAGGACATCTTTGAACTGAAATCAAGTAAAGTTAGTGTGAGTCCCATGTCATTTCTCTGGCCATTATAAGTGACATTTCTGTGCCTGGTGTTTCAATCCCAAACATGTCACTGTTTTCATGTCATCACTCCATTCCATGCTGCAGAGATCACTCCTGTCAGCTCCCATTCATCTGGAAGGGTCAGGCCTACACTCACAACCTGAGGCTCTCCCCATGCTTCTGGCAAGCTCTGTCACACAGCGGCTGTCACCAGGCCCAGCACACATTGGCTTCAGTCTGCTGCTACTTCAAACCATTATCAGTTGATTGTTAGGATTTCAACTCATCAACCAAACTGTCCGACACTAGAACTGGAAATCAATGGCAAAGTAAATCACTCAGGAGTAAGAGACGGTTGGACTTTTGGCCAAGTCACCCAGAGGTGATTTATAAGTCTTTCTTGGCTCTGCCAAATCCCCTCCAAGACAGCAAGCATGTAAACACAGGGCTGATGGAAAATCTTTCAGGTAGTCTTGCAGAAATGTTCAGAAAATCACTTGGTTGTTTACTTTCCCAGGTAGGTAGTAAAACTGGAACTTGGGAAAGAGTCCAAGGGTTGGAAGAGGAGCCATGCCTGGAGGCAGGTACACTGGCATCGTTTTCCAAGTCTTATTTCCCTACACTGGGGATGGGAGGAGTGGAGGGTATATAAGAAGGTAAGCAATGACTATGCATTGTTTTTCTCCTTAATCATCTGTATTTTCACGATGCCTATGGGAGGCGATATAAAGTGGAAATTAGGAAGTTAGTATGTATACTTACAGATGATAAGGGTACCATTTAATATCTCAACTGGAAATGACCTCATCTTGCATGGAGGTACCTGGGGAAGATTGGGACTCACTTTAAGAAAGATGCCAAGTGCTGCCTCTCACCATGTGCCCCCCAAATCACCCATCTTAACAGCTTAGAGAAAGGTAGCAGCAGACAACTCACTCAACATCACTCTCAACTGAATCACTCAAAGGTAAGATAATCCTTGACCTCAAATCCCAGAGTTTAACAATATTCAGTTATCAATGAAGCAAGGACTGATAGTTCCCAAGGTTTACAGAATGTAGAAAATCACAATGGGAGTGACAGGAACACTTTATAGTGTCTAAGGTATTCAAGAATAAAAATTTTCTGTTTACTCTTGGTTTAATACTGTCAGAACTGCTGATCCAATAGGCAAATCCCATGATGTCCACAGAATCTCCAGGGGCATAGTAATACATGTGTACTCCTGAGAGACTATCTTCAATTCATGTGGATCATCCATTCCTCTGCCTAATTCTTGGCAAATCGATTAGGAAAGTAAAAGCTACAAAGGTAATATATTAACAAAGCAAAATGCACTTGGAATAGAAAGTTGGAAATTTTATTATATATTTCCTTATAATTTCTGTATGGGAAATCTTCTCTAAAATGACCATGAAAGTCAATGGGAATATGTGATCTTATATATAACGTATTTTCTTAACTCATTTTTCAGGAAAAACACACCTTGAATGTCATGATCTCGATAGGAATATATTTACCATGTCAGAGAGGTGAACCTAGTAAAAGCCTGGATTCAAAGAGCATAGCAAGTGGTGAGGTGCTAGCAAGTGCTAAGGAAGTAGTGAGGTTTTCAAAGAATGGATCAATGTCTTATTGCTTAGCTTAATGATCACACACATTAAAATTCCCATTTTCCTAATGCTTGCTCCTTTCTCAACTAAGCAACCACTTTCAATGGCATTGTAGAGTCTGCACGTTCCAATGATTGTGCACAAAAAAATGACGACCCATTGTGACAAATACATCAATTCCATGTCCTTCTTTTGGGGAATATGTTAAATTGAAATTTTAAATATCCATAATAATAGAAAGCTGGAAATATAAAGGCTGGTTATTTAAACTTTATGAACACCAAGGCTCCAACACCCTCGGAGTATACACACCCGGCACAACAGGGTTTCTTGGCACAGAGAGAGTTGACTCCTCCTGGCAGTTCTTCATGTTCTCTGGGCAGACAAAGACTCCTTACCTGTCACACAATGTTCAGAGACACTTAAAAAATTTCCTAACCAAGGGCCAAGGAGCTCCAAGAGCAAATACTTGAGTATTGTCTACCACTGGAGTTTAAATGTATGTACATGCCAGCCCATCTTAAGGGGATCGGAGGGGTGGCGGGGTGCTTGAAGGAATCCAGACTGAAGTGGTGTAATAGAAAATTATTAGAAATAGCTTCACTCTTTTGCCGCAGGTGTCTGCAAGGTGGGTTAGACTCAGTAGCAGAGCCAGAAAGTGGCGACAGACAAGGGATTCAGGATATATACAGTAAGGGTCTGTTTCTGACCCTCCTTTACCCAGCCCCTTCCCTAGGAAGGATATACCCTACTAAGACTGGGTAGTGGAACAGACTGAAATAACTGATTACTAGGGACCCTGGCACTTCTGCTGTGGGTACCTCTTCTGAAAGAGCTGTGCACTGGAAGAGAGTATTTTTTCCCTTTTGCCCAAAGAAATGGTGAGAACTAGAGACCTGAAGGCACCCAAAAGATGGTAAGGAGCTCCTTCTAGTTCTAGGAGAAAGAGCAAGTGAGGGAAAGGAACAGTGCTGACAAGCAAGTGAAGAAGCAGCAGAGTTCTAGCTTGGGCCCATCCCACTGGGGAAGCAGAAAAAGTGGGCATCTAAGCCCCAGAAGTCCATAGCAAGATGGCTTCAGGGAAGGCTTGCAATAGAGCTGCAGGGGGCACTGATGCTGTATGAGGCACCTCTCCTTCCCCTACCCCTCCTTTCCCCTTCATTGCCTAGAGATTGAAGACAGGAGATGCTGGGGGAAGCTGCTGATATTCTGTTACTGGGTTGATGGAAATGTTGAACAGCACACCTGTGAACAGACCATGAAAGTGACCTTCCCTTGGAATTTAGGGGGGCCTAGAGAACACTTGGCTTAAACTGTTGGCAAAGAGAACGTCTACAGACCTAGCAAAAACACCTGCCATGTTTGATTAGCAGTTTATTTTCCAGTGTCCCTAAAACATACGTAAAAATTTCTTGAGTAAGTAATATACAAGAATGATGTCCCCAAATTAGACTCCCTAGACTGAGAACTACAGGTACCATGCTTTTCGGGTCACTGTCTCTTCAGTCACCAGCCTGGCGCCACACACACAAGGATGCTCAATAAAGGTTTGTGGAAGGAATGAATAAATGAGTAGAATGGATGAATGAATGAGTAGCCCACCAACTTATATGTAGAGTTGAGATCCCTAAAGTTACAGATGAAAATATACAATGTTTAGCACACAACTTTACGATATTATTCAGCATATGCATCACAGATCAAGGAATGCATTTGATTAATTTCAAAATTACACACGTGTTTATGAATGGCATTCCCAATAGTCACAGAGAATGTGTCCTGAATGCTTTATTAAGGAGCAGTTCCTTGTCACCAGCCAGTGCTAACATATGTAAGTGTATACAGGCTGTCTACATTACCTGGAATTGTCAGTGGCTTGTTGGGAGCCTGCAAAGGGTGGAAAACCAGAAATCCTTCAATCACCTTCCTTCAACGTTCCAAATCAAGTACACAGTGTTTTAAAAATTGTTTCTACCCTTTGGGCATATTGGCATAGAAATAAAAGCACTTAGTCTCTCCTTCCAGTTTTGTTTTACATTCTCAACAGTGAGAGTTACTCACAACGTAGGCTCCCAATGGAGAGGAACTTGTGTGCACAGCACACATCGGTGGTTAAAAGATGACTTTGTTGTAAGGGGTGTGGGGTGAGGGATGCAGCGGGCTTGCAGTTGTTGGCTGCATTCTTTTCCAGATGTTCATCTCCCTATGTGTGCCAGGTCAGATATTCATTAGAGAAATTTAGAGAGAGGTCAGATGGCTGAAGTCCAATATGGTAACCATGACCACATGTGACTACTGAGCACATGAAACATGGCTGATCTGAACAGAGATGTGCAGTAGGCTTAAAACACACACTGGATTTTTGAAGACTTAGTTTGAAAGGAAAGATATGTGTAAAATATTGATTATATGCTAAAATGATAATATTTCAGGTTAAACCAAACATATTATTAAAATGAACTTCACTTTTTTTTAACATCTTTGGATGTGGCTTCAAGAAAATTTAATTACATATGTAACTCAAATTTTTGACTCACTGTATCTACACTGTGCTGATTTAGAGGGACCACCAGATCAGGAGATATGCATTTTAGTTATGTATACGTACTTATTTAGTTTCTTATTGAACTTATATCATGTGCCAGGAATTGGGCAAGAGGTGGATTTAATGGTGAGCAAAGCAAGTATGTGGATCACATGTGGTCTCTGGTGCCTCCAGGTCTACTTTCTCTCTTTCTCTCTCCTGCTACTACAGAAAGTTCATTCCTTGCCATCTTTGACCTGCATCCAAGTGTCTGGTGCTCATCTCCCACTCCAGCCAGCAGTGAAATCATGTCATCTTCTAGGGTCTAGCTCTGTCTTGACTTGGAGACAGACCCATAAAGTTACTTTGGGGGCTTCCCTGGTGGCGCAGTGGTTAACAACCCACCTGCCAATGCAGGGGACACAGGTTCAAGCCCTGGTCTGGGAAGATCCCACATGCCGCAGAGCAACTAAGCCCGTATGCCACAGCTACTGAGCCTGTGCTCTAGAGCCCACGAGCCACAACTACTGAGACCTCATGCCACACCTACTGAAGCCCATGTGCCTAGGGCCCATGCTCCACAACAAGAGAAGCCACCGTAATGAGAAGCCCACGCACCACAATGAAGAGTAGCCCCCACTCGCCGCAACTAGAGAAAGCCCACGCACAGCAACAAAGACCCAATGCAGCCAAAAATAAATAAATAAAATTAAAAAAAATTTTTTTTTAAAAGCTACTTTGGACCCCTGATAGCACAGTTCTTTATTTTCACTTCTAAGTTCAATCTTCATGGAGTCTACCAGGGAAATAGAGACATTTACTGAATAATCTCACAACTTCAAAACGTGAATGCAAACTGGGTTAAGTGCTGTGAAGGAAAAGTAGAAGCATTAGAGTGAGTCTGAAGATAAACTCTAAGGGATGAATATGAGGGGACCAGGCTCATGGGAGTTGGGGATGGGGAAAATGGGACTAGAGAAGAAAACTCTGGGTAGAGGAACGAACGTATTCAAAGGCTTGAGTTGAGAGAGAGCATGCTAACGTCAAAGAATGGAAAGGAAGCCACGGTGGACACAGAGTGACAGAGGAGGGACTCCTGCAGGTGGTTGGCCAGACAGGTAAGGGTCTTCCAGGTCCTTACTACACAAAGTGTCATCTGCAGACCACCAGCATCGGCTCACCAGGGCACTTAGCATCAATGCAGAAGCTCGGCCGAGTCTGACACGCAGAATCAGAATCGGCAGTTTGAAAAGATCTCCAGGTGATTTGTACACACATTAAAGTTTGAGAGACATGGATCTAAAATTAATTAAAGATTTTTAGTTAATGCTTAGAGCAATGGAAAGTCATTGAAGGATTTTTGAGATTGGTGGAGTCGTCAAATTTATATATTTTTAAGGGTTGCCCTGGAAGTAATGTGGAAGAACAGACTGGGTGGGTGGAGCAGAACTACCAACTGCAGGGAGGATATTGGTGTGATAAGGCAAGAAAATGGTAGCATGGACCAGAGTGGGTGTGGTTTTCATAGAGAGAGTAAGTGCAGTGGAGAGACATTTAGATCGCATCACTACTGGGCCTCCTTGGGGGTGAATGGATACAATGGATGAGAGAGATGCCCAGGGTGAGTGCCAGACTTCCAGCTTTATGAATGGGGACATTCTTCACCAAGTAAGAAATATGGAGTAGGTCAGATGTGGGGCTGCTTGTTTGGTAAACATAGTGAGTTTGGCTTTGGGTATATTGAGTTTGGAGTGTGAAAATATGAAGAAGAGGATCACCTTCTTTTACACAAGCACACACACACATTCTCTCTCTTTGTCTCTTTCCCTCTCTCTCTCTCTCTGTCTTTCGGCCTTGTTCCTTCTGTAGAGTTGCCATGCTCCCTCTCAACTTGGGTGTTTGAACACATTCTTCCCTCTGCCTGGAAGTTTTTTTGTTGTTGTCATTGTTTTATCTCCATCTCTTTCCATTCCCACAACTCTTATTCACCTGGATTACTTGTATGTGTGTGCATATGTGTGTAAAGACAAGTTCTGAGTTGGCAACATTATCTATATTTGACTTTGGGGGGAATGGAATAAATTACCCAGGGAAAGATGGCAAGGATGCAAGTCTTAGTCTGACTCAGCTGTGAACCAGGCACATGAACTTCTCAAAGTTCACTAATCTGAAAAAAAGAAGAGGGCTAATAACAAACATCTTCCAATGCTACGATGGTGTGAAAATAGGTGTATATAAAAATGCTTTGAAAAATATGAAGAATATTAAATTGTGTAAATGCTTTGAGACATCTTGCCCAAAACAGTGTAAAAAGATTTAAAATCAAGTTGCATATTATAGAGTCTCAGTTTTCTCAGTTATTGAAAGAAGAAGTTAGAAAAAATTAGCTCTATGATTCCTTACAGCTCGGTCTAGATATAAGTAGGAAATATTTTCTCAATTCGGCAAAAGCACAATTCTTTCCATTACCTTTGGTTGTATGGTATAGGGATTATCTAGCTTCCTGATCCTTTTGTGAAGATAGATGTTCAATATCTTATATTTTTCCTCCTCTTTAGCTGAAGTCCAGATTCAGGAAGTGGAATGATGATACTGCACATGCTGTTTAAAAGGAAATTATCAAACATTTATTGAGTGTCTGCTGTGTGCTAAGTACTGTGAGAGGCAAAAGATGAGGCATGCTTATAACTTAATTAGGGAAATAAAGCATTAATGTATAAAATGATGCTACCAGAATAAAATAACAATAAATATAAAATACAGAAATGTCTTGGGGCAAAACATGATTATTGCCCTGGTACTGGGAGCAGAGCTTTATCTCATGGTACACATACTAGGGGTGTTGAAATCAGAAAAGGGAGGCATCGTGGTCAACCAGAATAGTCCGGTTGAAAAAAGTAAGATGGTAAGAAGTGAGGAGAGTGTCTTCTGTGAAGGGAGTTGCGTATACAAGCCCAGAAATGGGAATGTGTATGCATGTCTGCATGGTGTGAGAACAGAAGTCTAATTACAGAATCCATGTAGGGAAATAGTGAGGAATCAGGCTGAAAATCAACACTGCATATAAAATAGGGGCAGCATTAATACCTAGGATGAGATGAGAATGCATGTCCCTCCCCTCAGAGTGAGACCAGGTGCCAAAGAGACCAAAGTCAAAGAGGAGCTTTTCACCTTGACCCCCTTTGCTCCACCTCCCCATGCTTAGGACAAACACCGCCCCCTCTGGGAACATCAAGAGTCCTCACATTTCCTGCATCTTACAGTCTTTCCAGTTTCTCCAAGCCTTTGATCTCTAACCTGCCCGTGACTATATCAATTTTAAAAAGAAGAAAAAAAATCAAAACCACAAAGATCCATTTTTTAAAATCCTGTTGTTCGGCTTGGTGCAAAAGTGAATGCTTTTCTCCTGCTGTGCTACTGTTTTACATTCTTTTCCCCTCTTCTACAAGAAGTGCCCACTGTAAATTATGGAGCACATGCACACACCCGTACACGTGCACGCGCACACACACACACACATCCCAAAATTTGGATTCTGCCCTTTCTAATTACAAATCACCACCTGTGGTAAAATTATTGAAAAACAGATGAGCTTTTCATTCCAGCAATAGCCTTAAAACAAGCAGCAGTTTCAACTGCCAGGGTGATGTATAGACAGCACAGAGGGCAGATGAGGAATTAATTAGGTCTGTCCTTGCACATTGCCAGGGGAGCACTTCTGTAGAGGTGATTGAAAACTAGAAAGAGTGGCATTAGTCTTCATTGTTGGTTAAAGGCAACAAAAATAAAGATGCAATTGAGTTGACAAAGCTTCAAGGTATGTGGCTGAGTTATTTGGAGGTGTCAAAATGATCAAACTATAATTAATTAGCTAAAGTGTTGTATTTAATCCCTCAACTTTAATGAAGAATTCTGCATCCAAGAACAAATAGCAAGGAAGGGACCAGTGGTTTCTGATGTTTGTTAGGTTTGGGGGGTTAGTCATTGGGGGAGAACGTAAGTTTTTCTCAGGCTGTAATGATCAACATCCCCTGCTTTTAATCTTATTGTCATTTCCCTTTCTCTTGTAGAGCAGTGATGTTGTTCTCTGAATTTTTATGAGGGAAGTAACCCTCCCTGCAGTCTGGGAAGTCTTTTTAAGGGTATCTGGAAGACTGAGTATGGGGGTCTTTGGCTTTTGAACACTTACAGATTCCTTGTCCAATTTTCTACCAAACAGTGGGTCTATTTTAGAGCATTAAGGAATGTAGCTTTGAGCCATAAAGTCACAAATTATTCCAAATTATAATCAGGAAACATGCATTGAATGCCTACTATGTGTGGGGTTTTGCTTCCTTATCTCAAAAAATACTTACACACAGGACAAGCACATGATGTAAAATATTGCCTAGAAAGATAATGGTTTCTTTTTTTTTCCTGTTGGCCTGTACATTTTTGGCCCACATTATTATTTTATAAATTGGTTTCTGAGTCCCAAGGGAACAGGACATGGGTCTGGGTTGTTCTCTTGGTTTGGGGCCTAACTTGAGCCCCTAATGGTTCCTTGATGAGGCTCGTGAGTCAACCAGCTCCAAGGGAAGGCAGAACTGAAATATACTCATATTTAGCATTTTAATGAATTGCTATAAATTAGCAGATTTCCTTCCTATTATTATGTAGACTTTGTGTTTATTAGCCATAATTTAGTACCGGACAGCAATTTTTAAACCTGTAGAGTGATTTCTTTTCTTTCTTATAAGTTATTACCCAAAAGACTTAGGAAAAGCACTAACCTTTTATAAAATGAAATAAACAGAGTTGAGGATGGAACAATCAGTAATATTTGAAAAAGCCATTCTTTTTCCCTTTTCCACCTGCCAAATCATTAAAATATGCAGAAAACCCCTTAGAACAAGGATTGTTTCATGTCCTCTAATATGGATTTCGTGTAAAAAGTGGCGTCTTTTGAAGGATCTATATTAAAACTGCTGTTTTAGTCAATTTTAAAATATATATCCCTATTTAAAAGGAAGGAATTATACTACATTGATAATTCTGCCTGGGACAAGTATTAACTCAAATATATTAATTAGCTCATGAAGCAGTTTAGATATTTTTTTCTCTATAAATATCTTCTTGCCTAGAGTAAGAATCAGAAAGGAGTCCCTTCTTTTCTCCCTCTCTTAACAAGTAAAATATAAAGTTATGAATTTGTTTCTGAAACCTGGAAGTTCTCTGTTGAAGAAGAGATATTGCCAGGAAAAGATAGCTATTCGGTTCTTATTATTAGAGAAAGAAATGTTTCTCATTGAGAATATTTCCAAAGGGAAGTCACCAGGAAGTTAAATACAGAGCCATCTTATTGGGAGGAGGGTGGGAAATGGTTGTTTCTAGATTCCTTACAGGAAACTAGGGCAAGGCATTGGAGAGGGATGACTGATCAATTAGTTCCAAATTCCAGAAAACCTCCTACAGGAGAAAAGTCTTAACTCTGAGACCAGCGTGTTGCTTTTTAGTTGATGCTAAAATGATGAACACACTGCATTCTCTTGTAAGGAATAACTAACTGGCAAATGAACAGGAGGGATGGAAACTTACAAGGATCTTTCAACAAATGGGTAGAAAATATTTTAATCTAGCCCATCTTTCTCATCACCTTCACCCCCCCTTTCTATCATCCTGTTTCCAGTTACCTTTTCCCAGACCACTAGCACAGGCAAAGTGGGGGAGTCTAAAGGCATGAATTCCCAAATATATTATTTCTTAGTGACATCTGAGTCTGAGTCTTAAGAAAAATGTGAGATTTAGGAAAACTGTGAGTGTGCTGTTTAAGTGCACAGCACACAAGCAGAAAAAGACATGTCAGTAACATGTTTCTGTAGCTGACATGTAACAACACACATCTGAAAAGGCTTGGGCAAACTGCCAAAGTGTCTGACAGTTACCTGGAATCTGACAGTTACCAAGGATCTTTGCAAGACATCAGTTACATATGATTCAGAGCAGAGCCTGCTTTGGGCAAGTGCAGAGTGCCAGGCAGCCAGGCAGCTCTAAGTCCAGTTTAACCAGTTTCATACTCTTGCTCCGATGGTGTGGCTCTGCCTTTTATCTTCTTTTCCCCCCTGAGTTATGCAGTCTGTTATGCAATAATTTTCTTTTCTTATTTGCAGCACATTTCTGTTATGATCTTGACATATTCACTCATATTAGCATGTAAGTGCCAGTCAATCTTAAGAGAACACTGAATCTATCTATGGTCTCAGAGTTCTAGAAGTAGACTTCTTTGGTTGTGAGGCAAACATCCTTTATGTCTCTGATTTCCTCCTCCCAGCCTCCAGCTCTGTTATGCTATGTCTCTGAGTTACTACTTCCTGTGACAGTGCTGTTCCTTTGTGGCTGAATATCTGAAACACCCTTTTTTTTCTGGATTTTTCTTGGAAATTGCTGTATGATTTTTTTTTTTAATCAGCAACTGAGCTGTGTGTTGTTGCTGTGTGTTCTACCTGGAAAGCATCAAGATCAACAGACACAGAATCTCAAAAACTGTCAAATGAAAACAAACACCAATCCTCCAGTTCCTGTTTCCAAATCCCAAGGTACCGAGAAAGCCCAACATCTATATTGACAACTCTGCACAGGGCTTAACAAGACAAGAGAGACAGCAATGGATAACTAGAAAGTTGGGTGAACACAACACAAACTGCAGCCCCTTTGCATTCTGGGAAAATGCCAAGTACTTACCTTCTGTTGGTGTTTTCTTCCCAGTTGGTTTGAAGAGGCGGTGGAGTCTCTAGATCACTGGTTCTCAGCCCAGCTGATTTTGTCACCCCAGGGAACATTTGACAATGTCTGGATACATTTTGATTGTCACAACTGGAATATGCTATTGGTATCTGGTGAGTAGAGACCCAGGGTTTTGCTAAACATCCTAAGATGCACAGAATGGACCCTACCACAAAGAATTATCTTTCTCTGAATGTCAGTAGTGCTGTGGTGGAGAATCTCAGCTCCAGATCTATGGGTATGAAAATAAGAATTTAGGAAGTCAAGAGAGAACTTCATTTACCTTCCATAAGATTTTTTTCTTTTATCCATGCAATGTCAATTGATAAGTTATTGTAGTTAGCAATTTGGGTGCATATATCGGTATCTGGAGGAAATAGGAGAGGATGGGCTGGAAATGAACAAGAAAGTGGAGTCCAGAAAAGAGCCAAAACCATGAGTTATAAAGCCATCTCCACTGGCTCCAAAGCCACCCACTCAAGCTGAATTTCCCCCCAGTAGTCTCTCATTTAAAAAAAAAAAAGAAATCCAGTTTTGAAAATATCATGAGTTTCTTTGTCCTAACTAAAGGTTTTCTCAAGCATATATTTTTTTAATAGATCTTTACTGGAGTATAATTGCTTCACTATACGGTGTTAGTTTCTGTTGCACAACAAAGTGAATCAGCCATATGCATAGGCATGTCCCCATATCTCCTCCCTCTTGAGCCTCCCTCCCACCCTCCCTATCCCACCCGCCTAGGTCATTGCAAAGCACCGAGCTGATCTCCCTGTGCTACGCTGCTGCTTCCCACCAGCCAACGATTTTACATTTAATAGCGTATATATGTCGATGCTACTCTCACTTAGCCCCAGCTTCGCCCTCCCGCCCATGTCCTCAAGTCCATTCTCTACATCTACCTCTTTATTACTGCCCTGCAACTAGGTTTATCAGTACCATTTTTTTAGATTCCATATATATGCATTAGCATACAGTATTTGTTTTTCTCTTTCTGACTTACTTCACTCTGTATGACAGACTTTTTTTTCACCCTATCAGTCTTCACAATACCTCACATTAAGTAGAATAAGCATCTTCACTTTATTCAGAAGTAAGGTTGTGATGATAGGCAGCTGGAGTTCACAGTTCGTAGTTCACTTTTTCTGATTATATAGCTCTGAAAAAAAGATAAGTTCAATTTTCAGGAACCCTGAATAAGTGAGTGAATAAGCGATACCAACTCTGTAAAGGTTCTGGGGTGGAGGTGGGGCTGGTGGTGAAAGAGGTTAATTATTAATAAAATGTCTACTATTCATTAGGTATCTACCATGTATAGGCACTGTGCTAGGTTCTTTATTTATGTCCTTCAATCCATACTGTACTTGGAGGCAGATATTATCTCCCTTCGTCATGGGTGAGAGATCCAGGGCTCAGGAAGGGAAAGGAAGTCCCCTGCAGAAGGATGCACAGCTGGAAGGAGCCGAGACCGATTTCAGATCTTGCTTTGGTGACCTCCAAGCCTGTGTGTGGGTCCCACATCAGAGATCTCAGATGTGCCTTGGCTGGGGCTCAGGGAGTGGCGACCCTGGCCCAATCGGGGAGTAAAAAGTTGTTTGCATATTAAAGCTCAGAGCTCTCACTGTCACAGAGCTACTAGGGGCTTCGGAGCTCTTTTTCCTAATCCCTTCATATTACAGATGAGGAAATAAGGTCCAGAGAGCAAATATGATGAGTATTTACACCCCACCCCCAGAGCCTTTGTCTTCCTATGTGTGCCATGATGGGTTTCCGGAAGCATCTCTGCCTATCCACACTGGAGCAGAAATACTCAGCCAGCATCTTTGGCTGATGTCTCTGCTTTGCGTTTCAGGCAAGTGGAGCCTTTTCTCTGGAATTCCCTTGCTCTCTGCGAAGACAAAGCCTGGGTTTATTTCCCTTTAGGACACAGTGGGAAGCAGTCCATTTTGTACAAGGAGAACAGACTTTGTGGCCTTGTCTTTTTCCTTCCTTCTTCTCAACCTGGCTGTGTAAAACTAAGTGCTAAATCATAATAGCAGTGGGTTAGGATTAATTGTGATGTTTATTTTGGTACATTTGCCTGAGGACCCGATGTGTGTTTTTACAAATCTAACAAACAATTTTACCTAGAATACCAGACACTCTTCAGCTCCCATTAGCCACGGTTGGATTTGAACCACTGACCTCGAGGTGAGAGGCCACTCATCACATTACAGATGCCCCAGGCCATGGAGTTCACTCGCTTGCTGTTTCTTTAATGTAACTGCCAACAGCAAGATCAGCAGTGGGAATTCTCCCCAGTCCATAGATCCTAAGGTCTCAGAAATTCAGCCTTTGAGAGCTCTTCTTTTTGCCTTGGAGTTTGGACCTATTAACTAGCAACATTGCTAGAGAAACTGCAGAGGGATAAAGGATGGCATACATCCCACACTGTTCTCCTGGAGGAGTAGGCTATCAGGTTATAACCATCTGATTTCCTGTCAGGCTGGCGGATGGTTCAAGTCACCGATGCCCAGGTTAAAGGAAATATTCGAGAACATTAATGATTTGCTGGTACCAAGAGATGCGATGAACAGTTTAAATACACTGCCCCTCGATGGGAGGAAATGTATTTCTATTAAGGGACCAGCATTGTGCTATGCTTGTTGGAATTTTTGCTTGTGCACAGGAATTTTGCTCCAGGTCTATGTCTGTCACTGAAATTGACAACTGCCTATGGCTCTGCACAATTGAAACGTAGATCTTAAATTTCACATCATTATCCAAATAAAATATATCTGCCAAGGGGGACTGGTATTACACAGTTAGAGAACTGTGATACCAGTTGTCTGATTAACAGATTGAGAGGAATAGAAGAATTTCTCACCTACTTTCCAGAGTGATGCTGGCTGGAGAGCTCCTGCTAAATGGACTAATTGATCAGGCTCCCTGTGCTAGATACAGAGATGCCCAGCATCATGACTGGATGGAGGAGGTAGGGTTTCCTGGGATAGAAAATATCTGTAATGCAGGGAAGAAGGGATGGGGATCAAACCAGACATTTATGAATCCTGTCTTCTAAAAGGGAAAGATGGGAAACCATTAGTCCCTGAGTACCTGGCTGCTTGCTCTTGGGCCTCAGATGTACTGAGCCGTACTCAGAAGGAAGATACACACGTGAACTTCCTCTTCTCAAAGCCTCTTCATAAGATCCGACACCCTGATAATCCTGACTTTGCAGTATTCATGAAAAACGTCACAGAATACTAAAAATGCATGTCTAATGTAATAAAACAAACAAAAAATCATTGGAGGGTGTGGTTTACTCTAAAAGATACGTTAGCCATCATTAACATGTGTGTTGTCTCTACTGTTTTCTCTGTGTTAATTAGGTCACTTGTTTTCTGACTTAGTGCTCAATTCTAAACTCTGATGGGCAGCTTCGTATCCAAAAGTCACATGAGCGTAAGTCGTACGTTTAGATCACAGTGAGTTCGAGAATCTCAGATGTGTTTAGTTTTTCAGCTGGAAATAACCTTAGTGATCAATATTGATGCAGTTTTCTTATCGTTCCAGATGAGAAAATTGGAGTCCAGGTGTTGAAATGACTTACCACCTAATGAGCTAATGACATTTATAATGAGCTGGCAACGACTGTTTTCATAGTTATCACCATGGCATCCAAGGTTCATTCTGCCTTTGTGTAGCCTTGCAGAGAGTTTTCAGAAGAATCATCTCATGAGAATTTTCATCAGTTTATAATCCCTTCTTATACTTACTGGTGTATTTATGACATGTCATTCAAAATAAGCCAATATTGTTCTTAGAATGGTGGTTAATGTCTCACTTTCCACTTTCCTTTTACTGGTGTACCACGGTTTAGATCTTGGTCTTGTGCACGGTAATGTGTTCCGATGGTTTAAAAATGTTAGACTGCAAATCCCAACCTGACTTTTTTAGTAAATTACTGTGAGACCAGAAGCAACTCATTCCATCTTCCTTTGCTACTGCTTCTTGACAAGAAGTGGAATTTTTTAGGTACTACTCTGAGTTGTGCTGAGTAGAAATGAGCAAACAGTCCTTTCACCATGACTTTCAAGACAAAGGCAAACCAGAATAAAGAATATTGCAGCTCAAACTAGCCCTCCTGAGTCTCAATTTCCTAATAGGAGAAAAAAAATGAAAAGAACAATACCACTGTCTCAGGTGAATTTTCAGGATTAGATGAGAAGTATGTAAAGCAAAAGCACTTGGCATTTTGACTGACACCTAAGATACTTTAGTATCATTCCTGCCTTAGCAATCACTTCTACTTTCTCTGGATTTCAATGTACAGTTGACCCGTGCTCAACTCCCACGAAGTTGAAAATCCACGTATAACTCTACAGTCGGCCTTCCTCAGTATCCATGGTTTTGCATCCATGGATTCAACCAACCACGGATCGTGTAGTACTGTAATGGTATTGAGTGAAAAAAATCCACAGCTAAGTGGTCCCATGCAGTTCAGTGCAGTTCAAACCCATGTTATTCAAGGGTCAACTGAAATGCATTATCAATACCTTTACAGAAGACACTTTTCGTAGTCTATCTTGTATTGCAGTTAGGGGTTAATCCCTTAAGATCCTAAACAGATTGTAAATTCTTGGGGAATCTAGAATTCCATCCTGTATACATTTGTTTCCTTACAGAATCAATCATGATGCTTTATTCATATACATGTTCAGGACAATCTCTCTCTACTTACCAATGAACAGAAAGATAGATTCAAGCTAATTGAATAACAGTCCTTCTAGGTAACGATATTACAGATGAAAAATTAACTGAATGGTTCTACTTTGGATTACATTAACTGCAACATTCTGTATTAGTATCAAAAATGGATGAGGCATTTTTCTCCACACCATACCTCATAGGCCATGGGGTAGATAAGGGTTTTGCAAATTATGGCCCATGGGCAGGCTGCCATCTGTTTTTTTTTTTTAATATATATTGGAGTAAAATTGCTTTACGATGTTGTGTTAGTTTCTGTTGTATGATGAAGTGGATCAGCTATAGGTATAACTATATCCCCTCCCTCTTGGACCTCCTTCACCCCCTTCCTCCCCTCCCCCCCATCTAGGTCATCACAGAGCGCTGAGCTGTGCTCCCTCTGCTCTACAGCAGGTTCCCACTAGCTATCTATTTTACACATGGTATCTATTTTACACATGGTACTGTACTTATGTCAAACCTAATCTCCCAATTCGTCCCATCCTCCCCTTCCCACCCGTGTCTGTTCTCTACGTCTATGTCTCTATTCCTGCCCTACAAATAGGTTCATCTGTACCATTTTCCCAGCTTCCACTTATATGCATTAATATATGTTATTCGTTTTTCCTCTTTCTGGCTTACTTCACTCTGTATGACAGACTCTAGGTCCATCCACATCTCTACAAATGACCCAATTTCATTCCTTTTTATGGCTGAGTAATATTCCATTGTATATATGTGCCACATCTTCTTTATCCATTCATCTATCGTTGGACACTTAGGTTGTTTCCATGTCCTGGCTATTGTAAATAGTGCTGCAATGAACATTGGGGTACATTTGTCCTTTTGAATTATGGTTTTCTCAGGGTATATGGGATATACCAGTAGTGGGATTGCTGGGTCATATGGTAGTTCTATTTTTAGTTTTTTAAGGAACCTCCATACTGTTCTCCATAATGGCTGTATCAATTTACATTCCCACCAATAGTGCAAGAGTGTTCCCTTTTCTCCACACCCTCTCCAGCATTTATTGTTTGTAGATTTTTTGAAGTTTTATTAGAACACAACCACATCCATTTATTAACATATTATCTGTGGCTTTCTTTGCACTACAAGGGCAGAGGTGAGTAGTTCACACAGACATTATATGGCCTACAAAGCCTAAAATATTTACGACCTGGTCCTTTACTGAAAAGCTTTGCTAACCCTGGTATGGAGTAGATTAGACTACATAGACCATGCTATACTATCATAGAGTTTCTTGCTGCCAAGAGGGAAAGAACTTATCAAAACAAAAGTGAAGTCATACTTTAGCTTTTTATTTTCTTGTGGCTCATTCAGATGAGGTAAGGTTAATGTTTATCAATTTGTTCTTTTAAGGTGACAGTGAAGTAAAATTATATATACATACATAAATTGAAATTTATTTAGACATTCCAGATTTTCTTTATGGCCAGCAAAGCTGTAAGGTAGAAGGAACAGGCATATCAAATCACCTTATGTATGTGTTTATATATATGGCCCTTTCCACCAACTATTCCGCAATTATATTATACGAACATGTCCATATGTGCGTGCTGAAATCAGATAGAACTGAAAGTCTGAATTGCTTTCACCTGCCAGGATTCCATTAGACAGGCTTGGATTCCAGGAGCCACATCCCAGTTCCTGATATTCACAAGGCTCCATGGAAGTAGTTTGTTCAACAGGGCCAATAAAACAGATTTTGTACACAAGTATAGCCTTTGTTTCCTCTGAAAACTCACTGAGTGTCATTTTTATTGTTGCTCTCACCCTGGGGGATTGTGTATTTCCCTGGAGAATATTGGAAGGGTGGAGGCTACAAAGAGATAAGAGAAAACAGAGAAGGTGAGACAAGAGAGAGAAATCTAATCCCCGGGGCATTTTATTTACTTTGCTGTTTAAAACAATGTTCCCCTGGTCGCTACTGAGATTCATCAGTACTTTTTGAAATCATAAAGTGTGTTACCATGTTTGGGACCCAAAGAATTTTATAGTACATACATCTTCCCTGTGGGTCTTAGATTTAGTCTGATGCGTATTCATCATTCCTCTGAAGAACAAACAAAAACACAGTCCCCCTGGAAAGACAGAGAATCTCAAGCATGAACTGGACTCCTTTTGTTCTTTTCCTCTTTCCTTCCCTTGAATCCATAACCCAGCTTTGTCAAAGTTAAATAACTAGTAAGCCACATGAAACAGTAAAGCATCAGCCATTTGAAACTTCCATAGGGAAAGGAAAGTAGTAGGATTGAGAACAGTATCAAAGTATTTTCCGGAGAACCTTAAAGATATTTTTGCTAAAGACATGCCAACAGGATGGAAGAGAAAGAACGGGCAAGGATGAACAAGAAAAACAAGCATACAGATCAAGGATTTGAAGTAGTTATAGATTTACCAACTGAATATCAAATTGGCAATACAACCATGTACATTTCCTTTGAAGGTTATTAAAAGTCAGAGAAAGAAAGAGAGAGAGAGACCTGACAAGGTACAAAGAGCGAAGAATTTGGCAACATACCTATTTGCCCTGCCAACAAATTAATTGAAACATGGAGGGAAGAGGATTCCAGAAAGACTAATTCCTTTTCCCTTATTGCTTCTGAACAGGAGTCATTTTCCTAGTTCGCTCACCTTGAATTGGAGACTGTAAGACAGCTTGCATCATCCCCTATGCCTCCCCCATCCCTTACCACCCACCAACAGTTGTGTGAGAGACTGAACTGAACAGGCCTATAATGATTCAAGAACTCATTTTGGTCCATCACCTTTTTTTTCAGAATCCTTAGTTTACCATTTGATTTTCTAAGACATCCTGGGGAAATTGCCTATCCTTCCTTAATTGACTAATTTATGATTTTAATGAGCTGGATTTGCTCAAGGATTTAGTTTTAATTTTGACAATCTTCCATTACCGATGCTATAAATATCCTCCCTCTCTTTTCTGTTGTGGAACCAGAAGCCCCGTGAGAAATATATCTAGTGCTTTCAAGGCAAGAGAAAGATGTTGTAGCTGGGATCCTCATATTGCTCACTGCATAGACTAAACATTCCAATGTGGTCCAGAAACACAATCAGAATGCTAGGGTTGAAAGGAAACTAACTTCGTATAATTCAATTTATCAACCCAGTTCTTACCATACCTTTGTTCACACATTCTAGGAAAGGTTCACACATTCTGCCAAGATTAACTACCATGAGTATAACTCAGAATGATAGAAAGTGCAGTGGACCGGGACTCAGATGATCTGGGATCAAATCCTAACTCTGCCACTTAAAGTTATGGGATGGTTGGCATCACTTGAAATTTCTGAGCTTGAATTTCCTAATCTATCGATGGAGATAACAATACCTTTCCTATATATTGCATGGATGGTATGAAGAAACGAGTATAGAGGCAGTTTGTAAACTCCAGCTGAGATGCTATGTGAAAGCAAGGACTTCCATCTTATACAGCACCGGAGCACCAGCATGGCATATTGAACAAGGGAGTGGGCAAAGGGAGTCAGGGTTATAGGTGGTGTCATGACTTTCATACAGGATTCCATCCATAAACACAGGCTGCTATCTTATTCAGACAGAAACTGTCTTTTGTGCAACTTACTTGGAAGTGAGTGTAAGAGGGGAAGAGGGTCAGAAGAATTATAAAATTAAGTTCCATAATGTCTTACCTGATGATTCCAACCTTGATGCACCAAAAAATTGTTTTATTTTGCACCCCTTGGAAAAATAACTAGATCCTCCTCAATCTTATCTTTGAAAAATTTATCTTAGCTCCTACCTGACTTATTTTCAATATATTTAAGTATAGGGTTTACATTCGGCAAGTGTCCACAGTATGTAAAATTGCAGCATCTCCCACACAGGAGAAAGACTAAGAATATAGTCAATGACACAGTCATGTAAAACTAAGGTGAATTCAGAGATTATGACACAATTTTCACAAAACTTCTCTTTAGAAAAATTTTCTAGAAATGCCAATTGGCTTTACACATAACCAATAAAAACATAAAAAATATGAAGGCTGGTGATAAAATTGAAAGAACATTGAAGAACTGGCATGAACAGGGACATAAAATACATATGCACATTGCACAACTAACTAAAAGCAGCTTTTGTTATCAGAACAATTGGGCCTCTGAGTCCTTTATTTATCCCAAAATAAATGCTAGATAAGAGAAGCACTCTCTGTCTTATTCACAGCCCTGATCTGTTCTACAAACACTTAAATGAACTACTACCTTCTAGGACTCTGACTGGTCTGGCTTGACAATAAAGCTAACATCCAAAGTTGAACTTTAAGGCAACTGTGAGGTTGACCCCACCATAGCAACAGGAAGCCTGCTTCCCAGGAAAAAGTCTGAAGGATAGGCAGTTAGAATTTTAGATACATGATCAAACCACCAAGGCACTTGAAATCAGCTAGGTATGTTTATGGTTCCCTTTGTTCTGGAAGATTTGGAAATGTTTGATCAATACAGAACACTAAAACAAAGAAAACCCCAAGCACTCTGGGACAAATAAACTCACAAAGACTCTTCAACATCAATATCTTCTAAAGGGAGACACCACTGCCACATCCACATAATCTTGGCCTTTATTTCATCACCACCAATCTAATTTCATTCTACTGCTTGTTTTAAGACACAATTTACAAACCCGTGAATCTAGTGGGGAGAATGCCCAGCTCACAGATGTGAGAAGGGAGTATATCTTTAGTGAGTTTCAAATCAGGTGCTCCTAAAATTACAATTGCGTAGTCTCTCCCTCATCTCCAGTCAAGTAGCAAAGTGACAGTAATCTGATTACAATGCTTTGTCTCAACTGAGTTTGATTTTGAATTTGGACCCTGATAAGCCACAGGTAACAGCAAGCCCCTTAAATTAAATGAGTCCAAGTATTTTTTAAGCACATGCAAATTCACAAAGGTGCTCAGAAGGCTCTATGTAATGGTTAGCTGAGAATTATGTTTGCCTTGCATCTCCTCTTAATTGTATGAAGCTGGCTTCAAGTACAATGGCATCAGTACAGTGACCAATGAGGTCTAATCTCCAGCAAAATCAACACTTGCAATAAGGCATAGGAGTTCCATCAAGCAATGGGCAGAGTCATTTTCCTGGGAATGGACATGCTAAAAAAAAATGAATACCACGTGGTATGAGTTTAATTTACACTGTATCAGGAAGCAACAGGGTAATAACGGGCTTCTTACCATAGTCTGAGCTCCCATTCATCGCCTTTCATGGGGACTTTTCTCTCATTAAGTTGCATCACCCTGAGAAGTAGGGATTTTTATTCCCATTTTAAAGATGAGGAAACAGTAGGTTAGAGAGGTTAGAGAAAATGTTCAAGCTTATCTAGCTTGTGGATGGTTAAGTTAGGGATCAAAATACAGAATAAAAGGATCAAATGTTCAGCGACCACTTTCATAGAAACCAGCTTTCCTAAGAAGAAGATTAAAATTTCCTCCCATCTTCCTTTACCTTCATTTCATTTCATTTCAGTTTTTCACTTTTCGCTCTCATTCACTTGAGTGTTCTGAATGCCAACTCTCTGTCTTTCCCTGTGCTGTGCTGGAGATTGAGAAGCCCAAGAAGAAAAAGAATACAGTCTTTGCTCCCCAAGGATTTCTTTTGAGGGGAATTCAAACATAGGAACTATTGGTAATATACAGAAGTCAGCTTATCCTCTGAAATCACAAACCAAATTCTTCCATATACCAAGAAAATAAGGTAAATTGCCTAACTATTGGGGGCATATGAAGGACATGTCTCCCTACTCTGTCCAGAGTTCAGTGGATGGCTTGCCCATCAAGTACCTAGAACTTGAAAGAGCACAGACATAGCCACATGGAGATGAACCAGAGAGGGGATTTCTTCATATTTCCTGGCATAAGTGACCACAAAAATGAACGTGACAGACAGACCCTGGAGCCCAGCTCCCACTAGTAGTAAGTTAATGGCCCATAAAACTCTTCCATATGATAATTCCATAGAGATATCATCAGAGAGGATTGTCTTAGACGAATAAAGACACATGCTCTTAGTTTTATCAAAAACATTCTATACTCATCAAAGGTAGAAGTAAAAGAGGAAACAAGTTATTTTCTGAGTCTTTGACATTGGATATCTCCAGCATTCTCTAGGAGCATTTTGGTTGTGGTTTCTGGCGTGTGTGCTATCAAACCCTGAATTAATTTTCATTCCCTATATGGTTCAGGCAGGGGGCGGGGGAAAAAACTTCTGAAGAGGAGGATAGATGTCAGCATTACCAAGGCACCTCGGGTAACTTTAAGCTCTGTAAGGGTAGAACTATGCTGTTTTTGTTTTATCACTTCATCCTCAAAATAGAGCACAGTCCCAGGCTCATGCAAGCCGCATAATATACACTGGTTACATGAAGAAGCAATTTAATCTAACGTGATGATATTATTCCAATTTGTCATAGTAAAAACAACCCATTAATACACTGTTGTACTTTTAACGTCAGAAATCCTTTCAGGCAGATGAGAAACTGATAATGTTTATAGTTGAAGAAATAAAAGTGTCATTAAGAAATCAATTGATGCTGGAATCAATTCCCTATGAAACTCTTCCATTTCTATACATAATGTCAACATTTATCATATCCAACGTGAAATAAACCCCTTAACATTTTTTTTTCATTTCTTTGAAGAATTGAACCCAGACTTGACTTTGTATATTAATTAAAAGTGAGTTTTCAGGTCGGTTTATGTCAAAACCATGGCACCAGAAAATAGCTCTAACCTTGTCCCTCAGAGATTAATGCCACTAGGATTATTGTTTATTTTGATTAGAATGGATTTGTTATTAGAAACAATATTTTCTCTCATACCAATTGCATGCAACCACTCCCTTTAAGAAACAAAGTAAGTTGCTGTCAGGAAGACCCACGGGTTCCTATTTTCCTGCCTTTTCACCTCGTGATCATGGTAAACATTTTATTCATTTGTCCACTTCCACTATTGTATGTCTACTTTTACCGTTTTCTAGCTGTTACTGCTGACAGTTCCTTTCTCCAGTTTGGGTTGCTGTTGTCCCTTGAAGCCTTTCTTCTTCTGGCTTCAGATTAAACTGGCTTTCTTCCTTCAGATGCAACTTTATGTCAACCAGAACAATCGACAAAAGACTTCCGAAAGCTTGCTCTTACTCACAGAAACCTAATAGCTTGCTCATGCTACCTGCCAACGTTCTTAAAAACACACCACACACTCATGGCCATAAACCCACAGAAGCATTTTCACTGACGGATGAAATCCTAAAACGTGGAAGCATCTTGAAAGCAAATGGCAATGAAACACTTTTCCGAACACTGGGAAGCTGGGTGGAGAAAGCAAGCAAGCCAGGGATTGGAATCCATTATGTGGCTGAGGCTTCTGTCTGGTCGATTTAAACAGATTGAAACCGAGGCCTTCGCACAGAACCGCCTCAGGTGAGGGTGCGCAGTGTTCCTGTGGGGTTATCACACCGGCCAGGCCTTGAAGGCAGAGCAAAGCCCTTCCACTGGGAAGTTCCTCCTAAGTGCTCGCACAGCATCCGCGGGATTATCCCTCCTCCCCACTCACACATCATCTGGCTTGAAACTTGCAGGCCCTCTGGCAAAGAAGAGAGAAACGTTCTATTCGAGCCCTCCTCCTTCCCCATCCTGTTTCCTAGCAGCCGCTGGCTGAGTCCTGCCCTTCTCCGCCAAGCACCAGGCTGGATTAGCTGCAAGCCAATAGCTGGGGGTCAGGATTAAGAGGCCAGCGTGCACTTTAATACAAGCTGCCTATAATTAATGGCATTATTAATAGCTTGACTGAAAAATTCATTAAAAAATCCATTAAAAATAAATACCCTTTTACAAAAGGCATTGCCTTGGGTAAGAAAAACAGAAAAAAAGATAAAGGAAAATTGATTGGTGGCTTTCAGTTCACAGAAAGACAGACCATAGTTCAAACTGATTAAAATTGAACATTTTTAGATTAAGCACCCTTGCCAAAATATTCTCTGTAGTTACCCAATATGAAAATATGATGATGGGCCACATATTTATATTTGTATGTATCAAGGGTTGGGATATAAGACACACAGGTAACTGCTTGAAATAACTTTCTCCAAGTGAACATTCTTGACCTTCTGTAGTAGAAAGTCCCTGAAATGCTGGGTAACTGTATCTGATTAACTCCGAGTCTCCAATGCAATGGATTTGTTCAGAGGCGGTATATCCCCCACAATCTCATGACATGTTTAGCGACCTGACTGTTTTTCTTTTCCTTTCTTCTCTCTCTCCCTCTCTATCTGCATTCATGCCATGGCTCTCCTCTTCTGTATATCTGGCTCGGTAACTTGGAATTGATCTTATTGAGTTTTGCCTCAGCCCAAGTAAACAGTGTCGATGGTGATTGGAATGTCTGTGGTTCAGATGTTCGCTCAGAATAAAGTGGAGATGATGGAAAGGGGAAAGCCCAGTTGGGGAGGCAGCCTCACCCTGACTTCTCCTCTATAAAGATTTGTTTGTGTTGATACTAAAGCTGATCTTTTGGGTCAACTTTGCTCTGGGTCTAATCTGCTCATTGGTGTGAGATGAACATTGTCTTCCAAAGGTCCAGGCGACCATGCCCTCTCAGAAAAAGACCCCATTCATGAGAGTATTTGCTTGAAGAGAGCTTTTATTCACTTCACCTGTTATGTTGGGCCTATAGAGCACAAAGCCAAGTGGAGATTAGGCAATTATCTGGTTAATAGGATCAACAGAGACAAGAAGTTCATTCAATAGGCATTTCTGACTGCACACCACGCACAGCTCAGCCCTCCATGGGATGAGAGGATCCGGGTGAGGAGGAAACATGCGGCTGCTTAGTTGTAACATGATAAAGGAAATGAGACATAAACACAGCCAGCAACTGACAGTGCAATTTACAGACAAGGGCGGAATTGCATGGGATTCTATGCATTAAAGTCGGGAATATAACAAGCTAAAAATTATAGGAAGTGGTTAAGCCAGCGTACATTTCTTGGAAAAGGCAAATCAATGTCTATCTATGTTCAGAGATCTCCAGTTCACCCCTTTTAAACCTAATCATTTCCGACAGTGTACGGCCTTTTGCCTTTTAGAATGCATTAAATCCCCTTTGTTGCTCCTGCACTAAGTTCCCACAGTTTTTTACTGAAGATTATATTTAATTCCTGGAAATATTGAGAAACTTGTTTTTCTCTGGGTTTCGCAAAGTTACCCCCAGATGTTATGTGAAAATTCTGGCACTGTTCTTGGCTCTTCCCTTCCCTAATCTCTACTTGGTATTGCAATACGTACAGAGGTCCTCAAAGTCATCTGTGCAGTGTAGCACATATTCACTGAGCAGTGAGCTTCTCCATAAACATACTGATTTTTAAAAATGCCCTTGCTCTGTCGATTGCCACTTTTGTTGCTAGTAAAATGTGGTCCTAATTAGCAACGTGTTGAATAACTTCCCAAGTAGGAAGTATTGGGCTGACCAGCATTTCCATTCTCTTCCATTTTCTTTTCATAACTTAGACTCATGGGGAATTGTACGTCAAGTGCAACATTTGCAATTCTGAGAGATCTGAACTTAAAAATGCATTCTTTAGGGTGAGGCTCTCTGGCTCACTGCTCCTGGGAATCTTCAACTGATAGCTTTTCACCTCTATGCTAATGTGAAAACCTACACCACTGGTTGAAATTTTTTAAAATTATGGCAGTTGGCTATTTTGTTCATGTACAGCAAACATATTTAACTAATATATTTTTGAAATGTCTACTTATAGAATCAAATGATTGTTTTGAGACACACTGGAGACAGGCTGTACTGGGCAATATAAACAGAAGGGTAAGAAGGGAAGGGAGGGCCCAGGAGGAGAGAGGAATGAAACAGGATAGAAGGTGAAAGGCACGTAAGGGGATTATATCACTGTCTAGCTCTGTCACTTAGCACCTGGCAGCATCACTTAACACCTGGCAGGTCCTTCATCAGGTCGATTTGGGGTAATAGGAAACATTGGTTTGGGAAAGGAATGTCTTGGCACTTAGGAAAATAAGGTCTAGAAAAAGCTGATGAGGTTATTAGTTCTATTTTTTTTTCAAATTCTGTAATTACAGATGTCTGGATTTGCTAGGATGGTTACCAAATTTCAAGCATTTGGTGACAAACCTTTATTAAAGAGGAATCAAATAACAGATGTAGGATGGAAGAAATGTACCCGAGGTGTGAAAAAAGAAGTAGCAAAGATTAGGAAATGCAAGAAGAATTTTCAATAACGCAACCATCAAGCCCTCCCATCTTCACCAAGATCAGACAAAAGCTAGTATGAGGGATTCAGACAGATCTCAGTTCAGATTCATCATTCATTCATTCAGCATTCCTTACAGCAGGGTAAAGTCTTTGAGGATGGAGTGTAAGAGTGATGATAATGATAAGGCTTTCTCTAAAGTTATCCATATCTAAGGTCATTGGATGATAGCAAATACACTCAGAACTCTAAACTGCATCCGACAATCAGATGGCAGCCAATGTCGAAGGCATGCTAAGAATCCAGCCAAGTACTGAGAATCATTGTTTTAAGTCTGGTGTTGATGGGGGTTGCCATCGTTCTAAAAGACTGTTTTCTGAACTTAGTGTAATAGATTGAATGAGTTTGAAGGGTGTTAATTCTAAAACCTACTCAGTTTCATTAAAAAAAATGCTGCCAAAAATGTTTCATGCACAACATGATAATTCTAATGCTCTCCTGTGTGACATACTCTCATGGAATAATATGGGGAAATAGCTAAAACTCCTTCCCCACAGAAAAGTATATTAGAATGCAAATAAGTGAGAGTGCCTTCTCGTTAAGAATTTTTTGGAAAATTATTTGTCACCAAAAGTTGTTGGAAATTCTTTGTAAAACACAAAGCCCTCCTACGTGTACACAGGGACTTTGCCATGTTGACCACTGTATTCACATGGTTAAAACAGTGTTTGGCAGAAAGTGCCGGCTCAATAGATATTTACTGAATATATGAATAAACACTGCAGTGCAGTAGGACACCATGGCTGGTAAGCACTTCTCTGTGACCTATCAGAGTGCCTAGCTAGCAAAAAGCATTCAATTTCTTAATACAAATGGATGAATGAGCACTTGTTATAGGCAAGATAAATGATCTTACATGGTTTGTGAATCACCAAATCTGAATTATGTATTAAAATAAGGGAATGGGGAGGATGACACCACCAGTCTGACATGAAATGTAGGATTATTGGAAGATAAAATGGCTCTTGCGTGGCACCATTCCATTAGAAAGTCTCTGATTCTCAGACAGTGAATCATATATTTTTCCATATTCATCATCCCCTTCAAGGTTTACACTGGGTGTGTGTTGGGGGATGGGTATCTTCAGGGGGAAGTACCATGGTAAGGGCTTCCTCATGCAGAGACTACACCCGCAGGGTATTGCCTACCTTGAGACTACACCCGCAGGGTATTGCCTACCTTGCACAAGGTTAGGGGTCTTGGTTAAGCCACTCTCCCCTAATTATATTCCCCTATGTTAATTCCTGGAATTCACATGGACTTGCTTTACCGTTTTCAATCTTTTATTTTCATATTTTTGAATATCATGTATGCAGTTTTCCTCCTCCGCACAATTGTTATCAGACGTTGATCCTTTAGTATGAATTAATATCTAGTACTTAAATGAAAGCTTTTGGAACTGGAAGGAGAAAAGAAAAAGTTGAGAGGAAGAGAGAAAGTATATGGACACAAGAAACCGGAGAGGAACACCATCGAAGGAAGGAAAAGTGCAGGATGGAGCAGCAAAAAGGCAGAACTCTGAGGCTCAACATGTCCCTTCCAGTAGCAGGAAAGTAAAAGACTCTTTGGTACATTGAAGAAACTAGCCCGACTCCTCAACTCCAGGCATTCTTCAGTCTACTACTCTGAGTTTCTCTTTCTGACACCGAAATTAGTCCAAGTAAATACCTCATCCCTTCTTCAGTAGCTTGTGCTGAAAATTTCAGAGTACTCTTCTGGGCACAGAGTCTTGGGCCCTTCACGATACCTCAATTCAAGGAGACCAGGCTGGAGGAAAGCAGGGGAAGGCTCTACCTGAAGCTGGGACTAGTTTCCCCTCCTGGTTGGCTCACCTCCAGGATAGGGTTCCTAAGGGAGTGTTTACAACACAATTCTTTTTCTCACTGACTTCTATCATCTTAAGCCAGAGCATCAAGTCAGTCCTGGCTATCAGCTGCACAATCACATGTACCTGGGCAATCTCTAGTGCTGAGTAGGCTTGGCATAATTAAACCTGAACTGGGAATCCAGAGAGCTAATAGAAGAGAAATAACTCTTGGCACCTTCCTAGGTCTTGGATTTAATAGGGGATATATCCAAAAGAAAAAAAACAAACTAACAATAAAATGGCAGTATGTGGTGACTACCAAATGAACAAGGCAAACGCTGAGTGTGGTGAGAGGGGGCATGTAGGAGTGGGGCTTGGAGGTTTGGGTTCCAGACTTGTTTTATTTTGATGGGTACACTTAAATGGATGCAATAAAAATACATTTTTATGAGAGTTGGGAAAATATTGCATATTTCAAAAGAGAACACATTTTGCTTCTATCTAGGTAAAAATGTACTTCAAGAAGCTCTCAAGGAGCTATCCATATGCCTCTATAAGTTCAGAATTTGGTTATTTATTTATTTATTTTTGGCTGTGCCATGCATCATGTGGGATTTTAGTTCCCTGACCAGAGATCGAATCTGTGCCCCCTGCAGTGGAGGCATAGAGTCTTAACTGCTGGACCGCCAGGGAAGTCTCCAGCATTTGGTTATTTAAGATTTTGTTTAAAGTAATTTTGGCTAGGACTAGGATATGGAAATCTCTGTTTTCAGAATTCTGTTGCAATAGGATGTGACAGGTAATCATACAGAGGTGGGAGAATCTGACTAGTGAACTTAAGGTTTAGTCAACCATGTCTTTTTTTTCAACTTCTTTTTATTGAAGTATAGTTGATTTACAATATTGTGTTAGTTTCAGGTACAGCAAAGTGATTCAGTTATATCTGTATCTATCTATATATATATAGGTAGATATAGATATATAGATATACATAGATATATACACACACAACATATATATTTTTTTCAGATTCTTTTTCTTTGTAGGTTATTACAAGATATTGACTATAGCGCCCTGTGCTATACAGTAAATCTTTGTTGTTTATCTATTTTATATGTGGTGGTGTGTATCTGTGAATCCCATACTCCTAATTTATCCCTCACCCCCTCTTTCCCCTTAGTCAACCATGCCTTCATGTGGAGCTGGGGATGAGGAAGGATGGAAGACGTTTTTAAAAGTCTGTGGAGCCTGATCTTTCCAATCATTGGTAAGGCACCAATATTAGACACCTTTGTGAATGAAAGTAATTCAGTACACATGAAACAAAAGTGAGCTTTCTTTTTTTTTTCACAAATGGGGAGAATCAAGGCACGTATTTATTGAGGACTCCCAGAAAATGAACAAAAGACACATGCCCAATGACTTGGCAAGAGCTCTTAAGGAAACAAGAAAGAGCACCATCTCAACTTAAACATGCTGGGAAAGGGGAGGAGACCAAGAATCTTGACTTTCAAGTGAAATCAAGCCAGAGAACTTCAGAAATATGAATTAAATAAACACTTGCTTGAAGGAAGCTGATCTGAAGGGAGCATATGTTTTCTAATTATTTCAAAAGCGGTCATGAAGTTGCTTTTGGAGAATATAGAGGACTACTGCTTCTCAAAGTGTGAACTTTCCAGCTGGTGGTCCTAAGAAGATGGTCATAAGGCACAGGATGTCAAGACTGGCTCACAGAGTGAATAGATCTGCTAGGCTCTGTTTAGGCAGCATACCATTTAGCAGCCCGCTTTCCTCTCTGTAATTGACTCCGCTCCGCTCTGCACTTGTCAGGCAGACACATCAGTTCTGATAGCATGTGCCCTGCTCTGTATGCAAAAGATATCCATGAGTATTAACTAAGTTTGCAAGAGGAATTAGGAATCCGTAATAAATGCTTTAGCAAAGAGGCTTTGGGGACTAAAATTGTGTCTTCAGGCAAAATTCTCATAAACTAGACATCATCTTTGATTTACAGTTTATAGTATTTTCTTCACTGGATCCAATAGCCCCAGCTTGAGGGCTCCTGCCCCATGTGGCATGATTGACTGCCCAAGGTGGGAGGGTAGTTCTATCCATTGAAGTTAAGTCAATGAGATTAGAAATTCAGAAAAGCACAAAACAAGTAGAACTTTAGATTTTTTTTTTCTTGGTTTGTATTTTTAGTAGCTACAAAAAAAAAAAAAAAAGAAAGAAAGAAAGAAAAGAAGCTTTATCTACTACTCCACTCCCCCAGCAGGAAACCATTTCAAAAACCTGACTGCTATTTTAGAAAAGGTGACCCTACTCTCTCTTTTGACATTGGGTACAAGATGAAGGCCATGATCGGGAAGGTGTGTTGTCCTGCTTTTTACTGTGGACATCACAGATTCATTTACCCAGAATTTTCAAACATGGAAAAGAGAGGCCTTGAGTAAAGATGAGGCTAGATCTTTCAGATCACTCAACTCTCCATCAGATCTTAAGAGTAAACAAATTAGAGGAAGAAATGAGACATAGTTAAACAAACCTGATTTAGCATCAGTTCTGCTCAAGGCACAGTGGTAGGCACATTGACAAACTGTGTGTACATGGTAATATACTGGCATAGGGTGGAAAAAAGGTCAATATCTCATCAATCTCCAAAAGGGGATAACAATCATTAATTAATTAACACATGCAGAGGACAAGAAAGGAATTGTAAGTTTTACAAAAAATTTTACCTTTTCTTTGAGCCACATATATATTCAACATACAAGACCATCAGAATAATTGCCTTAAAGACACAAGAATATTCTTCTACAGAGCCATATAAGTAGATGTATAAATAGTTGATATACATATTTGGAGCTATCAATTTGGCAAATGAGTGCATGGGCACATGTGATTTATAAGTTCCTTAGTGAGTGCTCATTTATTCAAAGAGACACATAGATGGTTGAAAGCATCTCTGAACATATTTTACCCAATATTTTACACTGATAATTTTAATGATATTGCTATTAAGCGATTTATAAGCTACTCATAGCTTAAGAGTAGTTTCCAAATTAATGACCTCCTTGTCGTTCTTTTCCACACTTCAAAAGTTATTTATAATTGGCTAGAAACCATGGGAAAGTACATGGCTCTTTCCACAAAATGTTCTTGTGTGCGTGTGTTATATTAAAAAAAAAAGAAAAGGTAATGAATGTGCTGAAAAATTATTCTGTAAAATTAAAAGTTCTTCCAAGAAACCAATAAATGGCAGGAGGAGATATCCTTGGGAACTTTGAGATGTATGCTCCAATAGCCTGCATTAATGCAGACAGGCAGAACAAAATAGTTCCATGAGGAAATTGTATAAGCCACCCGTCCCCCTGAACCAAAAGCTAAACATTTTGTTTATGGTACTTTGCACTAGGTTTTGAAAGGACTTATGTGATTTTAGAATATATATTGGTTCCAGATTATCAGCTCTGTTTCTGGATTTGAGTTTTCTCATCTCTTAAAAACTGTTCATGAATTCCTGGGACAATCCCTGTTCTCACGAAATGTAGGTTTTCCATAAAGCAGATATACCTATACCCCGACCAAAATTTAATTTCTATTTTTTCACAGAATACTTCCTGGAGAGAGGCTACTTTTAATTTTCTTTTTCTAACTGCACTTGAAACGACCAAGTATGAGACACTATGAATATTCATAATCAATATTTACTATTTTGACAACTTCCTATGCTTTTACTTCTCTCAGTGATGTCATGTCTTTTGTCTCAACCAAAGGGGCACAAGTATTCTTTATTTTAATAAAAAGCTTGATAATGTCAAGAAAAAACCCAACATATTCTGTGGCAAGTCTGAGTAAATTAAATGTATGTCAACACAAAATATAACACCAAGATTTCAAAAAATGTGTAGGGCTAAAACTAATCAAAGTAAGTAATAAAATCTAAGGGGAAAAAATTCTTACTTTTTATTTTCCACACCCTACAGTAATGATTCAGATGGATGCTATTGAAATTTGCCCACTGGTTCATTTTGGTGTGAAATTGGGCTGCGAACATGCAAAAAATAAGAGATATTGGGTAAAGAAGATAAAGCCTTGTGGGATGGCTGGGTTTCAGAATGGACACTTGGGCTTTAGTGTGCATTTGGGCTTAGAGTACATGAAAACTTTGGAAACAAATGCACATATTCACTTCCTAGCCCAAGAGAAACTGTCTCTAAGCAACTTATTTTCAAATCATTTTCTAACTCCATTGTTTTTTATGGGGGGCTAAAAAGAAGAACAAGAAAGTCTTGTTAGATCATGGGATGCACCAGACTCCTCTGTTCTTAGCCTGGTGGTCTCCTTTTCAGCAGAAAGTAGGAGATATCTTCCCTTCATGCTGCATAAGGATGGGGCTACACAAATAGACACTAAAACCCATGACTGTGTGCCTGTAGAGATCAGTTTCTCTCTGTTTCTTCCTGTAAATTTTACAATATAACCAGCAGAGTGAAGGTACAAGAATGAGGAGGGTTGTAAATAATAACATCAAGAGGATATGTAGAAATTAGAAAAGTAGCCAAGGTTTCTGCTTTTATACCTGGATCTGGGTGAATCCTGTTCTCCTACAAACCCTCGTTGGATTCCTCCCTATCAATGTCCTCTGAATACCACCACAATTTACAAACAGAAACAACAGACATACTTTGAAGATGTTTTTTTCCCCTTACTTAAGAACAACAACCCCCCAAAAAAAACAAAAACAAAAAACCGAAAACCAAATTAGTCAATCTCAGGACTTTTCAAGAACCTATGGAACTTTCTTCTCCTGGAGTCCCAGTTGAGCCCTGAAATAAAGACAGACAGTCGAAGATACAATTCTGGTCTTCCCAAGCTGGCTTTTAGACTAGTGTAGCAGCTGATTCTGTGAACTTGGCATCAATAAGGGAGGTGCCCTCCCTGTTTGTATTGTGTGTGTGTGTTAATCTACCACCCATGTCAAATTGCCTCAGCACTAAGTGTATTTGAAAGGTTCAGCTTGTGAGGTGGCTGAGGATTTGGGGGAAGGGTAGAAAAAGCTTGGCTTTTCTTATCTCATTCAAATTGGTTTGTCCATCTCTGTGACCATGTGTCTCACAAACATGAAGATGGGTGATCTCCTGGGGGACTTTTAGTACATTCCCCCCTGTCAGTTGAGGATTATATCCTACAATCTGTCCCCTAGCGCTTTAAACACACCCATTTAAAATAACTCCAGTAACAGAATCTTTAATTGACTCAGGGGATGGTGGGGGGCTTCCCAGTATGATTGTCGTTTTGGTTCAAAGGAGAAGAATGAAGTTGATTCTGTGCCTTGTGTCCGAGTAACAATATGTGAAAAGGTTCATTTAGTCCTTAATCCTTATGGAGGATCTGAAAAGAGCTGATCGTTTAACAGCTACACGGTGTTCTGCTTTCGAGCTGTTTTCCTTATTTAGGTCTTGGTTGTTAAAGCTCTAACCATTCCCTTTATTGTTCAGTGGAGAGAAAAAAAAAGAAAGACAAATTGGTATTAGCAATTCACAAAGCAGTGACTCCACACTTAAAAATGAAATCTACTAAAGTCTTGCAGGAGGAAAAAGTTTGGTTTGGCATATTTTGTGAGTCATTAGAGAACAGAGCCTCCTGCCTGACAA
Source organism: Mesoplodon bidens (assembly GCF_964165515.1). NCBI lineage: Eukaryota > Metazoa > Chordata > Mammalia > Artiodactyla > Ziphiidae > Mesoplodon > Mesoplodon bidens. The sequence goes on from NC_138172.1 coordinate 80,428,740, forward strand.
CTGGTTTCTTGTGGAGAAGTATGAAAAAATAAAAAAAGGGCGAAGGAAAACATCAGCTTTGAGCAAACTGATGCAAATAAAGTGAACTTGGCTTTACCCCAGCTGGGTCTGCCCTTACTTGGGCACAAATGAGTTTTGAAACAGGTATGGGGTGCACTGGTCTAGGTATTCATAGCAGAAATACTGGGCAGTTTGGAATTTCCATCATGAAATGTTTTGAGGTATACACAGGTAAAGGCTTCCTTTTAATTTCCACCACATGCCCAATAGTAAGTCAAACTAAGAACATTTATTACAAAATTACAAAAGTGTAAGATTATGCGGGCCAGTTACTGGTAAGCAAAATGGTTAGTGTTTTCCTTTATTCTTTTTTTTTTTTTTTTTTTTTGCGGCACGTGGGCCTCTCACTGTTGTGACCCCTCCCGTTGCAGAGCACAGGCTCCAGACGCGCAGGCTTAGCACCCATGGCTCACGGGCCCAGCCGCTCCGCGGCATGTGGGATCTTCCTGGACCAGGGCACGAACCCGTGTTCCCTGCATCGGCAGGCGGACTCTCAACCACTGCGCCACCAGGGAAAACCGTGTTTTCCTTTATTCTTAACAAACAGTGTTTGCATGTCTCCATCTGTTCTCACTAGGTTGTACTGCTGTTTATGTCACCTGAGAAACTATCAGAGAACAATCTAAACAAAAGCTCCCCGGGTTTCCTAGGATGGGGAAAAGTAGAGGCTTAATGAAAGAATGTTAATAGAGATAATATTTCCTAATTTTCCCTGGAGTGGTGAGTGGCTCACCCACTCATATCAATGTGACCCCGAAGTTTAGTGTATGTGGGACACAGGTTGAAAAACTCAGTTTGGCTGGGATATGGCTTTTTCTTACTATATTGGATCATGATTTCAGATACGTGCATAAGGATTCATCCTGATACAGAGTAGTCCTGGAAGATAAATAAATGAATCAAATCCAAACAAACAGAAGAAGCATATTTAATTAAAGTAGCATAAAGTCCAATGAGACAAGGGCCATATCCAAGGCACACATATGAACAACCCCCAAATTACTAAAAGAGCAAGAAATAGTGTCTAATATCTACTAAAATCCTGATTTGATTCTTTCTTTCCTTTTTTCCTATCTTTCCTTTTTTAAAATTTTTGAGAGAATCAAAGAATTTGGGATTCAGTATATCGAGATCAAATTTGAAAGGAAATTGGACATCTAAGAAAAAAATATTGACATATAAATGTAGCCCTTAAAATCAAATGAGCTAAAATAAATTCTCAATTGAAGAAATTCTAAGTTATTATTGAAGAAAGTTCTGGAAAGGCAGTTTTGAAAGGAGTCAGTGCTATAACCCACCTTGGAGACCCAGAGCTTGGCTGCATAACTAGACATCTAGCCAAAAAGAACAGAGATCACAGACTCCTCATGGTCTTTAGTGAACGACTAAATGGCCACTTGGTTCTTCCCCTTAGGAAGATTTTATTATCTGATTTTATTATCAGATCAACAAAGTGTCTTTTACGAGTCTTCACAGAATATAATATAGAGGGGATATAACTCAGGTTTGGCATCTCATCCCATGAATCACCTAAGTTGGAGTTCCAGGGTCCATGGCGGGCCAGAGGAGTAGGTAGTAAGCAGATGGCCTTCATGGTGGGGCATCTAAAGGAATCTCTAGGCACTGAAATATCTTCTTCAAGAGTGTTGGGTAGCCCATGCTCATGGTCTTTCTCTGGGATAATTCTTTAGGATGAAAATATTCCTGAAGATGATGGCTCTCCTTTCCCTAGGGCCATATCAAAGAGCTGTTCTTCCCCCCCGCTTCCTTTATAGACAATAACAAGGAGATCTCATTGATTTTGTAGGGATCCGTTCTAAAGTCACTAGAGGTCAATAGATGTAGGAGAGGCGTGAGGTGAGCAAGTCTCATGATGGAGACTGCAAAATTTTCTCTACTGTACTATTTCTGCCTTAGGGGTTTCTGCCAGGTCCTTCGGTTGTCAGTGAGGATTTGGACAGCCTCCCCCAAAGGTCTGTTCTAATACTTGCTGTACTTAAAATACTTTCATATGTGTAACCCATTTTTTTTGAGAAGCGAATAAAAGATTTCCTTTATGGCAACTCCCCAGCTGTACAGATCACTTTGGCAAACAGACAAAAGTCACCCTTATCTTTCCTTTAAGAGAAACCATAAGCAAATCCTTAAACATCAGTTCAGATGAGTTCTCTAAAGCAATATCCTTTAGGATTCAATTCTCTGTACATGCATGTCGACAGTGTTCTACTCAAATCTGCTCTAGACATATCAAGTATGTGATAAGATTTCCATCAATCCTAAGCATCGTAGACATTTAGGATAAAATTTTTAAAAATAAAACATTTATTTTTCTTTAAAATAGAGTAATAGTGACTTTGGATCAGTTTGATCTTACGCTGAAATCTGAAGTCCCTAATTGTCTACCTCTCCAAAGTCCATCTTCAGTTTCTAAAAAATGTCTTTCATATTAATAGAATGATAGAAGGGTTTTGTAATTTCCCTAAAAACAGAGCTGTGTCTTAGCTTTCTTTATAATCATACATGGCCCCTTTTGTCATGCTTTGTACATAGTAGACTTCTAATATATTTATTGATTTGAGGATTTAATATCTATAGGTAGCATAATAATAATAACAACAACAACACAGTATTGAGGTAGAAAAAATTATTCATGATTCTGAGTAAAGCAATCTCATTTTTCTTGGAGTAAGTTAATGTTATTCAGTGAAACAGATGAAGGAAGCTAGGTCAAGTATTAGCAGGAGAATGATTAGTTTTCATTACTTTTTCAAGGTGCAAAAAGATGTGTCAACATAATGCTATAACTCAGCAACTTGTCAGCAAGGCTGCTTCAAAGGAGTGAAGCCCAGAAGATTCAACACAGGCAGCCATCGCCAGAATGTCCCCCCCGAGACGTGCAACTTGGCCCTCATTCCCACTCAGCATGATACCTGCTCTAGACCTTGACCCAACACACCCAGTTTTTGTTTGTTTGTTTGTTTGTTTGATTTAATGGTTGTGAACTGACAATTACAACAGAATATTATACCACTGCCAAGTTAAGATAGCTATATTGGTCGATGCAGAAATAAACACCAGTGTGGTCATTTAAGGAAAGGCATCAGGAAAGTTGCCTGCTTTTTAATTTTTTGTAATTACCGAGACAAAACTAATTGGCTGACTGACCAAGTAAGAGTAGTTCGTATTTCAATAATGCCAACAAGGCTCAGAGTGAGAGCTGGAAACGTTCTTTTTTTTTTTAATATTTATTTATTATTTATTCTGGTTGTGCTCGGTCTTAGTTGCAGCACACTGGTCTTCTGGTTGTGGTATGTGGGATCCAGTTCCCCGACCAGGGATCGAACCCTGGTCCCCTGCATTGGGAGCATGGATTCTTACCCACTGGACCACCAGGGAAGTCCCTGGAAACATTCTTTTTTTTTTTTTTTTTTTTGGTACGCGGGCCTCTCACTGTTGTGGCCTTTCCCGTTGCGGAACACAGGCTCCGGATGTGCAGGCTCAGCGGCCATGGCTCACGGGCCCAGCCGGTCCACGGCATGTGGGATCTTCCCAGACTGGGGCACGAACCCGTGTCCCCTGAATTGGCAGGTGGACTCTCAACCACCGTGCCACCAGGGAAGCCCCTTGGAAACATTCTTGATGCTTGCTCCTTGTGTTAAATTCTGTACATAATGATCACAAGACAGATGAAGAATATAGCAGAAGTCCTTGGATCTCCTGGATAGGAATGCTAAATGGTTGAAAGCTGCTGAGATAGTCACTGTCCCTCTCCCTGGTCTAGAATTAGTGCCAGTCATGGAAGTTAGCTCAGATATAAGGTTGAAAGTTTTATTTTTAGTGAAAACCCAATTGTCTCTTGCCAAGAGCATGATTTATTTTAGTCTTAGCCAAGCTTCATATATAAACATTTTGGTCTTGCTTGAACCAATAAATCTTTATATTCTTTGAAAAATTATGATGGATTATATGCCCAAAGAGTGTGCCCGAAGAGTGTACCCAACCCACCGCTTCACTTTCCAGTCTGGTCTCCTATCAGCTCCTGACCTTGGACCCTGAAATTTGTTAAACACTGAAGGCCACCTCTCTTGAATTGCCCCAGTGAGCAACAATGAGAACCTTGTGACAATCCTAGGACCTATTCTTTTAGGTGAAGTTCCAGGGGTCTAAGTTGGATAATTGGACACTAATAGCAGGACTCACAAGCACATAATGCTACATCAACTAAAGAATGTATTGTGAGTCAAGGTAAAATAAAAATTTCATGCTTTGAAATGTTCATAGATTATTTAAAGCTGGAAAGGATTTCTTATTTTTTTAAAATTGAAGTATAATTGATATACAATGTCATATTAGTTTCAGGTATACATCATAGTGATGAGACATTTTTATCCATTAAGAAATGGTCACCATGGTTAAGTCTAGCTACCATCTGTCACCATGCAAAGTTATCACAATATTACTGACTGTATTCCCTATGTTGTATATTACATTCCCATAACTTATTTATTTTATAATTGGAAGTTTGTACCTCTTAATCCCTTTCTCCTACTTCATCCACCCATCAATCCCCTTCCCCTCTGGCAATCACTATATTGTTTTCTGTATCTATGAGTCTTTCTCTTTTGTTTGTTCATTTGTTTTGTTTTTAAGGTTCCACATATAAGTGAAATCGCATGGCGTTTGTCTTTCTCTGCCTGACTTATTTTACTTAGCATAATACCCTGTAGGTCTATCCATGTCCAAATGGCAAGATTTCGTTCTTTTTATGGCTGAGTAGTATTTCATTATATATATATATAATGAAATATATATATGTAAAATATATATATATATGTTTTACATATATATATGTAAAACATCTTCTTTATCCATTCATCTATTTATGGACACTTAGGTTGTTTCCATATCTTAGATATTGTAAATAATGCTGCAAGGAACATAGGGGTGCATATATTTTTCCTAGTTAGTGTTTTTGTTTCCTCCGGATAAATAACCAGAAGTGGAATTGCTGGATTGTATGGTAGTTCTATTTTTAACTTTTTGAGGACACTCCATACTGTTTTTCATAGTGGTGTGCTAATTTACATTCCCACCAACAGTGAACAAGAGTTCCCTCTACTACACATCCTGGCCAAAAATTATTTGTTGTCTTCTTGATAATTGTCATTCTGACAGATGTGAGGTGTTATCTCATGGTGGTTTTGATTTACATTTCCCTGATGACTAGTGATGTTGGGCATCTTTTCCTGTGCCTGTCGGTCATCCATATGTCTTCTTTGGAAAAATGTCTACATAGGTCCTCTGCCCATTTTTGATAATGTTGTTTGTTTTTTATGATATTAAGTTGTACAAGTTCTTTATATATTTTGGATATTAATCTCTTGTTGGATATACAGTTTGCAAATATCTTCTCCCATTCAGTAGGCTGGTTTTTCCTTTTTATGATGGTTTCCTCTGCTATGCAAAAGTTTTTAGTTTGATGTAATCCCTTTTAAAATTTTTGCTTTTGTTGACCTTGCCCGAGGAGACATGTCCAAAAAAATATTGCGAAGACCAGTGTCAAAGAGCTTGCTACCTATGTTTTCTTCTAGGAGTTTTATGGTTTCCAGTCTTAAATTTAAGTCTCTAATCAATTTTGAATTTATTTTTGTATATGGTATACAATAGTGGTCTATTTTAATTCTTTTGCATATATCTGTCCAGTTTTCCCAACATCATTTATTGAAAAGACTGGATATTCTTTCCTCCTTCATCATAGATTAATTAACTGTAATTGCATGCATTTATTTCTGAGCTCTCTGATTTGTTCCATTGATCTGTGTGTCTGTTTTTGTGCCAGTACCATGGTGTTTGACTACTATAGCTTTGTAGTATAGTTTGAAATCAGGGAGTATGAAACCTCCAGCTTTGTTCTTCTTTCTCAAATTACTTTGGGATTTGGTGCCTTTTGTGGTTCCACACAAATTTTAGGATTATTTGTTCTGGTTATGTGAAAATGCCATTGGTATTTTGATAGGGACTGCACTGAATCTGCAGATTGCTCTGGGTAGCATGGACATCTTAACAATATTAATTCTTCCAATTCATGAGCACAGTATATCTTTCCATTTATTTGTGTCATCTTCAATTTCTTTCATCAAGTCTTATAGTTTTCAGAGTATAGGTCTTTCCCCTTCTTGGTTATATTTATTTCTAAGTATTTTATTCTTTTGATACAATTCTATATGGGATTTTTTTTCTTAATTTCTCTCTCTGATAGCTTATTATTACTGTACAGAGATGCAACCAATTTATGTATATTAATTTTATATCCTACAACTTTACTGAATTCATTTATTAATTCAAATAAGGTTTATTTGGTGGGGTCTTTAGGATTTTCTGTATATAGTATCATGTCATCTGCAAATAGTGACAGTTTTACTTCTTCTTTTCCAATTTGGATGCCTTTCATTTCTTTTTCTTGCCTAACTGCTGTGGCTAGAACTTCCAATACTATGTTGAATGAAAGTGGCAATGGTGGACATCCTTGTCTTATTTCTGATCTTAGAGGAAAACTTTCAGATTTTCATTGTTGATTATTATTTTAGCTGTGGGATTGCCATATATGGCTTTTGTTATTTTCAGGTACAGTATCTCTATACCCAGTTTGTTGAGAGTTTTTATAATAAATGAATGTTGAATTTTGTCAAATGCTTTTCCTGCATCTATTGAGATGATCATATGATTTTTTATCCTTTGTTTTGTTGATGTGGTGTATCAAGCTGATTGATTTATGGATGTTGAACCATGCTTGCATCCCTGGAATAAATCCCACTTGATTATAGTGTATGATCTTTTTATCGCATTCTTGAATTCAGTTTGCTTACATTTTGTTGAGGATATTTGTATCTATGTTCATCAGATATATTGATCTGTAATTTTCTTTTTTTATGGTGTTTTTATCTGATTTTGGTATCAAGGTAGAATGTGGGCCTCATAAAATGACTTAGGAAGTGTTCCCTCCTCTTCAATTTTTTGGAAAAATTCGAGAAAGATAGGTATTAATTTTTTTTAAATGTTTGGTAGAATTCACCTATAAGCCATCTAGTCCTAGACTTGTTTGTTGGAAATTTTGAAATTACTGATTCAGTTTCATTACTAGTAATTGGTATACTCAAATTTTCTACTTCATGATTCAGTCTTGGAAGATTGTGTTTCTAGGAATTTATCTATTTCTTCTAGGTTGTCCAATTTGTTACCATAAATTGTTTGTAGTAGTCTCTTATGATCCTTTATATTTCTGTGGTAGCAGTTGCAACTTCTTTTTCACTTCTGATTTTATTTATTTGGGCCCCCTCTTTTTCTTGATGAGTCTGGTTAAAGGTTTATCTATTTTGTTTATCCTTTCAAAGAACCAGCTCTTAGTTTCATTGATCTTTTCATTGGTTTTTAGTCTCTTTTTTATTTGTTTTATCTCTGATCTTTATTATTTTCTTCCTTCTACTAATTTTGCATTTGTTTGTTCTTCTTTTTCTCGTTCCTTTAGGTAAAGCTAGATTGTTTATTTGAAATTTTTCTTGTTTATTGAGATAGGTCTGAATCACTGTAAACTTCCCTCTTACAACTGCTTTTGCTGCATCCCATAGATTTTGGAGTGTTGTGTTTCCATTTTCATTTGTCTTCAGATTATTTTTTGATTTCCTCTTTGGTTTTTTTCATTGACCCATTGGTTGTTTAGTAGCATGTTTTTGGTCTTCATGTGTATGTGTTTTTCCCAGTTTTCTCCCCGTAATTGATTTCTAGTTTCATACCATTGTGGTTGGAAAAGATGCTTGATATGTTTTCAATATTCTTAAATTTATTGAGACTTGATTTTTGGCATAACATGTGATCTATCCTGGAGAATGTTTCATGCTCACTTGAAAAGAATGTGTATGCACTTTTTGAATGGAATGTATGTATCTATTAAGTTCATCTTTAAGGCTGATGTTCCCTTATTGATTTTCTGTCTGGATGATCTATTCATTGATGTAAGTGGAGTATTAAAGTCCCCGACTGTTATTGTGTTACCATCAATTTCTCCCTTTATATTTGTTAATATTAGCTTTATATACTTAGGTGCTCCTATGTGAGTTCATAAATGTTTATGAATGATGTATCTTCTTCTCGTATTGACCCTTTTATCATTATGTCTTTTGTGACAGTCTTTGTTTTAAAGTCTATTTTGTCTGAGTAATGCTACCCCTGTTTTATTTTCATTTCCATTTGTATGGGATATCTTTTTTCATCCTTTCACTTTTAGCCCATGTGTCTCTTTAGACCTGAAGTGATTTTCTTGTAAGCAGAATATGGATGGGTCTTGATTTTTATCTATTCCGCCACCTTATGTTTTTGGATTGGATAATTTAGCCCATTTACATTTAAAGTAATTATTCATAGGTATGTCATCATTTCCATTTGTTAATTGTTTTATGGTTGTTTTTGTAGTTCTTCTCTGTCCCTTTCTTCTCTTGTTCTCTTCCCTTGTGTTTTGATGATTTTCGTTAGTGTAGTGTTTGGATTTCTTTCTCTTCATTTTTTGTGTATCTATTATAAAGTTTTTGGTTTTTGGTTACCATGAGATTCATATATAATAATCTATATATAAAACTGACTATTTTAACCTGATAATCACTTAAGTTCGAAGACTCTAAAAGCACTATGTTTTTATCCATCCCCCATGTTTTATGTTTTTTATACCATATTTTATAAATTTTTACTTTGTGTATCCCTTAACTACTAATTGTAGATATAGTTGATTTTACTACTTTTCTCTTTCAACCTTCATATTAGCTTTATAAGTAGTTGACACACTACCTTTACTATATATTTGCTTTTACTGGTGAGTTTTTTTCTTTTATATGTTTTCTTATAACATAACAAAGTTATGACCTTTTCTGTTCCTCTTAAAGAAGTCTCTTTAACATTCTTGTAAGGTCAGTTTAGGGGTGCTGAGCTCCTTTAATTTTTCTTCTCTGTGAAACTCTTGGTCTCTCCTTCAATTCTGAATGATAACATTGTTGGATAGAGTATTCTTGGTTGAAAGATTTTTTTTTTTCCTTTTCAGTGCTTTAATTATATCATACCACTTCCTTCTGGTCTGCAAAGTTTCTGCTGAAAAAGCCACTGATAGTCTTTTGTGAAAGTTCCCATATATGTAATCAGTTGTGTTTCTCTTGCTGCTTTTAAAATTCTCTCTTTATCTTTAACTTTTTGATGTTTTAATTATAATATGTCTTGGTATGGATTTCTTTGGTTTTATCATGTCTGAGATTCTCTGTGCTTCCTAGAACAGGATGTCTGTTTCCTTTCCCAGGTTAGAAAGTTTTCAGCCATTATTTCTTCAAAAAAGTTTTCTGCCCTTTTCTTTCTTGTCCTCTGGGATCCATATAATGTGAATATTAGTATGTTTGATGTTGTCCTCTGAGGTCCTTTAAACTATTGTCATTTTTAAAAAATTCTTTTTTCTTTTTGCTGTTCTGATTTTGTCATTCCCTCTACTCTTCCAGAGAGCTGATTTGTTCTTCTGTATCATCTAATCTGCTATTGACTCCCTCTAGTGCAATTTTTCATGTAAGATATTTTATTTTTCAGCTCTGATTGTTCTTTCTTATATTTAAAAAAAATTTTAAGTTCTCACTGTGTTCATTCGTTCTTCTCCTGAATTTGGTGAGCATTTTTGTGACCACTGCTTTTAATTCTTTATCAGGTGTATTACTTATTTCTGTGTACTTATCTTTTCTCTGAAGTTTTGCCTTGGTTTTTCATTTGGAACATAGTTCTCTATTCATTTTGCTTGGCTCACAGGGTTTGTTTCTATGTGTTAAGCAAATGGCTACCTCTTTCAGTCTTGAAGGAATGGACTTGTGTACGTGATGGTCCTTCTTGTCCAATCCTGCTCTCGCTTTTTGTTGTCTCTTGAATCTGAGCTGTCTATATCTATACCATCTGATTTATTCTTGATTCACTGCTGTTGTTGATGGTGTGCTGAGACCTATCAGTGTTCCAATGGGAGAAATCTCATTTAGCACCTAGCTTCGGGCTGATTGAGTGCCAGACCCTCAGGCAGCAGCTTTTAAAATATGCAGATATATACTGTGCTTTGGGGCTACAAGAATAACCCCTGCTGGCATTCAGACCAGGAGATCTGGAGATGTCTCCTGAGTGACAGTTGCAAAAATACTGGGGCTCCTTACAAGTGTATAAGCTCCTTTCTGGGGAATCCCATCAAGCTGTAGTAAGGCCAAGGGGCCGTGCAAGGATTATGTCATTCATGAGTCCCATGGAGCTCAGGAATGCCAGCCCCCTTGGTCACCAGGGCCAGGAGATCAAGTGGTGTCCTTGTGTGGGTTGCCTGCACCCACTGGCTTTATGTAGGCAGCTGGAGTGTGTCATCAGCCTTGTTGGTTTTCTAAGCCAGATGTTTTGGGGGCTCATCTCTCTGGTGTAGAGCCCAGGGACTGGGGCACCTGGTGTGGGTGACAACCCCTCACTCCTCCTGTAGAAGAACCCATCTGGTGAGATCCATCTCTATTGTGTGCTACCACACGGGGAGTGGGTGTTTTGGCAAGAACATTTTTCTGCCTTTCCTACTTATTTCAATGTGGGCCTTTTTATCCTTTGTTGTGGATCAGGTGTTCAGCTAATTCTCAGGTTCTTTTCAAAGGGAATTGACCCTCCCTATGCCGCCATCTTGAACCATCCCCCTGAAAAGGATTTCTTTGGTTATTTGGTCTAATAGTCTCAGTTCAAATCCTCAACTTTAAGGGGAGGAACTGGGCTCAGAGAGGTTACTTGACAAAGATCTCACATCCAGTTAATAGCAGAGCCAGATCTAGAACAAACTCTCCTGATTCTGAGTGCAGAGCACTTTCCTGGCCTTCACTCAACCTGAGCTTGATCTTATAAGTGAAGTCTTAGAAAACCTGGTGGAATGAAGCGTTTTTCTCCCCAGAATTCTGAAGATACAGTTTCCTTAATCCTGAAGTTCCAGTCCAGTATTTATTCTCCTAACTAGCATAATTAAGTTGATTTTCCCCTGCTTCCTCCCTCACTCCCCATCGTTTGTAAACTCTGATTTACATCTGGACAGGAAACATACTCAAAATTTACTCCTCAAGTGTTTACCCAACAATCCCCCAGGCAATACCAACAATGAAGAGCAAAAAATCATATATTTGTTATTGGTTATGAATGTTTACTTTGTGACAGAATCCTAATCCACTCTCAAATAGTTACCAAATTCACTAGAACTCTTTACTGGAAGAATTTTAAGTTTTTAAATAATTCACCTTCATCTCAGGCCCACAAAATAAAGTCTGCCCCTGGTCTTTAACTAGAGTGGTCCACGCTTAAATAATTTTTTTAAATTTTCTCTTTTTAAGTGATCATTATCTTCAACCAAGTTGACACTTCAACTGTTACCTTCAAGCAATCAAGCACATAAAAACTCCTTCTTCCTGTTGCATATTATTTGAGTTAAGCCTATAACTCTAAACCCTGAACTGGCTGCTATCTTATCTTACCTCATTTCCCCTACTCATAACCTGACACCTCACTTACTGAATTTCTTCTAGTTCTTTGACTTCACTGCAGTAATTCAGGGCGTAATTTATTTGCTCTTACTGATTATTTTCTCCTGAAATATATCCATCTACTATTCATTTATTGCAGAGTGCATTTTCTGAAGACCACATGTCAGAAATGAGGCAATGTGCTGGAGTGGTCATGAGCAAAGCACAAAATCCATGAATTCATAGAATGTAGGATACAGTCAAATGAAATGGCAGTTTCAAAAGCACATAAAATAGGTATAACAATGGGGTAAGTATAGATCTGTTTGGGGGAAACCCCTAAGCCTGCCTTTGTGGAGGGGGTCTGTTTGAGGGTGAAACCGTGGCTATCATCATCCCTGTATAGCCTGGGAGTGACCAGCATATGATACATACACACAATATATGTTGATAGAATTAATAAGAACAATCTGTGATGGAATGCCTCCTGAGACACAGAGTTACTACGATTCTTTTATTTGCAGATGACTTTGTATCATAAACATTTGTTGTCTGTCTAGATAGGGTTAATCAGAGAGTGGTAGAAATTACTTGGATACCTCCAGTTTGTAAATTAAAAAGCTTTTGAGTTATTTCCTCCACTGAATTATCTAAACTGCTTGTTCAACTGAGTAAATGTAATCACTCCAAGGGTGAATAAAAATTGGGGGGTTAGACATAACAGGCATTGAATCCTGACTTTGCTATTTATGCACATGTGACGTTTGGCAGGTTAGTTAAACGCTATAACTTCCATTAAATGGGTTTAATAGTGATATCTTATAAGAACTCAAAGTAGTAACATGCAAAGGATCTGAAACCATGACTGCTACATAGTGAATACTCAGTAAATGTTAGTCCTCTTTGCATCTCATATCTTTGATGATATATATTTAGCATAGATTTTTAGAATAGCTGAAAGTAGACAGATTGTGCACAAATAATTGAATTTCTACTCAGCATTTGGCACAGTCAATATCTAATACTAGAATGAAAAGAATCAAGAATTGGAGCTTGGTTAAGTACATGCCCTTCCTGTCCCTTAAATGCTGTAGCTCTCAAACAAACAATAGGAAAGAAAGGCAGGCAGAAGCAGGATCCTCCCTCCACTTATCTTATTCTATCTCCGTATATAATGGACTATCTATATAATGTTCCTGGATTTTAAAAGTTAAATAGAGTTTTAAATAGCATAATGGTATCACTTGGAAATTCAATTAATTGGAAAGTTGTTGGTGTAGGGATATGTCGTAGAGACCTCTGGCTCATCATCAAACCCATCTTCTCTTCTTCCCGGGCTCACAGTGAGGCTACAGTTTCCAGCCTCCCTTGCATCTAGGGTTGGCCATGTGACTGAGATCTAATCAAAAGAATGTGATTATATGGGATGTATGCCACTTCCCAACCTGGCTCTTAAAATACTCCCATGCATGATTCTCCATATCTCTACATCTTCTAGGTGACTGGAAAGGATGAGTTCTTTTTTTTTTTTTTTGCGGTACGCGGGCCTCTCACTGTTGTGGCCTCTCCCATTGTGGAGCACAGGCCTCGGACGCGCAGGCTCGGCGGCCATGGCTCACGGGCCCAGCCGCTCCGCGGCACGTGGAATCTTCCCGGACCGGGGCATGAACCCGTGTCCCCTGCATCGGCAGGCAGACTCTCAACCACTGCGCCACCAGGGAAGCCCCAAGAATGAGTTCTTTGGATGAGCTCTTGTGGAGATGGCAGAAACACAGGTTGGATAGTCCCTGCATTTCTGTTTGGAGAACTGTCCAAACAGGAGCATCCTATTGGATTACTGAGTGATAAATAGCATATTATGCTAAGCCACTGAGATTTGAAGGTGCCTCTTTTGCAGTACCTAGCATTATTCTTTTTTAACACATGACCTAAAAGATAAGGGTTCAAAGTTCTTGTCCTCTCTTTATTAGCAGTTGGCCTCATTTTAAATAATGGCTTACATTTTCAAGATTTTAGATAGACTGTTTAAGGGGAGATATCACTTCTTAGTTTTCTTCTTATTCTCAGCTCATAAACATAGTATCTAGAAGATAGTAGTTGCTCAATAAAAATTTGATAAATGAAATAATTCAATAAGCAGTTTTTATACTGAGAAGAGTCTCTTTGATATAGTGTTAATGTGCATAAACTCTCCAGCCTGGGTTCAAATCCTGGCTCAAATATTTAATGGCTGACTTTGGCCAAGTTACTTAACTTCTCTGTGTCTCATTTGTAAAATGAACATAAAAATAGAAACGTACCTTGAAGTTATCCTCTACTGTTGTGGGAGTTAAGGAGTTAACAGATGTTACTCTCTTAAAACAGGTCTCAGCTATAGCAAGAAGTCAGAAATATCATCCTATATTGAGTATTATTTGTGCCAGTGTTCTGGTATCATTACTTCACTGAAGACAAAGAGTGTGTGCTTCTTATAACCTACACCTGAATTTTGTGGTGATAAATTGGAATTCTATTGGAGTGTGTGCTTTATTGATAGTGATTTAGGCTGGGTATCTGAAACCAAGGATTAAGCGCAGGAATATTTTTTGGAAAAATTACAATGAAAATGGAGCTTCAATCTTCAGAAAAGGAGTTTTATAAAGGCAAAAGCTACCAAGAAGCTGCAATAACATCTTTGCCTGAAATGACTGCTCTGATCTGGCTGGATGTTCATCTTATCAATCCTTGAAAGCTCAGCTCAAATGTTACCTCTTCCACAAAGCCTCTGTTGAAGGCTCCATAAGGAAATTTTATGTTCCTCCTCTGTGCCTTTCATTTGAATTTTTTTTCTACTTTGAATTGCAGTTGTGTATGTGCTTTTGTTATCTCCCATATGGAAATAGAAGGCTCTTAAAGCCTGAATCCATGGCTTACTCATTTTTGCATCCCTAAGTCCCCTCCTGATAGCAACCTTGAGATGAAATACAATGAAAAATGGAACAAACTGGACATTTTTCATGCCTTCCAACTTTTAGGCTTTTCTGAATAAACATCAGAGCAGAATATCACATGGAATTTGGTGGAAGAGGCAACTCTGTAAGAAAATTGCTCCCCTTGTTTTCAGGAAAAGATTGAGGGTGATTTTTAAAGTAGAACATAGGGATAGTTTAAAAATAACCTCTATATGATTTTTTTTTAAAAGACAAAGCAAAAGGAAACTCTGAAGAGCCATTGCTGTAGGGACTCTGGGAGTAGCACTGACAGCCTCCAAGCCCTGGGAAGCAATTTAGAGGCATCCTTTTCAGACTCCGACACGCACTTCCACAGTGGCTGGGGCTTCTGGTGCCCGGTCCCAGCTTCCAGACCAATAACAGGGATCGATGATTCGGATAAATGCATCCAGCTGATAACTGGCCGTTTGGGTCAGACTCACCAGCCTGTTTCAAGGGTAAAGACACCTGCCCGTGAAGGGAGAGTCCCTTTCTCTTTGGCAGAGTCTCAGCTGCCCAGCTCAGGCGAGTTATGTCAACACTGAGAGTGGCATGGTCCGGAGTCCAGGAAGTCTAAGCTCTGTCTTTGAGCTAGCAGAGGGTCTGGCACAGATGAAACAGACAAAGGCCCCTGACTGGCTCTGGACAAGGCATTTAACTTCTCCGGATGCCCAGTTCTCTCTTTAGGAGAGATGTGCAGGTTGAACCACATTCTTTTTCATCTGGATCACTTTTGATGGTATCAGAGGGAAAGCTGATGTCCCTTCATAGTGAAAAGACAAAAACGGTGTTATAACTCCCTCACTCTTTACCATCAGCACGAATCTGTGTGTGCAAGTATGCACACACATGCATACATGCACACAAACACATACACACGCTTGCCCTGTTCAAGCAATCTCAATTAAAAAAAAAAAAAAAACAGTTTACTGAATCTTCCTCTGGCAGTCTGACCTAATACTGCCTCTCCCCAGGTGACATTCTAACTATGTACTTGATCCCCACAGGTGCCTGGTGCTGCAAGCAGTGGTCAGCTGACTTTGAGTGAGTGGCTTTTAAGGACTGATTCTACAGATCAGATTATCAGGGCTGGCTGCAAATATCGCCTCAGTAGAGATCTCCATATAGCCCAGAGATTTTGAAGCCTTAGGAATGCCTGAGAAGCAATCTTTTTGAGGTCAAGCATCCAGTTAATTAGAATACTCAGCTACGCCTTTAGCAACATTTGTTCATTCTGATCAACCCTTTTTCCTTGGGTTCAGAAATATCTGGTGGTGCCTAACCCATCTCTAGAATTCAAAGCCAAGTTTTTTCCCCTAGAGCACTTAACGTCTTTACCAGCTACAGAAACTGGTGAGATCATGGGCTGTTCTTATTGGTAGTTTATTGAGGAGAGAGGGCTAATTAAAAAGCAAAGAAAGAGGGCTTCATCTCACACACACACATGCAAACGTAAGTGCCATCTCTGCCCTGTCCTGCTTTGCAGCACCCCCGTGCGGGCCCCCGTACACATTCGCATCGCACGGAACAAATGGCCTATTTTCAATCAGCTGGAGTCAGCTGCCTCTCATGTGCCACTGCCTGGCTGCCCCCCATTGTTCTTCGGGCCTCCAGCAGCAGGAGGCCGGGGACATGTGGAGCCACTCTCACCCTCTGGCCCGACGTCCAGCCCCTTTCATCACACCACAGGCAGACCCTTTCCAAGGACTTGAATGGGGATCCACAACCTCCCCTCTGATCGCTCATTAATCTGCTCCTTCAGACATTCCTCTGCCTTTTGGCTGGTCTGGCCCCCCCACCCTTGTCACCCGCTCCCCCAGGAGGAAAATGTTCAGGGTGGAATCACTTCTTGTGAAGCCGTAAGTACAATTCAAGAAGGCAAGCTGTCTAGTGGTATCGGAGTGTTAAAGGTATCTGAGCCCCTAAATTTAAGCTGCTCTCCGGACCTGAAATGCCCTAAAATAGTCACTTTGGGAGGAATGGATGTGTATCCACTGGGGGGCTGCCATGAGCCAGGCTCTGCTTAGGTGCCTGGTGATGCTAAAGGGAAGGAGACTTTTCATAGTTCAGACTTGTCTTTAAGAAGCTGCCCTTAAGGAGACTTTGCAGAGTTTTTGCCTTTAAGAAGCTGCCTTTCTAGTTGGGAAGGTAAAAGAAGACCATATGAAGAGGAAGTAAATTATGAATTTCAATGGAATACAGCAGCATCAGGGAGGGAAAGGTGAATTTCCAAGCTGAAGGCTCATGAAAATCTTGAATAAGGAAGTGGGATTCGATTTGAGCCTTTAAAGTATTGGCAAGGTCTCCACAAACAGGGTAGCGAAAGGGCAGTGGTTTTTTTGTTTGTTTATTTTTGCGGTACGCGGGCCTCTCACTGTTGTGGCCTCTCCCTTTGCGGAGCACAGGCTCCGGACGCGCAGGCTCAGCGACCATGGCTCACGGGCCTAGCCGCTCTGCGGCATGTGGGATCTTCCCGGACCGGGACACAAACCCGTGTCCCCTGCATCGGCAGGCGGACTCTCAACCACTACGCCACCAGGGAAGCCCCCAAGGGCAGTGGTTTGAATAACAACCATGAGAAAGCACAGGGAATGCAGCTATGGGGTGACTGGGCAGAGGGTTGGTTCTTCTGTGATTGCCATTGGACAAAGGTTCATTTGCCAGCTGTCTGCTATTTCTGAGCTGAGATGGGAACACTTCCCTTCAGTCTCTATGATGTTTGTGGGTGATGAAGATGCTGTCTGTAAAGCACTTAGAAATAGGCAGCCCGTTCCAGGTAAGAAAGATAGTTCCTGATTGTTTCAAACCAAACCTTCTCTGTTTAATGAAGCAGCTTCTCACCTAAGCTGCTCCCTGGGTGTTCACCCGGCACTTTAGGAAGCAGCGGGAAATCTCTGCCAGGCCCCAGGCTACCATTTAGCACAGTGAAGCAGCAACTTCTGGAATGGTCCCCCAGAGGCCTGACGGGGTCCTCTTCTCTGTGGGGTGTCCGTTTGACTCCCAG
This sequence comes from Mesoplodon bidens, assembly GCF_964165515.1. Taxonomy (NCBI): domain Eukaryota; kingdom Metazoa; phylum Chordata; class Mammalia; order Artiodactyla; family Ziphiidae; genus Mesoplodon; species Mesoplodon bidens. The sequence continues at coordinate 80,446,304 of NC_138172.1, forward strand.
GGAAAGGACTGCCTCAATAGTTATAGTCAAGCACATACAACGCAGGAGATGCTGAATAGAGTGCAGTGCTTACCGATGCCCTTTTGTGTTTCACAGAACAGAGCGTGAGCACGTGGATGGGACATGTTGCTCGGGACCCAGAGAGCTCAGAGCTAGGGTCCCTCTGATTTAGGGAAGCCTCATGATGTAGAGTCCGTGTACCAAATACTACCCCAGCCACCAAGTGTGGATCTCAATTTTGACTTTTCCATGTGCCACATTGCCCGTGTGAAGCTTTCAAGAAAAGGAAACGTGGGTGTTATTTTTGAAGGGGCTGCATACGTACACTCTCTGTCCTGTTCTATGTTGGGTGTGAGGCCACAGACTCATCTGAGCACTGAAGCCAAAGCAAAGCAATCATAGGCATTTGCCATTATCTTTGAAAAAGAAATACATCTTAAAATGTGTTTTATAAGGTCATTTCCTTAACATTACCATCCCACCTTATTCCAAAAACCATGACATTTTAAACAATTTTCATGGGACTAAAGCTCAATTTTTAGTAGAGCCAGGGAACCATTTTTATTCTCATTTCATGGACATGCATGTATTGCTTTAGCAGCTTTCCTGAAGGTCTGCTATCAGTGCATGTACACAGAGTAACAGTCTCTCTTTTTTACCTTTCGTTCTGGGAAATGCGAGTTTACAGGAGTTCTCGATAGGAAGAATTGAAGAATGAATAAAATATCTGTCGAGAGCTGCAGAGAACATTTCAAATAAAGGCATTAGGCAACTGGAAGGTAACTGAGCCCAGTTCTCCCACCAGTGGTCCAGGAAGGGCAGGTGCTGGACCCTGCTGGCCTCCCAGGTAGAAGATCCCCTGTCTCTCTTCCTTGCCTCCTGGATTCTGGGGAGCAAAAGGACTCATTCCAAAGCGCCCCAGCAGAGTCAGTAGGCTGATGATGAGGAGCCTGCCCCTGACACACTCAGGTCTTAGAATGTGTAAATCTTGTGTCAGGTTATTGGGAAGAAGATAAGGGGCAAAGGAATGAAAGAATTATATGATACCAGCTTCAAAGTGATGAGACTCCCTGAACCGCCTCCCTTGTCATACCTGGGCTAACAAAGAGAACACTAGGGTCCCAAATTCAAGGACGGAGCAGTCCTTTAGAGATCTTCTTTACTGGCTTTCTCGTCTCTCCCATCCCTTTTCCCCACCAACCCACAACACTAGAGAGAGAAAAACATTCAACTAACAAGCCTCTTTGTTCATTTCCCAGGCAGAGAGAAGGCCTCATTTTTGACACGGCTGATGCTTTCAGAGGTGAGGACTAGCTCAAATGTCAAACAAGGTTGAAAGGTCAGGTTGCATTTATCACTAATCTCAGTTTCCACCATCCAGTCCCTGTGCTTTCCTCCACCAATGTTTTGCCAAAAGAGGAGATTCTTCAAAAGCCATAGTACCACCTGGCAGATGCTGGAGCTTCTGAAATTGGGCTGAGTCAGACTGAAGCCATCTCTTCTATGGGTTATCCTATCTGGGTTCTTGAAGAAAAACTTTTGGAGGTCACTACTAGTTTCCCAGAATTCCCAAATGGGCTTAATATGCCCTGAGGTATTTTGAAATCTCATGACCTCTTCTCAGGCAGTGCTTTTGAAACAAACCTCCATGGCAACCCATCCACGGATCCTGGTTAGCAATAAAAAAGAGAGAGAGTGAGAGAGAGAGACAGAGACAGAGAAGGAAGAAGAGGAAGATGGAGAGGGGGAGGGGTAAGGAGAGAGGGAGGGGTAAGGGGAGTGGGGGTAGGAAGAGGAAGAAATAAATACAGAAAAAATATCAGAATACATTCATGTAAAGAGGGTGGGTATCGTTTAATGAAATGTGTTTTAGTTCTATATACATGCAAACACACACACGTGTAAGAATGTGTGTGTGTGTACTGGGTCATTCTTTAAAAATCTGTTTATTACTAAAAGTCACACTCAACTTTTTGAAAGCTGCAGCTCTGGGGTAAATAAAATGTCCCCAGGGAATCGCAGCATTAAAAACAGGCCCCCCTGGCTCAGTGACACACTCCTACTGGGCCAGAGGGTACAATTTTGTACTCTCTTTGAGTTTATTCAACAAATCATACCCCAGCACCTCCTAAACTTAATGACTTAAATGAATTATTTAATCACATGTGCTTTATCCACACATACGCCAAAATCAAGTATTCTCACTCCTCCTAAGATTCCATAAATGGGAATACAACCAATCCATGTTTAATGCCATTGCTTTTTGAAGAGCTTGCTATTCCTTGTGATTAAAGTATTTGCACCAGGCTAGGCCTGAGCACCAGCTCTGGGCTAAGACTTCTCATATGGGCGAGGTGATCTCATTTAATTCCAGCCCATGCTGGGCTGCAGCTGAACGCAGCGTGAAGTTCTGAGGTGCCCGGCATGCTTGCCGAATGGGTGGGGCCCACCCACCAGACATCTATTTACATGGAAGGATGAGAAAACATCTGGGAAACAACACAACCCCGTAAAAAGGAGTTTGTCAAGACAAACGTGACCAAGGAACACAGCTTTAGTCATCTGAGTACATTATTGTCCTTCAGCCTTGCCTTTTGGCTAAAATAACAACTGAGTCATGTTTGAATCTGAAGAGACCAGATGGTATGGGGGGAGCCAGGAAGATAACAGCAACTGAAAAGAGTTGAACTCAAACTCTGTGCAAACAACAGTGCCCTGGCATCCTTTTAGCAGAGCGTCCGTATGTGGGCTATGAGGCATTTCCCCTCCCCTCCCCTCACATGCTCACATGGCTTTGGTACCGTTAGAGTTCCCGTGCTTGGGCATCAGTATCAAGTAGGAACCTGTGGTGTCCGGAAAACAGCAGTGTGCAGTGGATGAGGTTGTACCTAGAAGAAGTGGCAGTGGTATCTGGCAGGAGCAGTGGGTGATAACTGAATGAATGCTCAAGAGCACAGGTGAAACACCCTCTGAAAACTCCCAATTTTTTTTTTTTTTTTTTTTTTTTTGCGGTACACGGGCCTCTCACTGTTGTGGCCTCTCCCGTTGAGGAGCACAGGCTCCGGAAGTGCAGGCTCAGCGGCCATGGCTCACGGGCCCAGCCGCTCCGCGGCATGTGGGATCTTCCCAGACCGGGGCACGAACCCGTGTCCCCTGCATGGGCAGGCGGACTCTCAACCACTGCGCCACCAGGGAAGCCCCCAAGTTTTTTTTAATTGAGACATAGTTGATGTACACTATTATATGTTTCAACGTAGTCATTCACAATTGTTAAAGGTTATATTCAATTTATAGTTATTATAAAATATTGGCTGCATTCCCAGTGCTGTACCATATATCCTTGTAGCTTATTTATGTTATACAGAGTAGTTTGTATCTCTTAATCCCCTACTCCTATGTTGCCTCTTCCCTCTTCCCACTGGTAGCCACTAGTTTGTTCTCTATATATGTGAGTGCATTTCTTTTTCATTATATTCACTGGTTTGTGAAAACTCCCAAGTTTATTTTAAAATTGGGACTTTGGAATGTTGAGAGAAATAGAGAAATCTTGGTTACTCGTATTTTTAAAGTATTAAATGGCAAAAACATATCATAAATCAAATGTTTCCTTCAAGTGTCCTTTGGAGAATACAACTTATCATATTTTAGCTACTTGTTTTTCTCAGTTACTAATAAGAACTACACAGCATGTTCAAGGAGATGCTCTGCATAATTGAAAGCTAGATATAGACACACAGATCAGAGAATCTGGGTCACAAAGGAGAAAATGCCTCAGACATCCTGGACATGCACTCAGGAAGATGCATGGCTTCAGGCGAGCTCTGATAAGAAGTTACTGAGGAAAGAAATATGAATTGATCATTTCCAGATTCATTAGTTTACAGCTGACTCCAAAGGCACAGAGGGTGTCAGAGCATTTGAAAATTAAAATGATCAAATATTAGTTTTTAAAGCTCTGGCTGCAAGGAATTTCTACAATGTAAGATATCAAAATGAGATATCTGGTTTGCTTGCTGAAGTGTTCTGTTTACAAACAGGTAATCTCTTGATATTTGATAATGTACTATTTTTTGTCATTTTTCCCCTAGTTTTACTTTTGTGTCATTTCCCAAGTTTAAATGAGAAGAGCTTTCATCTCATTGGGGGTGGGCAAAATGCTGTGATTGTTTTTATTTTTTCACATATTTTTGTATTTTATGATCTTGTGACCTAAAATTATCAAGCACTATAAGCAGTTGGGACAAATGGTACCTGGATATTAAGTTCATTTCCTGGTGTTACACTCTGGTTTTTGATACATTCTTTACATGTAGAACAATGGCTACCAACTAGGAATGGACAACAAAATAAGCATGGTTTTCAGATTTTTCAGGTTGGGGAATGGCATACAGTAAGCTGAAGAAGAGAATTGCTCTTCTTGTTTACACACACAGTGAATGCAGCCAAAATTTAAAAGCATCTTAAATCCATCCCTGTTGAACATCATTTATTAAGTGACTACCATGGGCAGGACCCTGTGCTGAGTGTAATACAGGCAAACCTGGTTCAATACAGTTGTGTATTTGAGGCACTTGTGATCAGCATAGACCAAGTAAAACATACCAACCATTATTATAAGGCAGATTATGAGAAACTATGCAAAAGCTTTACAAGGGCTTGATATATAGGTAGGAGAAGAACAGGGATAGTTTACAATAAGTAAAAGAAGAGTCAATAGAGGAGCCTAGGACCAAAAGAATTAAATGCTTCAGGGAGTTTAAAGGGAAGGAGGGGCTTCCCTGGTGGCACAGTGGTTAAGAATCTGCCTGCCAATGCAGCAGACACGGGTTCGAGCCCTGGTCCGAGGAAGATCCCACATGCCATGGGGCAACTAAGCCCGTGCACCACAGCTACTGAGCGTGCACTCTAGAGCCCGCAAGCCACAACTACTGAGCCTGTGTGCCACAGCTACTGAAGCCTGCGTGCCTAGAGCCCATGCTCCGCTACAAGAGAAGCCACTACCATGAGAAGCCTGTGCACAGCAATGAAGAGTAGCCCCTGCTTGCCACAACTAGAGAAGATATCTGAGCCCCCTAAATTGCTGTGCCCACACACAGCAATTAAGACCCAATGCAGCCAATATATATATGTGTGTGTATATATATATATATAAAATATAGGGAAGGAAAACAAGAAAAAATTTACTCCATCCCCCTTTTACAGATGAGGAAACTGAGACATAAAGAGTTTAAATAACTTGCTTAGGTTCCTATAACCAGAAAATGGAGATCCAGAATTTAAATATGTTTATTTGACTATTAAAGTGTGGACCTTTAAGTAGCAATGAGGATCACGCAGGGCTTAACCAGTGAAAACTGCTGAGGATCAAATCACTATTTTTCTTTATCTTGGTCCAATAATTCTTACTATCCTGGAAGCTAGAGTAGGGGTAGTAACTAAAGGATTTACGCAGGACTGGAAATGGCGTAAGTTCAGAAATTGAGAAATCTAGTGGTGGAATTGTTTTAAATTGTTTTAAATGGAAGAAAAGCAAGAAAAAGTAAGATAACAAATTAAGTGAACGTGAGCTGTGGTTGGATCTTTCCAACCACAGAGCAGAAACAAGTTTAATAGAGTGAGAGAGTAGAACAGACATATTCAGAGAGAACTATTTCAGAGCTTAAGGTCACGTACGCGGAGCTGCAAAGTAGTGAGGTCTGACACACGGACATTCAGGCAGCATCTACTGAAACAGGTAGAAGTGAGGTTTCTGAGTTTGAATAATTGAAGTCAGGGCAATAGAAGTGATGCAATGAAAAGCTACATGATTCATTTAAGGATGAAAGTTAGATATCACTCTTGTACTGAACAAGCTAGGAAGTCTCCTATTTTTTCATGGAGCAGGCACTGGGGTAAATTTGGGAAGCAAGTTGGACATATGGAATTCTCCTTTTTCTAGTTTCAGCCGATGTACCCAATGACTGGATTGGAAGAATTGGAAAGAATAACAGTACCCATATTTATATTGTTCTTCATCATTAAATTCTGAGTGACATATCCTACCATTTTAGCTCACATGATTATTTTATATTTTTCATGGATATATGGGAGAAACTCAGGCACAAATAGAGAAATTCAGTCACAGAGAAGCTGCATACCTTTAAAAAAAACCCTCAGCCCAATTTAAACCTGACCCCATACCTCTTTGTGTTTGGACCTGCCAGGAGAGAAAAATTCTTAGAAATATATACTAACTCAGAAAAAATATACTGAATACTTCCTTTGTACAAACTATTGTGCTAACTACTTTATATTATATGAGAGCTTCCAAAACAGTTTCCGATGATCACCACCTCCTGGTGTTAACACCCATGTTTCATTCCCTCCATTGTGAGAGTGGGCTGATCTACTTCTAGTGCATATAAGATGGCGAAAGTGGTGGAAAAGCATCTCCAAGATTAGGTTAGGAAAGGTCGTGGCTCCTGTCTTACTTGCCCTCTCTCTTGCCTCTCCCCTGCTCACTCTGAGGAATGAGATGCCATGTTGTGAGTGGCCCAATGGAGGGACCCACATGGCAAGGAACTGGAAGTGGCTTCTGACAACATCCAGTGAGTAACTTAGGCCGTCAGTCTCGCAATCTGCCAACAGTCACATGAGTGAGTTTAGAAGTAAATCCTTCCCCAACTGAGCCTTGAGATCACTGCCCCAGCCAACACCTTGATTGCAGCCTTGTTGAAGATTCTGAGTGAGGGAACACAGCTAAGCCATGCTTGGAGTTCTGACCCACAGAAACCAGGATATAATAAGTGTTGTTTTTAAGCCACTACGTTTTGGAGGAAGGGGTCATTTGTTACACAGACATGATAACTAATACACGTGGCATATTTTGGTTAGCCTTCACAATAACACTATGTGGTAAGTATCATTATGTCTACTTTATAGGTGAGAAAACTGAGGTTTATAAGTCTTAAATGATTGCCCAAGATTACACAGTGAGTAGGTGGTAGAGCTGAGATATTAACCAAAAATGTGACTTTCCTCCCTAACAAAGTGCTGCACGTAACCTAACTAGGAGGAGGTAGGATGGTTATAAAATGTACACTTATAGGAAATTCTTTTCCTGATTTTATGTGATTGTGTAGCTGGTTATGACACCAGAGCCCCAACAGGATTGAGGTAATTCATCTTAAACTATCATAACGCAAAGTTTTATGGTCCTCAAAAGTCTTCATCTCCATTAAACTTATTTTGGGGACTAAACTGAAATTTCTTTAAAAAGCCCAGAGGGTGTAGTAACCTTTCATTTCAAAAAGTGGTGGGAAATATGTCACCCGATCATCCAATGACCTCTTGTGGTTGAATCTAACTGGTGAAAAATGCAGCCCACTGCTAAATGCTTTCTAGAGTTTTGTCTTATACTGAATCTTTTTGACCTCATAACCATAACATTAAGGTTTCTTCAAGAGATGATACAAGTTGATGTCAAACATGGAATGTCTGTGTGAGAATGCATGAGTGAGTGTTTATGTGTGAGTGTGTTGTGTGTTTGTGAATGTTTATGTGTAAATGTGTGTGCGTGTGTGTGTGTGTGTATCAAGATGTGTATTAACACTCAGGTACCTGTGCAGATCTATGGCTATACTTATTACCTCTATCACCTCTGCTTTTGACCAGTCCAGTTTCCCTATCACCTCCTCCTATTCTTTACAATTTCTCCCATATCCCCCATGAAATGATAACAAAAAAATGAAAGCTATAAGATAGATAGGCCATTCTCCTACAAACTCCATTTTAGAAAAAAAAATAAATGAGGCTCAAAAAGAAGAAGCTAGTGCTGGATTGGGAAACAAAAGTAGTAATTGTCATTTATGGAGCCAAGCACTGTTCTGAAAGCTTCATCTGGAGGAACTCATGTACTCATCAAGACAATATTACCAGGTGGCATTATTAGTTTCCCTATTTTGTAGATGAGGAAACCAAGGAACAGAATTGTGAGTAACCTTTAAAAGTCACACATGGTCTAAGGGATGGAGCCAAGATTGAAGGTCAGGATCTGAATGTATGAATACTAATCCCAGGCTTGTAACCTCTCCATTCAGAAACCATGCTAACATTTTTTTTCACTATATCAATCTGCTTTATGTAAATCTAGACAGATCTGTACTTTTTAGCCCCAGATATTGACTATCTGTGTTTAATCTTGAGAAGGATTCTGAAACACTGCCACGTATTTCTTTTCTATATTTTATAGGTTCACAAAAGCATATTATGGATATAAGAGCTTTTCTATAATACTAGCTAAAATGTCAATCTTAATACTTAATCCTAATCAACATAGTATAAATATAGCTTATGTGTTTCTACCAAGGACATATACATATTTTACCTGTGATACCCCATAAACCCACAATCTACAAAGTCTAAAATTGTACTGTAAATGTCTTTGTAGAGTAATAAACACAATCATAGGTGATGTAAATTTCCAATTTGAAGTCTCTGTATAACTCTGTATATAACAAAAGTCTGAGAACAATAAGCATTATTTGGAGAAAAAAGATGATTTCAGTATGATGAAAGGTAACTTCATTCTATTAACATACAATATATATGCACATATCATTAAATACTTTATTTGTGTTCCCAAAACTAACCTTTCTTCACATCTCCCAGAGTCATCTATATCTAGGCTAAGACAAATATTTGTTATTTGATCCTAACATAATTTATACACTGGCATCTCAAAACACAAAATTCTATGCCGTAGGATTAAGTATGAGATAACTTTTTTTTTAAACAATTTGATGAGGGTGGGAAAAGAGAGTGTATATTACTCAAGAGGCCAAAGGAACATATGATAACACTATGTTTAGTTTAGGATCTATGAAGGGACACTGAATAACTCCTGTTAATCACATCACTATTAATAAAACTGATCCCAATTCTCTGACCAGAAATGGAAGACCAGAATTCATAGTCCTAGTAAGTTAATGTGAGTGGAGAAAAGAGGAAATCCTCTACATCAGTAGCTGGCAAATGTTTTCTTTAAAGGGCCAGACAGTAAATATTTTAGTATTTGCAGGCCATCTGGTCTCTGATGTAACTACTCACCTCTACCATTATAGTCAAAAACAGCCAGACAATACATAAATGAATGGGCGTGGCTGTATTCCAACAAATTTTTTTTTTTTTTTTTTTTTTACAAAAATAGACTCTAGGCCATCTTGGGCTAGTTTACTTATCTTGCCTTAAGTTATAGGTTCACTATTCAATTCATTTCAACATGTATTAAATAAGTTCCCAAATTGTGTAAAGTATTATGTGGACTATAAGAAAAAAATGTATGACAACTTTACCACATTCAATAATTTTATAATTTTTTTTGGATGGAGTATGATGCCTTGGGGGAAGAATTAGGTAAGAAGCAATTGTGAGATCAAATGCAAAATAAAAGAGTTTATAAAGTATGCTCTCTTAAATTGACTGCTGTAAGATCATAGATGTAAAAAATGGATGGGGTCCTCAAGTTCATCCCCCATTCATTCAGTCACTTATCAAATACTGAGGAGTGTTTGTGTGCAATGCACACTGGAAGGCTTAGGGTGACGATGAACACCTCATTGGGTAGCAGAATAAAAGTGAGCCCAAGATCAAAGGATATGACTTATCGTAAAGGCATCATGTGGTCCAGACCCTGCCTTCCTATAGGCTCATTATTTTTATTATGCCCATTTTGCAGTTGAGGAAGATCAGGTTCAGAGACTTTTGCAAAGTCACCTATTGAAGGAAGTTACTCCAGATTCTTCAAGAGAAAGACAGTTTTCTCTTCCCCAGGCAGCCATCTCACACTTATCTTCCAGCTGGACTCTGGCTCTGTGAGCGGCTCTCGTCTGCACTATCATAGTGCAGACCTATGAGTAAGGATGCTTAACCTTTCCTTACCTGAATCCTGAAATCGATGCTCTTTGTTCTGGAAATACTGGTCCCTTTGCTATTCATCTTTTGTTTTGCTGGTTGGTTTTTCTTTTTTTTTTTAATTTTTATTTGAGTCTAGTTGATTTATAATGTTATGTTAGTTTCAGGTGTACAGCAAAGTGAATCAGTTATACATATACATATATCCACTCTTTTTTTTTAGATTCTTTTCCCATATAGGCCATTACAAAGTATTTAATAGAGTTCTCTGTGCTATACAGCACGTTCTTATTAGTTATCTATTTTATATATAGTAGTGTGTATATGTCAGTCCCAATCTCCCAGTTTATCCCTCTCCCCTGGTTGGGTCTTTTTAGTTGTGAAATTATTTACTAATTGATGGGGATCAGAATCTCCAAATGTTGTCCTCATGATCAACCCCACAGACCCGCTTCCTCACCTCTAACCCTGCATAAAGAGACACACACTGAATTGCCAGTATCCCTAACGCTCCCTGGATTGGCTGGAGAAAGAGCCACCTGAACTCCCTAGTAAATTACCCTTTCTATACTTTTACTTCACACATTTACTTTGACTTTTAAGTCTGTGATTTAAGAAAAGCCATATCTGCAAACTTCTGATTTGCACTTTGTTCATTTTAGTGCCATTGAGTGATATTTTAGTGTCACAGGAGAAAAAGAAATAAGTTAAAACCAGGCATAAAAGATGCACCCTGAAAATAACTATCAGCCCATTATCTGGGCTCTAAACCCACTCTCCACTTCTTCCTCCTGGACTCTGATCAGTGACTGGCTTGTAAGCTGCTTGGGGGCCCTCATAAGCCACGACACAAACTAAAAGACAATCTGGCTACTTTTACCTACTCATTGAATGAGAGGCGTTTACTTTTTAGTTGGACAGGTAGGAAGATGATAGGAAGCTCTAAAAACACTCGTCCAACCTCAAAGCCACAACCTTCTGTCACCGGGAGGGAGCAGAGAGGAAATCTCGCCATCAATCTGCCATCCAAAGCAGAAAATCCGGAAGGGCTGATATCTGCCTGGGAAACTCACTTCCAAGAAAGCCTTGGAGAAAGACCTTACCTCTACCTGAGGTCCCACTTCTATCACCATAACCCCAAGGAAATATAAAAAAATGAAGAAGGACAGAGTTCACTCATTTAATATACTTTCCTCTCTTGAAAGTTCGATCTCCTCTTTCTTGGGGCATGGAGGCCGGATATTCTTTTGGTCTTTGGTCTCATTCCAAGTGTGTGAGTGTTCACGAATATCAGAAACTACTTTGAAGGGTGTGGATGTGGAAAATAGCAAGATAATTCAAACTGCACCTCACATTATGTCAAAGCCTTAAACTGACCACATTCCCTTGTAGCATGGCTCAAGTGATAAAATGTAAAATTGAAGGAAATTTATAAAAACCTGTCCTCATGCTTGTATAATCACAATGCCAAATTAATATTGAATGACTAGAAAACAGAAGCATTTAGAGTGGTTTTCACTTTTGGTTATTCTCAGCATATATCATTAGTTGTAATAAAGGGCAAAAGAAGTTGCATAGAATCAGATAGTGATTTAATTCCAATCTTTAAAAAGAAAGAAGGGTTGGAATGAGAAGAGATTGTGTTTTTTGTTTTCGTTTCAGTTTCTGAAACTCCTGTAATTATGTGCAATTACCTATTATGTCTGAAATTGGTTCTCGAAGACGTAGAACCTACTTTGTGCTCTTAAAAAAAACTGTACAATATATGCAATTTAAGAAAGGAACGGGGCTTCCCTGGTGGCGCAGTGGTTGAGAGTCTGCCTGCCGATGCAGGGGGCACGGGTTCGAGCCCTGGTCTGGGAAGATCCCGCGTGCCGCGGAGCGACTGGGCCCGTGAGCCACAACTGCTGAGCCTGCGCGTCTGGAGCCTGTGCTCCGCAACGAGAGAGGCCACGGCAGTGAGAGGCCCGCGCACCATGATGAAGAGTGGCCCCCACTTGCCACAACTGGAGAAAGTCCTTGCACAGAAACGAAGACCCAACACAGCCAAAAATAAAAATAAATAAATTAAAAAAAAAAGAAAGGAACAGTTTGAGTGGGGAGAAAAATGAAGCTACAGCTGTAGGATTTTCTTATGCTTTTCATACCAAATCACAAAACCCATTAAGTTATTTATCCTACAGGCAGGCGTTGTACTGCAAACGTTGAATACAATTGCAGATTCCAGGAAAAGAAACGTGTGCATTTTAATGGCCTCTGATTTAAACAATCCTTAATTTCATTAGCCTTAACTTTTTTCTTCAAGGAATAAGAGTTCAGTTTTGGCACAGGGATGCAAATGACACTAATTTTTTTTCTTTCCTTAAAGAAGCAGGCTACTGAGTATTAAGCCACGTAGGAGCACATGTCCATACATACGTGCAAAGTACATACACGTGTGGCGATCTGCAGTATGCCCCCAAAGACTTCACAGTGCACCTAGCATATTCTTGGCTCTCCATGAATGCATATAGATTGGCTTGCTCTATTTCACTTCCATTGTTTCTCCTGCTACTATGTTACAAATGAAGATATCCTCCAGGAGTCTGGCTTAAAAAGCAGATTCTTGTTCCCAGATGAAGAAAACATAAATTTACCAAAGGTTGGGTCACATGGGGGAAAGCTCTCTCTCAAGTCATAGTTTTGGGTTCATTTGAAAACTCCGGGTTTTGCCATCCTCTGTAATTAAAACTCTTCTGTCTTAAGATTTATCGGTGCAGTAGTGAACGCATTTTCAGAATGTTTCTTTGCAGCAGCTATTGGAAATCTCTAACTCTGCCTCGGGCAGGATGCCGCGGCTGCTGTATTTTTGGGGTCTATTCTCCTCATGATAAATGAGCTTAACTTCAAAGATAAGTTACAACAACTCTCGGAGGGGAAACCCTTATTACTGTTAATATACGTTAGTCTCTATCACTGCATTTCAAATACTGTTGCATGGAAAAGGAACCATACAAGACTGTTTACGTGTTCCTTTGTCAATAGAGTAAGGGTATGCATATATAGAATTTAACTGAAATCTTGGGTAATTATTTCTTCTCTAAATTCTAGCTATTTTCTTTGTGTGTGGGGAAACAGGGATATTTAATTCTATACAATCCAATGACACCACCCGTGAGTGTGTGTGTGTGTGTGTGTGTGTGAGCAAAACTCAACCTATGATGCTAAAAGTATTATTTTACTATCTGATGCAATCAGTATTATGCAGAATTGGCCCAATTCAGAGACTCCTTAAAGAGAGGTTTTTTTTTTTTATTTCATTCAAATGCTACATGATCTTTAAAACAATATGTGATTTTAATGCGGTTTTGACTATTTCAGATTTCATAGTTTATTTCTTCCTTTCAGAGCCCTTCTTATTCCCATTTTTATACTCTAGCCCTTTCTCTAAAGCTGTGTTTCCTGACGTTGTTTCCGAATGAGCATCTAAAAGAAAAAGTGAAACTTGTAGTTTGGGGAGTTTGGGTTTCCCAGTTCCTGAGTTCGCCCCTCTCCCACCGTGCCTCAGCACTCCTGGGCGCAGGGTGTTTGTCCTCTTGGCTAATGAATGTTTCTCCTCTTCCTGGGTTGTTAGCAACATCTAGATGGATGGGTGTGTGCAGAGTGGAGCCTGGCCCCTTCTCCTCTGAAAGGGTTAAAGTGAAAAGGGGGCTTGTTGAAACTGGGGAGTTGGGAGGGTGGGGGGGAGGGTGGGGGGAGGAGGGAAGGCAAAAGGAAAAAGAAAAGGTTAGTGTTTTCTGTCCATTAAAGAGAGTATTCTGTTCTGAAACCGAATTGGTCACGCATTCCAGAAGCGTTTCCTGGTAGAGCGGGGTCTGACCGGAGCACCTGCTTTGCTATTGTACTAGGTCTGCGCTGCTCTCCTCCGGCCCCTTCCTTTATACGAAGGGGAATCTGTCACTTATTACAGACAGATTGCTCGTGGGCCCAGAACGGCTGTGCGCCACCGAGGGATAGGGAAACACTACGACAGCCTGCATCTCCATCCAAGCCATCCTGCACACAGAGCTTTGTTTTTCCTCTCTTAAAAAATATTGATGTGAATTTCTAATGGCATCACGTTGAAGTCCACCAACAAATGAAACCATCTGAACCCGGGGTACGGATGGGTTCATATCCCAAGCTAAAGAGTAAGAAATACAAAGAAAAGGTGGGAGTTAGGGGTTCAGCCTTTCCGGAGCTGGAAGAAAAGGGGGCTTCATAGCCAGCGTGCATGCCGCAGGTGGAATCTGTTAGCTCCGTAACACTGGAGGTGAATCATCGGACTTGTTCTGTGGATCCTGGGAGGAATTCCCTGGTGTCCCAGCTGTGTTTTTTCTGCACCACACTGAGTGCCTCTGTGGATTTATGTCCTGGACAGCACCAGCACGGAGGAAGGACACCTTATCCAGAAATGATGTCATAGCCTTACTGCTGCATATTTCAACTGGTTATTATTTTTAAAGGCATGTGGCTTAAGACACACACACATTGTGTATAATTTTTTTAATGCATGCTTTTTTAAGGGATTAGTTGGTTCTTTTCACCTAGTTATTTTTGTTTTCTTCTTCATTGAAGAAGTGCATAATGAACAGAAGAAGAAAACTAGGTGTTTTTTTTCATTGCATTCTTTTTAATGTGTGTACATCGAAGGAACTCACTGTGATAAAATCCAGTTGTGGAGGATACACATTGCCCTGTGGCTGTCTGTTCAGATTAATGAAAGGTGGCCTTTGTAACCAAATCTTCCAATCCCAGGGTCACCCTCTCTGGCTCTCTAGTACTGTCCTGCTGAACATGAGACAGAAAGACAAACCTTAAATATGTTGGACTTTGACATCTTGGCTAATGTCTCTGGATAGATGTTAATTACAAGAGAAAAATGATAGTAGAAATGTATATGGTATAGAAGATGTCTATTAAAACTCAATGGATTTTTCATCTTAATTTTTTTGTCAAAAGATTTGGTTAGGAAGAGCACAGGCAAAAACTTACACAGAGCACCCCTACCCCCTTGTGGCAATGGCACTTGTAAAGTGGAGATTTCACCCTTTTTTAGAACTGTTGAGTCTTCTGTACTCAGAAGCACCTAACTTAGACCTTAAGGCACCACCAATTCTGTTGAAGATTGGAACATGTAAAAAGATAGATGACTGCCCAGCTCTCAGGGAGAAGGGAACGGGCCTAAGAGATTTTGCTTTTTGACTATTTTGGTTTAAGTTGCAACACATTAAAATGTGTATAGCATATTTAATCATTGGGCATCCTGGCTAAAGATAAAGACTTCACTATTTAGTTAATCTTAAATATTTGTTATCCTAATCAAAATAAATAAAAACGTCATAGTTTATAAAAAGTGATTATAACCATTAACTAATGTGATGCTCCCCATCACTCCAGAGGGTAGTTTGTCGTTGTTGTTATTTTGCAGATGAAGAAACTAGAGCTCAGAAATATTAAGAGTCTTGCCTAAGCTGACATCACGCTCGTCAGAACCATCACAGGGTAACACACTTGGTCAAGGAGAAAGCCATGAATTGAACCCACTTTTTCAAAAACTAAACCTGGGATTTTGTTATATTATATCACCTGTACTTCATAACTTAAAAATTTCCCACCCGTTTATGGCCTAAACTACACAGTTTTGCACATTGAGCTCTTATACATGGTGCTCCACACCTTCTTCATCTGCAAAGTCTTCATCTACTTCTCTGCCCAAATTCCTGCTCATCCTTGAAAACCCTGAGGAAATGTCGCCTCCTCCATGAAGCCTTTTCTGATTCTCATAAGCAGTCATTCACTTTCCCCTCTGTATTCTCTCTGCACTCCATTCATTCCTCGAATTTAGCAGTTACCATGTTATATTGGCATTACCATTTTTTTGAATTTTATTTTATTTATTTTTTATACAGCAGGTTCTTATTAGTTATCTATTTTATACATATTAGTGTATATATGTCAATCCCAATCTCCCAATTCATCCCATCGTTGGCATTACCATTTTAACTCATCTATATCTACCTTTAGCCTGTGAGTTCCTTCTGGGAGAGGTCTTATCTCATTAATGTCTGTGTCCCAACATTTACTATGGAACCTGGCACATAGTATCTGTCAGGAGATATTTGGGGCTCCATGTGATAAACTGAGTCATCCTTACTGATAAGTAAGCCCCTTGTCTGTAATGTCAGTGTCTGGGAACTCTAAAGAGGCCTGTCTGTGAATAAGCTCCAGGATTCTTTCTCAGATGCCACCTGGTTCCCCCTTGCTTTCCTATCCTTAATGTAACATATACCAGGTACCTAACATGGCTCTGGCTTCAATTTATTCATTCACGTAATAATTCAGCAAATATTGAATATTTGCTCTAGGGTAGGTGCTATGCTAGGTGCTGGGAATACAGAGGTTAAAAAGATAAAAGAAAGAAATAGCTTCTGACCGCAAGAAACTCACAGGATAACAGCAAAGACAGCAAGCAAATAAACATGATGGTGGGGATATGCACGATCATGGGCACAGTTTTCTATGAACGGCAATTCTAAGGGTCAGGAGAGAGCTGGGAGGATCAATTGATAAAGTTTCCTGGAAGATATTATACCTGAGTAGTATTTCGAGTAGGCGTCAACTGGACAGGGACTGTGAGTGGAGCAGGGGGAGATGCAGGAACAAGGGTTTGAGTAAGAAAATACATAGAAAAAAACTGCCCTCAAAGAACTATTACAATACACTCAGTCCTCTTACCTTGCTCACTGGGGATGTAGGTCTCATCATAATTAAAAAAAAAAAAAGAGATTGTGAGAAAATACAGCACATTCAAGGTATTTCAAGAAGTTAGGTATGGCTGTTATGGTATTAAGGAGGAAGACAGTGAATGATGAAGCTGGTGAAGGTGGCAGGAAGCCCACTATGAAATACTTTGCAAGTCCTACAAAAATATTATTCTAGAAATAAAAAGCAGTGAGGAGCTACTGAAGGATATTAAGGAGGTTGAGTATTGTGATCACGTTCGCTTTTTCTTTAAAGAAACTTCACATTGATAGAAGTGTGAAGAACACCAGAATGAGTCAGACTTGGAGGAAGAGATGCTGGTGAATTAAGGATAAAATTGGAGGCGAGGAAACCTTTGGGATGTTACACTGACTGAGGCAACAATCCAGGTAATAATTGATGAGGGAGAAAACTAAGAGCATGGGAGTTCTTAAACATATTTTTAAGATCTAATTTATATAGAGGAGGTTCCTGGGAAAAAATGCTAGCAGAAGAAATAAATATAGAGGGAGAAGTGAGAAAACAACAGAGGACCCACTCCCTCAAAATAAGCCTGAAAACCAAAGTTCCAAAGTTTATCATTTTGATGAAAAATCAAGTACTAATAAACAGTAAATTAAACCCAGACAGATGTATTTGATATAGCATTCTGACAAAGACTTCAAAATATATATATGTTTGGGGTTTCCTTTTTTTTTTAAGTGTACTAGTCAGTAAATTTTAATATATTCACAGAGTTGTACAATCATCCCCACTATCTAAACCCAGAACACTTTAGTCACCAAGAAAAAGAAATTCTCTATCATCAGCAGTCACTGCCATTCCCCTCTCCTTCCAGCCCTGCAACCACTAACCTATTTTCTGTCTCTATGGGTTTGCTTATTCTTGGGATTTTCAAAGAGACAAGTGAAAGTATAACTTCCATTAAAAAACACAAGAAACAAATCAAAAATAGGTACAAATTAAATGAAAACAAATATGAAAGGGACCAACTGGAAATTATGCAAATAAAAAGTATAGTCATTGAACTAAAAAAATAAAATTCAATAAATGAAATAAACTCTGGATTCAAATAGTTAAAGAAAGCTTAAGTGACTGAAGTATTAGCACAGAACCCAGCACCAAGAGACTTCCACCAGCGCATAAAGTCCAAGTGTTTTTTGTTTAAGGAGGGTGAGAGTTTCTCACTTAAAAACCGACTAGTCCTGGGACTTCCCTGGTGGTGCAGTGGTTAAAAGTCTGCCTACCAATGCAGGGGACACAGGTTTGAGCCCTGGTCTGGGAAGATCCCACATGCCGCAGAGCAACTAAGCCCGTGCACCACAACTACTGAGCCTGCGCTCTAGAGCTCATGGGCCACAATTTCTGAGCCCTCGTGCTGCAACTACTGAAGTGCCCGTGCTAAATAAATAAATAAATAAAAACCAACTAGTCCTGACTAATGCTTTCCTATTTCAATAGTCCCTTCAGCTATCAATGCCCCCTTCACACGTCCACTCTATCCTCATTTCTAACCATCACTACACACTCCATCCTCGCAGTTCATTCCAAATACCAGACCTGTGTCCAGATATCCTAAGACCTGCTGTAAGTCTGCAGTCACCCACTGCAGGAGAAGGCATCTGCTCCTCATGTTAAATATCAAGTTCAAAATATAAAGGCAATAGGCTCAATTAGGTTTTGGATTGGGAGGATTATTTTGAGGGAGAGAGGAGGAGTGGAACCATTCTCCCTGCTGTCCCTAAAATCATAGTGGGTAGGAGACAGACTTTACAAACGAAGAGTCTGTCGCTTTAGGGGGAAACATCTTCCTTCCTATCAATTATTTTATTTGATTCTCAGACTAACACTATGAGATAGACAGGTTTGAAAATGTGATCCAAAAGGGAACTATCGCATTGACTTAGTTGTTCTATCAAAGTAAGGGTACAGATACCCAACAAATCAGTGACAGTGATGCCTTGCATTTTATTTCATAAAGTCATAGGACTTAATATTAGCCTGGATTCAACCATGAAGATATGAGGATTATATGGATATTATGATCTTACAAGCAATCATTAGGTTCCTTTTGTTTTGTTTTTTTTTTTTTTTTTTTTTTTTTTTTTACAGACCTGACATTTGGCATGTATATAAGTAAGCAGGCATCAACATTTTGGGTATTTAATTGCTTCTCTCTTTTTTTTTTTTTTTTTTTTTAATTTTTTAATTAGTTTCTGCTTTATAACAAAGTGAATCAGTCATACATATACATCTGTTCCCACATCCCTTCCCTCATGCATCTCCCTCCCTCCCACCCTCCCCATCCCACCCCTCCAGGTGGTCACAAAGCACTGAGCTGATCTCCCTGTGCTCTGTGGCTGCTTCCCACTATCTATCTACCTTACGTTTGGTAGTGTATATATGTCCATGCCTCTCTTTCGCTTTGTCACAGCTTACCCTTCTCCCTCCCCATATCCTCAAGTCCATTCTCAAGTAGGTCTGTGTCTTTATTCCCGTTTTGCCCCTAGGTCCTTCATGACTTTTTTTTTTTTTTAAATTCCGTATATATGTGTTAGCATACGGTATTTGTCTTTCTCTTTCTGACTTACTTCACTCTGTATGACAGACTCTAGGTCTATCCACCTCATTACAAATAGCTCAGTTTCATTTCTTTTTATGGCTGAGTAATATTCCATTGTATATATGTGCCACATCTTCTTTATCCATTCATCCGATGATGGACACTTAGGTTGTTTCCAGCTCCGGGCTATTGTGAATAGAGCTGCAATGAACATTTTGGTACATGTCTCTTTTTGAATTATGGTTTTCTCAGGGTATATGCCTAGTAGTGGGATTGCTGGGTCATATGGTAGTTCTATTTTTAGTTTTTTAAGGAACCTCCATACTGTTCTCCATAGTGGCTGTATCAATTTACATTCCCACCGACAGTGCAAGAGGATTCTCTTTTCTCCACACCCTCTCCAGCATTTCTTGTTTGTGGATTTTTTGATGATGGCCATTCTGACTGGTGTGAGATGATATCTCATTGTAGTTTTGATTTGCATTTCTCTAATGATTAGTTATGTTGAGCATCCTTTCATGTGTTTGTGGGCAATCTGTATATCTTCTTTGGAGAATGTCTATTTAAGTCTCCTGCCCATTTTTTGTTTGGGTTGTGTGTTTTTTTGATATTGAGCTGCATGAGCTGCTTGTATATTTTGGAGATTAATCCTTTGACAGTTGCTTCATTTGCAAATAAAGTCATAAAGTCATAGGACTTAATATTAGCCTGGATTCAACCATGAAGATATGAGGATTATATGGATATTATGATCTTACAAGCAATCATTAGGTTCCTTTTGAACGAAGAGATACTTGCAGATTTAAGTTTTCCACCTAATGGAATTTTCGGGATTATTCAAGCATAATAATTTTCACGACCAATCTAATATTTTTATAGAATATTTGAGCAGTTCTTTAATTGATTGTTCTGGCTCTCTAGGGATAGCCTTTAAAATTAAGGAATATCTTCATTAGACCTATACTGTATGGTAAAGTACAAAGAAAATGAAAAATGTCACTGCTGTTGATAAAGGTGATAGTCACCACCTGTGAGATGGTGGGCTATATACTTTTCAGACTTAGTAATGAAATGATATTTATTAGCAAGGAGAGTCCCAGAGGGATTCACAGGAATACTTGGAGGTCAGGACATTGACTTGTGCTAAAGAGTCAGGGACAGTTGAGGATACTAGAATTTGATGACCCCCTCTCTTTCTCCCACTTTCTGACCCAGCCGTTCACTAAAAGCGGTTTCCATCTGGCACAAGGCAATTTGGGGGTCCCTTTTTAAGAGGATGATGCAATTTCCTAGAGCCACTTCCCCCATTCCAGTAATGGGGTGTCTCTTCATGATGCTCTGTGGTTATCAGTATGGTAACGATATCAGCCGAGCACCTACTTGGGAATCTGTTCTGACAAGTGTAATTATCAGAGTTTAGAAACTGTACCTGAAATGTGCAGGTGTAGAACTACTAACATTTATTTCATCTGTGGTTTACTGATATTTATTTAATGTACTGTTTTTCAAATTTGTTTTGAGTCCAGAAATGTTTTTCTGTAACACAGATTACTATTCTATGGATCTAGTGGCAAATGGAAAAGAACACACTTTCGTGTACATGGTAATAGATGATCTTTACAGGCTACCTTCTCCTGATGCTTTATCCTATTTAGTTGTCACAGCAACCATATGAGGTTAGTACTCTCATCACACAGATTTACAACCAAAGAAACAGGCATAAGGAGTTTTAGTATCATGCAAAGTCACACAGCTAGTATATGACAGGCTTGGCTACAGACTCAAAAAGCCTGATTCCATGATCACATTCTTAACTACCATGCTAAATGGCCTCTATTTAATATTTCCTCATTGCTGCTTGTACATTGAATACTCACTGTGGGGGCCCATATGTACATGCTTGAATAGAAGTCACCGTACACTTTGGGAAATTTTTATGGAGCTCATACCCTTCTGCAGAGCTGGTTGGCCATGTCATCACTAACTCTGGATACCATTCGGCTACCCAGGGTCTCAGTATCCTGATCTGAAAAGTGGCCCCAGAAAGAAGCAGTCCCTCCCAGGGAAGATAATGACATAGGGAATCAGGTTAGCTGGCCTCATAAGCTCTTCTCTGGGAGTGAGCCAGGTCCTTGCAGAAGCTGAATGGTTTTCTCAGGTGATACGGGCGACAAGAGCATCACCATTCCTGTGCCCTAAATGTTCACCTAGCATCCCAGAAGCCCCAACACTCGCCCGTCCCAAGTGACAGAGCCCCCTGCCCTCCCAGCATCTCATGGTTTATTGTGGTGAGATACGAGGTCCTCAGCAAGAGAGCTCACTCTTAGGTGGTGGAATTTCAGTGGGCGGGTTTGGGGGGTTCTTGGAACTTCTTAAAAGTTAAAAAAAAACAGTCTAAGAGTAATGCAAGTGCATGTTATGATCTGCTGGTTTTACTTTGTCTCTAATTTGCAGTTTTTAATATTGCAACATGTTTTATATTTTATTCATCTACTCATTCACAAAATAAGTCCTGAGAGTACTCCACGTGCATGGAGCTGTGACGGCAGACTTGAGATCTGGAGAGCTCCAATCTGCGGAACTGTCAGGGAGGGAAAACCTAATAATCTGTTTTTTTGCAGAAGTTACTAAATCTCCAGTATATGTTTTAACTTGCATTTTAAGAGAGGGAAGCAACCTTACAGTTATAGGCAAACTACCAGGGGTTAGGCATGGTGGTAGGTCCTTTACATAGAGTTGATCCTCACTTCAGTATTATGAGATTGATATTATTTCTCCATTATTACCTATTATTTACAGATAAAGGAGTGAAAACTCAAACATTAAGAAGGCAGGTACAAGTCACGCAGCTCAGGGAGTGTGAGCAGGCTGGCTGCAGAAGTTCATGCTCATGTCGAAAACCAGAGTCTCCCATCCATTCTAGTAATTCCGAGGATAGATTGTTTGTAATACTGGTTAGGAAGAGACACTGAGGAAGTGGTAACCTTGAACCTTAAGCCACAAAATCTGGGATCATTAGAGAGAGTCTTTAAGAGAATGAGCCATCATGTTTTAAGTCCCTCTACACAGAGGGCATTTACTAGGAGTTAGCATTGCATAAAGTCTGAATTCTCTTCCCAGTCAGAACTCAAAAGATAAGGGGTGTCTGGAAGATAGATTGGTAGATAGATAGATAGATAGATAGATAAATAGATAGATATAGATAATATACAGATAGATAGATGATAGATAGATAGAAAGATGATAGATAGATAGATGATAGATGGATAGATAGATAGATATAGATAATATATTGATAGATGATAGATGGATAGATAGATGATAGATAGATAGATAGATGATAGATAGATAGATAGATAGACAGATGCTGGTGTAAGAGGAGTGAGAAGCAATGGAGGAGAGAGTCATCTTTACATTTAGAAAAATAATTGGGTGTCTAAACCTGCAAGGGACTTTGGAGGTTTACTCACTGAATCTCACTGAATGTAACACACATTCTCCAGGACATGCCAGCCCAAGGATAAAAATGGAGCCATTGTAGTTTTCTCTCTCTGGTTACCACTTGGATCTGATAGAGAGAAACTGCCAGCCCACTGTTTCTGGAAAGTATATAGATATCTCACCCTTACTATCAGAAGTCTCCTTCAAGGACGTTTAGCTTCCACTGGCTCCAAGGGGTTCACCCTCTGTGAAGTCCCTGAGGTTGCCTCCCCACCACTACGCTTGCTCACCCCAAACCCTGGCTGCCGCCTGAGACTCCATCCCAGGCAGAGCTGCAAGAATGAGTGGTTACCCAGGGAGAGAGGGGTGAGTCTGGCACTTTTTACTGAAGCCACCATCCCCAGGAGTTGAGAGACTTCTAAGAAATGTATCTAGTTGTGCCCAAGATGGAACAGTGAGTTTCTTTAGTTTGTCTTTGACAAACAACGACATGTGTTTAGGGAGAAACTAAGGGTCATGAAGAATACCAGTATCAGAACAGAGATCAGAACCCTTAAAGTCAATGTTTACCAGGCCGGTGATGTTTGTCTATACTACAGTAAGCATTAACTTCCCAGGGACAGGGCCTGCGTCCTCTACCTCTTTGTATACCCAGGTGTCCAATACATATTGAACAGAATTAAACTTTCCAGACACTTTCTCTGAAGCCTGCCTCGCCAGTCATCAACATTGTACACCTTATTTCCAATAATAATCATTTTGTTGATTTTCATAGCGATGAGTGGGATCTCATTTATATCACTTGGCAAATGATTTTCCAACGCCTCATACTAGTGTTGGGTACAGCATCTGGAACTTGCGGTGTCCTCTTGGAACTTTCCACCCATGGCAGCCTGAGGAGCTGATGGCAGATCAGAGGGAGGAAAAGAAGAGGTGGGGCGTGGATGTGCGTGAGTCCACAATCCCACAGATTCTTCATCCCAAGACTCACCAAGTCAGGGGTGGATACAGATGGGGAGGAAATAGGCTATATTCCACATAAGGGTTTTGTCAAAGTTCTAAGAGAAAAGATCATCTAAGCAGGAAACCAAAAGCCAGCAACTCTGGAGAAAGGTTTTGAATTATCAGGCTGGTGGACACAACACCTTCTATAGAATGACATTTTATCTCCTCCTTCTTCAGTCAGTGACGTTAGAAATAAGTGGAAAAATACAAGTCAACATCTGAACACAAGGGCTCGACTCCCTGGCTTTCCCACTACGTCCAGAAAAGCTGACTCACTGGGACTGAGAAGCTGCAATCGTATATGTGTGTGTATATAATATAGGGTGGCTACAAACAGCCCCCAAGTTGTACCCTGGACCAGTACAGGAGGCAAGATTTTTATTCCAAAGTTTGCTATTGTTCTTCTGGGATTCTAGGTTCTTTTTATAGCACTGGGCAGCTGGGAATCCCCAGTATTACCCTAGTTAAAATTGTAACCGAGATCTCTGTTTTTACACTAGCCTGGTTAATGCTTGACAGGTGGCAGTGTTTGAAGGTGGCCTTCTGAGAGTGGGTTTATGAGAGCACCCCAGGCACCCTCTGCAGAAGGATTTGTGCTAAATTCACAATCACTTTGCTATTATTTTTTTCCTTTAGAGTCCGGTGTAGTTTACATCTGTTTGCCCCATGAGTCCACTCGTAAAACAAGAGTCGAATTAACAGTTTGTGAGGATTCTTAGGGGCTTTATGTTTGTGAAAATGAAACTAATTCAGCCTAACTCCAATATAACTGCTGCTGCATGCTACGCACAGAGCCCTGCCACCCAGTGGGTTCCACTAACGGTTGTTGACTGACTGATAAACAAGTTCCAGGGTTCTCATTGGCCCAGTGCCTCCCTGGATGCTCTGGTGATATATTGCTTTGGGTGGAAGATCCAGCCTATATCACTCAAAAACAAGCCAAACAAAATTAAACAAAAAAGATTGCTTTGTATGGATAAAACAGATCTAATTCTTGAGGCTCCACCAGCTCCTGACCCCCTCTCCTTCCTGGGCAGCCCTGGGTTGGAGACCCATAGACAATGCACTTAGACCCAGTGAGGATGTGTTAATAACGTGAGCCCAGAGGAAGGACCTGGAGCCACCTGGGGAGTCAAGGGAGGGCAAGTTCAGTTCAAGGGAGAGCACTTGAACTCAACAAATATTCATCAAACAACTTCAGGCCAGGCTAGACACTGGAGATGCGGAGATAAAAGGCACACTTCTAATTTCTCAGACGCTCCAAGTCCAATGGGGTAAAAGGCAAATACATAGTTAGGAGACTGTGCCCTAAGTGCTTATTTGAGAGGTTACATATAGGGAAACGCCTTGGAGGGTCACCCTGTACACTGGGTGGTCATGGGGAATGCAGGGAAGCTTTCCTTAGCTGAGCTTTGAAGAAGAAATAGAAAGGATCCTGGTGAAGATGCCAGGGGGCCCTAGCAAGAGAGGAAGAGGGTGGGCATAGGGGAAGGCCAAGAGGATGGGAATGGCTCAGTCTCAACTAGCTTGTATATGTACTCATCATGCAGTTTGTAAAGGCCCTTCACAATACAATACCTTCACAATACAGCCTTTCCCCAGTATTGGAACCACCTATCACACTTGTAACAGAGAATAACAAACCTGACTCCATAGTGGATCTATCCCTTTAGCTCTAACCCTTGTGCTCTGTAGCCTGTGCTTAGTCATGCTGGCTCTGCACCTTTTGTAAAAGAATGTTGCCTATAGCCTGAAATACAGGATAGCCCATTCTTAAGGCTCTGACCTTTAAGGGTATAACACTTTTCCATTAAAAAGTTGCAGGACAGAGAATAACCGCTGTCTTGTTGGAGGTTTATAGGAACATTGTGACCAGACCTATGTGGGCAGCTGCAAGAGCAAAGGATTCCAGCACCAAGAAGTTTGCAGCTACCAGCCACACCCCCTCCCCTTTTAGTATAAAAGAAGCCTGAATTCTAACTCAGGTAAGATGGTTCTTTGGGACACTAGTCCACCATTTTCTCAGTCTGCTGGCTTTCCAAATAAAGTCACTATTCCTTGTCCCAATACCTCATCAGTGATCCCCAGAGACTGGCACCCCACCAAATGAAGCAAAGTATCTGGAAAATTTCCCTTTGTAAGTCTTTGAACATGTAGACATAGAGTTCCAGGAAATTTCCACAAGCAAACCATGACATGCTAAACGTGTGGAAGGCCCAGGTAGGGCTCATTACCAGGTAACTCTACCGCTAGATAGAAGCAATCAGATGGGCCTGGATAGTCTCTCTTTCTCCTGGGACCTTAACCAGAAGAAATGGGCTAACCGGGTCTCATCAAAAAAGCAGGTTGTACTTTTAGATCAGCTTCCTTATTGAGGGGGTTATAACTCATAGGGCTACATAAGAACTTTTTATATATAAGTTAGAATATCCACAAAATTATTTTGAAGCTAGAACATCTGAATCTGAAAGAAACCAGTCCAGTCTTAAAGAAACCAGGCAGTAGAAAAATATAATTGTTATTTTTTTAAAAAAAGATGTGACATGGGCCTTAGTGCCCTAGAATTGTACTTTAAGTTAAAGGTCCTATTAGGTGCACTGTTAGAGTCTACTGTTGGTAAGCGTATTAATTGCCTGGAAAGCTTTTTGAACTAGTTTACATAGCCAAGGGGTACTGCTCTAGCTGGAAAATTTCTGGTGTTAGCTTGCCCAAGGGGGCAGAATGAAGGACGTAGACTATCTGTCCTTCTGGGATTCTGTCTAAACCTATATGGAGCCATAAAATTCAAAATGAAAACAAAATAAAAATAGCAAATTGCACACATTCCATTCGCATACACTGATCCAGCACCTCCAAGACATCAGCCAAAAAAGAGGCAACTGTGCAGTGCCTCCATCCTAATATTCTTGCCCCAACTCCTCAACATGTTAAAGACAAACAAACATCTCCCAAATTAGCACAGAGCGAAGACCACGATTGCTGTGCAGTAGTCATTCAGTGAAGAACCAAATTAGCACTAATTATATTCTGGCTTGCTGTGGTGCAGCCAGTGTGACTTCACAAGGGAAAATGGCACCCGTGGCACTAGGTGGCATCATCCGACACATTTACAGACCATTAGCCAGTGCTAATGTCATTTCAAAGGGCTTGTGCCCAAGTGGGGAGAGCACCCTAGGAGAGCCGCTCAGCCTGCATGATCTGTGAGTGAAGCTCTGGGCTCCCAGTGGAGGGGGAGGGCTTTCAGTGGGGGGTGGGGTGGGGTCCATTCCTGACTTACCTTGCTCCCAAAATGTAGGTCACTCCAAGCAGGTGGTATCCTGAGGCATGTAAAAAGAAAACTTCTGGAAACTTCTTTTTACTTTGAGGGGGGCAGGAGGTTGTCTTGTCAGGGAGTGCCCTTGCCTCATTAACTCATCGAAAGATCTCCGTTCTTCCTTGAGGTGTCTGAGAGTAGTGGCCACATGAAGGAAATGCTTCCTTCGTGAAAGTGGTAGTTTGTTTCCATAACTGGGCTTTCAGAATCAAGCCCCTCAGCCTAGCAAATTTCTGTCAGAGGGAGACGAGCAGGTGGACTCTGTGAACTAAAGGACATGCTAGAGCAGTGGGGATTCAAAAAAGTTCATGGAATGTTGAGAACCTGGGCAAGAGAAGCTGTCACTCAGAGTACAGCAGCCCTGGGGAGTTGGTTAGAAATGCAGAATCTCAGGCTTCACCCCAGCCCTCTAGGTCAGAGTCTATACTCTAATAAAATCATCAGGTGATTCCTGTGCATCTTAACATTTGAAAAGCACTGGTCTGGTCTATATCCTTGACTACAAGGATGCTTTATGAGAGAAGGGGTGACTTAAAAAAATAGAATTTCTATACTCAGAGCTCTTTCTTGGGCTCAGAACAAGGTCTCCACCAAACCTCTTCTCATATCAGCCTTATCCCCCCTTTCACCACTCTCTCCCTCTATGCCCTTCTCTACATCTTCTCTATGCCCACCCAGCTCATACATTCTGCCCTCCTGGCCATCTGGATCCTGCCAGGAGAATGTCCATTCTGCAGTTAGAGCAGTGGAAGTGGGAAAAGCACTCAGTTCAGATCAGAAGAACCAAATCCAAGCCTTGGTTCTGCAGAATCTTGAAAATAAGTCTCTTCATTTCTCTCATAACACCCATTTTCCTGGATGCAGAGACCAAATCAAATAGTATATGTAAAGGAACATTATGAGCTATAAAACATTAAAGCTATGCCTAAGGTCTTGTTCCCCAAGGGGCTATTTTTGAACACATGCTATTCATAAAGGGGCCAGCACTGTAGTCTAAAGGTTAAGAGTGTGGACTCAGAGCAGATTGCTGGGGTTCAGATCCTAGAGTTGCCACTTGCTCGGTTGACCACATTTAACTCAGCTTCCTAGTTTGTAATAGAACCTACCTACTACTCTGATCAGGCTGTCATAATGAGTGAAAGAATTAATGTATATGGCTAGCCTAAACATGCCCTATAAATGTCAGCTGGATTACTACTTGTAAATGTAAATGTTTGTAATCTCCATAAATATCAGCTATGATTACTGCTAAGTGTGGGTAGCTTGCATCTGGGGATTTTATATACATCCTCTGTAAGGGAAACACAGAGACATGCGACGAATGATCAGGGAAAAAACTCAGAGGCATTTCAGAGTGGACAGAAGAAAAGGAAAGAGAAACAGACAGATAATAGAGACCCAGAGATACAAAGACTTTGAGTAAGAGGTAGGCTTAAGTGAAAAGCAGCCCTGAGAAGATAAATGGGTAGACTTTATATTATTCCAGAAAAATAAGCATCTGAAGGGTATCACTGCAAGCAAGTGATTATTTGCCATAGATCAGAGCAAACATAGAGTAGAATCTTACATCAGGTGATAGATAGGCCACCTGCAATGACAGAATTGACACTGTGCATGGAGGCTAATTCTACATATTATATAAATAAGTCATTGTGCCATGTCCTTAAATAAACCAACCTATGTTGATAAGAACATGGTTTTATGCAACACAACAAAATTGTGGAAATGCAT
Organism: Mesoplodon bidens; assembly: GCF_964165515.1. Lineage (NCBI taxonomy): Eukaryota > Metazoa > Chordata > Mammalia > Artiodactyla > Ziphiidae > Mesoplodon > Mesoplodon bidens. The sequence goes on from NC_138172.1 coordinate 80,475,031, forward strand.
TGAAATGTACTTACCTAACATCTCCAGAAAGGTCTCTATATGCCTATGTACTATCACTCTCCTCTCTGTATGGAAGTTTTTGCTTTCAGTACTAAGCCAGACCCTTGACCTTAAGTGTTCCCTTCCTGACCGCATAGGAGACCACAAGGATTCTGTAAAATCCTGCCGTGGCCCTTTTCCTGTGACCAGGAATCCCTATTCCAGCCATGGCTCCAGGGCCATCTCTCATTCCAGCCATGGCTCCCAGCTCCTTACATCTGCTTTAAGTCATCATCCTCCTTCCCAGAATCTTCTTCTGTCTGGTATCCTGGGAAGGAGTGTTTGATGTCTGCCTGGGTCATGATTTTTCCAGCTAGCTTTGGGTAGGATTGATAGGAAAGTGACAATGATGATGATCAAGGCTAGTCCTAGGAGAATTTTCCACCCAGGGAATTTTAAGTGTCGTCCTTCCCTTTTTACAATCACACCTTTCTCCTCACTTTGGAGGCTCCCTTCTCTTCCCTCAGTGTCCTCATTGTGTCCTATGCTGAGCATGGTACTCCATCGCTGTACTCTATTCGACTTAGATTGGTCTGCCTTGGTGTCTGAATTCTACCCTTATGCATCCATTTCTTTTTTTTTTTTTTTGCGGTACGCGGGCCTCTCACTGTTGTGGCCTCTCCCATTGCGGAGCACAGGCTCCGGACGCGCAGGCTCAGCAGCCATGGCTCACGGGCCCAGCCGCTCCGCATGTGGGATCTTCCTGGACCGGGGCACGAACCCGTGTCCCCCGCATTGGCAGGCGGACTCTCAACCACTGCGCCACCAGGGAAGCCCCCATCCATTTCTTAATATAAATACCTCTCAGAGGACTATCAGTAATTAAGCCATTAATAAACATTTGGGAGAGGTTGGTGAAAGGGGATCCAACACCTTAAAATGTTTAAGATTTGACTGGATGGAACAAAATTCTACAAGTTCTTATTGGAACAAATGTCACTGTGCCAGGAGAAAAGGTAAGTGGGCTATCTAGTCAGGACTCAGTCCTTAGGTGGCTGCATTTTGCAATAAATGAAGCATAATGAGGGGATTCTTAGAAAACTCCATTCTGCTTCAGTTATATTCAGGTGTTCATTACAGCAGAAAGATCATTGCCAAAGTTCTCTAAAATAATCTTACATGTGAAATTTTGTGGATGTGTGTTTGAAGTATTTAATTCTTTCTTGAGTCCAAAGGGCTACACAGGTCCACCAAGAATTCAGTTAATAGCCTTGCCAACTGGAACCAGGGTGCTGGATCAAGTGTTACTAAAAACTTGTGCCTTTGATGCAAATCAAACCACAATGAGATATCACCTCACATGTGTTCGAATGGCCATTATCAAGAAGAGAAGAGATGCACAATGTTGGTGAGAATGTGGAGAAAAGGGAACCCTTGTGCACAGGTGGTGGGATCGTAAACTGTACAACCACTCTGGAAAACATTACAGAGCTTCCTCGAGAAATTAAAAATCGAACTACTCTAAGATACAGCAATTCTGCTTCTGGGAATGTATCCAAAGAAAAGGGAAACACTATGTCGAAGAGATATCTTCACACCCGTGTTCATTTACAATAGCCAAGTTATGGAAACAATACAGCAGAAACTAACACAACATTGTAAAGCAATTATACTCCAATAAAGATGTTAAAGGAAAAAAGAAAAAAGAAAAGAAATAGATGAATGGATTAAAAAGGTGTGAACTACAAGGAGATGGAATATATACAATGGAATACTGTTCAGCATTAAGAGAGGGGGAGGGCTTCCCTGGTGGCGCAGTGGTTGAGAGTCCGCCTGCCGATGCAGGGGACGCGGGTTCGTGCCCCGGTCCGGGAGGATCCCACATGCCGCGGAGCGGCTGGGCCCGTGAGCCATGGCCGCTGAGCCTGCGCGTCCGCAGCCTGTGCCCCACAACAGGAGAGGCCACAACAGTGAGAGGCCCGCATACCGCAAAAAAAAGGGGGGGGGAAATACTGAAACCTGCCACAACATGGATGAACTTTGTGGGCATTATATTAAGTGAAATTAAGTCAGACAGAAGAATAGAAATAGTGTTTGATCTTACTTACATGTGGACTCTAAAAACAACAGCAAAAAACTCACAGAAAAAAGATCTGATTTGTGGTTACCAGAAGCAGGAGGTGGGGAGAGGAAAAATTGAATGAAGGTGGTCAAAAGGTACAAATGTTCAATCATAAGATAAACAAGTACTAAGGATGTAACGTACAACGTGATGACTATAGTTAACCCTGCTGTATGTTATATGTGAAAGTTAAGAGAGTAGATCTAAGAGTTCTCATCGTGAGGAAAACAATTTTTTTTCTATTTCTTTAATTTTGTATCTATATGAGAAGAGGGATGTTCATCACTGTGATCATCATTTCATGATGGACGTAAGTGAAATCATTACGCTGTACACCTTAGACTTAGACAATGCTGTAGGTCAATTCTATCTCAATAAAACTGGAAAAAATATGTGCTTTGCTAAGGAGTGATTTAGTAATATTTGCAGACACTGTTCCCACAGAAGTTCTGGGAGATAGTCTTAGATCTCCTGGTCCAAGGCATGCAGGAGTGAGCCCAGAGGAAGGCTACAGTCAGCTGATAAAAATGATTGAGCTTAATAATCATTTCTCTTCCCTCCATTTGTGAAAGGGCTTTCTCTGAGTGGATCGTATTTGGAGTATGGATTCATGAACTAAAAGAAAATAACAGAGGGTGAAACTGTTCATCCATCCGTCCTCTTTGATCCTTCAACAATCTCCATCTCCACCGATTATGAGCACATTCACACCTACATTTTGAGGCATCAGTGCGTTTTTCATTTCATTCAGGTGTGTGTCTTCTCCGTCTCTCTGCTACTCCCCTCTCTCTCTCTCTGACTCTCTTGAATTATTAATGTTTTCCCCCAGTTAATCTAAATTAGAGTTGTTGTTTGTTGTTGTTGTTTTTTGGTGGAGGGGGGATGGGAGGAAACTAAAAATAGCCACTGAAGCCAGGATATATTACACCAACTGCTTTTGCCTCTGGTGGTGACTGGAGTTTCCTTTGTTGTCTTGTTTGATTGTTTCATTTATATGGCAGGTTAGACAGCAACAGCCTTCTGTTATTGCCTTTTCTCAGTGGTGGATTTTTTAGGCTCAGATCCCCTGAGGCAGCCACTCCCCAGCCACAGCTGGTGACAAAAGGTGCTGTTGCTCTCCGGACATACACCTACTGGAGGAAGATCAACAGAGATGCTATTAAGTGGCATAGTGTCTCCATTTTTAACTGTTTAGGCTTTTGTTGAGAGGCAGAGAAAGACAGAGAGAGGGAGAGAGAGCACTGAGTAAGTTGCATCTTCTCCATTCTTTATGGACCACTTCTGCAGATGCTTGGTTATGTTTCTTTATTCATGTCTTCTCACATTCCCTCCTTGGAGGGGTTATCTGCTGCTATTTTTCAATCCTCAGAAAAGATTTTTCAATCAAATCACAATAGAAATATGTTCAAGTGAAGAAGACATTTGTCAGGGGCGGGGCTTTTGCAACAGAGTGAGAGTATGAAGGTCAGAAATTCAATCTCTGGGGCTATTTTTAAAAGTTCTCCCAGGAAACTTTGGGTCCTCAGTTACCTTCTAACTTTCCATTACTCTTCTAGTTAATGCAGACACAGAGCATCCTCCTTGGCGTAAAACTGGGAATGAGGAGATTTATGGATGGAAAGGAAGTAAAACTTTGTAAAATTAAACAGATCAGATGGCTCTGGGGATACTTCAGGTGATAAATTAGCACTGCAAATTGAGAAGAGACCCCAAAGAATCTTGGTCATTAGAAAAGGGTTACCACCTTCCAATCTTGTCCCCTTCAGGGTCTCAACTGCCTTTTTATTCCCTTCTAGTCCATAGGGCTGAGAGCCAGAATAAAGAAACTCCAAATGTTCACTAAGTTTTTTTGTTTGTTTGTCTTTTGCCAAGGACACTAAAAGCAAGGTAAGGAAAGGTAAGGTTAAAGAATCTCACCTAGTCTTTTCAGAGCAAGTTAAGACCAAGACAACTTTGAGTGCCTACTCATGCGCAGGACTGAGGCGTATACTACCATACCCCAAAGGAGACATTTCACAATTTTTCTTTTTCAACTTTAAGGCCCCGGAGCCAGGTACCTGAATTTTAAACCCTAATACAGAGGATGGCAAAGGTCCTTAAAGAGATTACAAGAGAAAGGCAGGAGACTCTTGTAATAGCAATGCTAGTCACCAGGTGACAAAGAGCCTGCATTAATCCCTAAAGAAGATCAAGGAGGCTGGGGTAGTTGGAGATGGCCTGGGTGTGGTCATAATATCACTGGGAATGAGAAATGAGTAGGATTTGGATAAGTATAATAGACAGAAGTATTATAGACAGAAGGAGCCCTTTTCATATGTCTCCCTCCTGAAACCACAAACTATGAGCTACATTGGCTCCATCTTTTAGAAAATACCTTAAGTCCTGGCTGTTTTCTCTTCTGAATAAACCTCATAGGTGCCAATAAATATTCTGAACTCATCTCCTGAGCAGAGTGAAATGCTGGCGTTGTCAGACAGTAGAACGCCACAGTGAGAAAGGCCTTCCACATTCTGTGATTTCAACCACTTCTCTCTGGATTAGTCCGTAATGGGATTTTGCAACATTTTAAAACTGTGAATCCCTTTCACAGAAACATCTCGAGAACCCCCTGAGCCATTTATTAATCATTTCCCCATTGTTGCCTGGTACAGGGTAAGAAAATTTTACAAATAAAATATATTTCATTTAAGGACTGTATATAACTTAAAATCGTCTGATAAAGTACATTCCAATATCGTATTTAATAACATTTATGACATGTAAAAGTAAGTTTTTACTTATTCCCATTTAATAAGTATGCACTGTGTCATTTACTCTTTTTTTCTTTTCCATTATGGTTTATTACAAGGTATTGAATCTAGTTCCCTGTGTTATACGGTAGGACCTTGTTTATTTTATATATAGTAGTTGGTATCTGCTAATCCCAAACTCCTAATTTATCCCTCCTCCACCCTCTTTCCCCTTTGGTAACCAAAAGTTTGTTTCATATGTCTGTGAGTCTGTTTCTGTTTTGTAAATAAGTTCATTTGTGCCTTATTTTAGATTCTGCATATAAGTGATATCATATGGTATTTGTCTTTCTCTGTCTGACTTACTTCACTTAGTATGATAATCTCCAGGTCCATCCATGTTGCTGCAAATGGCATTATTTCATTCTTTTTTATGGCTGAGTAGTATTCCACTGTGTATATATATATATACCACATTCTCTTTATCCATTCATCTGTAGATGGATGTTTAGGTTGCTTCCACGACCTGGCTATTGTAAATAGTGCTGCTATGAACATTGGGGTGCATGTATCTTTTTGGATTAGAGTTTTCTCAGGATATATGCCCAGTAGTGGGATTGCTGGGTCGTATGGTAGTTCTATTTTTAGTTTTTTTAAAAAACCTCCATACTGTTCTCCACGATGGCTGTATCAATTTACATTTTCACCAACAGTGTAGGAGGGTTCCCTTTTCTCCACACCCTCTCCAGCATTTGTTATTTGTAGACTTTTTAATAATGGCTATTCTGACCAGTGTGAGGAGGTTAATTTACTATTTATTTATGTAAGACAAAACATGATTTGTGCACAAATTTCTTTTTAATATATTAAATTTGGTTTGGGGGCCTTTGTATAAAACCATGGATTAAAAATTAACTATGTTTTACAGCATTAAAACCCTTATAAATACTATTATAACTTCTTGTTTGGAATTTTGCACTTCATGCTAGAGTAATTATCTTTAAAACCTTTTTTGTGTGTTTATAAAGGACAAGATAAGAGAGAAGGTTTGGGGCTGCTACTTGCATTGTGTCTCTGAAAATAATATATCTTAGATATGGGTAGTCCTTGTTCCCAACAAATGAACATCAAAACCAGCCATAATACATGCTACATTTCTAATATTTGTTTTGAAGGACTGGAGATAAAGTAATATAAGAACTCTGATCAGATGAGTGTATGTGGGTTCTGGGGAGCTTTTATAGAGAGCTAGCACAGTGTGATGTTAAAAGAGGGACCCTAAGGCCAGGCACTTGAATTTAAACTCCCCTTCTCCACATTCTAGCTGTGTGACTTTGAGTAAGTGACTTAACCTCTCTGTGCCTCAGTAGCCTCATCTGTAAATTTGAGATAACAATAGTGCCCACCCTCTGTGATTACTAGGAGGATTTAGTGAATTAGAAGTTTTAGCGCTATTAGAGTAGCACCTGGCATATAGTGCATACCAGTATTAAAGATATTAGAGGGCTTCCCTGGTGGCGCAGTGGTTGGGAGTCTGCCTGCCGATGCAGGGGATGCGGGTTCGTGCCCCGGTCCGGGAGGATCCCACATGCCGCGGAGCAGCTGTGCCCGTGAGCCATGGCCACTGAGCCTGCACGTCCAGAGCCTGTGCTCTGCAACGGGAGAGGCCACGGCAGTGAGAGGCCCGCGTACCGCAAAAAAAAAAAAAAGATATTGGATAATCATTTACGTTCTTCTTGCTAATTTGTATTAAAATTAAAATACCAGTGGTATTTTTTAATGTCTATTATTTGTATAAATTATATCCTGATGTCTAAGAGTAAAAATGATTTTAAAATGTGTAATTCTTTAAATAACAATGTTTTTTTCCTACTGGATGGCCAACTCCAGGGGCTGGGTCTCATGCATACGCAGAATCTCTCAGCCAGCATGCAGATTCTGTCCTTACTTGCAAATGTTCAAGCTCCTCCTTCTTTTTTTTTTTTCTTTTTTTTTTTTTGCGGCACGCGGACCTCTCACTGTTGTGGCCTCTCCCGTTGCGGAGCACAGGCTCCGGACGCACAGGCTCAGCGGCCATGGCTCACGGGCCCAGCCGCTCCGCGGCATGTGGGATCTTCCTGGACTGGGTCACGAACCCGTGTCCCCTGCATCGGCAGGCGGACTCTCAACCACTGCCAAGCTCCTCCTTCTTTAAGGCAAAACATTTAGATAATTACTTTTTAACTGAAGTTGAAACTAACTTCATTGCCACATTTTAAAACAGGAGTTTCCTGGAACATGCTTCCAAACCCCATGATTTAGAAAAGCAGGTCGGCAATATCTCTAGATCTGAAGGCAGCTCATAGACGCTTGGGAAAGCTTGATTTGATTTTCACTCAATATAGGGCAAAAGTCTCCACTCCTTTCAAGCCTACATACTCTCAGAGCTGCTTTGTACAGTTGTACAGGCTGTATACTGCACATCTCCAGGGCTCCTGAACTGCTTCCTATGTGAACACTGCCACCAGAAGTGTGTAACTGGGAAGCCCTGAACACACCAGCCCCTGGGTACTCCCTTGCTCCATTAGGACCCATCTCATCCCTCTGCCACGTGGCAATGCTCCTTGAACTACTTACAGATAGTGATCATATTATTCCAAATCTTCTCTTTTCCAAGTTAAGCATCATGACTTTCATCAATCCTGCTTCACTTGGCATGTTTCCAAATCCTAAATGTGTTCATTCAACCTTTATGGAGTCGTGACTGTATCAGGGGCTTCGTTCATACCACACTTAATAAGGTACAGCCTCTGCCCTCGAAGACCGTAGAGTCCACGCCCCAGCGTGTTGAATACCCTTGTATTTTGCCCAGGACTCAACAGCATACTTGGTTGATGGAATTTGAATGGCATCTATCTTTCTTGATTGCCTTGGCCTCCTGCCAGGCTTGGGGAGTGCCCCAAATCATGTATTCTGTGCTTAGCCTCATTGCTCTCTGCCCAGGCTTTGGCAATTGGTTTAGCCTACATTTGTTCCTGCTGAATTTTATCTTCTAAGGTTTAGTCTATCAAACCCCAGTTATCGATTTAAAACTATTCAATATATTCACTGTCACTCTAGATGATATGGCACTTTAAGTCATCAATTAAAAATGTTGGACAGGGCAGTCAAGGATGGAACCCTACCACCAGCACTAATCCCACCCAGTACCCACTGCCCTACGGCTCCTGCTGTTTGCATTCTGATTATTTACCCATAAACAGTCAGGGGTCCTCAAACTCATCCACTGAAAGCCCGATGAAAATCTCTCATGAGAGGCTTTTCAAATGTTTTACTAAAGTCTCGCTTCTATGTTGATCACATTTCCCTAATTCTTAGTCTAAGGATCCTATCAAAGGAAAAAACTGAAGATTGAAGAAGTTGCTTGTTTATGGTTACCCCGTGTTGGTTCTTAACAATCACTACTACATTCTCCAGAGATTCTTAATCCAGCCTCTTAATAAAAAGTTCTGATTATTTTCAGGGGAGGAGTACTAGAACGAAGGACCCTCGTAGGTTGTTTGCAAAACCTTTCTTTATTCCTCTTAAAAATCATCCTGACAACTCCAGGTCATCAATTCTTCTGGCATTTTTAAGTTTCCTCGAACATCAAGAATTACAGTTCCGGGCTTCCCTGGTGGCGCAGTGGTTGAGAGTCTGCCTGCCGATTCAGGGGACACGGGTTCGTGCCCCGATCCGGGAAGATCCCACGTGCCGCGGAGCAGCTGGGCCCGTGAGCCATGGCCGCTGAGCCTGCGTGTCTGGAGCCTGTGCTCCGCAACGGGAGAGGCCACAACAGTGAGAGGCCCGCGTACCGCAAAAAAAAAAAAAAAAAAAAAATACTGAATTGAAAACATAAAAAAAATTTCCGTTCCCAATTCTTTTTTTAGTATATAAGGTTAAACAAAGTGACTTTAAGTGAAAGAATAGCAGATAAAAATAATAGTCACGTAACAACCACTCTGGAAAACATTATGGAGCTTCCTCGAGAAATTAAAAATCGAACTACTCTAAGATACAGCAATTCTGCTTCTGGGAATGTATCCAAAGAAAATGGAAACACTATGTCGAAGAGATAGCTGCACACCCGTGTTCATTTACAATAGCCAAGTTATGGAAACAATACAGCAGAAACTAACACAACATTGTAAAGCAATTATACTCCAATAAAGATGTTAAAGGAAAAAAGAAAAAAGAAAAGAAATAGACGAATGGATTAAAAAGGTGTGAACTACAAGGAGATGGAATATATACAATGGAATACTGTTCAGCATTAAGAAAGGGGGAGGGCTTCCCTGGTGGGAAGCCGGAACAGGAGAGGCCACAACAGTGAGAGGCCCGCGTACCGCAAAAAAAAAAAAGAATTACAGTTCGGCCATCTCACTTGCAAATCCGCTCTGCAGAGATAAAGGCCAGGGTAGAACTCTCCAAAGCTAACGGGAAGCATCCCTTGCCTCTGACAGGATCATCCTAATTAATAATAATCACAATAATAGTGTGCTTTGCATTTTATCCAGGGACACCTGAACAGCCGAATGCTTTATGAACATTATTTAATTAAGCCTTATGACGATCCCGGGAGGGGAACTGGGAAACTGAAAGATTGGCTTCACCTCCGCGCGGGTAAAGAGACGTGTCAGGAGGAGACAGGCTGGCCGGTTAAGCAGAGAAGAGGGACGGATGGCAGATGTGCACCGAAACCTTACTGACCGGCCACCAGCCTCATGCCTGGAGGAAATTCTTGTATCTGAATCCTTCCGAAATGCTCCTGTGGAGTTTGTCACTCCAAAATAAGAACAGTGTTCTATGCGATCCAATGTTCTAGGTGCGATTTTAAATTTACTAGAGAAAATGCTGATTAAACAATGTTTATATTTGTTTCCTCTCTCTCTTGCTGCTCCCCCCCTCCTTGGCCACCTCTCTGGGGCTCAGATTTGTCAGCAACAAGACTGACTGCGGCACAATCAAGTAAAGCAAACGCTCACATTCATTGTCAATGCCAAGCCCAGACCCTATTCGTTTCCCAGTGGTCAGAGCCTCAAGCTCTGGCCTGGAGAAAGCTATTCTAGAGTATTCAAGGGCATTTCCGTTCTTGCCCAAGAGGACCGTGTGTATGTACAGGCGTATGGCCCAGGGCACAGGCTGGTGCCTGCTCTGCCCTGGGGAGCCAGATTCTTTAAAGGACTCCCCTAATCACCTAAAAAAACAAAACAGAATAAACAGTTCAACCTCGTCTTTGTGAAACTCCCTTGAGAAATAAAATCTGTGTGATGTTGGATAATGGGAAAAATAATTTGAAATTTACTTTACTTAAATATAAAGTGTAGGAACTGTTTTTTTTTTTAATCCTGGGGACTTCTAAATAAAAATTTAACCACTCTGAGAAGTATTCGCTGAGCTAAATGGTCTTAACACCCCACCACAAAATCAAGGGGCGTTGAGATGAACTACAGTAAGTTGAGTGGAGTGCTCTTTCTCAGAGGAGATTACTGTCTGCTGTCCCAGTTCACCATCCCCTAGCACTCACACACTGTGTCCCCTGGCCACGGCTTCCCTCTCCTGTACTGCATCTCACAATTCTATCTCCCTGGACCAAATGGTGCACAAGAAGAAAGCAGAGGCATGAGCAACTGGTTACTGAGATAAACACCAAGTCACTTAGGTAACTTGGTTCTCTCTGTTAAAAATCAGAGGTGCCATCACCGCATTTTGTGGAAAATTCCCATAATTTTCATTTTCATCTTTCCCCCAGGGAATAAAACCCATACAGAAGCCAGTGATGGGTTCAGTGTATTTAGAATTGCCCATGCCTGTTTCTCTATTACAAACCTCTCGTGCATATATTTGATCACGGAGAGAGAAAATGTGCACAAATTTAAATATGCACGTAAAGGAGCTATATCCTCTTCCTATCCCCTTGTTACCAACACCAATTGCTTCATTAATGAGGAAATGAAGTGCTCTTTTTGGAGAAAAGACTGATCTCATATACTGATTGTCCAGAGACTGACCCAGCCTGCCACACATTCAGACCTCCAGGCAGTCAAGCGCTGCTTTGTTCCAATGCTGACTTCCATACGAAGTTCAGAGTCTCAGATTAAATGAACCTTCTTCAGCCAAAAGAAAAGGCTCCACGGGCACGGCTGCCATGCTCCCTGTGTCTGCCCGACACTGGAGAAAGAATGAACTTGGGTGCTTCGAAACTGGCTGCCAATTATATTTTTAAAAAGATGTTTTGCTGACATCTAGAGGCATTTGGGTAATAACACTTATTAATAATAATTCCTCACACTTATAGGGTGTCTTGTGTCGTATGATCTCCCAGCTCTTTACACACATTAATTAATTACTCATCACAGCACCCCTGTGAGGTAGAGTAGGTAAGCATTATTATGTGCAAAGGATTTATTGATTTTTCAAAGCAATATATAGCTGTTGCACGGAGGGGGAAACCATAGGAGCATGAATTAAGGATGGGAGAAAAAAAGAGGTACGGTGAATGTTAAAACAAATAAAACTAAGAATTACCCCCACTGTGCTCTTTAGTAAGGAATGATTACTTCACAAGTTCCAAGGGCCTGAACATTAACTAATTTGGTTGTTCGTAACTTAGGCAAAGGCACATAGGAAATTGGAGGGAGGGAGTTATCAATAAAATATGCAAGCTTTTCTTTTCTACCCCATTTACAAAGCTTCTTGCTAAGGGTTTTCCCCTGCATGGGCATTCCTGGTAGTTGTTAAGGGGCTGGGATGGAAGGACAGCCCTTGGATTTATGATGGAGACACTTTCTTTGTTTATGGTGGAGGTGGGAACTTGGGAGGGGGTGCAGAGAAGAGGAGAGGAGAAACTCCAGCCAAGTTTCTATGCAAAAATACTCTTGGAGGCTGTGGGATTTAAACTATGTCCCTGAGTGCAGCTATATAAATTGACTATCTTTCGAACCCTCCTAGTCTTGTTTTATGGCAGTGGCTCAGCTGTTATTTTTTTTAAGTGGTAACTATGCTAGGTTCTTATTTTAGGCATGATTCTTATTTATTTTCATGGAGCTAACGCTTCTGAGACGTACTGTTCATTTCTAAGCTGAAAGGTAATATTCTACTTTAAAAGAAAAGTGTCGTAAAATCACCAGCTTGCAGACACCAAGACATGATAGAAGACTCACGAAATGCTTTATATTCTTCGTAGAAGGTATTGTATGCTTTGTTTTTATGAGGCTAACAGTAAGCTACCTTTAAAACAACTTATTTTGCTCAAAACTCTTGTACTCATTGGGTTTGAAAAAAGGTAACAGCAAAGTAAAGTGAACCTAAGTGAGCACAAATGGCTGTTGGGGACTTGGAGGTACTTATCTTCTGGAGTTGACACCAAAATTAAAAGTTACCACCTTGACCTTGACCTCCCTGGGCACTATTACTCTTCCCCCCACAATCCCAGGCACATCAAGAACCCACATCTGTCACCACAAACACTGCTACCTCATTTGCATATTTGTGGAAAATTAAACCCTAGACTTAGGCTCAAAGTTAGAGGAAAAGGAAATGCTTAGACAAGCAGGGCCAAAGAGCAGAGCCGATGCCTCGGCACCTTTCCTAGTGGGTCCCCTTCCTCTATTCTCTAGTAACTTTTTTTTTTTTCTTTCACTTCATATTGCCATACTGACAGAAATTGTACTAATTCTAAATTTATTAGCTTAGAAGATATTCCATTTTTTAGACTTCACACATGACCAGTTTATTAGTCATTCATCCATTGGAAGGAAATCATTGGTCAATTTCCCTCCCAACATGTAGCTGGGACCAGGTGTCCTGGATGCCGTGGACTTTGGTTTGAGGTGGTGGAGCCATTTGCACCTGTGGTTCATTTTGGCGAGAGGCAAGCTGGACATAAGACCTGTGGAGACTTGGGAGGGGGGCTACTGGTTAGAGGGAAAGAGGCGTCTACGGACAGGTACCCAAAAAACCATCACTCAAGTTGTTGCCTGGCTCTGTCTCAATGACTCAATGAGGGAAGAAACCCCTTTCTCTTCCTCTTTCTTCTCCTCCTCTCTCTGCCCTTAGCTTGGCCTGCTGTTCCCAGACATCACCTCTTTGCTATCATCCAACTATGCTTTGGGTTAAGGAGCCTTCAGAATCTCACCAGGAAGCCCAAATACCACCAATACTCTTGCTTATCAGGGAAAATAATAAAGTTCCCAATTATGGGACAAAAAGACAATTTTGAAAGCCACTCCCTTCAAAAATTGGAGACAGCTTCATCATCAAGTAGTGCTGAGAGTCGAGGCATCCAATACCCATCAGTATGGCACTAGGTTTCTTTTAGTTTCAGGACCCGGTTCAGCTTGTGGGAATTACCACTTATACGTCTATGATTTAAGAGAAGCATTTACTATCAAGCTTTTTGTGTACTCTCTTTTCCTACAGATATGCAGCTACTTGCCTAAGACAGAAACAATTTATACCAGGTGAATATTAACAAATATGTATTCCCCTCTTTTTTTTAAGGTTATATGCCTCCTGGGTGAAGAGGAAGTTGTATAGTTAAAACACTGTCATGCACTGGAAATACGTTCCCATGTGCAAAACAGCCAGTGATATAAAAGAACATGTGTAGGACCTAAAAACCAAGGGGTTTACTAAGAAAGACTTATTTTTAGGACTTGCAGCCTTGGAGGGTCATTTCCAGCTCTGTATTCTTTGAAACAAAATTTTATTTCAATAAAACATTTGGAATGAGTTGAAGGCAGAACTCAGCAAGTTTCTCCCTCAGTTTGGCTGTCTCTCTCCCCACTTAGGACCCTCACTTCCTTTTGTTGATCGCAGCAGCAACCAGTTGGTTCTGTCATCCAACCATGAGTATGGACTGTCCTCTGGTTCAAAAAATTAAGACACACTCTTAACATAAGCATCTCTCCTTCGTCCAAAACTCTCCAGTGACTTCTTATCTCGTGTAGAATAAAAGCCAATTCACAGATATAGAAATGAATCCTATAGTTACCAAAGGGGAAAGCGGGGGGTAAATTAGGAGTTTGGGATTAATATGTACACACTATTATATATAAAATAGATAATCAACAAGGACCTACTGTATAGCACAGGGAACTGTATTCAGTATTTCATAGTAGCCTATAAGGGAAAAGAATCTGAAAAAGAATATGTATATATATATATATATATATATATATATATATATATATATATATACATATATATATATATATATATATGAATCACTGTGCTGTACACCTGAAACTCCCACAACATTGTAAATCAACTATACTTCAATTTTTTTAAAAAAAGTTAAAAAAATAGAGTAAAAACATACAATCAATGAATAATAGTTTCGCCATGAGCCGTGACATTAAATAAGAAAAACAAGGTACTCTGATTTTATCTTAAATGCTGGCCTGTTACCTTAGTATCAAAATAACTGTGGTACTTGAGTTTAGAGTCAATATTTTAGTATCTGAAAGCAAACAAACAAACAAAAAAGCCAAAGTCCTTACCACAGCTAACAGGTTCCTGGCTGGTCTGTCCCCCTCACTCCTCTGACCTCAGCTCCTACACTCACCCAGTCATTCACTCCACTCAGGCTTCCCTGCTGTTCCTAAAGCACTTGAGAAACACACCTGCCTCAGGGCCTTTGCCCTTGCCATTTCTCCAATTTTCTGTTTCCCCAGATATCTACATAGCTCCTTCTCTCACTTCCTTCAGGTCTTGACTTAAGCGTCGCATTCTGAGGGGGGTCTTCCCTGGCCTTCAATTAATTTTTCAATGTTCCTTTCCCTTCCCAAACCCCAAAGACTTCCCCTCCTCCAACTCTGCCATATTTTTCTTCTTGGCCCTCTTATAAACCTGATATTGTTTACATTTGACTTCTTTATCTTGTTTAGCATTGGTATCCCCCAAGTAAGACAAAAGCACATACCATCAGGAATTGTTGCTTTGTTCACTGCTCAGGACCGAGAACAATATCTGGCACTTAGTAGGTGCTCAAGAGATGTGTCTTAAAGGAATCTTCAGAAAGTCCTGGAGATCAAAGGCAGGAATTGTTCATAGAAATCTGATGCGTAAATGTGGAGGCACCAGGCAGTGAGTTTAAGCATGCAGAGAGAGAACTTTCTTTAAAGTGGCCAGTTGAACAAATGGAAATCACAGACCAAATTATGCCATCAAGACTTTAATGAAACTGCCACAAGTTCATTCAAGACCGCCCAGATGATTTCAAAAGCAATGTGGCAAAGTGTGTCTATTTCAGAGTGATAAATGCCTGTTCAACTGCTAACGTTTCTTTCAGAAATCTTGTGTAGCTTCAGTGAAGCTCATTTATAAACCTTAACTACTGTAGCTAATTTAACTCGCTAATTTTAGGCATCGTGTTGAATTAAAATCTGCATTTTATTGTGTATCATTTTGTCTACTGCTAACATTAATATGCATTTTGTAATGTGGAACCACAGATGTTTTCAATACATATTTAGGCTTTCAGAAGCGTTTGTGTTAACTAGATCTCTTTTCTTCTGTACATTTTAGAGACTGTCCTTCAGACCATACATCCACCAGGCATAGCATGTGAAAACATGCTGAGTTCTACATGGAGCCAGTCGGGAGGGACACTGGGTCTGAAGGCCTGATGGGAAATCAGTAAACTCTTCCCTTCTCTCTTCTTACTGGAGTAGCAAGAAAATGTGGTTTTGGGGAAGGATGCTGAAAACCTTGCAGCTGGTGTCTACCTGTGACCACTCAGACTAATGGGATGAGGGCATAAAGGACCTGTGTTTCCTAAAAAAAGAAGGGAGCGTCATTGGCAAATGGTCTTAAAACAATATCATAGCTGGTCTGCAAGCCTTTTTTTTTTTTTTTTTTTTTTTTTTGGCTGCATCCCGCAGCAGGTAGGATCTTAGTTCCCCAACTACGGATCGAACCTGTGCCCCCTGCAATGGAAGTGCAGAGTCCTAACAACTGGACCTCCAGGAAAGTCCCTGCAAGCATTTTTGAAGAGCACTATGTATTAAAGTCCTTTTCTCTGCTCCCATTTATTTATTCTTTTATTTTAATTTTTAAATTACAGTCTAGTTGATTTACAATGCCGTGTTAGTTTCAGGTGTACAGCACAGTGATTCAGTTTTTTTGTATATATTCTTTTTCAGATTCTTTTCCCTTGTAGATTATTACAAGATATTGGGTAGAGTTGCCTGTGCCATACAGTAGGCCCTTGTTGGTTATCTCTTTTACATATGGTAGTGTATATATGTTAATCCTAAACTCCTAATTTATCCCTCCCTCCCCCTCTCCCCGTTGGTAACCATGTTTGTTTTCTCTGTCTGTGAGTCTATTTCTGTTTTGTAAGTAAGTTCATTTGTGTCATTTTTCTAATGATCTGCTCCCATTTAAATCTCATTACTGTCCTATAACCCTATGTATGTTGATAAGATGCTTTAGAACTCCCACCCATGTTTCATGTATGTTCATTCTTTCTCCCTTGAAGGCTTCTCAAATTCATGCCGGAATTTCATCTATGACCCTTGCCTCCAACCAATCCCCAGCAGACACATCTTTTCTTCCTGCCTTGAATCTTCTGCTGCAGAAAACAGTGCTACATATGTAGAAATAATCTCAATAAATCATTGTTTATAAAAACAAAAATTTTTAGATGTATGTATATGTGTGTGTGTGCATACTTGCTCCTGGTCTCTATATACAAACAGATACACTCATATCACGGCGAGGTTATCATATCCTCAGATTGGAGGTTAACTTAGTTTTCAGGCTGCTTCCACAACTATTAAACTACCTACTTCTTCAGGGAGGGGTCATATCTTTTCACGATTTATTTCCCCAATTGTGAGACTGCACGTAGGCTTTTGATGCTTACTAGTAGGAAGGGCTTGTGTTATACCATCTGTAGACAAAAAATATTCTTAGAATAAATGTTGGAAAAGAATGGCTCTATTATTTGCAGGGAAGTGTATTTCCTCACTTTTACAACACAGGAAGGATGAAGAGTTCCATTCCCTTACCCTCTTTTCTTAAGCATAATTTGAGTTTCCTTTGAATGAATATCTATAAAATACCTTTCAGGGACTAGACCAAGTTGTAGTAAAAGTAATGAATGCATGAAGGAAAGAATAATAGTAAATAAAAGGGTTCACAATAGACTTTGCTGGAAGACAGGAAGGGGTGACAGAAAGAGTATGGTGTTTGGTGAAACAAGCTGAGTTTAAATTTTAGGTCCACAACTTACAAACTGTGTGTCATCTTTAGTAAGTTGGCACTCACTCACTTTGAAATGGGTACTACATACTCATTATACAGAGGAAGAGAGAAAGACTCAGAAGGTTTACAAAAGAAAAATATGTAAGTAAAGTACTTACCACATGGTAAAAGCTTGACAAATGTTCACTCCCCCAAAATAACAATAAAAATCTTATCTGTAGTTACGAAGCCTTTGCTTTTCCCTGGGAAAGATCATAGCAGTGAGCACTTGTCAAAGACTCTGTCATGGTGCCAACACTGAGATTTAGGTTTCCTGATTTTTTAACCCCAGGACAAAACCCAAACCCTTAAGTTCCCTTCATACTACAAAGGGCAGTTACACATTGAGTCATTTTTTAGATCTTTCTAAATAAACCCCATATATTCCTGAGGCATCAACACTAAATGAGGTGTATTTTGTTTTGCAGAATCTGACTCGTAGGTAGTTGCCGATATCCCCAAGTTCATTTTCTTCAGCCAAGGACATTTCCCCTGAATTTGGTCTTTCCTTAAATAGTAAAGGAATAAGATATTCGGCCTTATAGATGTGAACCTTTTAGGTATCTTCTTATGTTAGGCTAAGCCTGCCCTCTCATGAATGACTTTTTGCCCCGTTCAGATAAAATCCTGTTCTGATTCTCTGTAGCAATTCTGATATCCTTCCATCCCCAAATCAAAGTGGAAAAGAAGGCTGAATCAGTGCTGTTGGAGGACTTCCTGGTCAGGATGGGGCATTGAGAAGGACACCAGGAGAACATGGGAACTTAGGAATTAGAAGCCCTACAACTCCTAGAGGATGGGAGCAGCCCCCAGTGCCTCAGGGGTCAATGCAGAGTCAAGGTTACAGCATGCATGTTTACCAGCAGCAGATTGATGGGGATCAGTGGTGGTGTGAGCGACTGCGAGATCGTGGTCAGCATGGGGGTAGGAAAAGGGTGAATTCTTTCTTAGTTCCATGTAAAATGGCCTTTTTTTCTGAGAAGCATCCCATTAGAATCAACACTGGAATAAAAGGGAAGTCACAATTATGGTTTTATGATTTTTATAGCAGCTAACAGTTGTTGAGTGCTTTATAGTTGACATAGTATTTTTCTAATGGTTTCTCACTTCTGAGCCTCACATAAGCCTTGCAAGATTCTGAGGATCATTGTTTCACTTCACAGATGAGGTGATTGAAGGCTCAAAATTAAGTGTATTCATGGGAAGTTTGACATGGCCAGTAGGCATGATGCAGATGTCACCTGCAGACAACTTTGCGAGACTGGGTGTATCATCTCCATTTTACTGATGAAGAGAGAGAATTTAAGCAAACCAACTGAAAACAGAGCAGACAAGCAGCAGATATTGAATCTGAGCTCTTTGTTCCTAGCTCCAAGGGCCAAAGTACAACATGCTGCCTCCCCACCATTTCCTTTCCCTCTTTAAGGTCTATTTAGTGTCTGTGCACCATCAGCCAATCCCAACAGAGCTTTATAAAGATCATAAATGGGAAGAGGTAATTTAAGGTCCTTAGATGGATATCAAGTTGGGCTCCAAGAGGGGTGAAAAACATGCAAAGGCCAAGAATCCGAGGCAGCTCCTGGTGAGCAATTTCTCATGGAAAACAATAAAGTGGAATCTGTCTGAAACACATGATAAATTGTCCACACAATTCAAAGGCATGGAAGAAAAGGATATACATCCCTTATGAAAAATACCAGCAAGACCAAAAGGCACATATGTCAGAAGAGCTTTGGACTCACAGCCTCAGATGACCTCTCAAAACTCTTCTCTCGGGCTTCCCTGGTGGCGCAGTGGTTGAGAGTCCGCCTGCCGATGCAGGGGACGCGGGTTCGTGCCCCGGTCCAGGAAGAGCCCACATCCCGCGGAGCAGCTGGGCCCGTGAGCCATGGCCGCTGAGCCTGCGCGTCCAGAGCCTGTGCTCTGCAACGGGAGAGGCCACAGCAGTGAGGCCCGCGTACCGCAAAAGAAAAAAAAAAAAAAAAAACAACTCTTCTCTCCTTTGTGATTTCCTCTTAGCCATAAGTAAAATTCAGGCCTTATGACAAATCTGAACAACAGGTGTTTATTGAGAGTATCCTGTGTAAGAGGTGTATGGAAATTAAGGTCTGACCATTAGGAAAACTCACCTGTTTTTTATTTCCCCTTGAATCTCATCAGTGATCCCAAATCACTTGAAAGCATACTTTAAGCCATTTTTTAAAGTTTTCTAGTTCTTTTAAGGAAGAAATTTAATGAAAATCAACACAGGTTTATTAAGACCCTTCTCCAACAAAATTGAATGTGGATACCTATCTACCGACGTGTCTGTCCATGTACACACATACATATTCATACATATGTATGTATAACTAAGACTTTCAAGATGATAATGGCCTTCACAAAAGTCGTTGTTTTGCAGAGAGCTAAGGAAACATCCTTACAAACCAAAAGGTTTAATTAAATTTGCTGTACAGCAGAAATTAACACAACATTGTAAGTCAACTATACTTCAATAAAGAAATAAATTTTAAAAAATTGTATCAGTAAAAGGATAGCCTGCATATATACAAATAATTCTGCAGTCCTCTTTCTTACCCAACTGTGCACTCTGCATCACACAACTCTCCCTTTCTTTCTCCTGTTCTCCCAAGTCCCCTGTCTCCTCCTTTCTTTCCTTTTGCCTTTATTAGGGAGTCTTTGTCCTTTAGCCAGAAGCCAGCCTCCAGGCAATACCCCATGTTCTAATAAAGCAGCCCTTTTGTCAATGGCAGTAATAATTACCTCTTTTGCAGCTGCCCCTGGTGTTGCATTTTTGTAACACAATTTGGGCTCTGGTTAGTCTTATTTAACTTACTGCAGGGGTTCCCTGTTTGATCTCTAATTGATATAATTGACTGGGAATAATCGAGAAGGTTTTATGGATGTTTATTGATAGCTAATTTTCCTTCATCCATTGTTTAATTCGATAAGAGCATAACCTAATTTATTGTCACTCCAATAGGGATCCATTACCCTTTTGATAAATGCTTCTGGGGCTAACTTGTCAGTAACTGATTTCAAAGAGCTGTTTAGCCTACAGAGTCCATCATTAGTTAATGGCAGTTTAGAAAGCTAATGATGTTATAAATTACAATCAATAAGAACATGGAAATTACAGTAGTTGAGAGACATAACACTGCATTATTAAACAAACATTAGACCACACCTTTGCTTACTATACATATGGAGGGTTTGCAAATCCATTTAATGATTCTCACAATTAACCCAGAAAGTCATGGATCAGGAGGAAAACTGTGGGACTCGGGATACTTATACTTAAAGGCCCATTTCAAAAAGATAGAGGAATTGTGCTATGTTCCTTGACAATGGAGAGAATCTACGGGACCAGCACACAAGCACAGACACATACATAGCTCTCCACCTTTTCATGTCTTTAATCTGATCCTACCACAATTTCTCACAAATCATAACTTAGCAAAAGCAACACTTGAATTCATGAACACAGGTGATGAATTGACTAACCCTTGGAATTTCCAGATAAAGTCAGCCAACTTATTAAAAGTGCCTTGTTGGCCAGGAGCAATTTTCTACTTTCTACTTAGGAAAAGTTCACTATAGTACTTTATGTAGCTATGTCCAATTTTATATATATGTACATTTAATTTATATATGTGTGTATGTATATGTATGTGTGTGTGAGTGTGTGTGTGTGTGTTAATTTCTTCCCTAAATAGCACCACCAACCAATCTGGTAGAACTTTTGGTGTTCAAAATTGCATAGTATAGCGGTCTTCCTTAGTGGATCAGAGTTGATTCAGGACATAACACTGTGTCTCCATCCTTACTTGTATCGGTGGCCAGGACTTCCTTACTGATTTCTTGATGGTTGAGACTGCCCAGCCTTCTTACTGACATAGAACCTTAGTCTTTCTGTTTTGTTCTCTGGGTCTAATTTGTTTCTGGTGGTCACTCATATTCCTCAACTTCTCATAGAGGAATAAATGCTGGTTCTTCCAATGACACATTCCACTTTTCCCCATCTATAGATTTTCAATCAGTTCTTCTTTGAGGAAAAAAAATTGTTTGTCATCCCTTCCCTTGTTCTCAACTAATAAAGCAATGAGCATGGTGAGCCCAAGACAAGGGTTGAGTCAAGCAACAGGGTCTATCTTTTGGGACAACAGCTTTACTTTTCCAGTTTTTTTTTTTTAAGCCATAGTTGTACAAGGTAACATTAGAAAAACTAGTAAGGCACTATAGGTGGATAAGACACAGTTCAAAATAGAATCATCAGAATGTAGAAAATTAAAGCACACATTTAGCAAAATGATTTGCAGTAATCACATAAGATAAAGGGTGACAACATCTCTCTTAATAAGAGATTCATTTCAAGAAAGGTAGACAAGATGAAAAGGCAGAGGGCTATGTACCAGATGAAGGAACAAGATAAAACCCCAGAAAAACAAGTAAATGAAGTGGAGATAGGCAACCTTCCAGAAAAAGAATTCAGAATAATGATAGTGAAGATGATCCAGGACCTCAGAAAAAGAATGGAGGCAAAGATCGAGAAGATGCAAGAAATGTTTAAAAAAGACCTAGAATTAAAGAACAAACAAACAGAGATGAACAATACAATAACTGAAATGAAACATACACTGGAAGGAATCAATAGCAGAATAAATGAGACAGAAGAACGGATAAGTGACCTGGAAGACAGAATGGTGGAATACACTGCTGCGGAACGGAATAAAGAAAAAAGAATGAAAAGAAATGAAGACAGCCTAAGAGACCTCTGGGACAACATTAAAAACAACAACATCTGCATTATAGGGATCCCAGAAGGAGAAGAGAGAGAGAGAGAGGAACAGAGAAAACATTTGAAGAGATTATAGTTGAAAACTTCCCTAACATGGGAAAGAAAATAGCCACCCAATTCCAGGAAGCACAGCTAGTCCCATACAGTATAAACCCAAGGAGAAACACACCAAGACACATAGTAATCAAATTGGCAAAAATTAAAGACAAAGAAAAATTATTGAAAGCAGCAAGGGAAAAACAACAAATAACATACAAGGGAACTCCCATAAGGTTAACAGCTGATTTCTCAGCAGAAACTCTACAAGCCAGAAGGGACTGGCATGATATACTTAAAGTGATCAAAGGGGAGACCTTACAACCAAGATTACTCTAGCCGGCAAGGATCTCATTCAGATTTGATGGAGAAATCAAAAGCTTTACAGACAAGCAAAAGCTAAGAGAATTCAGCATCACCAAACCAGCTCTACAACAAATGCTAAAGGAACTTCTCTAAGTGGGAAAAACAAGAGAAGAAAAGGATCTACAAAAACAAACCCCAAACAATTAAGACAATGGTCATAGGAACATACATATTGATAATTACCTTAAACGTGAATGGATTAAATGCTCCAACCAAAGGACACAGGCTCGCTGAATGGATACAAAAACAAGACCCATATATATGCTGTTTACAAAAGACCAACTTCAGACCTAGGGATACATACAGACTGAAAGTGAGGGGATGGAAAAAGAGATTCCATGCAAATGGAAATCAAAAGAAAGCTGGAGGAGCAATTCTCATATCAGACAAAATAAACTTTACAACAAAGACTATTACAAGAGACAAAGAAGGACACTACATAATGATCAAGGGATCAATCCAAGAAGAAGATATAACAATTGTAAATATTCAATACCCATTTATGATAAAAACTCTCCAGAAAGTGTGCATAGAGGGAACCTACCTCAACATAATAAAGGCCATATATGACAAACCCACGGCAAACATCATTCTCAATGGTGAAAACTGAAAGCATTTCCTCTGAGATAAGGAATGAGACAAGGATGTCCACTCTCACCACTATTATTCAACATAGTTTTGGAAGTCCGAGCCATGGCAATCAGAGAAGAAACAGAAACAAAAGAAATACAAATTGGAAAAGAACAAGTAAAACTGTCACTGTTTGCAGATGACATGACACTATACATAGAGAATCCTAAAAATGCCACCAGAAAACTACTAGAGCTAATCAATGAATTTGGTAAAGTCTCAGGATACAAAATTAATGCACAGAAATCTCTTGCATTCCTATACACTAATGATGAAAAATCTGAAAGAGAAATTATGGAAACACTCCCATTTACCACTGAAACAAAAAGAATAAAATACCTAGGAATAAACCTACTTAGGGGGAGAAAAGACCAGTATGCAGAAAACTATAAGACACTGATGAAAGAAATTAAAGATGATACCAACAGATGGAGAGATATACCATGTTCTTGGATTGGAAGAATCAATATTGTGAAAATGACTATACTACCCAAAGCAATCTACAGATTCAATGCAATCCCTATCAAATTACCAATGGCATTTTTTATGGAACCAGAACAAATCATCTTAAAATTTGTATGGAGACACAAAAGACCCTGAATAGCCAAAGCAATCTTGAGGGAAAAAAACGGAGCTGGAGGAATCAGACTCCCTGACTTCAGACTACACTACAAAGCTACAGTAATCAAGACAATATGGTACTAGCACAAAAACAGAAACATAGATCAATGGAACAAGATAGAAAGCCCAGAGATAAACCCACAAACCTATGGTCAACTAATCTATGCAAAGGAGGCAAAAATATACAATGGTTAAAAGACAGTCTCTTCAATAAGTGGTGCTGGGAAAACTGGACACCTACATGTAAAAGAATGAAATTAGAACACTCCCTAAAACCATATACAAAAATAAACTCAAAATGGATTCGAGACCTAAATGTAAGACCGCATACTATAAAACTCTTAGAGGAAAACATAGGAAGAACACTCTTTGACATAAATCACAGCAAGATCTTTTTTGATCCACCTCCTAGAGTAATGGAAATAAAAACAAAAATAAACAAATGGGACCTAATGAAACTTAAAAGCTTTTGCACAGCAAAGGAAACCATAAACAAGACGAAAAGACAACCCTCAGAATGGGAGAAAATATTTGCAAACGAATCAATGCACAAAGGATTAATCTCCAAAATATATAAACAACTCATGCAGCTCAATACTAAAAAAACAAACAATCCAATCCAAAAATGGGCAGAAGACCTAAATAGACATTTCTCCAAAGAAGACATACAGATAGCCAAGCAGCACATGAAAAGCTGCTCAACATCACTAATTATTAGAGAAATGCAAATCAAAACTACAGTGAGGTATCACCTCACACCAGTTAAAATGGGCATCATCAGAAAATCTACAAACAATAAATCCTGGAGAGGATGTGGAGAAAAGGGAACCCTCTTGCACTGTTGGTGGGAATGTAAATTGATACAGCCACTATGGAAAACAGTATGGAGGTTCCTTAAAAAACTAAAAATAGAACTACCATACGACCCAGCAATCCCACTACTGGGCATACACCCAGAGAAAACCATAATTCAAAAAGACACATGCACCCCAATGTTCATTGCAGCACTATTTACAATAGCCAGGTCATGGAAGCAACCTAAATGTCCGACAGACAAGTGGATAAAGAAGTTGTGGGAAAAGAGAAGAGATTCTTGGTGTAGATAGAATGATACCAATTAAACTGATAGTTTCCACTGGAAATGTTCTGAAGGAGGACCTGAACCTCAGGACTTCATTCAGTCATCTGTTCATTCACTTAATAACACATTATCGAGTGGTCATCATGGGCACAGGACTGGAGCAGGCACTGTGGAAAACACAAACATAGTTTACCTGAGGAGATCAGATTCTGATTGAAGAAAGAAAACACAGAGTACAAGAAAAGTGTGAAAAAATGAGTTAATGATATATTTGGTCATGTGGAATTGTCCCTGGCAGTATATGATGAGCTACAAGCCTAGACCAAGAAGAGGTTATTTTGTGCTCAGGTCAGAGAGCTTTGTAAAGAAAGCGATGCACAAAGTGAGCATTGACTTGACATGTGAGTGAATTCTGAGAGGAGGAGGGGGCTCGAGGAGGAAGAAAACCTGAGCCAAGGGAAGGTGACCAGAATGGACACAGTATGTCCACAGGCAGTGAGGTCTCTCCTCTAGCCTGGAGGGACCCCTGGAGGATGCAGAGTCAGACCACAGTAATTATCCACATCTCAGATGATAAGTCCATGAAAGCAAATGGCGTTAGCTAGTGTAGAAAGGAAGGGACTCTCAACATTATTTGGTGAGGAATAATCAGGATTGGACAGAGTATGGGATGGTGTAAAGGAAGGAAGTATTGCTACAATGCCATAGTACAACTACAGTGCTGTAGTGACAGTGGAGAATCTTTTATTCACTATGAGAATATAATATAATGTAATGTAATATAGTGATATAATATTTTACATAATTTATATAATTATTGATATATTATTAATAATGTAAAGTTATTATATTATATTATGTTCTCATATATTCATATATAAGCACATATTTCATGCATAAGCATATACATATATATTTTTTTTATGAACCGAAGTCCATATTGACGTCACTGTTTACTCTTGGTGTTGTATATTCTATGGATTTTGACCACTGTATGATGACACATATCCACCACTATAGTGTCATAAAGAGTATTTTCACTGCTGTAATTTCTTATACTTAATTTTAAGAAATTATTATAATTAAGTTGCTATATTATTAATTATACATGATTTCTTAGTGTTGCACTAAGAGAGCTGAAATGGAAAATAATTATTGGCTCCAAAATATAAGATCAACATCTAATAGAGAGGTTTATATTTAAAAATATAACAAACAATATTGCTCATTATTTGAAACATCTTCCTTATTCTATTCACTCACTCAAAAAAATGTAAGCTCTGCAAGGGTACAAGTTTTTATCCATCTTGTTCACTGCAGTATCCTCAGCACATTGAAGAGTACCTAACACATAATAGACGCTCAAGAAGTAATTCTTAACCATATTTGTGCAGTGATTTGTCTTGCAACAATGCTGATTTAAAACAATATTCTACACTATCTCTGTTTCTACAGGACTGCATCATTCAATTTTTCATTTGTTTATTTGATATTTATTTAATACTTGGTATGTACTCAATGGGGATACTATGGTGAGAAAACCTGAAACAGTCCTTGCTGTAATGGAGAATATAATCTAATTAAGAATTAGATATTAAGAAAATTACAAACAAATGAAAGAAAATGGCAAGCTCTGTGGTAAGAACTATGAAAGCTAAGTACAAGGTTCTATGGGAGTACCCATAGATGTGGGTCTCTATGGCAACCCCAGAAACTGGAAGAGTCTGTATTACCTTAAATCCTGAAAAGCTAGACATTTATTTTTGTCTTTTGGGACAGCATTTAACTTGGGGTTCTGTCTACAGTAATTGATCAATAGGTATTTATTCAATGAAGTTATTTTCAAATTGATAGTCCAAATATGTCACTCATTAATGAGAATAGTCAGTTAGCCAGAGTACTCTCTTACTTAATAAATCCAGAAACAGGTACTTATTCTCATTTCCTTTTTCCAAAAAAAAAAGAGAAAAAAATTAGATACACAATTCCCCTCATAAATAACTTTGCATGGTGCAAAGTTAAATTCAAATCAAGGAGGAGTTATTTCCTGTACATTTCCTTAACACATACATTTAACTAATGCTATTTCTATGGAAGGGGTGAGGGAACTCTATTCAATGCTCAAGTGTGAAGTGGTTGAATGAGTCATGTCTACCATTACTATGCCTTAGACTTTCACTGAACCACTGCCTCAAAGAAACTCTTTTTAACACATTTTTACTGTACAAAGCAGGAATATACTATTGTGCATATTTTATATTTCTCTAAGGCTTAAAATTGAGTCATATCATACAGAATCTCCATTTAGGATCAGAAGGAGAAGTGTTGGAAAAGGGAGGGCCGTCTCCACCAAAGACTTGTCTCTCTTGTCTCTCCCTCCCTCTTCTGTTCTCTTAGCATCTCCACTCTGTCATTGGCAACATCAAAGTCATTTTAATAGAAAACATTTGTAATCTTGCAAAAATGGATTGTGATTTTGGGTTGGGCTAAACAGCAGAGCAGATGAAATCTTTAAGAATAAATGAAATATTCTAGATTCAGACATGGGCCATTAACAATAAGCAAGGAAGCACCATGCAAGTCCCAAGGAAGGAGTGGATCCAAAGAGACTCTACATCTGTCTTCTGTGAACCATTGGCTGCTCTTCCACTGTGAGCTCTTTGCTCCTCTGAAGACACAGCAGAGGGGTGAGCAAGTCAAGGGAACCGCTTGCAGATTGATTTCCTTGCTTCAATAGCTCCTTGACATGGCAAAGTTTGGCTCCATTC
Source organism: Mesoplodon bidens (assembly GCF_964165515.1). Classification (NCBI taxonomy): domain Eukaryota; kingdom Metazoa; phylum Chordata; class Mammalia; order Artiodactyla; family Ziphiidae; genus Mesoplodon; species Mesoplodon bidens. The sequence continues at coordinate 80,502,431 of NC_138172.1, forward strand.
TCGTTTCCAATTGAAAATGGATACAGAAATGAGAAAAAAACACCACACCCAACAATGAATTAATAATAGCTGTCAACTAGCTGCTAGGGCCATTATATTCATAATGCTCCCGACGCTGTGCCCATCGCCTGCAAAAGAGAATTTGTCCTTAAGCTGCTTATTTTCAAACTACATGTGAAGACAACAAATTGTATGGCATGTTGATCCAATAAGGCATAGCAAGAAAACTAAAGAATCAGCTGGGAGGGAGTGCAAAGAAATAGAAATTTAACAGCTAGCCAGCCTGAAATAAAGCAGGCGCGATTACGAGACACATGTACAATTCTCCATGGCCCCTAAAGTCTCTAGCGAAAAGGTAGAAATGAACTAATTTATTAGTAAAATCACATCAGGGGCAGTAATTTCATGTTAGTGAATTTACATGTAATAACATTAGGCTCCCTACCTCCATTTCACCAGTGTGGCCCCGTCTGATGATGAATGAGGTGCCTAAAGAAAGATGATAGTTTGATTGTTTTCACAGCAAACAGATCAGCATTTTAATTTCTTGCCTCTGTGTTTATTGCTTATTTGGCCCTTTGCTCGGCTTGTAAAAACTTGGCTAAATGGAAATGAATAAATGTAATTACTGCGGGTGACAGTGGTAATCTGTGTGGGTTTTTCATATTGGCTTTGCCAGCGCTAATCTAATCACCAGAGAATATGTGTCACCTCGCAAATGCACTGACGGAGAGCAGAGTCCTCAGTCAGTGCCAAGTACACATAGGCTGGGAAGCTCAGAGGCAGACGGCTGTCTGCACCCACTGCTTGTTTCCCCACTGCTAGGGATGCAGAAATTACCAAAGAATCCTGAGAAATAAATGTGTGTGTAGGAAATAGGTCCTTGTTTGGGGGAACCCAAAAGGAGGCTCATGGATGACCCTGAAGCCAAAACAAACACTAGCCAAGGTGGTAGCCAATGTCTTCCCAGTGTGGGGATGAGACGTCCAGGGCATAGGGTGAACAGAAACTGAAATTTTCCATTTCTGCCTAATACTAAATGGCTGGGAAGTCTGGCTAATAAGTGGCTTCATGTTTCGGGTTTTGTTTTCCATCTATAAGACAGACATGGGACAAGTCAGATTGCTTGATGTTAGCATTGCAGGAGGAGCAGTGGGGAGGGACCCAGGCAATCAGAGTGTAGGAAGAAGGATTAAATGAGATAACGTAGGTTAAAGTGTCTTGTGAACTACAAAGCAAAGCTAAATGAAGCAGAAGAGAGTCCTCTGAAACTGACTTTATTATATATAAGATTTATTTTATCAGAGCAGCAGGGAAGAGAAGGATTATTCGGTAAATGGTAGTTGAATGGTTGCTTAGCATTTTGGAAAGAAAAATAAATCAAGACTTGTAACTCTGAATATTGGTCAAAAGTAATTCCAGATGGATAAAATAATTAAATATAAATATGAAAATCAAAATGTTAGGAAAACCAGATGAGGAATTTAATATTCACTGGATTTGGAGGATTTGAGAAAGGACACAACACTGAAAAACAGTAAAAGAAATCATGAAGGAAGAATAAACAAATTTGATGACATTAAAGTTACAAACTTCTGCAGTCAAAGTAAGGTAACCCAAATAAGAAAGCAAATAATATTTTCAGCAAATAAGACAAGGGCCAATAACTATGTTATATTAAAAGCTCCCAGATGTTTATTTTTAAGTAAAATAAGACCCCATAGACAATTGACAGAAAGGAAATACATGAGAAGTGTCCACAAAGAAATACAATACAATAAATGAGTGAAGGCAAAAGTGTTCAAACTTGCCAAGAATCAGAGAAAAGCGAATTCAAACAAGTTAGCAAAACTGGATAATGCCTTGTGCTTTCAAGGTATGGAGAGACTGAAAATTTCTAAACTGGCAATGGCAGTTGAAGTTAGTATAAACTTTCTGGAAACCGAGAGACATAAAAGTTTCTAATTTGGACCTAGTAATTCCACTTCTGAGCATACAATTTAAATAATATTTTTTAAAAAGGAAGTGATTATATCTCTAAAAATATGTATTTTTAAAAAAAATTAGAAATAGTTAAATGGTGCAGTTTATTGTTCATCATTTAAATAATTAAATGAATTAGCTAGTCTTCCTGTACAAATAAAGTTTTTGTGAATAAAGATTATGAAGACTTTAACAATGTGAAATTATTTGATAGACAACTAAGTGAAAAAAAATTCTGCAAAATTGTCTTTTTCCAGAAGCCCCCATTGGACATCTCAAATATCATAAGCCAGTATTAGGTCACAAGCCATTTCTAAGCCAATCATTGCAAGAAAAATAGTATAACCATGATTGACTTAGAACAATCACTTTGGGGAATGGTTATTGGGCAACGTTAAGAGAATAAAGGAATGAGGACCACCAAAAGATATTCTTAGAGAAAAAAATAGGTACTAGACATGTATGGGGTAGGGGAAGAGGGTCATGGTATATAAGAAGGTAAAGGGAAATTACATGTATTTAGAAAATTGAAGAATTAGGGGAATAACTCTGGTTTCTTAAGTGAGATATTAAAAAGTCTTTGTCCTAAATTTCAGGAAAAAAAGTAAGAAAGAAGGAAAGAGAGAGAGAAAGGAAAGAAGAGGTAAAAGAAAATGAGATGAAGAAAGGAAGGAATAAGAATAAAGAAAGAGAAAATCACGGAGCCTCAATCTTAGAAGAAACCCTGGCATCTAACCCCTTCTATGTAAAACAAAGACTTCCATCATCATACTTTCAACCTGTAGATGGTATCAGAAGTGTAAGGCCTCAGGCAATCTGCTAGGAAGATGGCTGAGAGGCTTAGAACTTTCTTGCGAAGCCTAAAATGCATGACAAAACCAAAGTGAGACCCTCTCCAAGGAAGGCATACAAGGTCTAATCTGACCCAAAGTGTAATAGGTAGACCTCCACTCTTTTAAGATGTAGTGTGTGAACTAAGCCATGATGAGAGACAAGGAACTGGGAAGATGTAGCAGTCAACCAGACCTCTCAACAAAGAGCATCTTCGCTCCAGAGAGTCAAACTTAAAAAAAAAAAAAAAAAAAAAAAACCACAACTCAATGAATATCGAGTCAGAGCAGCTAACCTCCAGAAATAGGACATCAGAGAACCAGGCAGTAGACATGATGTTCATAAAATGCCTCTTGTTGGCAGTTTATTTGCTATTTGTGGAGAGGATGAGGACCCATTTCTAAATCCTCCCCCTAGCTCACATCTCTGGAGTGCATTGTGATGAGTTTAAACAGGAAAGCACTTCACGTGTGGCAGTCACTGGGAGAAAGAGCACAGATCCAGCAAGAGACGTACAAACCTTCTCTATTGCCTTCAGGGATGCCGTGGAGCCATCTTCTCTGGAAGGGAGTTTACAGTTATTTCTATAGATTATCTATACAATTCTCTCCAGATCAGGGAAACATAGTCATTGAACCTTCCAAAAATTGGATTTTCTCATTCTTTAAGTCAGTGATTTGGATTCTCACCTTGTCTGAGAATCACAGAGATGGTTTGCCTCCGTTTATACCCAGGAACCTGGAACCAGTGGTCTCAGGGGCAGGTATGTCACCAGCCTCCCAACTTCACAGCCACTGAGAGGAAATCAAGTGAATTCAGTGCCTCTGATTTTGAATGTGAACACTGAAGTACAAACATCGTCCACTAGCTTGACAAAAAATAAAGATGGTGAAAGGCTTCTTTTATGTTTCAGGAAATTATTACATTTTGGTGAAGTGCTTAGAGGTATAATATGAGCTGGATAATTTTCACAGCATTTGATGTAGTGAATGTGGTGGGGCTCTTCCATGACACATAACCAGTATTAAGACAACATTTATAAAATAAAAAATGAAACCAAGTTTCTCACCAGGAAAAATTAGTTTCCGTTCAGCAAGATGTCCTACGGCATCCTTATGATTTTTAGGTTTCAGTTTTCAGTACTAACTTTTACCACAAGGGATGACATTTAGAAAATAAAGAATCCTAGATGTCCCCTAAAAGGAAGTGTACCAAACGATTAGGAGAGTATCTGACCCCAAGTAAATCAATATTTAATTATAACCATTGGTCTGAACCTTCTTCTTGCCCTCTTATTATAAAAACCCCAATATCGCTGTTTTCTTTATTCTTCCCTTTTGAGTAACTTTACAGATCAACCTTTTTCCTAATATTATACTTAGTATTTAAAAAATGGACTTTTGACATGTCTATGGAGAGCTACATAAATTAGTGCTATTAATATTATTTAAATTTAAGACATTGTGTAAGATAAATAGCAGTATAAAATATAATCCCTGCCCTTTAATAGCATGTAACTGAACAGGGAAATAAAACATATATGCTTATAAAAGTAACAAATATAAAAAACATTATGCTGATACTTCTCAAAATATGGTCTACAGATGATCTGTATCAGATGCATTTAGTATGCTGTTAAAACAGATGTGCCTAGGTCCCATCACAGATTTACTGAGTCAGAAATTCATGGGAATAGGGCCTAGGAAGCTGCATGTTACAGGCAGTCCAAAGTTTGCACCTTTTTTTTTTTTGTAGTATATGGAACTACCAGAAAATATTAAGAACTAGAAGTTCTCTCAGCCAGCAGTAGAAGGGGGAGATTATATCCAGATGATCAGGAAAGGTGGCTGAGTATGTGAGATTTGAATTTGGTTTTGAATAATGAGCAGTGTTTTGGCAGTGGTGGGAAGATAATACAAAAGATAGGGATGTAACATTAAAAAATTCTGATGGGGGAAAAATAGCCAACTGGTTCAGCTAAAGGTGAGGAGTGTTTGGAGAAAAACCTGGAAGGATAATTTAAAGAGATTTTGAATGCCTAGCCAAGATCCCTAACCTTTTCCAGTTTTTTAAAAAATAGTGAGGTAAATATTAATTATAAATAATGCAACTACACTACTAACATAAGATTACAGACATTTCTGAGTTGTGTGGGTAGAGATGGCCTTCACAGAGCATGCGCCATCTTGAGAACAAAAAATAAAATGAAAAATCCCTCAAAACCACCTTTTCTAAGAACCAGCCCCAGAGAAATCAGGAGTTTTGTGAGAACTACAAAAATAATTTCTGCTCCTATAACTGCCACAGTGACCAACTGATTCTCTGTTTTCTATTTACAATTCAGGAGCACTGATGTATGGTGTGAGTCCTTCTTGCTCAAATGTATTTTCTTTCTTTCACAAGTGAAAAAAATGGAGCACTGTGGAAAAATCTATTCGGATCCTGAAAGCTAAAACTCCTATCCCCACCAGTTGATGAGAACGAGAAACAAGCTGAAAAGTTAATTCTTGGAAAATATCAGAGTGAATTCACTTCCTACTCTGCATATGTGTTAATAGGTGGATTCCTACTACTGCATTCACCTGCCAAGGTGAACCTTGGCCTGAGCCGTGGCCCCTTTCCGGCTGGTGGCAGCAGGAGAGTTAGGGAACGCAATTCACAATTAGGTGTCCAGCAGAGGGATGGTGCTGACAAACCTGGGTAAAATTACATCAAGCTCTTTGAGAGATGTGGCCCCTGGCTGGGGATGCCTCACTAATTCTGTTGAAGGCTTTCTCCTCAGGAAGGAGCAAAGCAAGATCTAGGTAAATGAAGGAGGAAAAGAGAAGAAAAGGAACTGCAAGACACTGAAAGAACAAAAGAGAATGTGATGTTGAAACCTGGAGAATGCTCTGAGTCCTGAATTAATAGGACTCAAATTAAAAATAGATCTTGTGCAGTAAGTCCCAGTAGGATTTACGATACCACAGGAAGAAATATATGGGGGGGGGGGGGTCGGGCTTAACTTAAATCTTTAAGAATATTTCAGCACAACTTTTTCCTCTTATCAACATGAAGCATGAGAACACTGGGATTCATGTCCCTCCAAGGGACATGGTACAAAATTAGAAGCCAACAATGGAAGTTTAAAGAAAGATAGAAATGAAGTAAAGTTCTTTACTACAGGCAAGAACTGAGGTTACCAAAACAGAGGGACTTAGTAAGAACAAGGGTAGGTGGGAAGGAGGTGGGTCAGGAGGTTTCTTAGTAACTGGGGAAACACACCTGAGGGAAATGCAAGGAACACAGATAAAGAAACAGCTTCTTGGGCTCTTCATAGCAACGTCTTCGTCTGCAACTCTCACTGTACATCCAGTTTCATCTTCTGCTGCCCTTTCTTCTCCCATATCCTCTTAAGACTTGAGACTTAAGACTTCTGAATGTAATTCTCATCCTCAGTACCAAGGAAGGTGGGAACAATTACTCTCCCAGGAAAATTTTGTACAGTGGTTTTGCAGACATACTTGTGTTGGAGAGTGTTCTTCATCCTACTTAAAAAAAATTTTATTGACATGTATTTGATATATTGTGTAAATTTAAGATGTGCAGCATGTTAATTTGATACATTTGTATAGTGTAACGTGAATGCCATTGTAGCAATAATTAGCACCTCCATCAGGTTACATAATTATCATCTCTTTTTAGTGGTTGGACATCATCATACTTTTTATTGAAACACGTTACCCACAAATGAGGCATGTTGAGAATAATCCTGACTGTGGATTTTGTCCTGCACTTCTTTCTGCTGTTTTGTTCACCTACATATTTTAAGTGAACCTGCATCTTTCTTTTCACTTCAAGACTACATCTTCCTGGTTTAAAAAAAAAGGTTTTTGAGCTTGCTCCCATTTTCCGTGTGATACAGTGTAGATAAGAGATTTGCGGTATTAGTCATTCTATCCTGAATATTAAAATACTAGAATCATTATTATATTTTGTCTACAGTATGCAAGTCAAGTAAAATGATTATTAAAATAATAAGTAATTGTTTTTTATCTTACTATGAGCCAGGAACCGATTAGGTGCTTTTCATGCATTAAAACATTTAATTATCAAAATAGAACTGGGACATAAATATAATAATTATCCTCACTTTACAGATGTGAAAACTGAATCATACAACAAAAACAATGAAGAAGAGATGAAGCAATAATTCTAACTGCTAAGTTCACAGTCCTTAAGTCTTAATAACTTAAAATGGTGTGTTTTTTTAACTAAAAAAATCATAAGTGGAATATATGTACCTACATACCCCAAACTCAGAGGCAACAAATACATAAAACTTTGATTTATGCAAAATGAACACTCTGTGTGTTCAAATGAAAGGGTTATAGAAAACAAACCCAACATATATGATCACGAGGGACTTAATAAAAAATAATCTGGAGGGACTGGGTGCTAAAGGCATGACAATGAGACTAAAAAGAATCACCAAAAGAGTGAAAGACCACGGTATTTTCAGCAGCTCTGGTCTGGTTGTATCCTCTGGGTGCTCATCCTGTAGGCAAACAATGGAAGGAAGGATTCATTCCAAAAATTCTTCGAATTGGAAAATTGGAAGGGAGTCCACTTTATAAAGGACATGAAAGTTAGTGGGCTCTCCTGCCTGAAATGCCTAGGAAAGATCCATTGTGAAAGCCTGGCTGTGGGGGTTCTGTGGAACTAAAACTGAGGATGGTTGTCTTTTGAAGTCTTTTATTCATTAGGGCCAATCACTTCCCGTCCATGCCCACTGCCCATCATTTGGTTACTTTGCTTTCATGTATGAGAAGATTTCTTATTTCTTATGTGAGAAATGACCCAGGGAATATACTCTTGCTTTGGTATTCTCTGTCCATTGACAATTGTCTCAAGCCTTCCTCCCTAAGGTTTCAATTACTGAAGATAGTGTTAACTTTTCATAGTCTTCAATTTAACATCTGCTCCTGCCAGGTTTATTTCATCCAGCCTGGGAGAAATAGCATAAATAACACTTCCCCTATCTTCTGCTCCACCTGATGAAATGGGGTATAAAACACAGAATGGTGGCAAACAGGGAAACATATCAGAGCTTCTCTACCTGAGATCATGAAGACTATTAACAAAGACTTAAGTGGTAGAGAAAAGGATTATCAGATGGGCTTTTTTTCCTCTGATGGGTAAGAGAAAGTGTTACATGTCATTATGTGACTATCACTAGCCCCCTACTTTACAACTATACTATAAAGACTACATAAAATGAAATAAGAAATAAAAATAGTAAGTAGGAATAATAGTAGATGCAAATAAATATGGCATGAAAAAGCAGAAACTATATAATATTTCATTAATCCTTACTCCTATTTCTATTAAATGTGGTAGGAAGTTTTAACACGTATCTTTTAGAGATGCGTTGTAGCAGCCCCTTGGATGTCAGACAGAGGTACATAGAAGGGACTCTTACTGATTTTGCTGTCTAGACTAGGGCTTACATTGATCAATTTATATAAAAATAATGAAAGAAGAACTGGCCAATAAAAACAGAATTAGCTAAAGAGAGGCTTCTCGACCCAAATGCAAGTCAAATGCCTGCAGCTCTGGGATGAGAATAGGTTACAGGTTATTTGATTTTTTGTTGTTGTTGTTTGTTTGTTTCCTGACCATAAGAATTAGAAGATTAGTTTGGGCATATCTTTTGATTTTTCACATCAATATTTTCCCCAAATATTATTTCTCAAACTGTATTTGTTGAGACAACACAAAGGTTCTAGGCTAACTATTTCCTTTTGCTAGTGTATGTCTGAAAGGAAATGAAGTAAAGTGGAAGTGGTAAATTAAGACAGGGCACCTAACATTCTTTAGAAAATTTACTAGTTGGACTTTTTAAAGATCCTGTCTTTAAAAATGTGAGGAAAAGTTAATTTTTAGGTTAAGGAAGAGCTTAACATTTTACTAAAATGATCATGTGTCTCTAGGTCTGGGCTAACTTCCTACAATAAAAATGTCAAACCAGAAAAATCACACTCTCTTGTGAAATTCAAGTGTACTCCTTCTTAAGCAGAGGCTATGATAAATGTAATTAAATGAGACTTAAACAAATTGTTATGGAGGTTATAATAAAAGTATAAACACGACCCAGTGAATTCACTATAGCTATTTAAATACATCATTAGTAGGTCCTACATGTCACTACATATAAGACATCCATATAAAGTTTTGGTTTTCAGTAGGGGTGTTGTCCCACAAGATGGAAAGAGAATACTTTGTGGAAGGTGACACTGGTGGAACGCTGGATAAATCCAAAATTCTGATACCTAATATTAGTGGGATGATCAGTCTAATGAATATCACCCATGGAATGGAAGAGAATCTAATACTCTACATTATTTTAAGGTAGATTATAACAAGGTGAAAGCTGATTACCTTCTGTATAATCAAAACATTATAAACCATCAGCTGATTTTTGTCACACACAAAATACAAAATGTCACATAGTAATTTCTCTAGATCAGTTACAGTTGGAAAAATTAATGAAAGTGATATCTTTTGTAATGGTATTCCAAAAATGACATGTCTAGGAATAAATCTATAAAAATAAATGTAAGACCTTTCTGGGGAATATTATAAACTTTATTGAAAAACATTTCAAAAATCTAAATAAAGAGGTATATACTATGTTCATGAATACAAAGTCTCACTATCATGAGGTCAAATTTTCTCAAATTATGTACAATTTCAATGACATTTTAGTCAAAATGCTAGAGTTTTGGGGTTTTTTTTGTTTTTGTTTTTTGTTTTTTATAAAAAGAGAGAATTGACTAGATGCTTCTTGAATTTGAATGGAAGAGCAAAGCATTAGAAAAAAAAAAAAAGCACCAAACATTCCTGAAGAAGAACAAAGAAGACTAATGTATGGCACGAGGGGTGTATGACACACACTAACAATGAGAAACTATTGTAGTTTTGGCCCAGAGATAGCTAATACAGTGACCAAGAAAACAGAAGCTGAGCCACAAAACAGGCCTAGGCATATATGCCATCTTGACATATGACAAAGCTCACATTGCTGGGTAAATGGTTGGCTATTTAAAACAAGGTATGGGGGAAAATTATTTATTGGGAAAAATTTAAATTTCTAGCTCACACTTACAAAAATCAATTCCACGTAAAGACATTTAGTCTCATTAAATTTAAGATTTACTATTTAACAAACAATACCATGAAGGCAACAAAATACTTGGAATACATAATACATATAACAAAAGGACTAGTATACAGAATATAGAAAGGATGCCTATGAATCAGTAAGAAAAAAATGGCTAATCGCTAGAAGCAGGCATTTCACTTATAAGGAAATGCAATCAAACAATAAATACATAAAAAGAAATCAATCTCATTAGTTCTATCAAGTACAAATTAAAGCCAAAATGCACTAGTATTTTATATCCTTTAAATTGGAAAACAAATGAAAAGCAAAACAATGCATTAGTAAGGATTAATACATTCAAAGTTCTCATCTTCCACTGGTGGTCTTAAAGCCAACTACAACTTTGAACACGGAGAAATCACAAAAAATATGATGTTGTAAAAAAAAAGACAAGTCACAGAAAAATGTAGACCATATAAAGTTGTTTGTATAAAAATCAAAATTAAGCAGAACTAAACAATATATTATCAAAAAATACACACAAAATTAGTACAAAAAAAAATTAAAAACATGTAAATGATTAACACCAGATCAGGACTGTCATTCCCTGGAGAGGGTGAAGGTTCATGAGTGGTTAGTGTGGAGGAGATGGCTGTATTGGAACATACAGCAAGTTGGTAATGTTTCATTTCTTAAGCCAAGTGGTAGCGATATAGTGTTTATGTTATTATTATTCCTTAAGCTGAACATAAAAGTTAATGATGATTTATATATAATATATTTTACCCTTTAAAATTGTTCATATGTAGTGGAATTTCAAATTGAGTCTAAGACTCATTCTTTGCTGGGGCTAAGATAAGTTTCTACAAGTAAACTAATTTATAAGGAGCACTGAGGAGATCCTTGGGAAGTAATGCAATCCTAAAGAAAAGGGGCCAGGTATGTTGCCTTTATTACTGGGAAAAATTAGAAAATAAGGATAATAATAAATTAAGGATCAGTCCTTAATTTTGCAGAGGGCTGGAGCCCTTGTTAGAGAGAGGAGTACCAAAAAGTGTTAGGATATCCACAGGTATCTCATTTAATGCTTGTAAGAACTCTTTAAGGTAGGTAGAATTTTCTCCATTAGGGCAAAATGGGCTTGTCTTATGTTCCACAAGGAGATGGACTCAACGATGTAATTTGTCCTATGGTCATATCTTAGTCAACAGATCTGAGTTCTAATCCAGGTGCCCAGTACCTTTTCTCTTACCCTAGAATTTCTCAACTTCTGCACTATTGACATTTTGTGCTGGATATTTCTTTATTGTGAGGTCTGTCCCGTGCACTGTAGGATGTTAAGCTGCCTCTCTGGTCTCGACCCACTAGACACCAGTGGCACCTTGTCCCCCCACCTCTAGCTTGTGACAGCCAAAAATGTCTCCAGACATTACCAAATGTCCCTCGGACAGCAGAGACCCCCTTATCCCTCGCCCCTCACCCCCCAGTTGGCAATCACTGGCCTACACCATATTTCAAATGAGACCATGATTTTAAACGTGTATGCATACATCCTTATACATTCTTGTAATAGTGAGTTTCTAAAAGTAGTTTGTCTTATTAAGCTCTGAGCCTCCAGAGTTCACACCAAAATTACTTGTAGCACGTGCTTATCAATATTGAAAGTCTAAGTAAATGTGCATAGAGACACATATGGTGAGATATATTAACATTACAGCTATGAAAAGAAATACCAAATCACATCATTTTTAGATGCTGAGGTAGAAAGAGAGAGAGTCCTTTTTCTTTCTTGATTTCCATCTCAAAAATTTTAGATCAAATAAATCCAAGGCAGTTGTTGAAATAACTCCAGACAATATGAGGGCAATACTAAGGAAGTAAAAGTGGTGGCTGATGCATATATTTAATAAATCAGTAACTTTATTGTTTCTTGATTATTTGATTTATTAGAGCAGTAATCTTTTTCATACCAATCTGGAGGATTCTCCTATCTATACCTGTGTCACCCCATTAATTGATTCAAGGTGTCATAATTTGTTAACTTAAAAACTGGAAAATTTATTTACGTGATGCTCCATGAAAGGGGGGAATCAAGAGAACATATCTGGAAGTTGAGAATATAGTCTTTTATTTATTTAAAAATATGTTAGCCCTGGGGCTTCCCTGGTGGCGCAGTGGTTGAGAGTCCGCCTGCCGATGCAGGAGATACGGGCTCGTGCCCCGGTCTGGGAAGATCCCACATGCCGTGGAGCGGCTGGGCCCGTGAGCCATGGCTGCTGAGCCTGCGCGTCCGGAGCCTGTGCTCCGCAAAGGGAGAGGCCACAACAGTGAGAGGCCCGCGTACCAATAAATAAATAAATAAATATTTTAAAAATAAAAAATAAAAATAAAAATATGTTAGCCCCTATTTAATACCATGGGCTATACTAGATACAGGTAGAAATGTGATGAAGATGTTTCAAGATTAATGCAATGCTGCTTAGGAAACAGTGTTCAATCTATGGGTAGGAAAAATAGCAGAGTGAATTGGCTGGTTTTGTTCTGGAGGAAAAAGCTGCCTTCTTGGGAAATTACAATAGCATGCATGTGTTTTAAAGCCTAGAGGAAAAGAGACTTTAAAATCTGTTTATGATCTCCATCTCCACTGTGCTTAATTAAGACCTCAGTTTTGTCATCAAAAACAGAGGAAGTATTACTCTTCTATCTAGTCTCCACAGCAGACCAATTTTCATCCCACCAAAAGAAGTTTACAACTGAGAATGATATCAAACAACTGACAGTACTTTCATGCAGTGACTTCTCTTCCTATGAAAACATATCTTCAGTATGCTTTATCTATATTTCTAATTTATCAGTGTACACACCCACTTGGGTATGCACACACATACAGAGTTTTCTGCAGGAGTCAGAAAGATAAACTAAGCCTCTTATCTGAGGTTTTAAAAATAATAATAATTACCTTTATTCCCAGCATAAACTCAAACCAATGTTCCTATCTTATTCATAAGTGTGTAACTGTATTATCCACTTGACAAATTCGTAGTTTGTTACATAACCTTAATATCACCAACATGAAGGTATGTCTTCCCCCTTAAAAACATCAACATTCAAAGAAAATGAGATAAGTTCCCCACTCTCTCAATCTTCTAAAGATTGAAAACCTAGTCATAATGTCGAAAATTATCATGGATTCTTAATTGACAGTAACTTTATTTGAGCTGCATCTATTGATTTGGCAAACATACTTTTGAAAACTATAGTTCTATGAATGAAGTCATGTTTTAAGTACATTTACATTTTATTTTTCCTAACATCTACATATATTTGAAAAACAGTAACTATATGTGAAACATTCTGCTCATAGAAAATGCCTGGTGTGCAAAAGGAGTTCTCACTCTGAAGTTGTTTGCTTGTCAGTAAACACAAGATGGGGATTACTGAAAGAAATAAAGGACACACAAGGAGTTTTTCTCCCAGATCTTGGGAAACACAAAGTCAATCAGAGACAGAACCCATAGAGTCCTCAGAGACTCTCAAGGGTGTCAATTTCCTTGGCCATAAGCTTGGGACAATATTTGTCTTCAATACAAGGAAAGTTTGGTAAGTCAAATATTAATTGTTAACTAAAAATTGTCCCTTGCCATCTACCTCTACAGAGAAACAGCAGGAAAATTGATCTCCTTTGCCCTGCTAACACTTCTCTCTGCACCCTTTCCCCATCTCACTTTAGACCCAGGCATCCACTCCTCCCTTCCTAGGTGCCTTTGGAGTACCAGGTGCCAACTAAAAATTGTTGCTTGCCATCCGTTTCTACAAGGATGAAGCCACTAGCCACTGCAATCACTTTGACACACCCTGAAAAGAATTCCGGTGGAGATCAGGAATGGGGCACTCTGTGCTCTGAGAAAACTGGCAGAACAGGCCTTCAGATAATTAGATATTTTCAGGAGAAGATTTTATAAGCCCAATTTCTTGCATCTTCTCATATCTAGAAAAGCACTAAAATTATTAACAGAGACATCTGCACCTCATGACTATCTGCGACCTTCTTGTGACCAGCAGCAAACAAGACCAAAGGGTGCAATTGAGCTGCACAAGCAGGCAGCCCAAACTCTTATACCTGTCACTGTGACATTGCACCTCTCCCTCAGATTAGACCTGTGGCCACATGGGGTGTGTTCCTTATGACCAGCTGACAGAGGAGAGAAAAAGCCAAGCTTGGTTCATGGATGAGTTGGGTTGGTATGTGGATGCAAACTGAAAACAGACTGCCTGCCAGGGGCGGCCTTAATTGATGGAGGTGAGGGGAAATCTTTCTAACGGATAGTCCACCTGCCCATCTGCTTTTTGTGGATTCTAAGGGAATAGGGACCTTGTCTACCTCCCTTAACTCTGTTTTCCAAGTACTTAGAAGTTTACTGGCAGAGAAAGAGGTACTCAATAAATACTTGTTGAATGAATGAGTCAACTCAACAATATTCATTAAGCACATATTCAAACCCAGGAATATCATAAATATTTGGTGGCTTATTAATTAAGACTTTCATTGATTTTGTATATAGCACACCAACACAAAAACTAGGAAATGTGCAGAATCAGTTTTTAAAAAAAGCATTGTGTAGATCTTGAGTCTTTACTTGATTAGACAATTCATGCATAAATAACCAGGTTTGGAGAGGAAGCACAATGAAGGTGTCCAGATACAGAAGCATGGGGGAAAGGTGTGGATATGATTTGACACTATTTTCTCCTTATATTTCCATAATTCTAAAACTTTTTTTTAAAGTTTTTCATTTATTTTGAGGTAGATGCACATACTGCCCTTACACTTCTTTTGGAAGGAAAATTACTTTTCCCAGTCATTATTCCATTGGGTTATCCCAGTTTAACACAAGCATTTATAGATTCCTGCTGAAATGAATTGAATTTAGTTCAGTGAATGTGCAGAAAAGAAAATGCAACATGTAACCTAAATCAGATATTAGTCCGGGGGCTGATAAAATCCAATCAATTAGATTGTTTTATTTGTGGCAAATGTGTGCAATAGTTCATACCCTGCCCATAGGCTATAATATGGAAAATGTGCACACACATACGTAGAGTCCTGGTCCTTGCAAAACTTCTGCTCAAAATTCCGTATGTACAAATAGGACTCTGATCCAGCAATCATGCTGCTTGGTGTTTACCGCAATGAGTTGAAAACTTATGTCCACCCACATACCTGCACAAAGATGTTTATAGCAGCTTTATTAATTGTCACCAAAAGTTAAAAACAACCAGATGTCCTTCAGTAGGTGAATGGATAAATAAACATTCAAACTATGAAATATTATTCAATGCCAAAAAGAAATGAGCTTTCAAGATATGAAAAGACAGGAAGGAAACTTAAATGAATATTACCAAGTGAAAGAAGCCAATCTGAAAAGGCTACATACTGTATGAAAGCCAACTATATGACATTCTCAGAAAAGACAACACTATGGAGATAGTAAAAAGATCAGTGGTTGCCAGGACTTACAGTAGCAGAAGGGATGACTAGGCGGAGCACAGAGGATTTTTAGGGCAGTGAAACTATTTTGTATGGCACTATAATAGTGGATACTTGTTATTATAAATTTGTTAAAGTTCATACAGTGTACAACACCAAGAATGAATTCTAATATACACTGTAGACTTCGAGTAATAATGATGTGTCGATGTGGGTTCATCAAGTGTAACAAATGTTCAACTGTGATGCAGGACGGTGGCAGGAGGGAAGGCTATGAATGTCTGGGGGCGGGGACTATATGGGGATGCACTGTACTTTCAGCCCAATTTTTTCTAAAGCTAAAACCACTCTAAAATATAACATCTATTAAAATTTATAGAAAGAAAGTAAGCCAAAAAAAAAGTAATTTGCTATAGGGACACTTATGTTTCATGGGCAGGATGTTAGCTAGGCTTGATAAGGGGCTGGGCAGAAAATAAGAAAACTATTTGGAATGCAGGCAGGCATTCTCTTTTTTCCTTCCTCTTAGACCAATCCCTAGTCTATGCTTTTCTAAAAAAAAATAAACTAAAAAAAAAAAAAACTTAACATCTGTAACCCACACTGGTGGTTGCTTGCTCAGTGTCTATTCTCTGTATTCTCTGTCCTTTCCCCATTACTAACAGAACTCCAGTGTGCTCAGAGAAGCAATATGCCTAGCTTTCCCAGATACCTTTGCATCTTGGACATTGTCCAAGCTAATGAGATGTAAGCAGAAGCAGATATCACAGGGTGATGATCTCAGAAAGCTGTGAATGAAAAAAACTCTGACGGTGTGGACCTTTTTCATTTCTGCCTAGAATGAACCACCATGCAAGGAGATGGAGTAACTATCTTGTGGCCGAGAGGGTGACAGCCACATGCTAATGGTCGTGGAGCAGAAAACTAGAAGAATTATGGGTATTTTACCAGCCCAGGACTGCCTATCTCTGTACCTCTCACTATGTGGAAAAAAATTTTTAGAGTAAGCCAAAGTAGTTGGGTTTCTGTTTCATGCTTTCAACAAATCTCTAATTGATAAAACATCTATTAGCTCTTTCTTTCTGGGCAGATACACATTCTCTGTTGCTCTGGTCTCTGGAGAAAGATGGCTGCCCACGTATTTGCAGTTTATATTATCTCAGTTGGTGAGAATGGTCCAGACTGAACTAGAATCTCTCAGACTGCAGGTGAGCTTCATTAGAGAAAGAATCTGACGAGCCTGGCTGGTCCAAATAACTATGTGTAGAGGCAGGATAAGATCTATAAATATGGCTGCCCGGGCCCTAACACTGAAGGATTTCAGAGAAAAGAGTTCAACATAAAGGAAGAAGATAGTCTAACTGTGTGAATTGCTATCACTTTATTTAGATTCAGTGAACCACAGCAGCTGACTCTCTGATCACTTCTATTATGCATGCGCAGATACAATTGTGCCTGATGATTTAAGTTCTCCTTAGCAGGGAGAATTTCTGGGTGGAGAGAACTTTTCTGGAAGTTGAGTTGAGATCAGATACGTGTATAAGAGGGTCCTTGATCTGGCATCCATTTTTCATAATTTCTGTGTGTGTGTGTGTGTGTGTGTGTGTGTGTTTTCATTTATACATAAGTGGGAGCCAGATTCAGTCAGGACACTGTCTATACCATCTGTACCACCTATATGCAAGGACTGGAATATACTAGCAATAGGAGACATGGCGTCTGTCATTTCATACTTATAATTTACCTATGGAGGCAGGGTATACACATAAAAGTAATTAATATGGTAAATAAAGTTCCAGTTTCTCTGCCCCCAAAATATGATTTAGATCACAGTTGTTATAAGAGATCAGAGGAAAAAGAGAAGATGGTTCTTTGTCATTAAAATTTGTTTGAAAATGACAAATCAAGTTCTATCCCAAGGTGAAACATGTCTTATAATTAGACAAAAGAAAACTACATGTGATGGGTCTCCATTCAACCACAGAGTTAGTGTCTGAGAAGACACATCTAAACACAGATGTATAAAGGAGTGACTTGCCAAAATCTTCTGTAACACAGAGTGGAATGGAATCTGGTAGTCCACAACTATTTGACACCACTATAGTACCTGGACATAGACCTGATGGCCTAAACTTCCTTACGGCCTACAAATCTGTCAAAGGAAGTGACATCACATGTCAGATGCACTTCACAACCTCAGGGTCTCCTGGACTTATTCTGTGAGATATACTTTCTATCACTGGTGTTTACAGAAACATTATAGTACCGGCTACTCGACAGCTCATTTTTATATATTTTAAAGACACTTTCTTTTATAATCCCAAGACTGTAGTAAAAATTTTGCTAGAGATTCTGTAAGAATCATCATCTAAAACTTGCAATATCCTTCAGATTATTATATTCCCCATCCCTCAGTCATATTTAATTCACACATTCAGTCCATATTTGTTGTGTGCTTTTCAATACCAGGTGCAGTACAGGCACTAGGAACACAGAAGGGAATAAGACAAATAAGTATCCCTCGCTTTATGGAA
The DNA here is from genome assembly GCF_964165515.1 of Mesoplodon bidens. NCBI lineage: Eukaryota > Metazoa > Chordata > Mammalia > Artiodactyla > Ziphiidae > Mesoplodon > Mesoplodon bidens. The sequence continues at coordinate 80,520,411 of NC_138172.1, forward strand.
TTTACAGAGTACTGAGGAAGACTGATGTTAAATAGCTCCAAATGTAAAAAATGCTACAAGAGAAAACACATACAGACTATGATGGAGTGACCTAAAGCTAATCTCATGGGAGGAGAATGGTACCAAATATTTACACCCTTTCCCCATAATCCAAATTTAAAGTGTTAGATTATCAACCTTTGAAACTTATCTGTGGAAGGATAAGATCCGAAAATGCTAAATTCCAAGAGCACTTCCACTTTTTGGAACGGTAACTTGGGCCTTTGCCAGTATCACACCAAAAATAAATAAATAAGCAACGGGACCCATCTATATGCAGCCGTATCGAAAATTGTATTCCACATGTGACAACATATTATTAAAAGAGCAAAATCATAGCGTCCAACTGCCTGTTGAGATGCACAGCATCACTCTTTTCCCTGTAATGTTAGACTTTATTGCACTTGTCGGCAGCATATTCTATTTTAATATTTGATAAATAGATACAGAACGAATTGTTTCAAGCTACAATCCTGTACTGCTTCAGCTGTTCACCTCCTTTCTGAAGCAAACTCTCTATCCTCAAACGAATATCCCCCCTCCAAAAAGGAAAATCAATTTTATATGACTGTGGAAATGTGTTTATTTTTCTACCCTCAGGATTAAAAAAGCTGAGAAATGATTAATAATAATTTGTCTAGAAAGATAACACAGGCATTTTAGGGGGGTAGTGATTTAGCATCTTTAATTTTCATCAGTTCTAACATTTTATCATTAAAACTGCATGAATATATATAGAGAGAGAGATGAAAGAAAACGAGAAAGGTAGTAATACCTCCTGTCTCTTAGGCGGTATTTCCTATGTTTCAGATTTCTACGTGGTCTGACCCCATTTCAGTCAATTTTCCATAGCCTGCCTGTCTCACATCCGCTGAGAGAACACACCAGTGCTGTGTTTATGCTAATTTTATGCTCTCTGAGTTGTGTCTGTTATTCAAAGCAGTTGAAGCAGTTATTGCCAGTAATCTTATTTCTGTGGGAGCCCCAGGGCAGACGAGGCCTCAAAATCAGGCCTGCAGACTGAGGCAAAGCCATCACAGCCTGCTGGTAAATGGCAGCTCTTTTCCTCCGAATCTGATATCAGTTACTTCACAAACACAGTAATAAAATGAAACAAATCAGATTTTCAAGTAAATAAACCAGACTTCAGTGAGAAGCGACAATGGTCAGGGCAACAGGAGTTTAATAAGTGATACATAGGGGGAAATACAAAAGCACTACGCCTCTTCCTCTACCCTCTTTATTTTAAAGCAACCTCCCTGACACTGGAAACAGAAAGTTGCTTGAACCCAACAGCAAGAAGAGAGGAGGAGAATCAAGCAAAACCAGCAGTAAGGTCGATGTCGACTTTCTCTTTTCTAAAATCAAGCAACTGTACTGAAAATTGTATTATTTGCTATTGAAGAGTGGCTAGGGATGTGTAAACAAAAGATTCACAAAGACAAATGGACTTGTCTGTTCTCTTCACCCATAAAAACTAACAGCCTTTAAAAAACTCAACAAAATGGAAACAAAGGTAACCAGTGTAGTTTCCTGATGAAGGGATTTTCGTTCTCCGGTTAACACAGGGTAACAGGAGCGTTTTGATGCAGCAAAAGTGGTGACCGAGAAGGTCTCTTTGTCTCATCAAAGAATCACAGACTCACATTCATTTCTGGCAACTTCTTGTTTCCAATAGGTTGTTAACTGTGTTCATTCTTGGCTACTTCCCCACTCCACCCGCCTCCACTGTTAACACTCACTGGTTATAAACAACTAAAACAGCTGCCCTGCAACAAAAAATAAAATGAGGAGTGTCTAAATCTACATTAGCAGTATGACAGAATTCTTCCAGAAACCATGTGCCTTCTGACACTGGCTTCCTTCATTCAGCGTAATGGACTTGAGACCTTTCCGTAGTGCCTGTGTTAGAAGTTGGCTCCTTTTTGTCCTGAGCAGTATTCCGTTGTATGAATGTACAACATAGTTTGTTTATTCATTCACGGAAGGACATTTTTTTCCCCCAATTTAGGGCATTTAAAGCTTTTTTTTTTTTTTTTTAGATACATTTGTTTATTTATTTATTTAGTTTTGGCTGCATTGGGTCTTCGTTGCTGCGCGCAGGCGGGGGCTACTCTTCGTTGTGGTGCGCGGGCTTCTCATTGCAGTGGCTTCTCCTGTTGCGGAGCACGGGCTCTAGGCGTTCAGGATCCGTAGTTGTGGCTGGAAGGCTCTAGAGCGCAGGCTCAGTAGTTGTGATACACAGGCTTCATTGCTCCGTGGCATGTGGGATCTTCCTGGGCCAGGGCTCGAACCCGTGTCCCCTGCATCGGCAGGCGGACTTTCAACCACTGCACCACCAGGGAAGCCTTAGAGTTTTTTATAGAGCAACTTTTAAAATTTTTGATGAAGTCAAATTTATCAGTATTTTCTTTGATGAATTGTGATTTTATGTCATGGCTAAGAAATAGTCCTCTAATCTAAGTCATTAAGATTTTCTCTTAAGTTTTCTTCCACAAATATTATAGGTTACATTTCACTTTTAGGTCCATAATCCATTTTGAGTTACATTTTGTAAAAAGTCAGTTTACTTTTTTCCACCTTTGGATGACTAATTATGCCACTATAATTTGTTGAAACCAGTTGGGTGTGGAGGAGTCTTCTTAAGGAAATTTTAAACAATAAATTCAATTTTATCAATTATTATAGGACAGGCAGGCTATCTTTTTTATCTTGGTTATGTTTTTTTCAATATTTTTCTGTTGTTCAGATTAGATCATTTCTACTGATGTATGTATCTTCAAGTTCACTAACTCCTTTGTCATATCCATTCTCCTGTGGAGCACTTTGAGTGAGTTTTATCTTGGTTATTGCATTTTTACAATACAATATTTAGGGAGGGACCAGGCTGCTAACTATGAAAGTGACTTTTATGGGATCACTTGGAGAACTTGAAATACATGCCCTCTTGGGTAACATTGAGGATCGGTGCCTGATTCATGCCACGGAGAGCTACAGTGGCATATGTCAACATCAGAATTGGCTTGCATTTGCAAAGTTTGGCAAAGTATGCATCAGTACTTCCTATGGTCCAGAGGTTGGCCACATGGAAGAGAGAGCCAGCTTGGAGCTTTTTAGTTCTATTCTTCCAAGGGTGAATACATTTTAACAGAGAGTCTGTGTAGTGTGAATTTATGGAAAAGTAGGCACTGAAGAGGGAGTTGGGAGTCCCAGGGAATACATTACCCATGAGAAGAGAAATGTAATTAAGAGGAGGTTTCCCAAAGCAGAGGACTCTGAGGACCCAAGGAACATCCCTTTGTTAAGAACTGTGAAAGGTCTGAGATTTTGCTTTTTTGCAAGCTGGGGAGTTCACTTCCCACAGTTTCATGGATGCTGGCAGAGGATACAAGACTCCTGCATCAGAAACCAAGGGCTTTATTACTCACATCACTAGCAATACCCAGAAAAATCAGCATTTTCTTGCACTAGTTCCCTAAGCCCCAGTTTCTACAGGGAATTGCAGAAAGGGTCAGATGACACCTACCTGAACAATGGGTTGCATTACAGAAGAGAAGCCCTGAGCTCAAGGAATCTAAATCTTTTATACTGGAAAGTACACATGACTATCTTTTTCTCTGGAGGGAGACCCTATTCCTATCTTCTGAGGCTATACGCTATACAAACACCCTGAAAAAGATAGTCTAGAACAAAAGCAATCAGTGCCTCTACTCATGAGATGTCCAGAAACGGAAGAGACCCACCAACAACTGTCTTCCAACACCACAAAAAAATCAGCTTTGAAAATCTGCTCAGAAAGAGTGGCCCAGGGAGGGTAAACGTCAACTTCCAATAATACCTATCACTTGGCCAATACGTATTTTCTTGTCTTTTTTTCAAAGTGCAACTCAGCAGCTAGAGCAGGAAGCCGTGAGCAGAATAAGAAAGCAGAAGCCAAGCACACAAGGCAAACTGTCCACACGTACAAGTCAGCAGGCGGTGGAGAGACTCTTACTTTCCCATGAAGCTGAAGTGTTTACTGCTATCTTGAATGGAACACCTTTTCTTTTTAATAAAACTACATTTTTGTATCACAAAGTACACAGAACTATCTAGTATAAGTGGAAGGACAGGAAACTCATGTGGTCTCCTGAGTTTTCATCTAGTGGCAGGAGAAAGGTTTTCTCGAGCCTATAAAGTACAAAAAGGTGGTGAAAGAGAAATATGTGTTACATTTTGATTATTACCACTTTCCATGTTGTTCTATTTATTGGTTACAATAATAATGATGACTACCCTTTACTGAATGTTTTCACCCTCTAAGGCACGTTCTTTTTCTTTTGCATAGATTAACTTTTATAAACAACCCACATGGTGGTGGCCACTATTATGCCCATTTAACAGAAGAAAAAAGTAAGGCATAGGGAAGTTAAGCAACTTGCCCAAGGTTGCAGAGCTCATAAGTTGTGAAGATTCAAACCCCAATATCTGACTCCAGAGCCTCCCTTTCTAAACTGACTTATGGCACCTCCCTGTGTGAAGCTAAGCATCTGTGTAAAAAAAAAAAAAGTGAAGAAGATGGGGAGGGAGAGATGCTACTTTATGGTTGAAATCCGTATATAATTTTAGAAATACACTAATGATTTTTGAAAGCCACCACTAAACCTTTGTGAGTGGATAAGCAGAAGGCATACTCATCATGGATTTTTAAATTATCCTTTTGTTTCTCTGTGGAGTTTAATAATTTAATCTATTTAGATTTTATTCTTTATCTCTAATACAAGGGTATTAAATGGGGGAAAATTCTTAAGTTCCTTACGATTCTTTAAGTGCAACCTATGCAGGCAAATCAAGACCCCTATGACCTCAAAACTTTATAGGCAAAGGGAGAGAAATGTACTTAGATAAATATGGCAGAAATAGAGAAAGTGTGCAGCTACATAAAGAGATGGTATATATAGATTATTTTGTAGAATGAGGAAGTTGGCGCAGTTTCAAGAAAGAATAAAATATACTTTAGTCAAGATATGATCTTGTGAGAGAGACCTTCAAGGTGGCGGAGGAGTAAGACGTGGATATCACCTTCCTTCCCACAAATACATCAGAAATACATCTACATGTGGAACAGCTCCTACAGAACACCTACTGAACGCTGGCAGAAGACCTCAGACTTCCCCAAAGGCAAGAAACTTGCCATGTACCTGGATAGGGCAAAAGAAAAAAGAAAAACAGAGACAAAAGAATAGGGAAGGGACCTGCACCTGTGGGAGGGAGCTGTGAAGGAGGAAAAGTTTCCAGATACTAGGAGCCCCTTCACTGGCAGAGACAGGCGGGTGGGCAGGGGGGAAGCTTCAGAGCCACGGAGGAGAGCGCAGCAACAGAGGTGCAAAGGGCAAAGCAGAGAGATTCCCGCACAGATGATCGGTGCCGATCAGCACTCACCAGCCTGAGAGGCTTGTCTGCTCACCCACTGGGGCGGGCGGGGCTGGGAGCTGAGGCTCGGGCTTCGGTCAGAGCGCAGGGAGAGGACTGGGGTTGGTGGCGTGAACACAGCCTGAAGGGGTTAGTGCACCACGGCTAGCCAGGAGGGAGTCCGGGAAAAGTCTGGACCTGCTGAAGAGGCAAGAGACCATTGTTGTGGGGTGCGTGAGGAGAGGGGATTCAGAGCACCGCCTAAACAAGCTCCAGAGATGGGTGCAAGCTGCGGCTATCATCGCGGACCCCAGAGACCGGCGTGAGACACTAAGGCTGCTGCTGTGGCCACCAAGAAGCCTGTGTGCGAGCACAGGTCACTATCCACACCTCCCCTCCCGGGGGCCTGCGCAGCCAGCTACTGCCAGGGTCCCGTGATCCAGGGATAACTTCCCCAGGAGAACACACAGCGCGCCTCAGGCTGGTGCAACGTCATGCTGACCTCTGCCGCTTCAGGCTCGCCCCACATTCTGTACCTCCCCCCCGTCCCTCCCGCCTGGGTGAGCCAGAGCCCCCTAATCAGCTGCTCCTTTAACCCCATCCTGTCCAGGTGGGAACAGATGTCCTCAGGCGACCTACACGCAGAGGTGGGGCCAAATCCAAAGCTGAACCCCAGGAGCTGTGGGAACAAAGGAGAGAAAGGGAAATCTCTCCCACCAGCCTCAGGAGCAGCAGATTAAATCTCCATAATCAACTTGATGTACCCTGCATCTGTGGAATACCTGAATAAACAACGAATCATCCCAAAATTGAGGCGGTAGTCTTCAAGAGCAACTGTAGATTGGGGTTTGCTTTCTGTATCTAATTTGTTTTTGGTTTTATGTTTATCTTAGTTTAGTATTTAGAGCTTATTATCATTGGGAGATTTGTTTATTGATTTGATTGCTCTCTTCCTTTTTTGTTGCTGTTGTATATATTTTTTTCCTCTTACTCCTATTGTGAGTGTGTACGTGTATGCTTCTTTGAGTGATTTTGTCTGTATAGATTTGCTTTTACCATTTGTCCTAGGGTTCTGTCTGTCTGTTATTTGGTTTTTGTTTTTTTCTTAGTATAGGTTTTAGTGCTTGTTATGATTGATGGATTTGTTTATTGGTTTGGTTGCTCTCTTCTTTCATTCTTTCTTTTTTTAATGACTTTTAAATTTTTAATAATTGTTTTAATAACTTTATTTTATTTTATTATTTTTTTCTTTCTTTCCTTTTTTTTCTCCCTTTTCTTCTGAGCCATGTGGCTGACAGGGCCTTGGTGCTCCAGCCAGGTGTCAGCCCTGTGCCTCTGAGGTGGGAGAGCCGAATTCAGGACATTGGTCCACCAGAGACCTCCTGGCTCCATGTAATATCAAACAGCAGAAGCTCTCCCAGAGACCTCCATCTCAACGCCAAGACCCAGTTCCACTCAATGACCAGCAAGCTACAGTGCTGGACACCCTATGCCAAACAACTAGCAAGACAGGAACACAACCCCACCCACTAGCAGAGAGGCTGCATAAAATCATAATAAGGCCACAGACACCCCAAAACACAAGACATGGACCTGCCCACCAGAAAGACAAGATCCAGCTTCATCCACCAGAACACAGACACTAGTCCCCTCCACCAGGAAAACTACAGAACCCACTGAACCAACCTTAGCCACTGGGGGCAGACACAAAAAACAATGGGAACTATGAACCTGCAGCGTGTGAAAAGGAGACCCCAAACACAGTAGGTCAAGCAAAATGACAATAAAAAGAAACGCACAGCAGATAAAGGAGCAAGGTAAAAACCCACCAGACCTAACAAATGAAGAGGAAATAGGCAGTCTACCTGAAAAAGAATTCAGAGTAATGATAGTAAGATGATCCAAAATCTTGGAAATAGAATGGAGAAATTCCAAGAAACGTTTAACAAGGACCTAGAAGAATTAAAGAGCAAACAAACAATCATGAACAACACAATAAATGAAATTAAAACTTCTCTAGAAGGAATCAGTAGCAGAATAACTGAGGCAGAAGAATGAATAAGTGATCTGGAAGATAAAATAGTGGAAATAACTACAGCAGAGCAGAATAAAGAAAAAAGAATGAAAAGAATTGAGGACAGTCTCAGAGACCTCTGGGACAATATTAAATGCACCAACATTCGAATTATAGGGGGTCCCAGAAGAAGAAGAGAAAAAGAAAGGAACTGAGAAAATATTTGAAGAGATTATAGTTGAAAACTTCCCTAATATGGGAAAGGAAACGTTAATCAAGTCCAGGAAGCACAGAGAGTCCCATACAGGATAAATCCAAGGAGAAACAAGCCAAGACACATATTAATCAAACTATCAAAAATTAAATACTAAGAAAAAATATTAAAAGCAGCAAGGGAAAAACAACAAATAACATACAAGGGAATCCCCATAAGGTTAACAGCTGATCTTTCAGCAGAAACTCTGCAAGACAGAAGGGAGCAGCAGGACATATTTAAAGCGATGAAAGGCAAAAACTTACAACTAAGATTACTCTACTGAACATGGATCTCATTCAGGTTCGATGGAGAAATTAAAATCCTCACAGACAAGCAAAAGCTAAGAGAATTCAGCACAACCAAACCAGCTTTACAACAAATGCTAAAGGAACTTCTCTAGGCAGGAAACGCAAGAGAAGGAAAAGAACTACAAAAACAAACCCAAAACAATTAAGAAAATGGGAATAGGAACATACATATCGATAATTACCTTAAATGTAAATGGATTAACTGCTCCAACCAAAAGACACAGACTGGCTGAATGGATACAAAAACAAGACCCATATATATGCTGTCTACAAGAGACCCACTTCAGACCTAGGGACACATACAGACTGAAAGTGAGGGGATGGAAAAAGATGTTCCATGCAAATGGAAATCAAAAGAAAGCTGGAGGAGCAATTCTCATATCAGACAAAATAAACTTTACAACAAAGACTATTACAAGAGACAAAGAAGGACACTACATAATGATCAAGGGATCAATCCAAGAAGAAGATATAACAATTGTAAATATTTTTGCACCCAATATAGGAGCACCTCAATATATAAGGCAAACACTAACAGCCATAAAAAGGGAAATCGACAGTAACACAATCATAGTAGGGGACTTTAACACCCCACTTTCACGAATGGACAGATCATCCAAAATGAAAATAAATAAGGAAACACAAGCTTTAAATGATACAATAAACAAGATGCACTTAATTGATATTTATAACACATTCCATCCAAAAACAACACAATACAGTTTCTTCTCAAGTGCTCATGGAACATTCTCCAGGATAGATCATATCTTGGATCACAAATCAAGCCTTGGTAAATGTACGAAAATCGAAATTGTATCAAGTAACTTTTCCCACCACAACGCTATGAGACTAGATATCAATTACAGGAAAAATTCTGTAAAAACTACAGACACATGGAGGCTAAACAATACATTACATAAGAACCAAGAGATCACTGAAGAAATCAAAGAGAAAATCAAAAAATACCTAGAAACAAATGACAATGAAAACACGATCACCCAAAACCTATGGGGTGCAGCACTTCTAAGAGGGAAGTTTATAGCAATACAATCCTACCTTAAGAAACAAGAAACATCTCAAATAAACAACCTAACCGTACACCTAAAGCAATTAGAGAAAGAAGAACAAAAAAACCCCCCAAAGTTAGCGGAAGGAAAGAAATCATAAAGATCAGATCAGAAATGAATGAAAAAGAAATGAAGGAAACGATAGCAAAGATCAATAAAACTAAAAGCTGGTTCTTTGAGAAGATAAACAGAATTGGTAAACCATTAGCCAGACTCATCAAGAAAAAAAGGGAGAAGACTGAAATCAATAGAATTAGAAATGAAAAAGGAGAAGTAACAGCTGACACTGCAGAAATACAAAGGATCATGAGAGATTACTACAAGCAACTCTATGCCAATAAAATGGACAACCTGGAAGAAATGGACAAATTCTTAGAGAGGCACAACCTTCCGAGACTGAACCAGGAAGAAATAGAAAATATGAACAGACCAATCACAAGCCCTGAAATTGAAACTGTGATTAAGAATCTTCCAACAAACAAAAGCCCAGGACCAGATAGCTTCACAGGCGAATTCTATCAAACATTTAGAGAAGAGCTAACACCTATCCTTCTCAAACTCTTCCAAAATATAGCAGAGGGAGGAACACTCTCAAACTCATTCTACGAGGTCACCATCACCCTGATACCAAACCCAGACAAAGATGTCACAGAAAAAGAAAACTGCAGACGAATATCACTGATGAACCTAGACACAAAAATCCTCAACAAAATGCGAGTAAACAGAATCCCACAGCACATTAAAAGGATCATACACCATGATCAAGTGGAGTTTATCCCAGGAATGCAAGAATTCTTCAATATATGCAAATCAATCAATGTGATAAACCATATTAACAAATTGAAGGAGAAAAACCATATGATCATCTCAATAGATGCAGAGAAAGCTTTGGACAAAATTCAACACCGATTTATGATAAAAACCCTCCAGAAAGTAGGCATAGAGGGAACTTACCTCAACATAATAAAGGCCATATATGACAAACCCACAGCCAACATCGTCCTCAATGGTGAAAAACTGAAACCATTCTCACTAAGATCAGGAACAAGACAAGGTTGCCCACTCTCACCACTATTATTCAACATAGTTTTGGAAGTTTTAGTCACAGCAATCAGAGAAGAAAAAGAAATTAATGGAATCCTAATCAGAAAAGAAGAAGTAAAGCTGTCACTGTTTGCAGATGACATGATACTATACATAGAGAATCCTAAAGATGCTACCAGAAAACTACTAAAGCTAATCAATGAATCTGGTAAAGTAGCAGGATACAAAATTAATGCACAGAAATCTCTTGCATTCCTATACATTAATGATGAAAAATCTGAAAGTGAAATTAAGAAAACACTCCCATTTACCATTGTAACAAAAAGAATAAAATACCTAAGAATAAACCTACCTAGGGAGACAAAAGACCTGTATGCAGAAAACTATAAGACACTGATGAAAGAAATTAAAGATGATACAAATAGCTGGAGAGATATACCATGTCCTTGAATTCGAAGAATCAATATTGTGAAAATGGCTATACTTCGCAAAGCAATCCACAGATTCAGTGCACTTCCTGTCAAACTACCACAGGCATTTTTCACAGAACTAGAACAAAAAAGTTCACAATTTGTATGGAAACACAAAAGACCCCGAATAGCCAAAGCAATCTTGAGAAAGAAAAACAGAGCTGGAGGAATCAGGCTCCCAGACTTCAGACTGTACTAAAAAGGTACAGTAATCAAGACAGTATGGTACTGGCACAAAAACGGAAAAATAGATCAATGGAACAGGATAGACAGCCCAGAGATAAACCCACTCACATATGGTCACCTTATCTTTGATAAAGGAGGCAAGAATACACAATGGAGAAAAGACAGTCTCTTCAATAAGTGGTGCTGGGAAAACAGGACAGTTACATGTAAAGGATGAAATTAGAACACTTCCTAACACCATACACAAAAATAAACTCAAAATAGATTAAAGACCTAAACGTAAGGCCAGACACTATAAAACTCTTAGAGGAAAACATAGGCAGAAAACTCTATGACATAAATCACAGCAAGATCCTTTATGACCCACCTCCTAGAGAAATGGAAAAATAAACTAATGGGACCTAATGAAACTTAAAAGCTTTTGCACAGCAAAGGAAACCATAAACAAGACAAAAAGTCAACCCTCAGAATGGGAGAAAATATTTGCAAATGAAGCAACGGACAAAGGATTAATCCCCAAAATTTATAAGCAGCTCATGCAGTTCAATATCAAAAAATCAAACAACCCAATCCAAAAATGGGCAGAAGACCTAAATAGACATTTCTGTAAAGAAGATATACAGATTGCCAACAAACACATGAAAGAATGGTCAATATCACTAATCATTAGAGAAATGCAAATCAAAACTACAATGAGATATCATCTCACAACAGTCAGATTGGTCATCATCAAAAATTTACAAACAATAAATGCTGGAGAGGGTGTGGAGAAAAGGGAACCCTCATACACTGTTGGTGGGAATGTAAGTTGATACAGCCACTATGGAGAACAGTATGGAGGTTCCTTAAAAAACTAAAAATAGGAGCTTCCCTGGTGGCGCAGTGGTTGAGAGTCTGCCTGCCGATGGAGGGGACACGAGTTCTTGCCCCGGTCCGGTAAGATCCCACATGCCACGGAGTGGCTGAGCCTGTAAGCCACGGCCGCTGAGCCTGCGTGTCCGGAGCCTGTGCTCCGCAATGGGAGAGGCCACAACAGTGAGAGGCCCGCATAGCACACACACACAAAAACAACTAAAAATGGAACTACCATACAACCCAGCAATCCCACTACTGGTCATATACCCTGAGAAAAACATAATTCAAAAAGAGTCATGTACCACAATGTTCATTGCAGCACTATTTACAATAGCCAGGATATGGAAGCAATCTAAGGGTCCATCGACAGATGAATGGATAAAGAAGATGTGGCACATATATACAATGGAATGTTACTCAGCCATAAAAAGAAACAAAATTGAGTTATTTGTAGTAAGGTGAATGGACCTAGAGTCTGTCATACAGAGTGAAGTAAGTCAGAGAGAGAAAGACAAATACTGTATGCTGACACATATATATGGAATTTAAGAAAAAAAATGTCATGAAGAACATAGGGGTAAGACAGGAATAAAGACACAGACCTACTAAAGAATGGACTTGAGGATATGGGGAGGGGAAAGGGTAAGCTGTGACAAAGCGAAAGAGCGGCATGGACATATATACCCTACCAAACGTAAGGTAGATAGCTAGTGGGAAGCAGCCGCATAGCACAGGGAGATCAGCTCGGTGCTTTGTGACCACCTGGAGGGGTGGGATAGGGAGGGTGGGAGGGAGATTCAAGAGGGAAGAGATATGGGGATATATGTATATGTATAACTGATTCACTTTGTTATAAAGCAGAAACTAACACACCATTGTAAAGCAATTATACTCCAATAAAGATGTTAAAAAAAAAACTTCACATTGGATAATGTGGAATTAATAATAGACTATCTAATAAATAGGATTGGTTTTTACAGTGGATCAGTGTAGATATTGTGATTTACAAAGCTTTTAAAATTCATTATTATGATTATTTCTCTTTATAGGATATAAAATGGTACACTGTACTTTTTAAGAATATACTTTCCTAAGGCTATTTGTATGGCACTATATACTCAACAAAAATGCCTGTATTCAAAAGAAACTATAAACTATCTGGTATCCTACCAGAAAGGCAGCAAAATGAATATCAGGTGAATAATCATCATAATATTGTTTCTAAGATGTATGGCCTTTAGTTAACTTTACTGCCTTCCTCATCTGACAAATGGAAATCAAACTATTTCATCACTATGTTTTCTTCATTGTAAAATATGTTTATCACTACAAAGTGTAATTATTATTTTTACAGTTATCAGTACAAAGCAGTATTTTTCAAGAAAACGATACACTTGTCAATTTGCCTTTAACTTGAATATTCTATTTCAAAAAACTTAATAAGTTTTTCAGTATTTATATAAACATTTAGAAAGAGTAACAAGATAAAAAGAATCACGGGCAATCTAATTATTACCAGCAGCTGTAACCTGTTGCATTCAATGCGGGGACTACAATCTAGGCTACTTTAACCAAATGTTCAAGCGTTTAAAATGCTTCTTTTCTCTGTTCTTGTGATTCAAAAGGAAATTACAGAGTGAAAGCCTTATGCAGGACACAAATGTGTTTTCTACCACATAGAAAAAAATCTTAATCCATCTCCAGGTAGCTTTGACACTTTTGAATTATGAGTCCCCTTAGTTCTCAAAAATGAATTCTATCTCCTAGAAGTGGAGATGTCAAGTATTTCATACCATGTGGTCTCTTTTTTTCTCTGCTCTATTATATATCACTTTTAAGAAGATGCCATTGCAGTTTGTCATACTGCACAGTGATTGGAATAAATTGTTATGGTGTTTCATGGGACAATAATCTCCTTTTAACCAAACATGATCAATGAAAAGTTGAAATTTGGGCTGATGTTTTATTTTAAAATCACCGTATACTTGATTTAAAAACCACAATTTCAAATAGCAAGTTGTCACAATTCATTTAGATGATTCTATTCATATACACATATACAATTTACAATGTGCTTCTTACAACAATATTTCATGAAGCGAGATATTCCTCTAATGAAAAAGAAATCAAGGGACTTCCCTGGTGACGCAGTGCTTAAGAATCCACCTGCCAATGCAGGGGACACAGGTTAGAGCCCTGGTCCGGGAAGATCCCACACTCTGCGGAACAACTAAGCCCGTGTGCCACAACTACTGAGCCTGCGCTCTAGAGCCCACGAGCCACAACTACTGAGCCCTCGAGCCACAACTACTGAAGCCCACACGCCTAGAGCCCGTGCTCTGCAACAAGAGAAGCCACCACAATGAGAAGCCCGTGCACTGCAATGAAGAGTAGCCCCGGCTCGTCACAACTAGAGAAAGCCTGAGCGTAGCAGTGAAGACCCAATGCAGCCAAACATAAATAATAAATTAATTAATTAATTAATTAATTAATTTTTTAAAAAAGAGGTCAAGCTCTATTTCCTTCTCAAGTTGCAATACATTGTGTCTTTGCCCCTAAATATATCCCTTAAATAAGCTTACTTATAGCCTTTGAGTGGTAAATGGACAAAGCTTCTTACAAAAGGTTCTGTGTATTACAAATGATACTCCATTCTCTTTAATAGAATTTTCTTCATTCATACAATGGGAAAGGGGTGAAAGCAGAAAGAGGTTAGAAGATGTGGTGTAAGGAGAGAAAATTATAAGAAAGAGAAATAATTAAGACTTCCACAGTTTGTTTTCTTATAGAAAATGCAAACGACATGGGACAACACCATGAGAAAATTTGTCTTCCTTTGTTTTAATTGAAATTAATTGTGATTTATTTTTCTGGTGGTCATTGGGTGGAGGAAGCTTAATGCTTTGCTCTATAGAATTGGAGAATTAATACTGTTCCTTTCTGGTTCCCTATAACATTGCCAAGTGTCTGATAATGAAAGTGTTTTGTATGGTGACTTTTTCTGTTTCTTCCCTCGTTCCTTAAAATAAAGTTTATTGCCTTTCCTGACCATAATAAGGAGAAAAACATATATTATTGAATTTATTTTTTTAAAAAAAGAAACCCCAAATGTTGTATGTTCAACATACAACATATGTGAGCCTCCCCTCACATAGAGGCTTGGGAAGAATTTAGTGCTAAATAAATGCTGCCTCAAACCAGGCAAGATAAAACATAAATCATTGCATTAAAACCTCTAACAAGTCTATCTGCTTTTTGAAATGACTGGGAGATGAAAGCGAGGAGTCTCATTTAAGAAGGCCCAGCGGATCAGTTCTGCATTTATATAGCTGTTATCAAAAGCAATTCATTTGGAGATCAAATAGACTGACAGATAGGACAAGCAGGGGATCACCACTGCCTTCAGGCAGCCCAAAGCTGGGACGACTCCCTAGCACCATCACTAATATTGAGTCTAGTCAATGCTCGTGTTATTACCACTTCCACCCTCTGCCAACTGCACAGTAAAGCACACTTCTTCCATCCCATCTGAGCCAAGACACTGCAGAGGGGAGAGCAATGAGAATAACATTTCCCCAGCTGGGTCTGGTGGAAAACCCCTCTGCTGTACCACAATGAGAAGACTGTGTTCATCCTAATTTTGGACCAGGGTGACCAAGGTGATGAGGAATAAAAGCAGGAAGTTGTAGAGGCTTGCCAAGGGACCTCAGGTTGCATGACCCCTCCATGGTTGGCATATTCCCCAGGACCTCACCACGCTGCAGCTGGGTCCTCTTCAGCTGACTCTCCCACGAGGGAACAAGGGGGAGGCAAGCCAGTACCAAGTGAATTTGTGCAGGTGGGCACCTCCCAGGCTAGCGGTGGGGAGGGGTGTTTATCAGTGCAGAGGCTGGGGTCTCTAGTCCTTTTTAAATAGAACTTGTTGGATTTTTATCTGATTACAAGGTAACTTGTTAATGGTTGAAATTCTGAATAAAACAAAAACAAAGAAGAGAATGTAAAATACAAATAAAACCATCTTTCAGAGATAACTCTTGTTAACACGTGTACATACATATAAAAATATGGGCATAAGACAGACATACAAATGTATGTGAGATCATGCTCTATTTGTACCCTATATGTTTGACTTAGTAGTGAAGAATAAGGATTTCTTATGTAATTACTATATGAAAACATAATTTTTAATGAATCAAAGTCTATTAATTATATGGTTGTATCAATTTAATTATCTCATTTACTTAGTTTTAATTTAATTATTTCTCTTTTGTCAGTAGTTTGGGGAATTGGTTGTTATTGTTTTGGCATATAAGTGCAGTGTATATTCCAATGAATTATTTAGGTAAAACTTTTATTTTTGAATCACTTAGACAAATATATACATTTTAAAGTCCTTTGATAATGATCAAATTGCCCTCTATAAAGTTTATACCAACTGACAGCCACCCCACACGGGAACACTTATTAGGCAGTATTTTTGCCAACACCAAGAGTATTCCCATCTACTGGATATTACATATTCTTTAAGTATTTGCCAATTGGATAAATGAAATATGGAGTCACCTTGTTGTTTGAATTTGCACCATTTGATCACATTGAAATGAGCCTTTTTATATGTTTATTTTTGTTTGTATTTTTTCTTTTGTAACCAGCATGTTTACCAGTTTAGTTAGGGGTGGGGTTTGGCCACAGTCATCTTTTCCTAAATAATTTTAAGAGGTCTTTATTTATTAAGTATATTAATCTTCCTTGTCTTTGTTACAAATATTTTTATCCAGTGACCAGAGCTTTGAGGTAGCATTAAATTAAAGATCTAAAAGTCGTGTGATAGTGAAATAGACACATTATTGACTTTAAGGTATAGTATCTCTACCAAAGGTTTATGAAACATCATGTGATTATATAAACCTTAGGTTTTAAAACAGTACTATATGTGGTATATGCATAAAGTACTTGTTTTTAACTCACATTATCCAGGAGCAGATAAGGGGGAAAAATATTATTGTAAGCTCCTCCTAAACTTGTTTTACACTTAAAACTTCAACCATTTTGGCATAGAATTTTGGGGGAAAATGGCTAGAAAGCTAGCCAATGCCATGAAAATGAACCCAGAATAACTTTCCTTCTGTAGTACTTAAGGAACTATTTGTTGATTGATCAATCAACACATATTTATTGAGCAGCTATTCTCCTCCTCTTTGCCTAAGAGCATCATAAATATTTAGAAATATTTATTTACAAATGTGCTGAAAGCACAGATCTTGACTTAAGTCTGATTTAGGAAAACAGTTTTCCCATACTCATTCATTCCACATCCACATCCACTCTGTTACTAAGTCACTGTATTAGGAGTGTGGTGGAGAATTCACAGATATAGGAGACACGGTCCCTGCTGTCACTATGTTTATAACCTGGTTGGGGAAACAGACATATTCTCTAAAATGTCAACAGCCACTCCTCACCTGGGTATGGCCTTGTATTGTAAGGAAGGCAGTGTAGACAATCTCCAGGCAAGGGAAAGCTCACTGGGGCATGAGAGACCAGAGGTAGACCCTGTCTGGGCCCCAAAGAATGTATAGGACATGAATTGTGGAAGGAAAGGAAAGGAAAATTGTACGTATAAAGAAAAAGGTAAATATTCTTTCTTGGATTTCTTGAGCATTAAAACATACCACTTTTGCCTCAAGATCCAATAGGCCCAATTACTTTGATCTTTGTGTCTGTGGCCCCATTCCTGAAGCTCCTATAACCCCATCCCAGCAGCACTGAGAGGGGGCCTTAGAAAGGACTGGACAGAAGTGGACAGAAGGGCTTCATTCTATGACCTCTCCATTCTCACTACAACAGGGACCACAAAGGTATGTGATGCTGGTGGTTACCACCATGCAGTGCTCCATCCCCAGTTCCCAAATTATATGCTCAGCTGCGTGGAGGGATAGGGTTTGTCATCACTATAGCTTTTCCCTCCTACAGAGCCAACCTCACCATAGACATAAATAACCAGAAAGAGTATTATTTGTAGGAGACTGAATAATGACCTCTCAAAAGCTATCCTCATCCTAATCCCTGGGACTGTGAATGTACCTTACATAGCAAAAGGGACTTCCAGATGTGGTTAAATTAAAGATCGGGTAATGAGGAGGTTATCTAGGATTACCCAGATGGGCCCTAAATGTAATTGCAGGGGTCCTTAGAGAGGCGGGAGATCAGAAAAACATTAGATGTGAATCAAGAATCCGAAGTGAAGGAGACATTGGAGATGCGTTTTGAAGATGGAAGAAGGTCCACAAGTCAAGGAATACAGGCAGCCATGAGGAGATGAAAAAGGCAAGGAAACAGATTCTCTCCTAGAATCCCAAGAAGGAATCAACTTTGAGAGCATTTTTATTTCAGCTCATTGAAACTGATTTCAGACTTCTGACATCCAAAACTTTAAGAGAATAAATTTGTGGTGTTTTTAAGGCAGGAAGTTTGTGGTAATAGCAGCAATAGGACACTAGTATCAATACGTTATTTGAAGGACCTCTCCTAAAATAGCCTTCTCCACTTACTGGAATTCAATCTTCAGATCTATTCCTTTAAGCCATGCCTTGAGAAATCTGTTAAAGTGAAAATACCATAGGAGGTGTGATATAACTAACATTAAAACACTAGTGTGAATTATTCTATGAAACTATCTAGAAATTCCAGACAAAATGGGTCACTGGCTAGGTAAGTTTGATGGAAGGATATAGAAATGATAGGTCCAGAGCTTGAAATACATATGGTATGAGCTGGTTTGAGTAGCAAAGGTGTGGAGACCAAGATTGGAAGAAATAAAATAAGACAAAGGTCAGGGCAAACCCAAAATACACACGTTAATGATTCCACAATTTTGCCTTGAGTTAGTGCTGTTTTATGCTCTTTCCACATATAATTTGTACCCATTTTTAAAACAAAATACCCTATTTTAATTAATTAGTACACAAAAATACCAAAAAGGAGGAGTAGTTAAGAAATCAAATATATTTAGTTAAGCAATCAAGTATTGTGGCTTCCAATACAATAATTCAAGTTAAAATGTCTACATTACCATATAAACTCTCTTCTTGTGCAGAAAATAGTGTGGCATTATTTTAAAATTCTAAACATAGCACCATCGATCTCAGGGGTCAGACCTCTGCCAGGTGGGAAACGAATGCACTGTTTAGCCCAATACTTAACTTACATTTTCCGATCTTAAATGCAATACTGTATGTAAACTGGGTTTTATCTTTTAACATTTGTTTATGCAATATCAGTTGTGTTCTAGCACATCCCTAAGCCTCTGAAAAGCAAAACTCAGATTCCTTTATATTGATTACTTATAGCTGTATTAGGAAGAATGTTCTTAAAGCTTAACCACAAAGAAAGAAAAGGATAAGAATGCCATTTTCTCAGCTATCAAGTGTAATGCTTGAGTTGTGTCCTCACCTATTTTGGAAGCCTGAACTCTATCTGCCAAGTTTGACCAAGTCAAGGAAATCACTTCCAGATACAGCTATAAGTTTATTTAGCTCAAAATCATTTCTCAAAAATAAAGTCTACAATACTAATAATTTATTAGAGTATAAGGGATTACTACTTTATATTATTTATAATAGTAATGTATTAGGGTAACCAACTCATCCTGGTATGCCTGGAACTTCCTGGGGTTTTCTGGTTTTCGCACTGAAAGGCTTATATGCTGGAAACCCTCCAGTCTCAGGCAAATCAGAACAGGTGGTCCAAATACCAATATGTTCTTGACAAAATGTCATTTCAAAAATAGTTTACCCACTTAAATGAGCAAATTAAAAGAAAATAGATTCAATAAATTGACTTCATTTTTAAAAAACATAGAACAGTATTTACAGTTTTCATTTAAATTTGTCAAGTGGAATTTGGATAAATAGAGTGTGTATTTTCAGTAGTCATGGTATTTTCAATGTTCACTTTTGGTTCAAATTTCATGTTATTTTTATTTCAATAAATATGCAGTCAAAATTTGCTTTTTATCCACTAAGTTAATCACACTTAAGACCCCAAATCAAGATTTTTCTCTACACACAGTCAGACATCACCTGTCAAAATTCCAGACAAGCCTGTAATTGTGCACATACACACAGAATGAAGCAACTATATTTCTAATGCAATTTCAAGCCAGTGTATCAGATTTAAGATCTTTATTATCTATGAGACAGGACAGCATGTAGATAAATGTCCGGATGGTCCAAGCTTTCAAAGAATGTCAGTATTTATTCTGTGGACATGCATCCCTGCACAGCCACCAGCCAGGACTGTGCATGACACAGCTAAATACAATTCTGTTTTCCCAATCCCCTACCTCTTCCCCTTTGCCCCCGAAATCTCCCCTCGTCTCTTCTCTGCTCCCTCCTTCAACTGTTCATTTTGAAGATATACTTTTCACTAGGATTAATACAGGGTTTGCATTTACCATTTTCATTTACCAAACAGAAAAATATTTTACTAGAAGGGAATGGTATTAAGGAGAATGATTTTCCGTGTGCCCCGAGGCCGGGCATAGGCAGGATTTGATTTGCTATGTTCGGCTGGAATCTGAATTGATACGCAGAGAGGAGAGGGGGCGTTTAATAAAATTTACATTTCATTTTCTCACTTGACATCAGTCTCCTGTCACACATGGAACTGATGGGGATGCTGTAAATAACTTTTTTTCAGAATCTAGCTGGGGGGACAGCCTGGGAAATGAGAAGACAGAAGGGAGAGAGGGAGACAAGGACAGTCTGGCTTGTTTCCATCTTGTGGTTCCAGGATGGGAACAAATCCATGGTGTCTGGAGGACCTGAGAGCCGGCATCCTCCACCCTGGAAGGAGCGAGCCCCAGTGGGACACCCAGAGAGGCACCGAGACTGACGCCATCCAGATGCCCACAGGGTAATCTATGGTTCGAGTGAGGGGGTTAAGCTTCTGGGGGACTGGAAGTGATTCACGTCCACTGAAAAAGAGATCAGGAGACGTCCAAGAGACTGGAGCAAGGACAAGACAGAAGACTGGGCTCCCCTTTTGTCCTGGGAAACCATAGTGTCTCTATAGCTGCGTAACAAATTACCGCAACTGAGTGACTTAAAACAGTACCCACCGTGGAATATCACTCAGTCTTAAAGAAGAGGGAAATCCTGCTGTCTGCAACAACACTGATGGACCTAAAGAACATTATCTAAGTGAAATAAGCCAACATAGATAGATGAACAATATATGGTCTTGCTTATATGTAGATCTAAAACAGTCATACTCGGAAGCAGAAAGTAGAATAGTGATTGCCAGAGGCTGGGGACAATGGGGAGGTGATGGTCAAGGGGCACAAAGTTTCAGTTATGCAAGATAAGTTCTGAAGGTCTACCATCCAGCATAGTGCCAACTGCTAACAATACCGTATTACCCTCAGTGGTCCCTCGGTATCCATAGGGGATTTGTTTCAGGAACCCCTGCAGATACCAAAGTTTGCAGATGCTCAAGTCCCTTACATAAAATGGCATAGTACAGTTGCATATGTACTTATTGATACAATCTTCTGAGAGGGTCGATCCTATGTTAGGTATTAAAAGATATAGTGATAATAATAAATGAGTCGTCATTTTGAGACTGAAATGAGGGATGATATAGAGCAATCAATTCAAATCCCAGTAAATTCTAGAAAGTCCTACAAATGTGTTAAACAGATCTTCCGTCTCAAAACAGACCAGATTTATGGGCAGAATCTATTCTTTTTTTGAATTGTTCCAAGCAAAGAAATTCCCAGTCTTTTGAGGCCTAAAGATAAAAAAAGCTAGAATACTTGTAAACACCCAAATCTATGGGTTCAACCATTTAAACCTCATTTAACTTTATAAAAAATGTTTTATCCCTTTTTAAAATATTAAGTTCTGGAAATGTGATTTGCCTCTCAAATATAACTGTAATTTGTCACAGTGATATAGTGTAAGCTGAAATCAGCGGTTCTACACTCATCAGAGTAATTCCTTCTGCTTGTAGCTCTTTCAAAATTGACACAATACATTGTAAGTTCTGGAAACAAAATATGGAACAAATGCATGAATTTTAAATGACAGAATTAACTAAAATCCTTTACTGTTATTGACATGTACATGACATTTTATAGAAGCTTAGTTGATTAATATTTGCATGTAATTTACATTCAATTTCCCCATGCTCATTTTTGCATATAGTTTGCATACATTTCAATGTATAGTAATTTTATACTTTTGGAGTTAGACTGTTAGATGGAAAGGAGTCATTCAACTGAATAATCCTTGAAAGGGGACATCCCTGAGGTACTCAAGCCTCTCAGTACTCAGCAGCCTCTTTGGGCAACGAGATGGGCAAGTTTGCTTCAGGACACAACCTTGGTCAGATTGGCCCAGGCTCTCACTCTGAGAGACACACGAAGCTCTGTCAGAGTCTGGTACCTTCCCTGAACACACTCCCCAAAACTCAAGAGATGGTGGAAACTACCCTAGCTCCCATCATCCCTCTCAGCTTTAACATCCATAAATATTTACAAATAATTTTGAACTCTCTAGAATTTTAGTTTGTTCAGTATCTTGGAGGAAAAGGAGTCCATCACACATAGAAAATCAGAAATGGGAGGTAAGAAGAGGTCCTTTGAAATTACACAGCAACAAGACATTTTAAAATTACTTATTTGAATAAAGGGTAAGGCTTGTCACTGCTGGGAAACACTTACTGGGTTCCCTATGCTAATGGTCTGAGTAAGTTTAGCGTTACAGTGGGGCTTTATTTAATCAGCTCATCTCCAGACAAAAAGGAACCAAGAACTCTTCTCTTTGCTTCCAGAATTTACCCAATTCTCCCATTTTTTGAGGAGGAAAAAAAGAACTGCCTTAACTATGGGTTGGGGATTCTGGCTAGACTCTGAAATCCCATGACACATGCAAGAGCCCTGCAAGTTACTCTGGATGTTCCTGGCTGCCATTCAGGCCCAAAGAGTCCATTCTGGACTCAGGGATCCTATGTTTTGCTAGGGTACAATTACTAGGTCGATTATGGTTGCTCCCAGCCAGAGGCATAGGATCAAACTTGCCTTCCAAAAAGATCAGTGTTGAGCACATGCAGGATGGATAAGAAGACAGTAGAGATTGGGAGAGGGGTAAAGAAGATGTAGAAATAAGAGCTGGTAGCTGACTTTTGGGGAAGGGTTAGATAGAAGAAGCAGTCGTGGGTGACTTCTAGATTTCTAGTCTGAATGTGGTCATGCCATGCACTGTGTGAGGGCAAGCCTGAGGAGAAGCAGGTTGTAGGTCCTGTTAACATTGTAGTGGCTGTGGGATAACCTAGTGGAAGTTCTCAGTAGGCAGCTCGATAAACAACATAGAGCTCAGGAAAGACAGCTGGGCTGGAATTGGAGGTGGTGAAAGGGAGAATGTACAGACAAACCCTTAGTGGGCAGTTTTCTACTCCTCAAAAGCCTTAACTTCTGAAATGTTTTTGTAGTGAAAGATCATAGCTCTCTGAGGACCCAGAGAATCCAACACAGTGTCACAGAGAAGAATGCCTACCTCCTTTCAGGGGTAGCTTTAAGATCTGAGATGTCTACAAGACACCTAAAGAATGGACACGGGGGCTGAGAACTTCCCTGCCAGCTCATGGTAGAGTGAGACATACTTTCCCGCTGATGCCCTCAGATGATGACTTTCTGCCATTAATACCTCCTCTGGGGCTAATTCCAGGACATCATTGTTTAAAATTCTGCCATGGAAGAGTGTTTCCTCTGCTCTAATTCAAACATAGGACAGACCCTTCATCTTTCAGAGATTGGAAAATCCTGGTTTCGATTTAGGGAAAAGCTCAGAGCAAGTTCTTTCTAGATATTTTCTTCACCTTTGCGGTCCTGGCCTTACTCCCTTGGTGCATAAGACCTTCTGGATCCACAGCCAAGGACACAGGCTGCTTAAAGTATCAGTTAGTTTGGACACAGATGGGCCCTCTGCAAATGTGTGAATTGGGTGAAACTGCCTTTCATATCCTTACTCAACTTGTCAGCATAGCTAACCCTCTGCTCTGGTCTCCATCTGAACCCCTAGCACACAGCCTAGAGAGGCTGCATATGATGTAATCTCTCCCATGCACTATCTTCTCCAAAAAGCAGTTAGTTCTCTAATAATTAAGTTAGCTGATAATCCACTTGGCCACTTGGTCATCTCTAGTCTCCCAATACAGTTTTTTTCCACTTGTAAATTTGACTCAGTTATTAACAGAAAGAACTATTGAAAAATATAACTGTGGTCCATGGACAATTTCCTTACCCAAACTTGCTATTTTTATATTTTGTCCTTAACTAAAATCTCAGCAAAGCCCAAGAGAATCTCAGTTTCCATGTGTCAGTACTCATGAAGTGCAAGCTTGGTATGTTTGCTCAACTGTGGGCTCCTAATAATGATTGAATTCAAGTCATGAAATAAAATCATCTTGTGAAAAACCAGGTGGTTGCCTGTGGTTGGAAGGTAAGGCTGACAGACCAGGGAGCAGGGTCTTCTCCTGTCCTTCAAATATTCCCATAGGAAAAAGAAATGTTTTGCTTTAACACTGCAGAAATAGCTGTAGCAGACCAGACTTTTTCATGATCCCTTCAATAAGAGAAACCCAAAGCTTTGTGGGTGATCATCCTAAAGGAAGCTTAATACCACCCCCTACTGGTATAAATCAGCATTACACCGTTATTAAAATTGGGAAATCAGAAAGATAACCAGCTTAAGCTAAAAACAAGTAAAAAATTATCTAGTATTTGGGAACCTATTATTTGCCTGACATTGGACTAGGATTCGTGATAAATACAAAAGATGTATCAGATACCATTTCAATGTACATTCATTTATATGACTGTCTTCCATTTTAAAGTTGAAGACAGAATTCAGAGTTCATATTCTCCCTTCTTAGTGTCCAGACTGGTCAGGCCTCATCTCCCCTGCTCATCATGATCTAGATATATTTTGAACATTATGACTTTCAAATGCCCTCACTACTCCTTGATCACAGCTGCCCCTGAACGGCCTCCGGACGCACTGAATGGAGGCAGAATGCCTCGGCGGCACCGCAGGAGGCTGACTTCTCCTGGGACAGCCCCAGGCTGACATGCTCCTTGCCCAGGTGACTCCGGCCCTGCAATCGCTGCGTCTCTCGTCTGAGGTCTGGGCAGGGCAGCAGCAGCTGATCTTGGCCCGACAGCTGGTATCGGAGCACCTGCTCCTGGGCCTCCTTCCAGCTCCCAGTCTTCTGCAGGTACAGCTGCTGAGCAGGAGAGCCCAAAGCACAGGTGTTCCCGTGTGATGCGACACCGGTAGTACTGGGAGCAGGCACAGCGGCCTCGGCCTCTTCTCGGCTGCCACCTTCCTCTTGGACTGCATGGCGGCTCACCTTCCTTCTGGACACACCATTCTGTGACTGATGGGGGAGCTGGTTCAGCTTGCCCAGCATGACCTTCATCCTCAAATCTGTGAGAGTGAAGAAGGAGGAGAAGAAATAGACTTGGTTCTCAATCAGCTGATCACACATTTTGCATATTGAGCATTCCTGAAAAGATATCTCCAGCTAATTAAAGATTGAGTTATATCACCTTATCGATTTCCAGATATCTTTGGGAATACATACTTTTTCGAAAAAAAAAGAAAAACACGATATCCTAAGCCCAACTGATAATTAATATTAACTGTCTAACACAAAGTTGATAATATAGCTTCCCAGAAGAAAATTTTATGATGTTGATAAGTCAATCAGGATTTTTCATTGTAAGCGTGGCAGCTTAAATATGAAAATTAGGCCAGAGTCAGACCTTACCAAGTGGGTTAACTCACACTTGTATTTAGAAATGTGAGCTCTAAAAACCCGTCTTATTAATACTTTTGGCTTTTATGCCAAATTCATCATTTAAATATTTTTGATTTTACAAAAACATAAACATATGCAGAGATAAATATCTAAATAAACACATATCCATATGAGTGTGCATATACAATTTTTTTTTTAGTAGTGATCTTGGGGTCTTCTTATTTATTTATTTTTATTTTATTTATTTTTGGCTGTGTTGGGTCTTCATTTCTGTGCAAGGGCTTTCTCTAGTTGTGGCAAGCGGGGGCCACTCTTCATCGCAGAGCACAGGCTCCAGACACGCAGGCTCAGTAGTTGTGGCTCACGGGCCTAGTTGCTCCACGGCATGTGGGATCTTCCCAGACCAGGGCTCGAACCCGTGTCCCCTGCATTGGCAGGCAGATTCTCAACCACTGCGCCACCAGGGAAGCCCTACTGTGTATATATAATTACCAACCTATAAGAAAACACACCCTAGGCCTGAAATATTTTATCCATGCTGTCTTTCAAAACTCTCTGCCTTCTTTAACTCACCTCCCCAAATTTCTCACTTCCTTCAGAAAGTATTTCCTAACTCATAACTGTCTCGTCCTCATAATTCATTGAATGTTGAGGTATGTATCAATCTATTTTTACAAACAATAAAATGCTATAGTTCAATTTTTAAAATAATTTTATTAAATTATTGTTTTTAAACAAAGGAAATTCAAAATTATTCTATGTTAATGATACTCATCCTTTTACATTCCAGTATGTGTTCTTTGAAGAGAGAAAGGATAATAATCATTTAAAGTAACACTTATATAGCCATTATAGCAATTATCACATGCTGGCCACCAATTTTTTTATATATATTTATAAAAATATATACCTACATATATACAATTTAATCCTTACCAGTACTCTGTGAAGTAAGTGCTATTATTATTATTTATTATTTTTTTTTTTGCAGTAGCAGGCCTCTCACTGTTGTGGCCTCTCCCATTGCGGAGCACAGGCTCTGGATGTGCAGGCGCAGTGGCCATGGCTCACGGGCCCAGCCACCCCGCGGCATGTGGGATCTTCCCGGACTGGGGCATGAACCCGTGTCCCCTGCATCGGCAGGCAGATTCTCAACCACTGTGCCACCAGGGAAGTCCAGTAAGTGCTATTATTATCTCCCTCTTAGAAGGGAGGCCATTGAGATACAGAGAGATTAAGTAACTTCTCAAGACAACATATAAAGGAATGGCAGATCTTACTTACATTACAGGGGTCAAGATTTGTGGCTCCAGAGTCTGTACTGTGAGAACCACACAATATACTGTGGAAAGTTAAGATAGCAGTGGGGAGTTAAGAAGAAAGTCTGGCTGGATACACGCATGAGAGTGGGGCATGACATTTCCCTTCCCTGCTTATCTCATATCTCACCACCAAATGCATAATGTGCACTGTCGGGAACCAGCTGCAAGCTGACACAGTCCTTGCAGCTTAAAGCATAGCAAAGTCCTGCTTAATTCTTGACAGGACCCAAAAGAGTTATTAGAGAAGATATGAGTCTTAGCCCGTGAGGTTGCTTGCGATTTCTCTAACAATAGTTTGTACTCCGCGTGCTTCGGTGGTCACAGTCTGCTCTCACGCATGTTTATATCCTGGTTCGCAGAATGTTTTGTACTATAATTTCAACATTAAGGAAATACCGTCTGATGATTCAGTTTGGTGATTTTAACAAAAACATATACTGTCTACTGCAATATATAAAAACAAGTTTGATGAGAAATAAAGTGTGTGTGTGCTTGTGCACCACCCTCCTGACCCCGTCTCTTCTTAATCCCCTCCCCTACTCTCAGGACTTGTTCCTCAGTCTAACAGCGATTGACAGTGAACTTTTTGTACATGTATAGTTTTAAATACAAGGTAGATATTAATTTATGAACCTGTGTATTATGCTCCTCTCTTAGTTTACTGAGACCCATCTTGGCTTGTGTTAGGAGACAGTCATCATGTCTATATCATGGTGTAAGAGACAGTATTGAGGCAAAGGGTAACAATTTCCCACCTCAATTTAATCTAACAATGAATGGGAGCTGAGGTGAGGAAGAAAGAAGGTTATAGCAACATAATATAAATATAAGTACTCTCTCTATATATATATAATACATATAACACACTTTTAATTGGGAGCAGTAAAACAAGATAAAGTAATCATGTTTATATAGTTTTGATGACATGTCAATTAATATTCTATGAAACCCACATTATCCATATCTTCTCTCTCTTCTTCCACAGTCCTTTTGCCTAGCATGTATCTGCCATGGTCCTCTAACTATGGGATAATTCTCTTGCTTAGAGCTTTCAGGTTATCCTAGTCTCACTTATGGGATCTTCAAATCCTTCCAGAACTGTTCCTTGACAGCTCAAACTACATTGATTTGTGCCTCAATACTGTTGGCTGGAGTTTCTCATTTGACTTGGGCAACTCTTTCTATTATTGGACACCTTTCCTTGTATGACAGTCTCATCTTCCTCTTAGGACTTTGAGTTCCTTCAGGGAAGGAACTTTTTTTGCCGTTAACCTTGTCCCTCTGTTAAGCCCAATCCTAGGCCAAGTACTGAGCTTGGTGTCATCTCTATAATTACCACTCCCACCAGGAGAAAAAGATATAGTTTATCAAGATCAGAGAATAACCAAATAACAAGAATAGTCAATTGTCAGATAGAAGCAAAGTTTAAAAAGGAAAAAGGGCTTTGAATTTTTATCCCTTGGTACAACCAATACCATCTCATGTAAGGGGAATCAAATACTGCAAGTCACCTATTTTCAATCCATTGAAGGTATCGTTATCCTGTTTTTGAGAGACCATCTTTGGAAATCTATTCTCCCTTGTTCTTCAGGTCTGCCTCTATTCATAAAAGACTAACACGAGTGTAGCTTTCCTCTGCAGGCCCCAAACCATTTAAAAATCTCCCATGAATTATTTACATGGCAGCTCCAATCAGCAACATAGCTGACAGACTCCCCAGCTGAAATGAGAGTGCACTGAGTAAAGGTGCAGAGGGGGGCTGGCCACTTCCCACTGTGAGGTTATAGACAGAACTAAGTCAGCACACATTATATGTCAGCACGGACATCAGAAGGAATCCAATCCTTTGATCTTGGACCTCCACAGGAAGCTTAGATCTCAGACAAATGAGATAAAAAAATGACTTTATAGCAGATATGTGTCCTAAGGCGTTCGGCTGAATATTTGGGATATTCAGGGAAGGAAGAATAGTGAGTATCAAATCATATGAAAGGGCATGCCTCCTTTCCACCTCCACCTCATTGGTGAGTCCCCATTAAAATGGAAAGATAGCATTTCACATTGCTCCTCCACGTTATCTTAGAGTCCCATTTGTGGGTTTGATCAAGTTTCAGGAAGAATGGGGTAAAATATGGGAACACAGATCCTTTCTCTATGAAAAGGAAGACTCCGTGGTTTTGGGTCCATCCAGGTTCATCCACAGTCAGCGAAACTTTTCCAGGTAACCTTGATCTCTTTTGGCTTCCAGAACTTTCTTGGGCAAGAAATATGCTGAGCTACGATTTTAAAAATTTGTGTGGGTAGTAGTCATTGGCTTCTTTTTTTTTTTCTGCTTCTTTTTTGTTTCATTCACTAGTTTGTTCTATTTTTTAGATTCCACATATAAGTGATATCACAGTATTGGTGATATCAAAGACAGTATTTGTCTTTCTCTGACTTATTTCACTTATTGGTTTCTTTTGCAGTGGGATAATTAACAATGAATCTCCCCTCTCCCCACCCCACTCCCACTCCCACTCTTTATTTTTATTTTTATTTTTTTTGCGGTACGCGGGCCTCTCACTGTTGTGGCCTCTCCCCGTTGCAGAGCACAGGCTCCGGACACGCAGGCTCAACGGCCATGGCTCACAGGCCCAGCCGCTCCGCGGCATGTGGGATCTTCCCGGACCGGGGCACGAACCCGTGTCCCCTGCATCGGCAGGCGGACTCTCAACCACTGCGCCACCAGGGAAGCCCCACTCCCACTCTTTATATTTTCATAATATAGTCTCCATGTGCTGCATTTAGTGTTGGATGACCTGGATTCAGTACAAAAGACCCAGTATAATGACCTCTGTTTTGAAGCTTAAATAGGATCTAAAGCAGCAAGATGGATGGCTGATCAGCCAGCAAAAAGAATGGACTCCACTTTGGTTTCTCATTTGTCAGTAAGGGCTCAGTCCTGCCCACATATTGAAGAAGACATATACATAATTAATAAATAACATTAAATTATTCATTATTAATTGGTAAGTATTAATTAATATTAATGGATAAATATTATAAATATTATCACCAATGTCCTTTCTAGATTATTTGTTCCTTTAAATGAAAAATTATTATTTATTTTTAATAAGCAATGCACGGCAAATCAGGAAGTATGAAAATTTTTAGAAGATTAAAGAAAAAAATGCCTTTAATCCCACATATCATAAGTAATCTCCACTTTATTATGTTTATAATAATCTAGCAATGGCTATGTTTTAGTAAACCTAATTTAATTCATTAATCTATCTACAGTTTACTTTGGTATATTTTTTGAAGTGTGAATCTAGATTAATAAATGTTCTAAATAGTCAAATTTACAGCCCCATTTATAGACTAATGCTTGTGTTTTCCTTTATTTTTATTATCTCCATCACATATTACATTTATATATCTAATATCTATATCTATACCTAATTGAGATTATTTCTCATAATGTGCTCATATATTCTCATGTCAGTATCACATTGTCTGAAGAATAGTGACATAAATATTATCCCTCTGGTTGAGCTACCTTTTCCCACTGCCAAAAAAAACCAATTTCCTGTAAAAAATTAGTTTTCTAGTATTGATCTATAGTTTTTGAAGAATTTTAGAATCATCTTATGCTGTTCTACTCCTGTATAAAATAATTGGAACTGTGTTAAACCAAAGTTAATATAGTAATAACTGAGGTCTGTGCAATATTAGTCAACCTAATTAGAAACATGTTGTAATTCCCTATGTATTCAAGTCTTCTCTTTAAACTATTCAATAAAATATAGTTTATTTTTTATATAAGTCCCATATAGCTCTTGTTTAGATTTTTTTCTCCAAGGCAGCATATTCTTTGTCACTAATGTGTATTTCTTTGTCTTTCCTAACTGTATACCATTGGCTTATTTAATATGATTTTTGCATAGATTGACATTATATTTGAGTAAGTTACTCAAGTTATTTATAAATTATAGCAGTTAGTGGTTGAATCTTTAAGTTATCATTAAATAATCATCTGCAAATCATCATATATTTTCTCCAAAATTGTCCTCTAAATTTTGTTTTATATCTGACTTTGTTTCTTCCTATTCCAAAGTATATGTTATAAAATTATGGTAAGAATGAGCTCCGTGTTTTATCCTCATTTAAGTAGGAATTCTTCTAATATTCCGTTGTTAATGGTAATATTGGATCTCGGTTGCAAATAGCCTTGGAACTCTCCATCTTATTTACCAGGCATCTTATTTATTCCTGGTTATTTTATTTTAAAGTTTCCTTAAGGAGTAAGTGATAGATTTTATTTATGTCTTTAAATTAGGAGATGTTCATATCTTTTTATTATATGGAATGGACATGTTATTTATTAATAACTTCCAAATATAGTTTTACTTTCTTGGGAACTTGGGACAATTTCTTGTTCTAAGCTGTTTTGCTCTTCACTGTTTCCAGACATCTTGAGGCCGGCCCTCTCCTCTCCTCTCCTCTCCTCTCCTCTCCTCTCCCTGTCATCCCCATAGATTTGTACTTACAAAAAGGTAAATTGACAGTCTTTTTTATTTTACATTCACAACACACAGCATATACAGTCAGTAGAATTCAAACGTGGTAGAGATAAGAAATCCATGAAGTTAATGTTTATGGTCACACTTGCATGGTATGGAGCCCCTTTTCACATGTCAGTCTTTCATTCCCAACATTTGGGGCATGTATTTCACATACACACACACAATAGTGACCAGTAGCCAGACACAGATCAGGGTACGATTTGGAGAAGGCAGCACTGAGATCTCCAGCAGTAGCTGTCCTGCAAAGACAAAGGCAGTCCCCAGGAAACTGGGAGAGGAAACTCAGGTGGCCAGCAGACAGAATCGCCTGGAAGGAAGTTGGCGCTTTTTGTCCATTGTTAGGACCCAAAAGGGATGTGTGGCCACTGTCCTGTTGTTAATCTTATGAACCAGGAAAAAATTTTTCCATCTCTTTTAGATGAGATAAGTAGCCATTCTTTTTTTGTCAGCAGTTGTAGGAACTGCTAGAATCCAGGGGTCTCTGGAAAGGGGAGAGGGAAAGGAGAAAGGCTCATTTCATCTCTACCTTCACCATTTACTCAACAATGGTGATCAATGGTCTCATGCCCTAACACCCTCTGGTAAACGTGCTGCTGGGATTAGAAAAGATACAGAACTTAAACAGAAGAATCTGGACAGGATAAAAACAAATAATTATATTACATATAAAAGGTGTTAAATGAATAAAAGGGAGGTGTCACAAAAGTTGACAGAAGGGGACTATTCCTTCTAGATAAAAGATTTTGAAAAAAAGAGAAAAGGTATTTGATCTGGGATTGGAAAGAATGGAAACTTTAGATCTGTGGGTACATCATAGAAGGGTATCTTGAAAGATACCCTTGAAAGAAGGGTATCTTATTCTCTGTGTACAGGGAATACTGTCCTGGTGGGAAAAGAGAAAGAGTGAAGGAAGAACATCTATAAGGAGTGTGTTAACTGAGACTGAACTGAAGATATATCTGGGAAATGGAGTGGGTGGGAGATGAAAACCAAGACACAACAGAGGTGGAATTGATAAAACCTAGCAAGCAAGGGGGCAGGGTGGTAACGGGAGACTAGCAGTTAAAGGTAACTCTGAGGTGTCTAGCCTGGGAGATTTGGGGGATATTTATTAACCAAATAAGGGGAATGAGGGAACAGTCGAGAAGGAATGGTACAAAACTGAGCTTCAGCAGAGCAAAGCAGGGCTCCTTCCCTGCTCTTCTGTGAACCTGAGTTTGTGCAAAGTACACAATTAAGCCCTTAGCAAATGGGATTTGAAACCCTGTGATATGATTTGGGAGCTGGAAGCACTAAACATGTAGCTTAGGATAATGGCATTCTTTCTCTCCTTTGGCGTTCTCTCCCCTCTTCAAATTCTTCAAATACATATTGTTTGTTGTGATTGCTTTACACTTAATTGTTTATTGCCTGGGAATTGTTCTTTCATTTTCCCCAAAATATTATTCTTGTGTCCCAATCATATTAGAAATTCATAAAGGATAGGTAGCCAAATATCATCTCTTTGTAACTATATAGAGAGGACCTTATAAGGTATAAAAAAATTCAGGAAATAAATAAATACTTATTTAATATGTATTGGAAGATAAAATTTAAGTTCATTCATTGTAATTCCAGCAATCTCTCACCTAAATGTTACAAAGACGAGTAATCGCTTCTGCCAGGATTTCTCAACCTTGGAATTACTGACATCTTGAGCCAGATCATCTTTGTAGTAGGGGTGATCTCTTCTCACTAGATGCTAGGAGCACCCCCCTCCCCCAAGCTGTGACAACAAAAATGTCTCCAGATAATACAAGGATCCGCTGGAGGTAGGATGACCAAATGTCCCAATTTGTCTGAGACTGAGGGAGCTACTGAGACACAAGGCTTTCATTTTTAAAACTATGAAAGTTCTAGGAAAGCCAGGATGACTTGGTCACCCTACTTGGGAGACAAAATTGCCCCTAGTTAAGAACCATTGGCCTGTGGGAACAGAGAGCCATCTTTATATGACAAATTCCAAAAACCATTAAGTGCTACTATGGAGGTATGATTTCAGTATTTTTGGAAACCCAAAGAGGAAAATATTCATTTTCATTGAGGTGGGGAGGATTAGAGAAGGTTTTATGAAAAAAAAAGGGCATAGCAGCTGGTGCTGAAAAGCTTGAGGAGGTTTTAACAGGTGAGTGTGAGGACGGGGCAAGAAGATGAAACCCAGAGTAGGAGGAGGAAGACAGGGTGGAGTCAGGTCTTGGAGGGCATTGAGTCCTAAGTAACAAGAAAGACCAACAATAAATAACACATACACAGCACATACAATACGCCAGGAATCTTTCTGCACTCTAGAGTGACATTAACTCAATCAGCATCACAACATCTGAGTGTGGGCAATATTATTAGGACAATCTTCCTGATGAGGAAACCGAAAGGCACAGAGAGGGCTGTGGACCTGCTGGAGGCCACGAAGTAAGTCAACAAGGGAATCAGCATTAAACCCAGTCTTGCTGACACCCGAGTTTCATGCTCTTAACTGTCACATTCTCCTGCCTCTCTAACTGAGGCTGGTAATTCATTAAATCTTCTGAGTAGCAAAGTGACAAAAGCAGATGTGAATTTTAAAAGCTAGCTCAGATGCTCCCTATGTCAAAAACCTTGATAAAAGTAAAACACAAGGGATACATGCTTTACTCCCTTCCCTGTTGCATACATACAATTTTTGCTAAAAGCCATAACGTGATGAATTTACAGTCTGAATCTACTGGACAGTCAAAATGCTTGATTCCACCAGCTAAATATGTGATGGTGATGCTGTGTGTTTGCAGAGTGCTTATGAGAGAGACGGCCAATCGCTTGATCAGCAAATGCCACAAGTTTAAAAACACAGAAGGAAAAGGAAACTAGAGTGCCATGGTAATAATAAAATAAAACCTAATTTATTTAAAGCTAACAATAATTAGATGTTTTGTAGCTGGTAATAATCTCCAAAGAAAAGGAAGAGATGCCTCATTACTTCCCTTGGAGACAATGTTCTTAAGATTCGGACAAAGCTTACAAGATAAGAAAACAAATCCGCTCTGATCCCCAGGGGAGGATTTGGATCACACATCTTTCTATTTTTAACTTGGATGTCCTAATAAAATGGCCTCTTTCATTCTTTCATCTCTTCAATCTAAACTCTTCCACAGGAGCTCTGTCCCTTGTTTCATTCCTGATAATTTATTAATAAGCTCCCACATAAAAAATGTCCCTTAATAAAACATCCAGGCATTGTGGACTGTGTAATGTAGTTAATTTAAGCCGGGAAACTGAGATTCATGTAAATGGCCATATTAGATTAGGGGAAAGATTAGCATCACTCCTGCTGTTTGCTGGAAAATGCAGTTGAATATGCCCTTCTTCACAGAGCTGGGTTCGGAGGACCATTTTCAAACACCTGTCCTGAATTTGCATGCCATAATATGGACAAGAAGCTTCTGGAAACCAAAGTCAAAGTGGTCTTAGATGGAATCTAGAAAGATTTCCTGCCCCCTTCTCTCTATCTTCATCCTTCACACCCCCACCCACACACATTCCCTACTACTTTTTGATGCAGGTCCAGGAGGTGAATGGAGTATGGATGGCTAATTTGATGGGAAGCTTAAAAAAACAAAAACAAAAAAACCCCCCTCATTTACTCTGTGTGAAAAAATCCAACAGGCAAACAAACTGATACACAGATACACACAGTCACCAGAGTTCATTAAACTCATTAGAGGCAGAACAACTTCGGACTGCTATGGTTTGGTGAAACATCCACTCAGAACTGGTAAGATTAGGATTCCTTTTTGAGCAGAAAATATCATGATAATTGGCTATCATTTAGGGGGGAAAAGGAATATTCTACAATTTAGAGCATATGTTTCAAAATATTTCAGATCCATGGAAGTTTCATGGATATTTTTCATACACCATACTCGTACTTGGCAAATCCATCTTGTGTTCTGCCCATTGTCTCTGTAATTTCTGTGTCCTTAGAAGGACAAAACATTGGTCTGCGATAAATGCTTATCTTTTCTCTGCTTGGCAGCAACTCTAATGACAATTTAACAATATAACAAGCAAAATCATCTGGCATCATGCACAACGTAGGCAAATAATACCTTTTGCAAAAAGTAAAACGAAACGACAAAGCAGAGCTTAACAAAGCTGACTTATTTCTTGAGGGTTCTGCATTCAATCTATTTTGCATAGTTGGTATTTGGCAACTCCATTCTCTTCTTTCCCAGATTCAATTATGTTGCCAAACTGGCAGCTTTGCACTAGCTAAGGGAAAGATTATATGCCTATACTCTGGTTTTTCTTTCCTCTATATAACGAATTCAAATGTTAAACCCATAATCTAGTAAGAAAAAATATATATAAATGTCAACTCGAATAACTGGTTAGTAGCTGAGTGAATCAGCTGGACTTGTGTGTTCTTATGCTGAGGTATAATTTCCTTGAGAAGAAGTAACAAAGGCTAAAGAAGGGGCTATAAACTAAACTGATTCAGAAACTGGCAGCCAGCGGGAGGCTACAGTTCACACACAATGGGTTTGTTTCTCGGTGGGAATCATCCCATTGTCCAAGCTTACCTTCTGCCATCACGGTGCCTTCTTTTTCAGTCTCTACTTGTGATTCTTGGCGTTTGGGTGAGACGTGGCTATGATTCTTTTGATCTTTAGTCTGGGATTCAGAAATCTCTTCACTTTTTATTTCTGTATTAATGAAAAAATACATTGGCTTTTTTTTAGAATAAAGTGACATTTTTATTATAAATGGGCCCTAAATGTTAGGATATTTCCCTTCTCCGCTCCCCCAAAATTATTGTGATATACATGCAGTAGAATGCATTTAATAGTCTCAGAGCTTAAGGAATAATGAAATAAAATCCCATATACTGACCACAACATTGAGGTATAAAACTACCATCCAGGGCCTCCCTGGTGGCGCGGTGGTTGAGAGTCCGCCTGCCGATGCAGGGGATACGGGTTCGTGCCCCGGTCTGGGAGGATCCCATATGCCGCGGAGCGGCTGGGCCCGTGAGCCATGGCCGCTGGGCCTGCGCGTCCGGAGCCTGTGCTCCGCAACGGGAGAGGCCACAACAGTGAGAGGCCCGCATACCGCAAAAAAAAAAAAAAAAAAAAAAAAAAAAAAAAAAAACTACCATCCAATATAGTTGCCACCACATGTGGTTACTGAACATGTGAAAAGTGACTTGTTCAAAAAGAGATGTCCTGTAAGTGTAAAATACACACCTGACTTTTCAAAAATGTAAGATATCTAATATTTTTATATCCATTACATGTTGAAGTATTATCTTGATATTTAAGGTTAAATGGCTGCTAGAAAATGACACTGTTTCTCACTTTGGTGGTTCGTGTTATCTTTCTGTTGACCAGAGCTACAGTGTTACTAACACTTTTTAAAAACATTTTATTTTGAAATAATTATAGATTCACAGAAAGTGTCAAAAGAAATGTACAGGGATGACCAATGCACCTTCACCCAGCCTTCTCTCTACTTCCAACAACTTGTATAACTGCAGTATGACATCAAAACTAGGAAATTGGCATTGGTGCAATCCACAGAGCTCATACAGCTGTGTGCTTTTGATTGAAGACTTTATATCTTCAGTCTGCTCTTAACTAGAGTGATGCCTTCTCTCCTATTCATTTATTCATTAAATATATTAATAAAAATACATTTATATTCTTCATGCCAGGCATTGTTCTAGGCACTGGAAAGCCAATGATAAGTATGAAAGACCAGGTCTGCCCTTATAGAGCTTTTATTCTAGTTTGGATGGCAGAAGAAGAAAAAAAATTGGGGGCTTCCCTGGTGGCGCAGTGGTTGAGAATCCGCCTGCCGATGCAGGGGACACGGGTTCGTGCCCCAGTCCGGGAGGATCCCACATGCCGCGGAGCGGCTAGGCCCATGAGCCATGGCCGCTGAACCTGCACGTCCGGAGCCTGTGCTCCACAACGGGAGAGGCCACAACAGTGAGAGGCCCGCGTACCGCAAAAAAAAAAAAAAAAAAAAAATTGTAATATGATGTCAGATAATGCCACGCCAAGACATATGATGATTTTCTCAAGGAAAGGCACTTTTGTGATTGAGTTTTGAGCTGAACTAGTTGAGTTTTTTCACAGGACACCATTTTTACGTTGAAAGAACTTGAAAGAATGATTGAAAGACAAATTATGGTTATTCATACTTTGGTAATTGGGAGATTTTTTTTTTAAGTAAATGAAGTGAGCCTGTAACTTCAAAGAAACAATTGACAGTATTTGTTGCCAGTGATATAAATCAAGCTCACATCGGAAATTTTAGAACTTTAGAAAATTTTTATCAACTACTATAAGCTTCACAGATTTCTAATTCTGTTGATATTAAAGTGATTTTTAAAAAAAATTATAGAAGGAAATATATCAGCATTTTGTAGACCTACCTGCATAATTCAGTGAAACAACATTTAAATGGCCAAAGCATAATGTTTCAAAATCACGCATGGGCAAAATCTCCATTCAAAGTACAAGGTAGACTGGTGCATTTTTATGTAACAGAATACAAAAAGTACATTGAGATGTACCTGTAAGTAACTTCCTCTTGTCCAGTTTGGGTGCAGTATCAAAGAAGAATGTCTACAATATCTGTAAAGGTTATTAATACTCTTCCTTTTTCTACTATATATCTGAGTGAGGCTAGATTTTCTTCATACACTTCAGCCAAAACAATACATTGCAACAGACTGAATGCAGAAGCTGCTAAGAGAATCCAGCTGACTTTTTTTCAGGCAAACATTAAAGAGGTTTATAAAAAATGTCATTCTTTTCACTATATATTTTTAAAACATAGTTTTTAAATGAAAAATATGGTATGTTAACATATAATGCATGTCTTATTTGTATTTTAAAATAAATTAATAAATAAGCTTTACATGTTCTCTCTTAACTTCTAATTTGGAAATACTGATAGATAGAACACACAGTGACAAAAGCTCTTTGGGGATTTTGATAATTACTTAAAGTGTGATGAGGTCCCGAGATCAAAATTTTGTAAGTTGCTGCTCTAGTCTGTACAACTGGATCAGAGAATCACTTTCTAGGAGGAAGATGGGGAACAATATTCTCTCTGATTCTAAAGTAATAAATGCTAATTATAGCAATATGAAAAATACAGAAAGATATAAAGAGGGAAATAGAAATTACTCATACAGAACTGATTACTATGTATTTTTTCATGAAGTTCCTCCTAATCTCTTTAGATTTTTTAAAAGAAAGTTAGAAGTCTGTGTCCAGTCAAGAAAATATGAAAATTAAATACAGGGAAATGTGTCCAAAGATATTGAAAGGTTGAAAAAGCAAAAAGAGGACACTGAGATAACTGATAACGTTAGTAACTGCAGGAAGAAGCTTCCTCTAGAGTTGGGTGAACAAAAGAGAAGAGATGGGGTGAGTGAGCTTAGAGGACAGTCCCTCCATGGCTGGGAGATATAGCTATAAAATGGAGGATGAGAATTAAATCACCTACTTCACAAACCATGAGATTAAAAATTATGAAAGGTCTTTACTTTCAAACCAGAAAGCACTACTCACATATACACACATACACACACACACACACACACACACACACAGATTTTTAGATTTTAAAACAAAGACCAAAACCCGTGATTCAACAAATCACAGGCAGCAACCCAGGATGAGATCCCATTCTTCTTGAGAAAGACAAGGGATCCTTGAGTTTTCTTTAAGTCTGTGAAGCCTGATGATGCCAGGGAGGGAGGGAGAGACCAGGCTGAAGCTTGGTTCAAACTAAAGAGCATCTAGTGGAGCTTCCATCCCTCAGCATCTCTCAGAAATCCAAGCATAGTGAACTGTCTAGTGGTGGCACCAGGCTACCTCCTCTTTCCTTTCTTAATTTTTCACTTTCTCTCTTTGCCTCTCCTCATTTCACCTCTTTTATTCTCACTCTTCCTTATCACTTTGGTTTCCTAGTATCTCCTAATATCAAAGTGTTTCATCCATGTCTCCACCCACTGCCCCCCCCCAGGAAAAAAGAAAGAAAGAAAAAGATCAGCTTCTGGGAAAATGCCTAAGAACACAATTTCTATGCTCTTAGCGAAAAAAAAAAAAAACAAAAAAACCCACACACCAAGCACTCTCTTCCTTCTTCTGAAAAAGCAGAGGACATTCCCCCTTTATTGAACTCTCCTTTTGGAGGGTCACCTGGGCTGTAGGGCACAGTGTTTCAGAGAGTCAGATATGGAGAGAACCAAACTACCCAGTTTGATCCTGGTGGTGAGACCTTGGGCAAGTCACTTAGCCTTTCTGGGCTTCATGCTCCACCCCTGAAACACAGATGTAGTACTTAGTACCTACTTCATAGAGTTGTTGTGAGAATTGAATGAATTCACATCTCTAAAGTACTTAGAATCCTATCCATAGTGAGTATTCAAAAAATAAGAGCTGATATTATTATTGCTGTTATTATTATTTAGAATTAGACAATCCTTGTCTCTACTGTATGAGTTGAGTAATTTGGCTCCATGTGGTTTGATATGTTACAGAGGCTCATAAAAATGTCTCTTTGGGGGAAGAAAAAGAATAGTTAATATATTATACATGATGGCATTTCCTTCAGATATTTTTACTAAAAAAATAATTACATACTTCTGCTTTTGCTTTTCTTAAACCAACAGCATACGAGGCAGCACAGAGCCAGCCACGAGACCCCTGAGCACAGGGAAGCAGCCAGGAGGATCGTGGGCCTCTCGGATAGAGTTGCAGGTAAGACAGCAAACAGCCTGGAGCGAGCTGTAAAATTGACCCCTGTTAAAAAAAATAATAATAATAATAATAATAATAACAATAGCATATGAATAAGATGCTAATATAAAATGTTGTGGAAAAGATATGTTTACAGTAGTACCTGGCACATAGTTGATTCAATAAATATTTATTGAATTAGATGATTCAATATATGAGTCAATAATAAATCCAAGACTCATATTTCTAAAGAATTTCAAGATTCCAACAATAATATATGATTGTTCTTTCCACTTCTGTCCATTATGGTGGGGAATTCTTCCAATGCTCTCCTATTTTCAGACCTTTTTTCTCCACCAGTGCAAAGCTGTAGCTTCACTCTCATGTTCCACTAATTAGAACAGAAGCACTCCGGACTCCAGATTGCGTGAAACTACTTGCTATGACATATGTATCTCCTTTCAAATACAACATGTAACACATCAAAACAAGGGCACAGGGACTCCTACTATGGAACCAAGAGAATTTCTAAGGTCCACAAGAATTTTGTCATCTGGAAGACTAGGGGTAGAGCAGGGAGAGAGGGATAGAGCCACGTGGCTATGGACGAAGGGGCAGAATGGCCGTTCCCTGCAGAGAGCACATCTTTCTAAGAACTCATCTCAAACTCCTCCCTGTTTTGTAGACTGACACATTTGGTTCCCACTCCATTAGTGTTTTTGAAGCAAGGTAAAAAAGAATCTAAAAAAGCAACAAAACAAAACAAACAAACAAACCCTGTCTATACACACAAAAACCTATACACACGTTTGTAGCACCTCAATAACCACCCAAACCTGGAAACAATCCAAATGTTCTTCAACAGATGAATGAATAAACCAACTGTGTTTTTTTCAGGCAATGGAGTAAGACTCAGCCAAAGAGAGAAAGAGAAAAAGAAAAAGGAGTGGGGAGGAAGATGAGGAAGAGAGGGAAGGAGGAGGGAGGGAGGGAGGAAGGAAGGAAGGAAACTATTAATAACCTGTAACAACTGAGATGAACGTCCAAAGCATTATGCTGAGGAAAGCCCATCTCTAAGGGGTACGTATGATATGATTCCATTCATATGATGTTTTAGAGAAGACAAAATTATAGAGATGGAGAACAGATCAGTGGTTGCAGGGATTAGTGGGAGGATGTGAGGACAGAGGAACAGCATCAGGGAGACTTCTGGGAAATGTTCTGTATCCTGATTGTGGTAATGATTACATGAATCTATATATATCTTTGAATTTATAAAATGACCCACCTAAAAAAACATCATTTTTACTGTATGTTATTTCAAAAAATAAAAATTTAAAAACTTTGCCTATAATTTTGGGAATGAGAGATATGTTCATTATCTTAACTGTGAGGATGGTTTCATGGAAGCATAGATTCATCAAAGCTTATCTAATTGTATGCTTTAAAAATGTATAGCTTATCATACGTCGATTATATCTCAAGACAAAAATTTAAAGTCAAAAAAAAAACACTTGCCTGTGATCATAAGTTAGCTATAACCAGCATTTTTGAGTAGGTCATTCAAAACAAACAAACCCCAAATCTCTGCTTTCATCTGAATAATTCAGGCAAAAGCAGAGTTTGTATTTTCTCTACTCAAGAAAACACCATGTTTTCTTCGCTGTGCTTTCCTTGGGCTGAACCTGACAATTTGATTGGAAGTCACAGTTAGAGCTCCAGTCTCTTGACTCCTGGCTGACTCGGTCCCAAAGCTACTTTAACAAAATTATCTAGAAATGCTTCTCCTGTGGGTCCATCTTATCCTTGAGCCATATTTGGCTTGTTTTTTATCAATTAGTTGCTTTTTATGGGCAACTGAATAAGCTAACTCTAGCCCAGAGACAGGGGTATGGATTTTACTAGGGATTTAAAGAATTAAAAACAAAATTCTTTATTCTTTTATCCATTTTCCAATAACTGCTCAGTGATTGTTTACTTCACCATGGTAAATAAGTTACTGTTCTCATTCTTAAGATATTCACAAGCTAATAAATGAAATAAGATACACATACAAATATTTTCCATACAAATCAGAATGTGACCCATGCCACCAGAATAATGCAAATCAATGGCTTTGGAAGGTTATTTTCTAGTAATATGATTGGGGAAAGCTTCCCAGAGGAGAGAGTATCTAGATGGGGATTTGCAGGTTGAGCAAATAAAGACAGAAAAGAGAAAAAATGCAATCGATGTTGAAAAAAGTACTGCCAGGAAATACTAGGAATCAGTGCAGGAGAGAATGTGAGGCAAATCTTGGCGGGCATTAAATGTCAAAAGCCAAAAGGCCCTTGACAACATTCTGAAGGCAATGAGGTGTCATAGATGGAAAAATTCTGACCTGAGAAGTGGCATGAGCCACCTGGGATACAGAAGATCAAGCCATGGAAGTGTTTAGAAAACAAATAATGACAGAGAGGCTGAAGTCAGGCTTAAGGTTTATAAGCCTGGAGCAGTAACCAGAGTCTAAGGGTGAAGACCACCAGTTTTTAAATATTTTTAGCAGCAGAACATTATTTAAATGTAATCTTAGGCAGAATTTCAGTATACTCACTTGTTCATAAACAAATATTTATTTGGG
Organism: Mesoplodon bidens; assembly: GCF_964165515.1. Taxonomy (NCBI): domain Eukaryota; kingdom Metazoa; phylum Chordata; class Mammalia; order Artiodactyla; family Ziphiidae; genus Mesoplodon; species Mesoplodon bidens. The sequence continues at coordinate 80,563,143 of NC_138172.1, forward strand.
GTTATTTTTTTAACACCCTGAGGATGTAATGCTGAACTAAGCAGAATTCCTGTCCCTTCTGGGACTTAGGTTCTAATGGGGGACAGAGCAGGCAGGCAATAGAAAAATAAGCAAATACACAGATACTCTGATGCTAGAGAGTGATGAGTGCCATGCAGAAGTCAGAGAATGGCTGGAGAGGGGAGCAGGGTTGAGACTGTGGTGTAGACAGAGTGAGGCAGAAAAGAGCTCTCTGAGGAGGTGACATTTGAAAAGAAAGCTGGGTGAACTGGTGAGTGAGCCATGAGAAGTTAGGGAGGAGGAATGTTCCAGAGTCAGAAACGGCCACTGCAGTTGAGTTTTTCTGGGTTGGGTGGCAGGGTGCATCCTATCTCAGCCCAGCAGCCCTGGAGAACCCCCTAAGAGTCCCACAGCTCCAGGAAATGGTTAGAGAAACCACAGCCTAGACCATGGTAATGACAATGCATGCGGAAAGGCTGGGTGGGAAGTCAGTAGAACAAACTTACAGACACCCTGCCCTGTTGACAGTGTCTCAGGAAGTTCAGAAACAGATAAATGAGCTGGATTAGTCCACATGCTATAAAGACTTATGAGGATTCCATACATACTTGGTTAGACCTATGTAACTTCTCAGTTCCTCAATTTCTATATTTCCAAAATAGCATAGCGATTATTGTCAATGATACTGTATAATAAACTTCAAAGTTGCTAAGAGACTAGGTCTTAATTGTTCTCACCACAAAAAAGAATGATAATTATGTGATGTGATAATTATACGATGTGATATAGGTGTTAGCTAACACTACAGGGATAATCATATGGCAATATATAAATATATCAAACCACCATGCTGTATACCTTAAACTTATACATGTTATGTCAATTGTATCTCAGTAGAAAATAAATTATATATATGTATATGTATATATATATAATATACATATATATTTAATGAACTAAGTCCTTAATTATAAGTCTTTGGTGTATCTACAGAGCTGAAGAAATGTATGTCTTTGTATGCAGTGATTAATGAAACATTGATTAAAGTGACATCTATTTCCACTTAAAAACATAAAGACATGGACAATCTTGGAAACTTCAGAAAGACAGATTGCCAACTTCCATGATCTAAATAAAATCAGGAATCACATCTGCCATTATCTGCCATCTCTGGGCATTAAGCAGATGTTGAATTCTGTCCTTTTTCTTCAGTTTTAAGAAAAATAAATAAATAATGAGATTTAAAAAATAGTAAAATAGGAATAATGATGTGTTCTTCTCTCTAAGGGAGAAGAGGGAAAATAATGAAAATGATTGCAAGTCTTCTGCTTGATTCAGGGATGAAGCAACAATTACAGTCCCATGAATCAATGCTTGTCACAGCTATTCTTTTGGAGCTTACTAAAAAGGAGAAATGTCATTGAGTAGCCTATCAATGTGAGGATGAGAGCTGCTTTCCCAAATAATTCCAGCCTTAGACACTGATACACCTGGAAACGAGGAGTCACTCTCAGGGTCTGTACTGGTAATGAACAGGTGGCTATGGGGTCACAGAAGTGCAGGCCTTCTGATATTTTCTATTTCTCCTCCATCTTTTCTCTTCTCACTTAAACAGAGCCTCACCTCATAGAGTCAGTCTTGAAAATTACGAAGAATAATTTAAGGAAAATTCTAAAGGAAAACTTCTCAAGACGATTCCTCATTTAGGGGACTTTACAAGCTGAAGGTGGAAATTAAAGGAAGCAGTAGTCCAGTAAATGTGAACACCAGGGCCAGCTCAAAATCACACTGTCACTGAGAAGCTTCTGTCTACACTATAGTTTACATTCGGTTGTATAACTTATGCCTTAAAATAAAATTGATGAAGTATTTAGTCTTAGTTAACCACTGAGGAAACTGGAGGGCAATGGTCTTTTAAATATGCAACAAATAGGGACCAAGATATCCAGCTCTGCATGTGTTACCCTTCAAAATATATCCTTGGGAATCCCATGGTCAAGGCGCTGAACATTCTTCTCCATGAATCTGTGCTTACATCAGGACAACGTCTTAGGTATTAAAAGAATAGGTGCCCTACAAAATTAATAATACTACCTGACCCCAGATGATATTCCCTTTGTGAAGAAAAATTGTCCAAAACTTGTAACTGAGACAAAAATAATGATTACAGATCTTAACAATATCATACTGGAGCATTTTCGAAGCCCATCCAAGGTTTATCAAATTCTCTGGAACACACTTTTGTTTGACTTAATATTCAATATTTAGGGGTCCAGTCTTGTGACTTTATAGAAGATTGGTAAGCTGCAAGTGATTTTCATCCAGTAAGAATGTAAGTGATATTTGTAGACATGCAACTCAAAGATTAGAGTTTGATTGCCCTGTATCCAATTTAGCAAACTGATTTCAAAGCAGTCCTTTCCAGGCTATAAACCTTGCCATCCTCCTGGTTCCCTCATTAAAGAGTAAAGTAACTTGTTGACAAGTACTCATTATATATTTTCATGAGAGCCATGTTTTTAACTTTTTGAAAGTATACTGGTGGTTTGAATTTAAGTTTCATGAAGGAGAACTAATACCTGGCCTTAATTAAATATTTGTTGTTGGGCTTCAGACACCTCACATCAAAACATTTAATTTCCTTTGCCATTTCCAATACCTAAGCAGTTTAAATCCACTCATGATTGTTCTAGTGTATTTTTAAAAACTTTGCATTATCACAGCTGTGCATTAACTACTTTCCACAACTGCATGTCTTAAGTACCAGACTAATTTCCCTGACTCAAATTAATAACTGATTATAATTATCTACTTTTCAGTTCAAACGTGATGTTAGTATTTTTAGAACTCTTTCAGATGCTCTCTTAGGTGAGGAGGGTTTTTCTCTGGTAAATTACAATATTAGATGCAATATTTAAATCACTTTTTTCAAGTGGTAATTCTGTGTCTCTATCAGAGTTCAATCCTTTATAAAAAGGATGTCCAAAACTGGACTCTCGCCACTCCTCTGTAGGGTGCAGCCTGGATTCTACCCATCATGGAAATGGGAGAGTAGTGTTTTTCATAAGCTCATCTGGCTTTGAAGTTTAAGTAACATACTATTTACTACAAAGTTATTGAATAGTATTACACTCTAATAAAGCAAAATTTGTCAAGAATACTTCCGAAGGGAGAAGGTTTCTCTTTAATGTTTTGTCAAGAAGAAATGGGTCATATAAGCAACTTACACACACCTTATACTTACACTTCTAAAGTACCAGGATTTTGAATGGGTATAGTCACCATTTTAAAGGTGGGGGTGGGGCAGTGGATGAGGAGGGCAGGACTGAAAGATAAGATTTCATAATACTCGATACCCCAGGACTCTCCTTCTTATAAATTAAAATTCTTAAATTAATACCCAACCAAATTCCATCAAATGTCATAGAAAAAAAAATAGAACATTCAAAGTAAATTTTAATAACTAGAGGAAAATGTACATTTGGATTCTTGCTTACCATGATTCTCATGAGGCTTAATTTCTACATGTGTTCTTGTTTCTCACACCTTAATTATACAACCAAGGGAATTTTTTCTCTAAACTACAATGACTTCTTATTCATGATAGAAGCTAGTCCCATTATAAAGGAGAAGGGGTTATATTTTTTTAAAAAAAGGAACAGATAATAAAAACACACTGTGCTGAAATTACCTGGAGGGAAAGTGACAGTAAAAATAAAGTGCCAATTTGACCCAGAGATCAAAACTGCCAAGTTGGAGAACTTCACATAACCATCTTGAGTTTCTGCCTGAGTACATCCTACAAATAAACACAAAACCAAAAAGTGAATGTTAGTTACCTACACAAGAGCAATTTCTTCAAGTCTTCCCTGTAGAGAGGCAAATGGACAATATAGAAAAAAAAACTTAATTGAAGAGGTTACTAAATCCATCAGGCTTCTCTTAGACAAAGCTTAGAACCAAATAATCCAAGATAGAATAATAACAACAGCCAACATATATTGAAAGCTTACTATGCCAGACATTGTGCTTCATATTCATCATTGTACATAAACTACACAACCCTATAAAATATACTATTACCAATATTCTAGAGATTAAGAAATAGACTCAGGAAAGGTTAAATTACGTGGTGAGGGGGTTATAGCTCAAATCTGCCTGTTTTCAAAGTTTGTATTCTTAGCCACTATTATATACTGAATATTTAAATGTCTCTCAAGAAAGAAAGTCTATTCTCTTTCTAGGTGGTCAGTTTCTAGGCTCTGCCTCTCTTCTATTCAAGGGATCTGTGGTTTACGTGGTGACAGAGTTAGGTCAATAGATCAGGACCACAGCAATGCATCAAATCAGGAGTGATGAAGGTTACCCTGTTCAGCAACTTGGATCGTCTGGGCTATGGTTTCCCTGAATAAAATGCAAAAAGGGGGGCTTCCCTGGTGGCGCAGTGGTTGAGAGTCCGCCTGCCGATGCCGGGGACACGGATTCGTGCCCCGGTCCGGGAAGATCCCACATGTCACGGAGCGACTGGGCCCGTGAGCCATGGCCACTGAGCCTGCGCGTCCAGAGCCTGTGCTCCACAACGGGAGAGGCCACAACAGTGAGAGGCCCGTGTACCGCAAAAAAAAAAAAAAAAAAGCAAAAAGGAAAGCTGACATCCTCTAACAATAGGCCATCCATTTATAAAGTAAAAGAAGGAAACTTAGCTCTGGATCCCATTCACAATGCCTTTAATTAGTCTTTTGACTCCACTATCCTCAAATTACTTTGCTAATTCACAGCTGCTCCATTTCACTCTGGAAATGTCACTATGATTGGTATGATGGACAATGAGATAGGAGAGTGGTCCTAAAGTGTAAAAATTGGTTTGAGATCTTTAAGGCTGAAAGGTATCATAAAGATAGAATATGCATAGTGTTCTATTTCTCAATTCAATTGCTCAATCCTTTTTGGGAAAACATTGTCTTTCTTCAACAATTTTGCAGAGCTAACTAAAATTTCCTTTTTCAGAAACATCTTTTCCTTCATCTCCTCAGAGTCCTGAAATAAATAAAATGCCCAGAAAAAATGGAAATAAATAAGCCAAGACTCAAATAAATGATAGGCACCAAGACAAATGCTGTTTATACTCTAAAACCTATATGCATCAAAATTATGGTCAATAAACTCTTGCAAACAATGAACTGCAGAGTACAGATGTTCAACATGAAATCATTTGCTACAGTTTTCCCTTTGACAAACGTTCTTATTGTTCCCATCTTTGGAGGAATACAAAGCAGCATTTAATCGAAATGTGTCCGGCGAGCACAGTGAGTCTGCCTCATAGAACAGCCGCCAACTGCCTAATGGAAAGTACTTTAGCTCCAAATGGGTTTGCTTTTGTGTTAAATACCAGCTTGCCTCAGAGATCTCTACAAAGATTCCCATATATATCTACAATATTCTCAGCTTTGAAGCATATGTGCCCCAAAGCTGAGGCAGTTTGCTGCCAAGTACAGTACATTACTCCGGGGTTCATCATATCTCGGGAATGGTAATTGTAAAATAGACAAATGTCATTGACAGGCTCCCTGATCAAGCTGGTCCTGGCTGAGGGAACCTGGGAGGAGATGGGGTGTTGGGCTTCACACAAGATTGAAGCTGATGACATGCTTTATCAGGGAATGCTACTTGAATGTGATTCTGTAGGGCATAGGGTTTCTAAAATACTTTTCACCTCCAAAACTATCCCTCTTACCCTTAGCTATCCACACTAGCAAACTGTTACCTCATTAATGTTGAGAGTTTATTTTTTTAGTATTAAGAACACATTTTTTCTACAACTAGGATCTATAGCTAAATATCAAAGGATCTGAAGGACCCTAAAATAATTGTCTTTGTGTATATAAACCCACTTTTGGTTATAACCTCTTTTTTTTTTGAACTGAAGATGATTTACTGAGACAAAAGAACATGAAGTTAAACTGCAGAACAAAAGATTTAGGCTAGACATATAGACCGGGTTTTGTTGTTGTTAATTTATTTTTCTGTAGGAAATACTTAGAATAAGTTAGGTAATCCATGCCAAATGGTTTTGCTTCCATTCTTTCTGAAGTTAAGGAGAAATATTTCATGATGGCTTTAAGAGATACTTTCAATCATTGAAATAGGGTGTTTGGTGATGTGGACATTCTACAAAGAAAATGACACAAGATTTTTTCCTCACACACACGCACAAAAACGTGTGCATATAAGATGACCTCAACCCATTCCTCATACACTCTCATTGAATCTCCCAAAGAGAACGATGGTGACCATACTGGTCCAGGGGAGTCAGTTGGCTTGAGCATGAGTTGGTGTTAATGGAGGAAAATGACAAATGGTTTCATTCCTCATTCATTTTGCATGATCCAATATGATTCTAAGCTAGACAGTGATGATATCCTTGGGATAACAGAGAGGAAACCAGTGAAGAATTGGGGGGAGTATGGGTCAGGAGTGGGGCACAGTAAAGTATGGAGGCTGAGTAAGGTATAGTAGAGGAGTAGGTATGGGATACGATAAGGTATGGAGTGTGAGTAAGGAACTGGGTATGGGTAATGTATGCAGTATGGCAAGGTACATATTTTATAGGAGGCATGTGAATGAGCTTAGACTTAAAGCCAGCGTAGAGCAAGAAGTAACTGGAAGAGGGCAGACAGCAGAAGCAAGAAGAACTACAATCCTGCAGCCTGTGGAACAAAACCCACATTCACAGAAAGATAGACGAGATGAAAAGGCAGAGGGCTATGTACCAGATGAAGGAACAAGATAAAACCCCAGAAAAACAACTAAATGAGGTGGAGATAGGCAACCTTCCACAAAAGGAATTCAGAATAATGATAGTGAAGATGATCCAGGACCTCGGAAAAAGAATGGAGGCAAAGATCGAGAAGATGCAAGAAACGTTTAACAAAGACCTAGAAGAATTAAAGAACAAACAAACAGAGATGAACAATACAATAACTGAAATGAAAAATACACTAGAAGGAATCAATAGCAGAATAACTGAGGCAGAAGAATGGATAAGTGACCTGGAAGACAGAATAGTGGAATTCACTGTTGCTGAACAGAATAAAGAAAAAAGAATGAAAAGAAATGAAGACAGCCTAAAGACCTCTGGGACAACATTAAACACAACAACATTCGCATTACAGGGGTCCTAGAAGGAGAAGAGAGACAGAAAGGACCCAAGAAAATAATTGAAGAGATTAGAGTCGAAAACTTCCCTAACATGGGAAAGGAAATAGCCACCCAAGTCCAGGAAGTGCAGAGAGTCCCATACAGGAAAAACCCAAGGAGAAACACGCAGAGACACATAATAATCAAATTGTCAAAAATTAAAGACAGAAAAATTACTGAAAGCAGCAAGGGAAAAATGACAAATACCATACAAGGGAACTCCCATAAGGTTAACCCTTGATTTCTCAGCAGAAACTCTACAAGCCAGAGGGAGTGCCATGATATACTTAAAGTGATGAAAGGGAAGAACCTACAACCAAGATTACTCTACGCAGCAAGGATCTCATTCAGATTCAATGGAGAAATCAAAAGCTTTACAGAAAAGTAAAAGCTAAGAGAATTCAGCATCACCAAACCAGCTCTACAACAAATGCTAAACGAACTTCTCTAAGTGGAAAACACAAGAGAAGGAAAGGACCTACAATAACAAATCCAAAACAATTAAGACAATGGTAATAGGAACATACATATTGATAATTGCCTTAAACATGAATGGATTAAATGCTCCAACCAAAAGACACAGGCTCGCTGAATGGATACAAAAACAAGACCCATATACATGCGATCTACAAGAGACCCACTTCAGACCTAGGGACATACAGACCGAAAGTGAGGGGATGGAAAAAGATATTCCATGCAAATGGAAATCAAAAGAAAGCTGGAGTAGCAATACTCATATCAGATAAAATAGACTTTAAAATAAAGAAGGTTGCAAGAGACAAGGAAGGAGACTACATAATGATCAAGGGATCAATCCAAGAAGAAGATATAACAATTGTGTATATATATATATATCCAACATAGGAGCATCTCAATACATAAGGCAACTGCTAACAGCTATAAAAGAGGCAATTGACAGTAACACAATAAAAGTGGGGGACTTTAACACCTCACTTACACCAATGGACAGATCATCCAAACAGAAAATTATAAGGAAACACAAGCTTTAAATGACACAATAGACCAGATAGATTTAATTGATACTTATGGGACATTCCATCCAAAATCGGCAGATTACACTTTCTTCTCAAGTGCACACGGAACCGTCTCCAGGATAGATCACATCTTGAGTCACAAGTCAAGCCTTGGTAAATATAGGGAAATTGAAATCATACCAAGCATCTTTTCTGACCACAGCATTATGAGATTAGAAATAAATTACAGGGAAAAAATTGTTAAAACACAAACACATGGAGGCTAAACAATACATTACTAAATAACCAAGAGATCACTGAAGAAATCAAAGAGGAAATTGAAAATACCTAGAGACAAATGACAATGAAAACACAATGATCCAAAACCTACGGGATGCAGCAAAAGTAGGTCTAAGAGGGGAGTTTATAGCAATACAAGCCTACCTCAAGAAACAAGAAAAATCTCAAATAAACAATCTAAACTTACACCTAAATGGACTAGAAAAGAAGAACAAACAAAACCCAAAGTTAGTAGAAGGAAAGAAATCATAAAGATCAGAGCAGAAATAAATGAAATAGAAACAAACAAAATAATAGCAAGTATCAGTAAAACTGAAAGCTGCTTCTTAGAGAAGATAAACAAAATTGATAAACCATTAACAAGACTCATCAAGAAAAAGAGGGAGAGGACTCAAATCAATAAAATTAGAAATGAAAAAGGAGAAGTTACAACAGACACTGCAGAAATCCAAAGCATCCTAAGAGGCTACTACAAGTAACTCTGTGCCAATAAAATGGACAACCTGGAAGAAATGGACAAATTCTTAGAAAGGTATAACTTCAAAGTCTGAACCAGGAAGAAATAGAAAATACGAGCAGACCAATCACAAGTAATGAAATTGAAAATGATATTAAAAATCTTCCAACAAACAAAAGCCCAAGACCAGATGGCTTCACAGGCGAATTCTATCAAACATTTAGAGAAGAGCTAACACCCATCCTTCTCAAACTCTTCCAAAAAATTGCAGAGGAAGGAACACTCCCAAACTCATTCTATGAGGCCACCATCACCATGATACCAAAACCAGACAAAGATACTACAAAGAAAGAAAATTACAGACCAATATCACAGATGAATATAGACGCAGAAATCCTCAACAAAATACTAGCAAGCAGAATCCAACAAGTCATTAAAAGGATCGTACACCATGATCAAGTGGGATTTATCCTAGGGATGCAAGGATTCTTCAATGTACACAAATCAATCAATGTCATACACCATATTAACAAACTGAAGAATAAAAATCATATGATCATCTCAATAAGATGCAGAAAAAGCTTGTGACAAAATTCAACACCCATTTATGATAAAAACTCTCCAGAAAGTGGGCATAGAGGGAACCTACCTCAACATAATAAAGGCCACATACAACAAACCCACAGCAAACATCATTCTCAATGGTGAAAAACTGAAAGCATTTCCTCTAAGATCAGGAACAAGACAAGGACATCTACCCTTGCCACTATTATTCAACATAGTTTTGGAAGTCCTAGCCACAGCAATCAGAGAAGAAAAAGAAATAAAAGGAATCCAAATCAGAAAAGAAGAAGTAAAACTGTCACTGTTTGCAGATGACATGATACTATACATAGAGAATCCTAAAGATGTCACCAGAAAACTACTACAGCTAATCAATGAATTTGGTAAAGTTGCAGGATACAAAATTAATGCACAGAAATCTCTTGCATTCCTATACACTAACAACAAAAGATCAGAAAGTGAAATTAAACAATCCCATTCACTACTGCAACAAAAAGAATAAAATACCTAGGAATAAACCTACCTAAGGAGACAAAAGACTTGTATGCAGAAAACTATAAGACACTGATGAAAGAAATCAAAGATAACACAAACAGATGCAGCGATAAACCATGTTCTTTGATTGGAAGAATCAACATTGTGAAAATGACTATACTACCCAAAGCAATCTACAGATTCAGTGCAATCCTTATCAAGTTACCAATGGCATTTTTTACAGAACTAGAACAAAAAATCTTAAAATTTGTATGGAAACACAAAAGACCCTGAATAGCCAAAGCAATCTTGAGGGAAAAAAATGGAGCTGGAGGAATCAGATTCCCTGACTTCAGACTATACTACAAAGCTAGAGTAATCAAGACAACATGGTACTAGCACAAAAACAGAACTATAGATCAATGGAATAGGATAGAAAGCCCAGAGATAAACCCACGAACTTATGGTCAACTAATCTATGACAAAGGAGGCAAGGATATACAATGGAGAAAAGACAGCCTCTTCAATAAGTGATGCTGGGAAAATTGGACAGCTACACATAAAAGAATGAAATTAGAACAATCCCTAACACCATACACAAAAATAAACTCAAAATGGATTAAAGAGCTAAATGTAAGATTGGACACTATAAGACTCTTAGAGGAAAACATAGGAAGAACACTCTTTGACATATATCACAGCAAGATCTTTTTTGACCCACTGCCTAGGGTAATGGAAATAAAAACAAAAATAAACAAATGGGACCTAATGAAACTTAAAAGCTTTTGCACAGCAAAGGAAACCATAAACAAGATGAAAAGACAACCCTCAGAATGGGAGAAATTATTTGCAAACAAAGCAACTGACAAAGATTAATCTCCAGAATTTACAAGCAGCTCATGCAGCTCAATATCAAAAAAAACAATCAACCCAATCAAAAAATTGGCAGAAGACCTAAACAGACATTTCTCCAAAGAAGACATACAGATGGTCCAGAGGCACATGAAAAGCTGCTCAACATCACTAATTATTAGAAATGCAAATCAAAAGTACAGTGAGGTATCACCTCACACTGGTTAGAATGGGCTACATCAGAAAATCTACAAACAAGAAATGCTGGAAAGGGTGTGGAGAAAATGGAACCGTCTCTCACTGTTGGTAGGAATGTAAATTGATTCAGCCACTATGGAGAACAGCATGGAGATTTCTTTAAAAACTAAAAATAGAATTACCATATGACCCAGCAATCCCACTACTGGGCATATACCCTGAGAAAACCATAATTCAAAAAGACACATGCACCCCAATGTTCATTGCAGCACTATTTACAATAGCCAGGTCATGGAAGCAACCTAAATGCCCATCGACAGAAGTATGGATAAAGTTGTGGTACATATATATAATGGAATATTACTCAGCCATAAAAAGGAACGAAATTGGGTCATTTGTAGAGATGTGGATGGACCTAGAGACTGTCATACAGAGTGAAGTAAGTCAGAAAGGGAAAAACAAATATCGTATATTAATGCATATATGTGGAATCTAGAAAAATGGTACAGATGAACCGGTTTGCAAGGCAGAAATAGAGACACAGATGTAGGGAACAAATGTATGAACACCAAGGGGGAATCGGGGGAAGTGGTGGTGGTGGGATGAATTGGGAGGTTGGGATTGACATATATACACTAATATGTATAAAATAGATAACTAATAAGAACCTGCTGTATAAAAATAAATAAATAAAACTAAAAAAATAGTTTGAAATACGTTGCAGCATAGATGAATCTTGAGGACATTATGCTAGGTAAAATCAACCAGTCACAGAAGGACTAACACTGTATGATTTCATGTATATGAAGTATCTAAAATAGTAAAACTTATAGAAGCAAAGAACAGAATGGTGGTTTTTGATTTTCATATGCACAAGCCCCAGAAAAGTCAATGAAGCTAGCAGTGGTACTGGGACTGAAAAGGAAGGTAACGGAGGACCAAGAAAGCTGGAGAGGAGAAAATGAGCTCTCAGGGCCTGTTCTGGGCCAGGCGCTTTGCATTTGCCATCACATTTATTCTTTATAACATTGAGAGCCAGTGTTTCTGTTTCCCCATAGAAACCACATTGTACCTATGACTTGATACTGTACCAGAGAATCATCTGTACATGATTAGGGGGCCATGCCCTTTTCCTTACACCATACTGAAGATACGGGTATGACAATAATACTCCTCACCATGCCGGCAGGGGTGGGGGTAGGTGGGCAGATGGTTTGTTAAACATTTCCTGCCAACCTAATGTTCCCTTTTGCAGACACTGGTGTTGTAGACTGGTGGTGAAGGAGATTTCTTCCAAACTAGCAAAGATACTGAGTATTCGGGGCTTTTGTTGTAGATTCTCAATGGTAGCAAACATTTCTGTGCAGATGCAATTATAGCAGGTCTCCGAATGTCACAGGTACCTACCTCTCAGCATGGACTCTGATGTCCCTTCCAGAGAAACAGAAATGACCCAAGGCTCTGATGGGGGCCCCAACGACTCTACTCTCCGATTCTGGAAACAGGAAAAAAGGGGAAAAGTTGGACTCAGAAGAGAATTTTGTGAAGTTATCTGAAAAAGAAGAGGATTCACACAGAATCTTTTATAAAGCGCATATTCATGAGAAATAAACAAAGGAAAAAAAATAAATATTTTCTTTCTCATGTTAAGAAGAATATATCACATTAGCTTACTGAGCAGAGAGAAGGGAGATTATTGCAAGAAAAGTTGGGGCAGGGCAGTGAAGAGGAGAAAGGAAAGTTAAGTTTACAGAAAAGGAGAGTGGCACGGTGTGCTGAGGGCTAATAAGGAAGGAAAGATTAAGCAGACAAAGCAGGAGAGAGTTGGGTGAGTGCCAGGCTAGAGCAGAAGTGTAGACCTCAGGCCCATGGCCTTCATCCCTCTGTAAGCACGTCAGGGGAGGCATTTTTAAAGTCAAGAGCGGAAAGCTGATTTGAGTATCGTATTTCACATCCCCCCCCCTTGATATTAGTAAATATAGACAAGATAAAGTAGAATCAGAGGGCATGGACACTGAAATTAGAATTAAGCACAGAAGCCTCTTGTTGATGCTGTACTTAACCACATACAGGAGAAATCATTTAAAATAACATAGAACTATAATGCAGATGTGATGGCCCAAATTCCTTCATTAGCATATGAAATGACTTCTTCAGATATAGATCCAGCACTTGGAGAAGACGAGATTTCTGAGAAGATACATGAGACCTACTGTAAGAATTTGCTTGAGGAGAAAAAGTATCAGAATTCTATTTTTACCCTTGATCAAATTCTGGACATTTATAGAAAGTGGAAGGAAAGCAGGCTGTGAAACGGAAGGAAAATAATGAAAGTAGTTAGATGTTCTAAGTGCACCAAATGTCACAGGGTGGGCACTCTGTACATGTGTATCGTGAAGATGATGGAATATGAAACATGCGCCAAATACAACATGGTACCCGGCTCTAAGTAAAGATTGTTACCTGTGCACAAGGTACCTGCTTATCCAGAAAAACGAGCTGTGGTTGTACTGTAAGTTCTTTTCCCACTTCTCCATCTGAAGGCTGGACTAGGACTGAAAGACCATAGGGCCGAATATATATCGAGTTCCCAGTTTCGAAATTGCTTGTATTTCTGGCACATGTTAAAAAAGAAAAGAATACATGCCTAAGATTACAGATACCATATCACTGCAGTAGCTTTTTTCCATAATACATTATTACCAGTGAGAAGATTTGCATTTGCCTTTGTTTCTAGAAACTGAATAATACACCATATAGCAAACATGACCTTATAACTAGAGAATAATTATATATTTACTTTATATGTTTGCTTTGCCATAGGAAAGAATGCACTGGTTGGGGCGGGGGGGGGGAAGTGGGAGGAGCACATATTATGAACTTAGATTTTTATCACAACTTGTTAATATCAGCTCCAAAAAAGCCTTAGTGAGGCAACTTATCAGACTAAAATATTTAGAAGGTGGGGATATGTTCTAAGTATGCTAGTAAACCAGCTCTCCCCCAAGAGGTATTAGTGTTTTCCAATTTCCACAGTATAAATACATTCACCATGGCTAATTCTGTGGTACCAAGATGACGTCACCGAAAAGAACTGGAAAGAGATGCCTGGGAGCAACCTCCCACACCACTGTTTCACATGGAATAGCTCATTTAACCTCACAACAACCCTTTCATGTTCATTGTCTCCACAGGATGCTTGCACTAAATAGAATCGACAACTGTGGAATTCATTGATTAATTGATTTCAGTTGAATGAAGTCCTTAGCGAGAATAATACCTATTTATAATGAATATATGCTGAGCACTTACACCCTGTACCAAGTACTATTCTATGCTTTCCACCTATAAACTCATTGCATCTTTAAAGTGACACTATGACATAGGTACTCTTATTTGCACATGAAGAAACGGAGGTCCAAAAAGGCTTAAGTATTTTGCCAAAGGTCTTACCAAGAGTAAGTGTATGACCAAGGTCTAGAGCTATACTGTTTTTCATCTCTTTTGAGCACATTAATTGCTGATGTGACTTAGCAATAAAATGGAATAATTATAAAATAAAATAGTTCTGTAATTCATGATACCTCAAAACATCTTTTTACCAGAGTTTCGGTATTTTTGAAGACCAAGGCAGCTCTATTAAACGAATATTCTGGGTTATACACCTATTGTCCCATTAAGCCTATTGTGTATTACACATCAGAGGCATGCAATAGAGTTTTAGCAATTAAATGGAGATATATAGACACCATATATCACATATATTACCCTAATATAGAGTAATAGATTACCCTCAAAACACCCTAGGTCAAGACTAACAAGGCTTTGATTTTTTTTTTTTAAATAGTAGCCTACCTAGCCCTCAATTAAATGCTTGTGAGTCAACTACTTGATTCCCTAATCTTTTTTTTTTCTTATGTGAGGAGAAAATGATATTTATTTTAACAGAGAGTGTATGTGAGGTAAAGGTGACAATTAGTCCTAAGAAGAGGAAAGAGTGGAAGAACAAATACAGAGGATCACAAACTATGAAGCTTCTGTAGGGAGCAATTTCCCTCTCCCCTGAGAATTCTGGAAAATGGGGGATGGGGCATGTGTGGTCCTACGAATCCCTTTTGGTCATTTACCAGCTAAGGCCCTGACCTCTGCTAGAATCACTCACTGGGAATTCAACATACACTAGTCTGATCATCATTTATTAGTTTGTTTAGCCTGAATGAGTAAAGCTCCTTTTTATTTAAAGAAAAAATTGAAATCATATTTTAAAACTCCATGCTATTCATTGCATCCTTCTATGGCTCCTAGGTTACTGGAAAATTCTAACATTGTTACCAGATGCTATTTCTCCACTGGCCTATTTCTTTTTTTTTTTTTTTTTTTTTTTTTTTTTTTTTGCGGTACGCGGGCCTCTCACTGTTGTGGCCTCTCCCGTTGCGGAGCACAGGCTCCGGACGCACAGGCTCAGTGGCCATGGCTCACGGGCCCAGCCGCTCCGCGGCATGTGGGATCTTACCATACTGGGGCACGAACCCGTGTTCCCTACATCGGCAGGCGGACTCTTAACCACTGCGCCACCAGGGAAGCCCTGGCCTATTTCTTAAAAGCTTTCTGAGGCAGGACAGGATGCAGGCTGGCCGTGTAGGTTAAAGAAACCAAACAACTACATCCAAGGTCCTGACATAAGTACATTGATGTCTAGAGACGAAGGGATGGGAACCAACTGCCTGAACACTTGCTAAGAGGCCCGTCCCTGACACACTTTAAAGTTTATTGTGAGCAAACATCTCTGATTAAATGTAAACAGCATCCCACTGGAGGTCAGAGACTTGCTGCTACAGCATATCCCAAGGTAATACCACTTTAAGCTCCACATAAACTCTTAGGCAGTTTCTAACCTAAAACCTGACCGTAGGTGGTACAGTTTTTTACGATATGTTATAATAGTGCAATAAATCTGTTAGCTTAAAATCGAATCTCCGTGGCCTTTTAGAGAAATCATCATTAAATGCAGGGTCTTGTTAATGATGCCATCGAAGTGAAATTGTTTAATCTGCTAAGGGGGTGAAAGGTCACCAAATGAATTTTTTATAATACATCAACTTGACACGCAATAGGGAAAACTGTAATAGATAAAAGCAAAGGAAAAGGGCACTGTCTTCTTCTGATAGGTCAATAGCAGCCAAGAGAGTCACTCATCCACTTTCCTTTCACGAAGGGTCTCCTTTTGCATTTAATATGGACACCCAATTAATACCTCAGCACCACAGACAACCTCATTTTAGGTGACTTATAGCAATTTCTCCCCCTTCCCTGAAATGAAAGTGATCACAATACATCATAGCATTGTGCGAATTAACGTTAATTGATTCAAGTTACCAAGCAATGATGGGCCACTTATATAACCTAGGCGTTATTGGGTGCTAGAAGGGATGGAGGGAAGATTAGATTCCAGTGTCCGTTGCTGTGACGACGGGAATCACCTGACGCCTTGTTAGACAGTTGTAAGGTTCTATTGCTGGCCCCAGTGGGGTCGTCAGTAAACCGGAGTGATGTCCAAACATCATTATCCGCTGCTCCGATATTAAAGCAAAGGGATTAGCAACTTATTGCAAGCAACCTGGATTTGTCATTGTGCTGTCGTTATCCAATTTCCAACCGCTAATGTGACTGTAGCCTGCAGGCAGAAGGACCTACAGCCAAACTTTAAAAAATGGGGGAGGAAAGTTCCCTCCAATCCTCCCAGTTTAACTACCATTTAACGGCTTCCAATAGCCAGCCAGGTCTGTGGAAGAATTTTTTTTTTCCTTCAATGCTTAAGTGCTAGCAAAAGAGAAAGACCAAGAAAATATAGAAATGTCTCAGTTCAGAGATCACTACTATTCACTCCAACTCTTGTTTTTTAATCTGCCAGATCTGAATTGCTTCCCCTACAGAAGAGGGGATTGTTTCTATCTGCATGGCAAACTGAGCAAACAAGTAAATAAATCATATTGATGAAGGCTAGCCCTGGGCAGTGAGGTGAGGGTGGGGCGTTTTGAGATACTTCCTCACTTCCTCTTCAGCCTTGGCCTCCTCAAAGTTACTAAGTCAGGTTCCTATAAAAGAGCCCCATGCTTTGATTAAATTTTTTAGGGTATGCCATGAGGGGACTTAAATTTCAGAGGAGTTTGCGAGATTCTGTACCCTGGAAGAAGAAAGCAAATTCTCCACTCGGTTCAGTTTAACAAACAAATGTTAACCCTTCCACCATGTACAAATATTGTTTTAGGCACTGTGAGATAGGCAAAGATAAATACAACACCATAACCTCTGTCCCTCGGGAATGTTCTTCCACAGAGTCGTAAGGCAAGAATGACTTTCCTGGCTACCTTTCAGAGCTGACACATACCATTTTATTTATATTTCATAGTCCTCGTGCTCCTTGTTAAACCTAGCCAAATGCCCTTAGCTGCCATCAACTCCTAAGAGAGAAGAAAATGTCTTATGATCTCATGGTTTCTTTCTGGCACTATAGCATAGTGATTCCAAACTTCGCACATTACAAGCATCCAATACATGTTACTATAGGAACACTATGACCAATCAGTACCCACCATGCACTTCCTCTGTTCTTAGGTCATTAAAATGCCTCTAGAAAGCCGCCACCTATCTTGGACTGGCCAACTTCAAGTTCTGATACACTCTTGAACTGGTGCACTTACTGCTGTGCTCTAATACTTGTTATTAAACTCTTATGGTTCTTCGGAATTTTTCATTTCAAACTGAGATTTGAGTAACCACAGGCATAGGTTGCACTGCGCCATGAGAATATAAAGACACAAAATAAACATGGCACATCTTCCAACAAGGTCAACTCAGAGGTCAACACCTAAGTATTTTAGTCAGAAAATTGTTCAAAATAATATTTTATGATAAATCTAGCATGAATATCTTATCTGGGATAATGTAAATTCTGAATACATTTTTTAAGATCATACACAAATATTCAAAATTTCCTGTTTGTGATGGAGTCCCCTAGCAGTCATTGTCTAACCAGGAAAAGAGAAATCACTCAAGATCTTTCTGATGGAAGAGATTTGTTATGGGATGTTGGTTGCACAGGAGTATTAGAATAGCAGAGAAGTCAAACCGGTTACGTTTCACTATTTGCAACCTGTATTTATTTAACGATCACTTATGGTGCATGACACTGCTTAGGTACTCTTGGGAGTATAATAGTAAATTGAAGCCTTGACCAACTAATGAATATTATAAAGATAAAAATATACTAATTTTATGAAAAACTAGATTAATGGTTAAGCAGGCTCATATTGAATTAATGATTTCCTTGTAATAGATATAGAATAATGAGATTTAATATATCATATTCTTATTAGATAGTTGTGTAAATGTTTGTGTTCCCTATCTATTAATTTTTAAATCTCTAGATTTTCATATGAGCCATACAATTTTTTGGACATAATAACTGTTCAATTAATGTTTGGGAAATAAAAAACATTCAAATGTAAGTTTTCATGAGTCTTTATTATATTTAGCTACAACTTCACCATCCGTACACATAGATCTTAAATTGATTGTAAGGTAGTATGGTTCTGGTTCAATTTTGGAATTAGAACTACATGTGCATGTGGGTGGAAAACTACTGGATGCAGATAAGTCAACAGCAATAATGGATTAGAATTTTCCTCCTGTTTATAAGGAAGAGAGAAGGGAAAATGTAAATTGAAGAAGTAGAATCAAAGATGTAGTGGTCTGGGGCCATTTAGTATAAGAACAAGGGTTCCTAAGGGCATCACTGCAGTAACAGAGCTGTGAAATAAATGATAGCTTTAATGATGACCATGAATCATCAATAAAAATGTGAAAGGTCTACATTATTTTCCATTTAATAAGGCTGGATAATATATATATATATATATATATATATATATATTAGTTTAAGAGATGAAGTCTTTTTAAAAATGTAGTGATAAAATAAACAATTTTTTATTAAATGGAAAGTTTACTTATGCAGAGCATCTCATTTTCCCACAAAGCCACATATATAAAATACCATTATGATAATTTTACCATCCACCTAACTCAACAAAGCAGTTAATTTGTATTGTAGTGAAAAAAAGAAATGGTGCAAAAACACTCTTTAATGGCAAAGCTGTGGTTTTGCCAGGAGGGAGGAAAGAGACAGGCTAGCAGTACGGGAATCCCTTCCCGGATGAATATTCTGCCAGTCTTGAGAAGAGCATCCTCCAGTGTTGACAGAAAGATCCTGTCCTTGCATACTCCAAATAGCTGTTTCCTAGAAAGCAGGTGCCCAAGGAGCAGGGAGAGATTGCACAAGAGAAGATGTTAAATGAGCCTGAATGTCACCAAAAGACTCATGTCACCAATTGCCTCTCCTAGTTTTCTTCTCTATTCCAAGTCAGCTTGATAAGGTGCTCCTTATACAGAGTGAGGAAACTTAAAAAGCTACTAATGCGAAGGGTGCAAAAACACACAGATGTATACCACCACAGAGCCATGCTCACATTCCTTATAACTTTTTTTAGGGTCCAAGGTTCATGGCCACGTCAGAAACAAAGAGTTTTATGTGAGATAGCGTATTAGTTTTCTATGGCTGTGAAACAAAACTCCACACACTCAGTGGCTTAAAATATCACAAATCTATGATCTTCAGGTTGTGGGTCAAGAGTTCAGACAGGCTTGGCTGGGGGTTCACTGCTTAAGTGGAGGCTCTCAGGAGAATCCACTTCCAAACTCATTCCAATTGTTGGTGGAATTCACTTCCTTGTGGCTGTGGAATGGAGGTCCCTGTTTCCCTGTGGGCTGTCAGCCAAGGTCCACTCTGTACTTACAAAGTGCATCTGATTTTTTTCTCATGTGGTGTCTTTCATCCTAAAAGCAGTGACACTTCAATTCCTTCTTACACTTCGAGTCTCTCTGCCTTCCTCTTCTGCCACAGCAGGATAAAGCTCTCCTCTTTTAAGGGCTGTTGTGTGTAATTGTGCCACCTTGATAATCCTGGGTATTCTCTCCATCTTAAGGTCTACTGTGCCACATAACACAGTGTCTTCACAGAAATTCTATCTGATCCTATTCATAGGTTCCCAGGATTAGGGCAGCACACCTTTGGGTGGTCATTTTAGAAATTCTGCCAACCACAAATAGCTTTAGCATTTCAATAGCTAAACTTCCATGAAAGATACAGATATATTTATGCTTACTATATGACAAAGAATATTATTTAGAGGTGGGTTTTTTTATGAAGCAGGAGAAAGAGAGGGAGAAGAAGAAAAGACAGGAGGGAAAGAAACTCAAAAGAGCAAAAATCAAATTTATACTGCCAGGATTCCAGATAAAAGGCAGAATATAAAATAAGACCCTCGTGGGGAACCCCAACTTTAAAAGGCAGGGGTTGAACATATGTTTATCTCTGTTCTCTCTACTCCACCGAAATTACTTAAAAGAAGAAAAATGAATAAAAATGGTGTAAATCAACATGGATAAAGAAGGCAGGAGAGGAGAGAGCAACCAACGACAGAGGTTAACAAAGTTTTGGAAGATGGAAGACAGGTTCATGGAACTGACTTAGCCATGCAGAAGACACTTAAATCTAGATGCCTCTAGAGGAGGATAAAGACTGGGAGAGGCCAATTTGTTGTATATTATTATTATTATTATTATTATTGTTATATTTATTTATTTATTTCTGCGGCACGCGGGCCTCTCACTGTTGTGGCCTCTCCCGTTGCAGAGCACAGGCTCCGGATGCGCAGGCTCGGCGGCCATGGCTCACGGGCCCAGCCGCTCCGCGGCATGTGGGATCTTCCCGGACCGGGGCACGAACCCGTGTCCCCTGCATCGGCAGGCGGACTCTCAACCACTGCGCCACCAGGGAAGCCCTGTTGTATATTATTTAATTTAAAAAATAGCACTCCATTTCTCCCCACAAAGTAGAACTTGGTAGCTTTTTGAAAGCAGGTAGTACTCCCATTGATAAGTAAATGTCTGATATGGCCTCAATTTGTTGAAATGCATGTAACGCCATTAAATTAACAAGAGTGAACCTTTAAAGAACATCGTAGATGTTTCCACTGAAAGGCCTATGTCCTCAGACTAATTTCTGCTGTCTAAAGGTCAATTCATTAGCTTGTCAGTGGCTCTCCAGTGAGTTCAATGGAAGTCCGAGTTGACACTGATCAAAGTTGAAAGAAACAGGGCTGGCCCTGGGATCTGCCCAAGGCTTCAGGGTTGTTTACCATACTGTACAATTCTTAGGACCATGGGAAAACTTGCTGGTTCTCATTAAGTCCCTTAGGACACAGCATTTCTCATTCTGCAGAGATTTATTCAGATATACTTAAGAAGCAGCCTTTCCTTAGCTTCAGAAGATTTGTTTTTTGCATATCTAGGAAACCTCTCTTAAAATACTAAAGAAACTGAGAGAGATGGGGACTGTAACACATCCCAACAGAAAATTGATGCTACATGTCACCAATTGTCTGTCTGAGTTTTCTTCTCTATTCCAAGTCAGCTTGATAAGGTGCTCCATATACAGAGTGAAGAAACTTAAAAAGCTACTAATGTGAAACTGATGATACATGTTCAGCAGTTTCTTATTAAGTCAGAAATACGAGTCAAAAATGAAAACATGATGGCTAAGACAGATGGTGGGCCATAAAGGTGCTCTTCTCTCTGAAGCTCATGATAGGATGATATCCCACACACATATGTGTGCATACCTACTCATGATAGGATGATATCCCACACACATATGTGTGCATACCTACACTTGTGCTGGGTCCACTCTCTTTCCTGGGCTTCCTCTGCTTTATCTCCATTGTTTCTACTCTTTGACTTTGTTCTCCTTCTAGTTAAAAGCTAAATATTCACTGAGTCTTTGTTGTTGTTGTTGTTGTTGTTTGCTTTTGGGGGTTTTTTAATTTCTATTTTTTCTTATTAGTCATCCATTTTATGCACATCAGTGTATACATGTCAATCCCAATTGAGTCTTTTTTTATATAATATTAAAATCAGTCATTTTGGAAGGATGACCTATTAAGAAAGCTCAGTACTGTAAAATCTAAATAAAATTTAGCAATGAACTGGCTCTATTTCTCTCTAGTCACCCATACGTAGAATATGCTCATAAGAACTCAGTGGAATCTAAATGAAACTGGACTAAAGGAAAGAAAATATATTTAAATGTAAGCTAAAATACATTAGCACCATCTTTTCTCAGATTCCTGATTTTTATATTATCATGCATAATATCATAATTACATCAATTACATGGTGAAGGTTTAGTGGTTAGTAAAAATATCCAAGATATAATAGATTCTGAGCACTCATGCAACTAGGAGTACTTTTAAATTCGAAGCTAACAATCCTCAAAGCCCTTCAAATCAACCAGAATCCAGAAAAAAAAATTGCTTGAGTTTTCTTTCCATATCTTCTATACATACTAGTGTACTGTATAGAAGAGGAATACCAAAGACAGGTAAAATATGATACATAAACATTAGCACAGTTTTCATTTGGATATGTTGCTCTATGTATAAAAAGGCAATCAATGTATTAGTTGAATATTCCTTAAAATGTGAAGGTGTGTCTTTTTGTTTTGCTTTTTATTTTATAGTGAATACCACATCCACTGGAGATGGTTGTATAGAAGTAATTAATACCCATTAAATATTAGTTGTTTATTTATTAGCACTACCACAAATACAGTGAAAAAACAGCAACAGAATAATCTAAAAGAATATGAGCACTCTAAAGTTTCATTGAGTAATATAGCTCAGAATCTAAATAATTTTTACCTATTTCAGGTACCCAACATCAACTATATCAACTCAAAATGTGCATAGGTTTAAGCTTATTTTTCCAGTGGTGATGACAAGCTTGCAGGGAATATCCATGTTTGAATCTTTTGAGTCCTCTATAACCAAGCAGCATGCATGTGTGAAATGGTTAGTTTATACACGTTTTCTAAGCATTATGGCAATTTCGTATTGCCTCTCAGTTTGGGGTGTCGTTTCTGGTTCTTTTGTATCTGCTAAAAATTAGAGCTTGGGACTCTAACAGTCTTGACCTCGTGACAGATGTCTTAGATGAACTTGGGCTGGACAATTGATTTCTTGGGTAATACAATGTACAAAAAAATTGAGAGTCATTTATACTTGCCTTCTCTTATTGTATACTTCATGTACTTCTTCATTTACTAAGCTCAGGGAAGTATTCAGGTAAATTTACTTCTGAAGTGTGTAGTAAACATTGATCTGGTAAAGAACTTCAAAATACAAGCTTGTAGAGTCAGAATAGCATAGCAGAAAGGATATTACGGATCCTACACAGGTCTGTGCCATAAACATAGTTGGCAGCAATTATGTTCCTGCCTCACACACTTTGACATCCTTTCAGGGCTTTATAATCCTAGGTTAAATAAAACCCAATCAGGGTCACGGCTTTAGCTTAGTAAACTCCTGGACATCCCTCCAAAATGTTCCTAAATATAAGTCTCTTCCCCAGCCCCTACAGGCAGTATTATTAACAACATCCTGAGTACTCAAGTTTTAGCTCATAGCTCTATGGAATTGTGATAGATAGTGTTTTTGTCCCATAAGGCAAAGATCCTATCTGTTTCACCTTAGCAAACCCAGAATCTAGCCCACTGCTTAAATATGCATTACATGATAAATGAATGAACAAGCATATTGAAAACAAGTTGCCTTAGAAAAATCTCTTCCTCCATGCTTTTCATTTTAAAGTACCAAAATAAAACGTCTACATCTACCCAGGAAATAGAATAACCATGAAGACTACAGATTTAATAAAGAATTTTTAAATTGAGAATTTAAGTCTATAAATGGTTCTTGACATTTTTATTCTTATCTTAAAAAGCAGACAGGTTATGTGATTCAGTGTAAGTAGACTGACATTTGCAATATGCATCCAAGAAATCAGCTCTCATTTAGAAGTTATTATAATGAGTACTTACCCATAGCCGATGACTCCCTTTGACTGAATCACTAGTAAGGCCCCAATAGTCATATTCAGAACATTCTCTAGTACTCCAGTCTGTTGAGCAGTGATAACCTGGTGAGCCAAAGTCTGTAATTTGTTACTTGATAAGGATGGAATTACTCCAGTGTTCCTTACTGCTGGCAGATCACCAATTTCAACGACCATCACTTTTGAGATAGTTTCCATAGTGGTGGGTGGTAGGACTCTATATGAGCTCATTTCCATCGTGAGAAGTCTACGTTGACCAACTCTATCATGACTGGCACAAGTCACAGTTGGGCAATTGAGCTTTCTCTTTGCTCTATGGTCAGCCATGGCCTTTAAGGTTGCTTCACTGCCAGGTATCTCATGAATAAATCTGATTTGGTCTTGGCTAACCTGCAAGAAGTCAGATAGTCTTTCAAGGGTCATCAATTCCCAGCCTTCTTCTAGAACTGAAAACATCACAGTGAGGGCCAAATGAATGGAAACACCTGAGCGAATTTCAATGGGCTCCTCTCCTTGTAGGACAACATACAAGAGGTTATCCATGATGCTGAAATAGTTGGTGCCAATAGATCCATTCAGCAGTGAGGAAGTTGATTGAACCTGAGTAGGTGTAATGAATTTTTCCCCTAAGAAAACATTCGGGCTCTGGAATTCATGGTAGAATACAGCCAAGAGGAGCTTGGAGGTACTTTTGTTCCCCAATAGAAAAAAACGCAAAACTTGAGGAGTCTGATCCACAAAGCAGACCTTGGTGATTTCCTTGGTGGGTAAAATGGAATAGAAAGCAGATACAGACCCTGAAGTGGAGCAGGGAGTATTGGCATTTATGCTACTGAAGGTGTCAACAAAACCACTAGTCACAGATACAACTGGATATAACTTTTGCATTGCCCAAGTGGCATCAGCAGTGTCAAGAATTAAGATCACTTGGTCAGTCTGTTTGCAGATGTAGCCTTGTATCAGCGATCGGTATGTGCATTTCTGCTCTTCTCTAAATGTGCCTATAAAATAAAGGAAAATAAACAAGTGACGTAAGAACCACAATCTCTCAAAGATGATTTACAATCCATCACTCTCACCATCATCTGTAACCTCAGGAAACATTTATTGAATATTCAAGTGTGAGAATGCAAAAAATTCTTGGGCAAAATATGGAAAGATACAGCTCTTTAATATAATTTAAATGTATATGTTACATAATATGTTATTTAAAGTTAATAATGGGCATAATAGCTAAGTGGTAAAAGAGCTGAATAAACAAAGTAATTAAGAAAAAGGAATAATCAGTAAGGTTTCCATAATGGAAAAAGGATAGGCGAGAAGAGGGTAATGATATTTGAGTCAATGGGAAAGAGGTAGATTGAGGGGGCTGGAACATATTTTATGGAGGTATATTAAAATTGAAAAGGTATATTGTGACCAGATTGTGAAATAGTTTGGATGTCAGACTATGTAATTTCCTCATAATGTCTTTTTCTCTAAACATGAAGAATAAAGAAATACAACAGGAGGAGAAGAGGAAAGTAGTAATTTGGGGAGTGTTGACATTAAATAGAGCCCAAGTTGAGGATGACTGCAGCTAATGAAAACATTTAAAGAAACAGCATTATTCACTATTCCCACTATTCCTAATCTTCCTGTCTATGAACCTAGAGTAGTTCCTGTTCTGAATTCAAAGGTATATGTTACCTTCCAACAAAAAAAAGTTCCTTTGACTTTAAATTAATAGTCACAAAATTGTCTTGTATTGTTTTCTACATACTTTAATTTTCCTTAGTGCATGTTCATCTAAGTAGCCTAAGGATTGGAACAAAAAAAATCACATTATTACTATGTAGGAGGTACTACATTTGAGCATGATCTAGCCTCCTTCTGCATCCTTCCTTCCATGTAATATGATAAGAAATCTGTGCCAAGCAAAAGTACAGTGAGGTATCACCTCACACCAGTCAGAATGGCCATCATTAAAAAGTCCACAAACAGGGCTTCCCTGGTGGCGCAGTGGTTGAGAGTCCACCTGCCGATGCAGGGGAAACGGGTTCGTGCCCCGGTCTGGGAAGATCCCACATGCCGCGGAGCAGCTGGGCCCGTGAGCCATGGCCGCTGGGCCTGTGTGTCCGGAGCCTGTGCTCCGCAATGGGAGAGGCCACAACAGTGAGAGGCCCACATACCGCAAAAAAAAAAAAAAAAAAAAAAAAAAAATTCCACGAACAATAAATGCTGAAGAGGGTGTGGAGAAAAGGGAACCCTCCTACATTGTTGGTGGGAATGTAAATTAGTGTAGCCACTATGAAAACAGTATGGAGGCTCCTTAAAAAACTAAAAATAGAGTTACCATATGATCCAGCAATCCCACTCCTGGCCATATATCCAGAGAAAAGTGTAATTTGAAAAGACACATACACCCAATGTTCATAGCAGCACTATTCACAATAGCCAAGACACGGAAGCAACCTAAATGTCCATCAACAGATGAATGGATAAACATGTGGTATATATATATATATACAATGGAATACTACTTAGCCATAAAAAAGAATGAAATAATGCCATTTGCAGCAACATGGATGGACCTAGAGATTATCATACTAAGTGAAGTAAGTCAGAGAAAGTCAAATATCATATGATATCACTTATATGTGGAATCTAAAATATGATACAAATAAATTTATTTACAAAACAGAAGCAAACTCACAGACATAGAAAACAAACTTATGGTGACCAAAGGGAAAGGGGGGAGGGAGAAGGATAAATTAGGAGTTTGGGATTTGCAGATACAAACTACTAGATATAAAACAGATTAAAAAAACAAGGTCCTACTGTATAGCACAGGGAACTATATTCAATATCTTGTAATAACCTATAATGAAAATAAAATATATGTATAACTCAATCACTTTGCCGTACACCAGAAACTAACACAACATTATAAACCAACCATACTTCAATTTAAAGAAAGAGTGTCATAGGGCACTGAGGAAAGCTGAAAGAAGAAAAAAAAAATCTGTGCCAAAGCTGCCTATGGTGTCAATAAACTTAATTACCAAAATGCTACTTCAGGAGTAGGACACACAGTTTACCTGAACCTCAAAAATAACAGCAACAAAAGGGTCAAAATTATAAGGAAAATTGTAAAATATTTCAAATGGAATGATAATGAAATTTTAGCATATCAAAACTGTGGGATGTGGCAAAAACACTGCTTTGAAGGAAACATAATGTTAAATGTTTATATTACAAAAGAATTGTCTAAAAGTGATGCCTTAGGTATTCCCTTACAAATTCAGAAAAAGAGCAAAGTAAACCAAGAGTAAGTAGAAAAAAAGGAAATGATAAATATAACAGCAAAAGTCAATGAAATAGATAACAAACAAACAAACAAGAAAAAACAGAGAAAGTGAACAAAGCTAAAATTTCGTTCTTGGAAAATGTCAACCAATTGATTAACCCCTCGCTGGACTGATCAAGATATAAAGGAAAAAGACACATCACCAATTTCAGGAATGAAAGAAGGATTACTACTTCAGATCCTACAGGCAAAGATTAAGAGACTCTTACAAACAAACTTTATGCCAACAAGTCAACAACTTCGATGAAATAGGCAGATTCCTTGAAAACGGACACAAAACGGAAAATTCTAATTGCTCTATGTCTCTTAAATCACTTGAATTCATTAAATTAAATATTAAATTGTTAATTTAAGTAGAGATTTAATTATAAAATATTTTTTAAATGGTCACCTTTATACAGTGTGTTTTCCCCCCATGGTAATATAATATGGAAACGCTAATGTGAAATCAAGAATTATCTTCAAAAGCATGGAACCAGTATGAAGGGAATTAATTAATTGCACGATCTTAATAGCCATGGAAATTTTGCTTTGAGACCCTGATACATCAATTGCTACTACAGGTATATCATTTTCAAATGAGATAGTAAGGTAGCCTTTCCTCATGGATTATCCTTAAATCACACTAGTTCCTCTTTTCTAAACTTACTGCTCACTCCCCTTTTTACACATTTTTTTCAGCCATGCTGATGCCATTGATGAATCATTCACATTCCATCTAGTTTTACAGATCTCTGACTTTATTCTTCCTGCTTCTCATTTAGGAGTTGTAAGGTCTTTCATAGTGACCTCTGTAGATTGCTAAATTCTTGGAACTGTACCTAAATAAAATACTTATTCTCTTAGTTGATATGATTCTCAATCATTCTCTGCTACTAACTAACTATATGTACTTTGATAAATTACATAAACACTAGGAACCAATGTCCTTAAGGTGTTATTTCTCAAGGCCTAAGGCTCTATCTCATATTTAAATTACCATAGGGTTTAACATCCTACCTCAAACACAGTAGAAATTCCTTAATATGTATTAGTTGATTGACATGTAATGTCCTTTTCAAAACTCCTATTCTTCAAATAATTTGTATCTATTATTTCCAGGTGTCTAGTTATAAGATTATTACTCTATAGCTTGAATACAATTTAAACCAACTCATCACAATAACAGAGTATACTACAGAAGGGCATTGTGAGAATTGCCCCTTGAATTAACGTTAATATTTGATAGTATTCTGTGAGAGATCCAACTATTTCACATGAAACCATAAGATTGAAATTATGGCTGATTATATTTATATGAATCTTCTGCTCTTGAATCACATAATTGATTTGTCCACACACAAAAAAATTCTGTTATGACAAAGCATTTTTTTCTTGGCTGATTCATTCATTAAACAAGTGGAGGAAGGGAGTAAAAGGTTGGATGAGCCTATGAATGAATCAGGAGAACAATGTGTCTTCTGCAGACAGTAAATAGAATGTGCTGGTGGATTTGGTGTAATGACTGAGGCAGCAGGGATACTAAGGAAAACACACCATATCCTTATATTCTGTAACAGTGGCATGGAAACTATCAGAGGGGTCCTGATAAGACAAAACTTTCACACAGCTTTGTCAATGGGAGACTCTGAGTTATTGCTTCAACAGGTCTTAGATAGCCAGAGGGTGGTCATCCCATTGTTGCAAATAATATATAATGGTTGCTTGGGAGAGCTTCAGATAGATAAATATCTGACAGGAAGACCACAGACTCATGGGAATGGTACCTGGAAGGGGTATGGGATAAAACAGGGATTAGAATGCCAAGAGGAAGACTTGACCTCACTACAAAGATACCCTCAAGCTATAAGGTTGGTGATCCTTCCTTCCTTCCCTTTTTCTTTTCTCCCTCCCTGCCTTCCTTCCTCCTTCCCTAACTTCCTTTACCTAAAACTTTCTAATAGCAAGTTTAATTATCCGTAGTTTATAGATAGAAAAATTGAGTCACAGCAATTATGATTCACACAATTACTTAGTAACAGCCATGAGGAAGAGAAAAACATATTTTTTAACTTCTACCTGTGCTTTTGGCAAAATAAAATAGAATCCAAATAACTTCATTTGGGGATTGTATTTAGATGTGGGGTCAGCTGTGATGATTAACCCTGTGGGAAGGGTGCTGTATAGTCAGGAGTTCTCTTAACACAGTCTATTGACAGGAACTCACGGAAAGGTTTTTGGTTATTTGTCAAGTCACATATTTGGCGAGAGTCCATTTGCTTCTTTTCTATTACCATTTGGCCTTTTAAATGTTTTAAAATACTATCCCTGAATTATAAACGTATAGCCACAAATTTAACAAAGGCAATAGCCTAAAGATTATCAGCAAGTCACGTTATGTAGTTTTGTAGCCAAATGTGGAATCCTGGTGTTCATAAATAAGAAACTTTACTTCTATTTCTCCAAAACTTACCAATGACTAAGAGATGGTGGTTTATTGGTACCTTACAATCCATTTTCCTATTTCATCTTCAGAGTTAATCAATTCCAGTATTTTAATTTTGATGTGAGGCAAAAATCAAGCACAGGAAAGCAATGCCCTGGGATTCCAAAGCTGCTATGTGGGTGCGGTTCTTCATTGTGGGAGAGAATTGACATTAACTCCTTAGGAGAGAGCTATGCACACCCAAACACACATCATGTCCCCTCTCCCAGACACAGCTGGCAGCACCCACATGGACAGTCTGGCTTCTCTTCTAAATAGCGATCCATCTTTTCCTTCCCTGGGTTTCTCTTCCTCCTGCCTCTCTCCATTGGAGAAGGATGTAGTTTTCAGTAATGATTCTCTTTCTCACTTGTTTTTGTCTTTTCTTTTCTGACTTCTCCAAATGGCCTTATCTGCCAGTCACAATTTTTGTGGTCTGCAATTCTGATCACTTTTAAATGAAACCCATGCTGGCTTTGGTAATCATAATGTCATTTACAATTTACCACTAAACACGTTTATTCAGTTAGTAGCACACTGGAGAAAGAAAACTCCATATGAACTCACCGTGAAAGGCCTAATCTGATTATTTCCTCATGAAAATCCAGGCAGGGGTGCTTGTAAGAGGGGCTGAGAGAAGAAGGGTGAAAAAAAAAAAAAAAACCACCAAGGTCTGGCCACAGCTGACTTTCATAATCAATGTGAATAGATAAAGTGACCCAGCCTGTCAGGGGCAGCCACCCAGTCGCCCCAGGGCATTCCTCTCCAGAAGGCAAGAGTGGACAGGACTTAATAAATGCTGAGTGACCAGTGAGTATTGGCTTGGCCTATGCTCTTTCATTCAAGATGGACAAGACCAGTGATAAAGTCCAGAAGCTCCTCTCTAAGTGGGGGAAATTAGATGAAGCAGGTTGTGTGTGCATGTGTGCATACGTGCACTTGTTTCTGTGTGTACTTTAACATCCTAAAATATCCTAGACATACAATACGCTCTGTCCGCCTTTCCCTAGATTGGAAACCATGGACCTAGAAACCAGAAAGGAGGAGCGTTAGGTACTCCTGGTAAAGGAGGAAGCAGAGGAAAAGGTGGGTGGGTATGTATGTGAATGTGTGTGAGTGTGTGTGCACTCAGGTTGCTTCCAGGGTTCTAACAATTATTAACTTTGTGTCAATTATTTGTCCTTCCTGTCTTGAAATGAGGATTTTCCACTTCATTTCACATTTGAAAAGAAAATATGCCAAAGGGGTCGTCTTTGCTAGGAAAAAAAATTAAAAGAAAAGGAAAAAAAAAAAAGAAACAATTTCTATCCTTTATTTAGAAAAATGGATCAAAAGGAAAGAAAGAAGTATTTTTAAAATAAATGTTTTGACTCAAAGGCACATGGATTCCTTCCATCTTCCCCTTTTCAACAAAAGAGAAAAATTTATATGTTTGAAATTGAATGAAATACATCAACATTAATGATTTTTTTTCCTCAAGGTTAACACCCTTTCCCTCGGTAATCTTTTTAGCCATTTTGTGATAGATTTCACAATTCATGGTACACTAAAGTATAGCAGATTTTGACAAAAACAAAACATATAATCATTCTCTTATTTTCAAGAAATGAAATCATTTACAATTCTTTTATGTCAAACAACATTTACACCTCACTGTTTCTAATTTAACAAATATAAATGGCCACAGATCAAAAAAAGTGAAGACAAGTTGAATTTATCCCCATTTATATAGGTTGTCATAGACCTTCAGGCTATGAGGGGAATGAAACTCCAAAATCTGTGTTCCTAAATGTACAAATGGAGTAACTGAAATCTTGCAAAGAAATATTAAAGAAAATATGTATTTAGACATATTAGCAATAGTAGAGAAAAACTATCTACTCTTTTGGAATGGGGAATTCAAACTAAAAATTATTTTTTAAAACCTCAAAACTAATGGGCATGTGTTATATTTGTAAAGTGAAGGTAAATTGAGGGTGATGTTCTTGTGCATAACAGATTCCATACAGATGACAAAAAACACAACCTTGCTAATTTGGAGTCCAGAATTATTGGTCTTAAAATATATCGAGTGACCATAATATGGTAGTTCTCGTCCTTGTAAAAGAGATAAGGTATATATGTTTGCACATATACCCATACACTCAGATAGTATTATAAAAAATGTAATTTGAGAGACTTAAATTTCAATGAATTGGAAAATTTAATGTATTCCAAGTTCGGGTCGTGGAGCTTCAAAATAAAGGCTTTTCCAGGTTGGTTTTCACAAATTGCTCGGCAGTGGCACTCAGGGGCTGAGTCTCCTTGCATCATTGTCAGTGAGGAAGACACTGTAACAGCTGGCGGTTGGTGTGGCGAAGTGACTCCCCACGTTCAGGAGTCAAGAGAGGACAGATATAAGCCATAATTGAAAAGCATATAAAAAAGGAATGTACACATGTGTATAACTGAGTCACTTTG
Source organism: Mesoplodon bidens (assembly GCF_964165515.1). Classification (NCBI taxonomy): domain Eukaryota; kingdom Metazoa; phylum Chordata; class Mammalia; order Artiodactyla; family Ziphiidae; genus Mesoplodon; species Mesoplodon bidens. The sequence continues at coordinate 80,595,440 of NC_138172.1, forward strand.
CTGTATAGCAGAAATTAGCACACATTGTGAATCAACTATACTTCAATTTTTAAAAAATTAAAATTAAAAAACAGAGAGATGTCCGAGCATGAAGACAGCTCTAAACGACAAGATAACTGCACAGTCACGAAAGGCTCTTAATGACGAATGCACATCCATAGGGGTAATGGGCTAACAGACTTCAGGAGCTACAGATTCTAGGATCTGTGCCCCTTTTTTGAGCAATCTCACCAAAGTTCTTGAACTTGAGTCTATTTTCCATGGGAATACGTATTCAAACTAATGTGAGAAAAATGGAAAACCACATAAGACCAACCATTATATGAAGCAAGGATGCCTGTAAGGCCTTCTGTGAAAGGTCCTTCTGTCCTTACTAAGTTCTCTTGGTGAATATTTTGAAGCATTTGTTCCCTTTTATAAAAAGTGTTACGTTGATCAGGAGATGAAACTACTTTGAATGCAGTGGTAATGAAGATGAGGGAGAAGGTCAGATATGTATCAAATAGACCTTTCTTCTGAATCAAGCATTTTTCCTTTTTCAAACTAAAAAAAAATCTTATTTTTGGTGATGAAAGTCCATTCAAATTAATTCTAGAGGACTACTTTATATGATTTCACTATGTTGAAATGTCATTGTCTATATTTTGCTTGAAATAAGTGTCATAGAAAATATTTTTGCATTTTTGTTATTTTATTTTTGGCTGTGTTGGGTCTTCACTGCTGCACGTGGTCTTTCTCTAGTTGTGGCGAGCAGGGGCTTCTCTTGTTGCGGAGCACGGGCTCTAGGCACGGGGGCTTCAGTAATCGTGGCACTCGGGCTCTAGAGCACAGGCTCAGTAGTTGTGGCGCATGGGCCTAGCTGCTCTGCGACGTGTGGGATCTTCTTGGACCAGGGATCGAACCCATGTCCCCTGCATTGGCAGGCAGACCTCCTATCCACTGAGCCACCAGGGAAGCCCAATTTTTGTTATTTTGTTGTATCATGATTTTACCTGCAAACATCTACGGGTATGGTCTCAATTATGATTTTTATTCAGTGAATACTGCTCTGAAAACAGCCAATGTAAATGCAAGTTCAGGAAGCCCAGTTTGGGGGGCAAGCGATCAGGTTTTCCTGTTAGAGAAACCTGCATTGCGTCCTGGCTCTGCCACCTTCCAGCTACAAAACCACAGGCAGGTTACATAAGTATCGTCTCTCTGACTCAGGTAACTCATCTGTAAAAGTGGTTGAGAGCAGTTCCCAATCCATAGGCTGATGGACAGCATTAAACGTGATGATGCACGTGCAGAGTCAGGAACAAACACTTGGTAATATATACAAGCTGTTACATTCGCCATAATTTAAAAAGAAGTATTTTTTAAAATGCCTTTTGCACTCTCCTCTTGCCTTTTTGGGCACTATCCTCACCTCCAACTAATGACATTTGCCTCGTAGGAGTCTAAAACAGCACCTATAAGTGTTGCAAGCATTCACAATAAAGGATTTTGAAAGAGACAAGTTACAGGTGAAGAAAACACTAAAATGTAGGCATAAGACTCTGTGATTTTAGAAAATACAGGTCAGAAAGAAATACATGTATACACACATACATAGGTATGTGGGCACAGGCACGCACACATGTGTCTCTCAGCAGGACACCTATTTTTTTCCCACTAATCAAAAAATAAATTAAAACCTGCAAAATCCAAGGTGATTTCCCTTTCATCTAATCTTTACTTTTCCCTTAAATACTCATATAAGTAGAAGACTACTTTATATGATTTCATATACTCTCCACCCCATTCCACCTTTTCTCGCCACCCTCCTATTTCTTTTTTACTAGCAAACTTTGCCTGCCAGCTTTGAACAAAGTGATGTCCATGGGTTATATTAAAGGAAGGATCAGCCAACAGCCTTCTTTACAAATACAATTCGGGCACACTCTCTCCCCAGAATGATACACTTATCACCACTCCAGTCCTCGGTGTGAAGCTAGAGCAGTAATTCTGTCGGATGCCAAAACTGAAATGGATGTCGCCATGCCATGCCCAGCTCTGAGCTGTGGCTGTAATGAGATTTGAATGGGAAACCCCGGACACAATAAATCTGCACCATATGTGACCGTTTCCTGTGTCAGTTCCTTTCTCATAACCAGTGGAGACTTTTTTTTTCCCTCTCATGACCCCACACCACGACTCTGAAATCTTTCATGGCTGCTTATGGGCCGCAGGCTCTTTCCAGCAGTTGTATAAATAAATGAATTTGACAGCAAACATCATAACAGTTAGCAGTAATGTGTGTTCGCCACAAGTGCCTATACCGCTCAGTGGAGAAATGGCAGAGGAAACAGCTTGTTTTGTCACCTAAACAAAAGTAGTTTCATTTGACAAGTGGTGAAAGAATTAGTCAAATAAACTTGAAATCCACTGGGACTATTTTTGCCAACTCCTCCTGCCAGTGAAATATTCCCAGCTTCTCAATGCCCATGACTCATGAGAGATAAATTCCCCCCCTTTATTCTGAGATAAAGATCTGGGCTGGGAATACCAAACCTTTGGCTGATATTTTATATTAATCTGCTTTGCAAGGCAAGACTGTCATGTATGGGAACTCAAGTACAGCAGAGGGTTTTCAAGGAAGCTTGTGGCAGACAAACCAAGGACAGTTCAGGTGGGAGGGAGAAGAGGTGACAATAATGACCCAGCTCATTGATTACCTGTTGACAGCAAACTGAAGCCTGAGTGCTTCCTTTTCTTTCACATTCCCTTCATTCCAGAAAAAGAAATGTCTACAACCAGACAGTTGCTGAAAGGAAGGGGGTTAGCATTTTCCCTGTATCTCCACAGTCCCAGGAAAATGAAGTTGCCTCTATTCACTGAATCTGTGGTCAATTTAGATAAACACCAAAACAGCACAGATTTTCCTACATGACATGGGTTGATTGTTTATAAGTCCTTAAATTTTGCTGCTCTTCACTGGCATCTCAATTCTAATCCAATTGTCCCAGCTGTGAAAGATGTTAGAGCACAGTGGTTATTCCTACAGATGCTGGTTATTTATGGATTCTGGTGCAAACTGCAGTGGTTCAAATCTCGGTTCTGCTACTTACTCTCTGTGTAATATTAGGCAAGTAACAACTTCACTGTGCCTCAGTTTCCTCCTTTGCAAAGTGGGAAGAAAAATGGAATGGTAACAAGCTCATAAGGCAGCTGTGACGATTAAATGTATTTTAAAAGGTTCAGAACAATGCCTGGGACATAATCAGTGGTATTATTATCATTATTATTATTCCAAACAAAGAAACTTAGACAATAGTCTCTTTAGAAACACTAGAGCTTTTCTCTATAATAGCTTGATATTGGCAGTTAATCTGAGAAATGAAATTTGAAAACATAGCACCTTCAAGTAAATTACAATTAATTTCAAGGTATAGTACAACACTACTTTAAATAAAAATATCATCTGGACCTTGAAAGTACTTTTTTTACAGGTAGGTTATTCTCACTCTTTTTAAGTGGTCCTCTTTGTCATGGTCAAGTAACCTTTGCCTTTAGAATCTTCTCATATTCAACTGAAATATCACTGATTAGGAGGATGAAGGTTAAGGGCTATCACCAACTAAGGGATCGTAGTTCAGGTATATGTTTTGTTCTCTGTTTTTTGTCTTTTTGAAATGTAATTATTAAAATGGCTTACTGAAGTGTTTTGCTGTCTGATAATATGCAAAAAATGCCCTAAAATTCTAGAAGGTATGATTATAATCAATATGAGCAGTATTTCCATGTATAAAGAGTCTGCTACCTGTATAATAGAGTCCTAGTGTCTCTGTTTTAACTGACAGATCCACTTGAATATACATTTCTCTGTATCTAGTCAAACTCTTCCTATGGAGAAAAGTCAGATATATGAATGAGTTGAAGTGTGTAAAAATAAAGGCACTCATTAAGTTTTGCTCTTAGAGCAGTAAGTACCAATAAAACTTAAAAGAGGTGAGTCAACGGGAAGGCACAGAACCATTTGACTTTATAAAACAATGGTGAACCAGGAGGGGGCGAGGTGGGGTTGGTTTGATTTGAGGAGGGAGGGAGGGAGGTTTTGCTAGAAAACCAGATACATAAAGTGACATCATCCTGTGGTACAATGGGTTTAAGTGAGACTCCATCTATAGTAAAATGAACTGAAAACCCCATCTGTCACTGCTCCCTATGACCAGGCTGCACTGCGACATCAGGAAACTTCTCAAAAACTGGTCTGCGAGAAAATGACTTGTCCCCTAGGCAATTTCACTGTTGAGGAATGTCATCTGATAAAATGCCTCTCTTGCTCCTTCCAAATCCCTTTCCAAGGTCTGCTTCCAGGGTGCATATCCTGACTCACTTTAGGATCCCCAAAGGTGAAGGTACATGGCCCCCAAGGCTGTGTAAACAGAGCCGTGCAGCGTCCTCTTTGACTACCCAGCCACTTCCACCTCCTGTTAAGGAGCAAATGAACACTGCACCTTGTAAAGTCTGATTTTCTGAGTTAAGGAGAAAATTGAGGGGACAGGGAAACTTTAAAAGACCTGTAGGTTTAATCAAGCATTGTGGAGCTGTGAAAATAACTGCTCAGCTATTCTTCATCATTTTCCAGGTATGTGTGTGAACACACGTAGGGCCGGGCTTACCTCGGGAAGTGACAGGCTTGTACTTCCCCATCCTCTTGTGGTTGAGTAGAATCATTAGTTAGTCGTTAGTCATTGAGCAGAGGTACCAAGTGTCCCTTTGGGGCTATACAACTTAAGTGAAACAGCTGGCAAACTACAGGCCATAGGCCAAATCCAGCCCACTGGCTATTGTTGTAAATAAACACAGCCCATACTCATTTGTTTATGCATTGCAAACTACAGTAACCTCTGATTTTGCACCGCAGTAGCAGACTTGAGTCATTGTAACAGAAACTCTATGGCCTGTGAAGCTGAAAATATTTACTATCTGGCCCTTTATAGAATATATTTGCCAACTCCTGCTCTAAAGAGTTCCAAGTTTGTCGCTAAGACAGTGACCAGCAAAGTACAAGATGAAGGTTGATTTCTCAGACTGGGTCCCTGCCAACCAGAGATAAATAAGAAGTGTAAGCAAGAAATTAACCTTGGTGGGTTTTTTTTTGAGGTACTGAGATTTGCAGGGTGTGTGCTATGGCATCCTAATCCAGCCTACCCTGATGGATACAGCACCTTTGCTCTTCTCATATGTATCCTTTTCTCTGAACATACATAATATATCCAGCTTTAGGGAAGCGAACAAAGAGCATAAAAGGACTTTTTTTTTTTTTTTTTTTTGGTCCTCAGGAGACAGGATGAGGACATGAAATGTTTGAATTCTCAGTTAACATTTGGCCTAGAACTTTCTAAACATAAATATTCTTTACATAATTGATCCTGATATTTGCTTCTAATACCTGAGAATCAATCTTCTCTGTTAAAGCTCCTTGAAAAACGAGTCCCCTGAATCTCTGCAAATTTACTTTCTTTGCCATAAAATTTCCTCAATATCCTGCACAGAGAAGGTTATTAACGTCATTGGGGGGAAAGATTTCCATAAGCCCAGAACTGAAATGCTCGTGTCTTTCAAAATGAGTTCTTACATTTGGGCTTTAGCAGTTTTAATATGGGTGAAAAAATGCATACAGATGGCCCGACTTGCTCATTTTGTTATATCTAGATCTTCTCCTTTGGAAGAATAAGAAAAGGTCCATTTGGGGGGCAGAAAACAACATGATCCTTTTCAACTTCACAGAAGGACAAGTAGAGTGGACAGCCTGCTGCTGCTGCTCTTTGGAAGCAGGAAGTGATGGAGACACCTTGAGACCACTGTGTTCCTGGTGTCAGACATCGAAAGGGGAGCCAAGGGGTATCTTGCCAAGAGAAGTGCTGTGATCAGATGGATAGAGACACTGGTGTGAAATGTCGATTCCAAGTTATTTTCTTCCTATTCCTGGTAACCTTTGACAATAGACGGATAGCTATGCACCTCAGTTTCCTTATCATGCATGCAAAACAATATACATGGATATTGATCTACAGTGAGATGGCATAAACGTTAACTGCACTAGTGTCTAGGAAACGTGGCAGGGGAAAACGGGTCGAGAGAGGAGGCAGCCACCCAAGCAATCTGCTCACTGAGGGCAATAAGTAGGAGCCAGGAGGGAGAGTGGATGGGAAACATGATCAGGTTGACCAGACACTGTTCAGTCATTTGAACAAATAATTTGTTAGGATTCTTACAAATAAGATAACAGACCAGGGCCTTACAGGTAAGCAACTTCCAAGTCATCTTTTAAATTCAATGTTTCCTTTTGAAAACTGGTGCAACACAATTCAGCAAGGTGAAAGTGTCTTAAGGACATTTTGGAATTCAACCTTGAGTAACAAAACATAGCTACATTACTGAGATGCACAACTGGCACCAAATAGTCAGACAGAAAAATAGTGCAAGTGAACTTATTTACAAAACAGAAACAGACTCACAGACATAGAAAACAAACTCATGGTTACCAAAGGGGATAGTGGTGGGGGTGAAGGGGAGGGAGGGATAAATTAGGAGTTTGGGATTAACACATGCAAACTATTATATATACAATAGATAAACAACAAGGATTTACTGTATAGCACAGGGAACTATATTCAATATCTTATAATAACCTCTGATGGAAAAGAATCAGAAGAAAATAGAATATAGATATACACATATAGATATACACACATATATAGGTCTATAACCGAATCACCTTACCACACACCTGAAATTAACACAATATTGTAAATCAACTTTACTTCAATAAAAAAAAAAACCTGAAATTTTCACCTCCCTTTAAATCCTACCCTTCCACTTGCTTACCCTATCTTGGAAAAAAAAAATTCAGACAGAATGGCTTATTTAGAGCAAAGGCTTTACACAAAATGGGAGACAAAGTAGTGGCTAGAGCTATGAAAACAGGTACTTCAAAAAAGATCTACAAATGCCAACAAACACTATATACAAGTTTAACATGAAAAGGATAACAGATTAAGCAAAAGTTTAGTTATACACAACCATATATAGATTTTTTAACATCTTTATTGGAGTATAATTGCTTTACAATGGTCTGTTAGTTTCTGCTGTATAACAAAGTGAATCAGCTATACATATACATATATCCCCATATCTCCCTCCCACCCTCCCTACCGAGCTGATCTCCCTGTGCTATGCAGCTGCTTCCCACTAGCTATCTATTTTACATTTGGTAGTATATATAAGTCCATGCCACTCTCTCACTTTGTCCCAGCTTACCCTTCCCCCTCCCCATGTCCTCAAGTCCATTCTCTATGTCTGTGTCTTTATTCCTCTCCTGCCCCTAGGTTCATCAGAACCTTTTTTTTTTTTTTTTTAGATTCCATATATATGTGTTAGCTTTTATAAGCAGTTGCATACTGTGGTTTGCATATAGGGATCCTTCAAGATAATCTCTTCAATTTGGATGAAGGCTGGTATAGAATCAGGAAATCGATAGCCATCCTGAGCATTACCTTATCATCTTTGATTTTTGTAAATTCTGGGGGCAGATGGGTGATGGAAAGAGAAAACAGGAAAAGAATCTCATTTTCTAGTTCCTTCATTGCACTGATTTAACCCTATTTATTAAACTTTTATCATTATCCTGATAGGATCTAGATCTTGGGAACATGATAGTGAACAAAAAAGGAGAGACACAGTGTTTGCCTTCACGGGACTGACTTAGTCAAGTTTCTAATAACAAATGTGCCTCCTCTTTTAGAGACAGTGAGCTCGTGAGCAGTTTGAGTACAGGTATCAGCCCCACTTGCTCTTCGTGTGCCTCCCTCCTTCCCTATACACTCGCACCTGTGCCTGATACACACACAGAGGGAAGAAACATCAAAACTTCCTGACCATGTACTATGCGCCAGGTCCTGTGAGAGTCATTCAACATGTCATATTTTATTTAATCGTCACGACGAACATAGAGGTATGTTTTTATGGCTTCCATTTTCCAAACAAGGAAACAAACCTGAACTTGGACTTGAAGGACTCTCAAATGGCAAAGCCAGACTTTAGCCAGCCTCAATCCCGGTGTCACTACCAGATGCACAGCTGCCAGGGGTACCACCCACTCTTCATCAGGCTGGCATGTGAGTAGAGACAAACTTTCCATTTCATTAAACAATTGAGATTTGGGGGTTATCTGTTAACTGGAGTTAATTGCTCTGCCCTACACAACATTTGTGTTTTACTTAAGTAAATGAAGTCAATTTTAAAAGTGAATCAGTACACAGAAGCAAAGAACAAACAAGGTTAAGGTCCCAGTTGCTTTAGAAGCATTAGTAAGAGGAAAGGCCAAAAGGCCCTGCCTCTCTGACCTAGACTATATCTACCATTTTAAAGAGGCTCCATTTAATAAGAGCAGTGGCTTTCCTGTTCTTAGAAGTTCACTGAGAATTAACTACAAATGAGTTCTGCCCTCCTAGGTGATCTCCACTCGGTGGCCAGCTCAAAATTTATGCGGGAGCCCTTAAAGACAGCTAAGGATTCAGAGCCTCACTAAGGTCTGCAATACAAGAGTTCCAGCAGCATCCTACACGCCAAGAAAGAAAGTCAAAAGCTACAGGCAGCTAGTTTGAACTTTGACAAAAGTTTGGCAAAAGGGCAAGAACATATTTTTAATTCCTAAGGGATAGCTCATGTGCTTTCCATTGGACCTGCTCTGTGTCAAAGGCCAATTTCCATCCATTACGACACACTAAGTTAGTTACATGAATATTATGTTTAGACACATTCACACACTGGGTCAAAAGCAAAATTAGACCGTATCTGTCATTGGGGAGTTTATCCTTCCACCAACTACAAAATTCTTTTTGTTTGGATTCAAGGCTGATTTCCCCTGAAATACAGGATTTTCCAGATAAAACTAGCACTGGTCTTTCAAGAATGGTTTTCCAGGTTAATGAGAGCTGCCTCCTGGGAAAATATTACACCCCATAATGCACCTGGTGAATCCTTCGGTGCCATTCAAATTGTTAGGGGTAAGAGTGGGAGAATTCCTTCCTGTCCTCTGAGATGATCATTTTATGCCCCAAAGCTTCAACCTCATTATTCTTATCTTAAGGCATAATTACAATGTTATTATTGGTCATAAAATTAACCAGATTTTCCTCTCTTTTCTGTTCCTCTTCCACATTTGAGTCCCTGACCTTCCTCAACTGAAAAGTCTATGGACTTATTATGCACTAAGTGTAGAAGTATTTCCTTTGATTTGTTTTAAATTTTCCCACTGTTCATTTCATTGAGAGCATACTTGTTCTCATATTGTGACAAGGGGTAAAGAAAAAAATAAAAGAAGAAGAATTTCCACTACTCCTTTGAAATGTGAAAATGTTTACTCTTGTCTCCTAGTGGTTCTAAAACTTTTCACTTTTGTTATCTCACTATCCAGAGGTCCTACTCTGCATTGACTTCAACCTGTAGGTCCATGGTTAACCTTATAATCCAAGATTCTTTGCCAGTTGCTCCACTGTACTCTGTGCAAACTTCACCTCACTATTTTCCAAAGCGACTTCTTTGCCAAAATGGCCAGAAGGTTTTACTCCAAAGGCTGGTGCCCATCTGTGGCAGTAGTTGCTAAAACATAGTCTTAGGAAAGGCAATGAGACCAAGTAAAGAGTCATTAGAAAAAGTGTTGTGATAGATGAGTAGTCTGCTGGGATGAGGGGTATACCTACAGTGGGTCTTCAACAAAATTTACCCTCAATACAAATACCACTACATCTGCTATGCAAACATCTTGCTCAACAGAGCTTATGTGAGCTTCCCATGGTCATGGAACAAGAAGTTCAACCCTAGTCCACCCACTATCCAGAATTCTATCCAAATTCTATTCTACCAATCCACATCCTTTTAAGCGTCTAAAAATATTTTCCTAATATTCTTTCTGTGCTAATCACTGGCTGGCAAAATGTATTCCATCATTTACTCTAAAGTTGAAAATTATAATCACTGGCTGATAAGAATCATTATAAATTGACTAAAATTGAAAGTGTTGTCCCAGATGGATGGCAGCCTTGGCTGACACCAAGTAAATCTTACTTTTCTGAATTCAGAAAGGCAGTAAAGATGCAGGATGAAAAGCCTTTTGAACAACTGATTCATGCTCCTTTATAAAGATGGATGATTCCCCTTCTACTTTATATGTGAAGGGAATTAGACTTGATAATCCTTAAAACCACACCAAAAGCTGGATTACTTTGCAAAAAACAGGGTGCCTTACGTCTGACCTCATCTTTTGATAATTTTCCTTTCCAACACTCTGCTCAGACCATTCACCCTCTTTAGGGCCTCGGACAAGGCAATCTCTCCACTCTTCTCCCAGATTAGTCACGTGGCCCATTTCTACACCTTTTTTCACTTTTTTCATGTTTCCCCCTCCATGAAGCCCACCTTGATCAGCCTATCCTCACACATGCTCTTGTGGCCTCTTATGATGCCCTGCATTTTAACATTTTGTCCATGGCATTTTTCGCTTTCTAACCTAGTAGATATTTCACTTATCTTTTACGGAGATCACTTACTGTCTCTCGCCTCTGGAAAGTAAGCTTCATGAGGGCAAAGATTTTTGTCTCATCTTACACTTATGTACCCCAACTAACTGACATCTTAGTCCAAAGATCTTGCCATAACATGATGTTCTTTGTGTTTTCTGTAAAATGAGTAGTGGGTAGACTTATGAGTGAATAAATCAACCAAGGCTTGACTCTGTAATCGTCAAAGTGACCCTGAAATTACTGTATTTTCATATTTTCAAACCATGTGGATTAATACCCAAAACATTTTAAATGAGAACATAGAGGGGGAGCTAAATTCTCAGACTGAATTCTACAATTACAGCCTCGAGGGCCATCCACTTGAATTAATCAAAAATGCCACTAATTAGCTAGACTTAAGCAAGGGCTGGTGCGAGGCAATGTGACTTTTTTATGTCACGTGTCACCTGGATTACATTTTCTTTCTGATATACAAGCCATTGGTCAGGATTTGACACCATGGATTTGTCTGATGAAGTGTGCAGAAGAGATTGGTTTGTTAATTTCTAAGCATGATCTAGAATCATTTTATGAGTGTTTCCAGCTTTACTGAGCAAATCAATACTTCAGTGTTTAAAGTATATAACGGTATGTTTTATGAAACATAGCCCCGTATTGGGAACAAGGGGAGCTGGGTTCCTTGTTTTGCCGAAATCCACCATTCTTAAACAAGTTGCCTTAGCTCTCAGAGCTTCAAATTTACCACCTTAAGAACGAGATTAGGCTAAATAAGTTATTGTTGAGATCCCTTTCAATGTTCACATCAAAAAGGATTTTATCACTTACACATCATGCTACTATCCCCTCAAATGGCCATACTCTGGCCCTTTCATTTCTCTGACATCTTAGAAAGGAAACTCATCTCTCCAACCAAACCTCCTGCCTTACAAAACCAAATGAACAAGCACACAAACCCCTTGTGTTTCTACTCCTGCAGTACCTATTCCTTTACCTCCTTGAAACTTGAGTCTTGTTTCTTCACCCTCTCCTCACTTCCTTCCATTTCTTACCTAACGGTACTTCCTCCTCATCACTTCTTTGACCCTGTCATCAGCATTTTCAGTAATCCCAATAACTCCTCCCTCATTCTTCTCCCATGTCTACGTATAAAATCCCCATCCTTGACAAAGCTATGCATCCATTTCCACCACTTTTGCTCCTGGGAAGTTTAAGAATTCTGTAGAAAATCACATAATTAAAAAGAAGAAAGAAACTTCCAGTTGCAAAATAAATGAGTTATGAAATGTACAGTGTAGGAAATATAAATAACTAAGTAATATCTTTGTGCTAACATATTGTAACTAGACTTGTGGTGATGATTTTTGAAATGTACAGGGAAAAAAATCACTATGTTGTATAACAGGAACTAATATAGTGTTGCAGCTCAATGATGCTTCAAAAATAAATACTCATAGAAAAACAGATTAGGTTTGTGGTTACCAGAGGCCAGGGTGGAAGGAGGGGAATTGGATGAAAGTGGTCAAAAGGCACAAACTTCCAGTTACAAGATAAATAAGTACTAGGGATGTAACATACAACATGATAGATATAATTAACATTGCTGTATGTTATATATGAAAGTTTCTAAGAGAGTAAATACTAACAGTTCTCATCACAAGATAAAATTTTTTTTCTATTTCTTGAATGTTGTATCTATTTGAGATTACAGATGTTCATTGAACTTATTGTGATAACAGTTTATGATGTATGCAAGTCAAATCATTATGCTGTACATCTTAAAGTTATACAGTGCTATAGGTAGATTCTATCTCAATAAAGCTGGAGGAAAAAATAAAAATAAAAATTACAAGCATAAATCAAGAATAAAAGCTCACAGAACTGAGAACTGTATCATTTGGTGCTATCACAAATATTTTATCTGCAACCTCAATTGAGCCTTCAGTATTAACCAAGCCCTCTTCCATTCACCTCTAGTTAAAGTTCTCTTCTGTTCAAGGATTTAGTTGCCCCTACCTTCTCATGTTAATGACCAAGTCACCGACTTCACAAATAAATCTGGGGACACGAGGAACTAATTTCCCTACATTTACTCCTAACATTTTCAAATATTCACTCTTCTTTTTCTTCTTCTCAACTGGCTCAAAGAAATGGGTATCTCCTCTTTCCCAAGCTAACTTTTATATGGGCGACCTCAGCCCTGTCTCCTTCTCCTTGAAAGTCACAAATTAGCCTCATCAACTGCTGCTCGTTTCTTGGGTCTTCAAACCTCTTCCCATTACCTGGAAGCATGTATAAGTTTCCCACCTTCCTTTCTTTCCGTTTACTCTCACATTCCTTGAAAAGATAGGTTTTCTTCTTATTTTGTTCTATGTTATCTATTAATTTTTCTCATCTTCTAGATGAGTCTCAATCCACTGAAACCTACATTTTGCCCCACTCACTCTATTGATACTATTCTCAGGGATGTTACTAGAAGCTTCAGTTCCAGTTCTAAGATCTAGTTGCTTTTTTCTGATTTAATCATAGTTGGCTTCATTATAGCACTTGTTGTTCTTCTTGAAATACTCTTTTGTCCTAATTCCTAGGACATCTTTATCTGCTATTCCTCTTACCCCTGTTTCTCCTCAACTGCTGTTGTTGTTTGGGGGGCCTCCTTCATCCAACCCTTTAAGGGAAGGTATTCTTCAGGGTTCAGTTCTCTGTCTTCATCTCACAACACATATGCCCCCTGTTTGTATGCCCCTCACATATAAACAGAACAAGAGAGAGAGAGAGAGAGAGAGATCAATTCATGTGCTAATGGACCCCAAACTCATCATCTCTCCTGAATGACAGAACTGACTGTCAACTACCCTCTCTTTCAAGGCATTACACACACCTCAAACACACCCACTCTCCTGCAGCCCCTCCATGCCTCAATATGGACTACATGCTCATTATCTTCTACATAAGAATGATTAGAGCTAAGAAACCCAGAAGGTAACATCCCTTATCACATATGTAAGTTTATAGGGAGAGGTTCCTATAGAATAACTTCTAACATTGAAACCCTGACCATATGCCCGAGACTGTGGGGAGTGGTTTTACAAGCATTGTGGTAAGTCTAACCATAACAATAAACCTAAAATGTCTACACTAGTTTCATCTCCATCTAAAGATGTGGAGACAGAGTAAAGAGAAGCTCAGAAACTTGCTGAACAAATATGTGATAAAGACAGGACTCCCAACCAGCCCGCCTGGAGGCAGAGCTGCTCAGTGTGTGATGCTGCGTCCAGAAGTACATGCAGCTTCATGTAAGGCACCTGATGACCATGGTACAGCTGTTCCCTCCTTTGCCCATTGAAAACAATCACAATAATAATAATAATAGCAGGCTACATGTATCAAGTGATTTTAATGTGATTCATACAGTTTTAAGTGCTTTATAAGCATCAACTCATTGAATCTTCACAATGACTCTATGGCATAGGTACTACTATTACTCTCCTTTTACAGATGAGGGAACTGGGGCATATATAGTTTAAGCATCTTTTCCATTTTTCAGTAGCTTGAGGAAAGTGAACACTAGGCAGTCTGTTCCAAAGCCCATGTCCTTGACCTCTATCCTACACTCTCCAGCTATTTAAGCGTTTTACTGTGTTTCTTAAAATAATATTGAGTGCTGGTTCCTATACATCCCTTCCTCCACTAGCACCATCACCAAAACACCTGGCTTTATCCTAATAATTATAGCCCTGCGGTCATGATGCTTACTTTTATCTTTTCTCCCTCTCCCTGTTTTGGCTTGTTAATTTATAGCAATGTCTGCAAATGTTTTCTTTCTCAGTTCCCACAAAACCCTTCCATATTCAGTTTCATTCTGGATCATCTAATTTTATTGATTCTTTTTCACAAGCCACACACTCCCAATACCATAAAAAAATTAAAAAATAAACAAGAAAAGCCAAAATATAAACACTTGATCCAATTACCATTCTCTCCATATAGGCTCCTAAGTTGATGGTGATCATGTAACTTATTGTTCAAACCAAGACACTTTTGAGAGTGGATGTATTACAATTACACTGGAACAGCAGGTATGAACTTAGGTTGTCCTGGGCAAACCAGGAGGTATGGTCAAATCACTTCTGACACACAGAGGACAATTTAGCTACACAACCACATTGTGACTGAAAGAGATTTCCTAGCTAACAGCTTCCCCACTGGCAATGATATCGTGTCTTCTTCCAATAGCACTGGCTACAGAAGAATCAGAATTCTGCTGGGGCCTTCGAATAACAACAAGCACAAAGAAAACAATCTTGCCAAAATTTTAAAACAAAAAATGAAGAATAAAAGAATAAGCCTTAAGGTTCTAAGTCTATTATAACCAATAGCAAGTAGACAGAACTGAATAAAAATGGACTTAAAAGTATTTAGTAATATTTCTTTAAATCAGCAGGGTTTAAAGAACAGAGACCTTACTTCTTAAAGTCTTTCCAACAAAATCCTCAGTTAAATCTTATTGAAAACACTCATTTTTTGTTAAATAAACATTATCTAATGAACAAAGGATTTTCACAAAATCCTTTCATATCTTGTTATTCTCAAGTATAAATTAAAGCTTTTAACTTGTCTTTATAATGGAACCTCAGTGTCAGCCCTCTAACCTTTCTCCATAGTATTTAATACTGCTATTTCTGAAACATAAAGAACAGCCAGGTTGCCAAAAAAAAAAAAAAATAGAAGAAGAAAAAGAAAAAGAAGATGAGTAATATATAAAATGAAATCCTGACTTCATAATTTATTAAATTAGTAATGATCAAGAAATAACTTTGACCTATTCAACCTATTTTCAGGGTTCATTGCTATAGTTCTTCAGATTAAAACAATGTTTCATTTACCTGTCTCAGAAATTGATACTCGAGAACATTTTTTCATAGATCGTGAAAATAACTGATGGCTATTTAATATCATTGGTTTAAAGTAACAATATGGGTATATGTGAATATCTCTGAGAAGTATATTAATTATAAATTTCTAGGTTTTGTAGAGACTTTAATGAGCCTGAAATTCTATTAGGTAACAGTGAATTCTAGAAAAGAAATCTTAATCCCTTCTCTTCCCTGCTCTACTATCTTGTATCTGTTGTACATCTTTGTTAAGAAGTTTGTTAAGTCTTTGTTAAGAAGATGTAAACGCTAAATAAGTTGCTGCTGACCCTAAAATAATGTCTATGCATTTGATATCTACCTAGGAGATAGGAAGGCAGAAAAGGATCACATTGTACCAGTCAATTAAACTGTTCCATTTTTAAGGAATCAAAGCAATATATTAGAAAGAAAATGGTAAAAAGTAACTGTCTAAAGAGTTATTAGTTGTCAATTATGGGAATAATTAGTTCTGAGACCACAGCACATAAAGCTCTGAACAGTCATCTCACAAACATGGAGAGGATCATTTGCTTTTCGCCTTATAAAATATAGGACTTCTAGAAGTATAAGACACATTACATTATATGGGATTTTTATCTAGTCATTCTTGTAGCCTCATAGGGAAGCAGAAAAATCAAATCCTTGAGCATTAAATCAAGTGTGTCACAGCATTTCTTATCATTTGGGATCTAACCAGTATGGTCAAAATGGCCAAAATAAAATTAGATTTTGAAAATACAAATGAATTTAATTGCACTAAAAGAAACTTCAGCCCAAGTTTCTCATCCACATCTCAACAATGAGAATCAACACTATGTGAAACAATGGTCAGATGCTTTATAAGAAAGATTTAAATGTCCCTCAAAAGCATCAGATAATTACCTAAGCCAGAAGCAAGATGTTAGACTAGGCAGACTAATGATCTGATCTAAGATGGTAATTCCCATGGTTCCTGAGGAGCACAAACATCAATCATTTAATAAATATGTGGTTTCCATTGGACTCCAGACTGGGTGAAAAAAAATCTCAGCAGTGAGAAAATTGTCCAAGTTTTCCTGGCATATCAATATGCATGTCCCTTAAAGCAAGGCTATTTCTAACACAACACATTTCTAATCTTTCTTTCAGATTCTGTTATATTAATTAATGCCAGAATAAGCACCAGAGGGGAAAATCTACATAACTGGACAATAAATGATGGCTTCAAACAAGATCTCGCAATTCTGCTTTTTGAATAAAAGTATAGGAGAGTTTCCTTTTTGATAGTACTACTTTATTTCTTTTGTAAAAAGTATACTATAGCTTACTTTTCTAACTTCCCACCTCTCAGATAACTAGATCATGGCTTTTAAAACCCACGGTCTCCAGTTGTGACGTGCCTGGGAAGATACCACTTGACTGTAAGTAAGCAGCCGTTGGTTATACAATTACTTAAATCTTATTAACTGAGAGATTTTTTATGTTATTTTTTTAAATTACCATATGGTGATTTATTTTCTTTTGCTGTAAGGGTCTATGGATTTCAACAATGTATGGATTTGTGTAACTACCACAATTAGGATACAAAACAACTTGCTGATGCACCTAAAACCCCCTGTGCTACCCCATTATAATACTATTCTCACCACACCCAGACCTCTGGCAATCACTGACCTTCCACTGTCTTTACAGTTTTCCCATTTCCAGAATATCACATAGTTGAAATCATACAGTATGTAGCCTTTTCATACTGACTTCTCTCACTCCCACATGTCTTTGGGAATCATCCATCTTGCCTGTATCAGTATCAAAATGTATCAATAGTTTGTGCCTTTCTGTCTCTGAGTAGTATTCTACTGCATGGATATATGATAGCTTGTTTATCCAGACCCCTCATGAAGGACATTGGGTTGTTTACAGCTTCTGACTATCACCAATAAAGCTGCTCTGAACACTTTGTAATAGGAAAGAACAAATCTGATTCCATGTTAGACCTGGTCTATTGCCTGTGCTTGGAAATGTTGGCTCTGCACATTTTGTAAAAGAATGTTGCCTATAGCCTGAAATATAAAGGATAGCCTATGCTCAGGTCTCTGAGCTTTATGAGTCCTTTCATATAGAGATAAAAAGTTGCAGAACAGAGAATAACATTTGTTTTATTGGAGGTTTATAGGATCATCCTGACCTGACCTAAGTGGACAGCAGCTAGAACAAAGGACTGGACACCAAGAAGTTTGCAACAACTAACCACACCTCTCCCTCACCTCGCCTTTAAAAGTGCTTTGCTGAAACCCTTCCAGGAGTTCAGGGCTTTTTGGGTATGAGCCACCCTTTCTCCCTGCATGGCCCTGCAATAAATCTTTCTCTGCTCCAAACTCCAACGTTTCAGTTTGTTTGGCCTCACTGTGTGTTGGGCACACAAACTTGCACTTGAATTCGGTGGTAACAATATGTCTGCATGTTTTAGTGGGAACATAAGTTTTCATTTCTCTAGGGGAAATAAAGAGAAAGAGGATTGCTGGGGCATAGGTTAAGTATATGTATAACTTTGTAAGAAACTGCCAAACTGTTTTTCAGAGTATCTGTACAATTTTGCACTCCCACCAGTAATGGATGAGAGTTCCAGTTGTTCCACATCCTCACCAGCACTTGTTATTACAGGTTGACAGTTTTAATAAGAATCCTAGAATGACTTTATTTAAAAATATTTTTTTAGCTTTTAAAAAAATTTTTTAAATTTATATTGGAGTACAGCTGATTAACAATGTTGTGTTAGTTTCAGGTGTACAACAAAGTGATTCAGTTATACATATACAGGTATCTATTCTTTTTCAAATTCTTTTCCCAATTAGGTTGTTATGGAATATTGACTTCCCTGGTGGTCCAGTGGTTAGGACTGGGCACTTTCACTCACGGGGCCCAAGTTCAACCCCTGGCCCTGGTCGGGGAACTAAGATCCTGTACACCACGTGGTGCAGCCAAAAAAAAAAAAAAATCTTTATCAACTGTTATAAGATAATACATTTTAGCACTCCAGTTGGGAAATAGCATTATTTTCCAATAAAGTGTTTTGTAGAAAGTACTTTGATATCAAATATTTGAAACCATAATAAAAAGTTTTATTCAATACTGTAATATCCTCTAAAATTGTATTATAAAATTGGTCAGGGGAGCTGTAATGACTCTGAACTACTTATTTACTTCTTTTTGTATTTATGACAACTTTAAAAATGTGCTGCATGCTTTTGGGGCTGCTGCAAGGACCAGAACCACACTCATTAGTTCAGCAAACAAATATTCAGTGAGAGTTATTATCCTAGGAATAATTGTGAAGAGAACAGATTCGGCTTCTGTACTCATGAGGCATATATATATACACACACACATATACACATATAATAATTCAATTATTGTGATTATTCAATCACAATATTATTCAGTCTAAAGATATGCATAGGGTATACTAGCCGGGGATGTTTTAGAACTTGGCCTTAGTTTGAACAATGCCTGGTACTCACTCTTAGGAAGCATAAATAGAAAATGTCAAATGTGCTTTAATTCTGACTTTGTAGCAAATAATGAAATTCCCAAGTGTTCCTGAGACATTAGTACAAATTAAAACCTAAAATATAATACAAATTGTGATAACTGAACAAAAACCTCCAATATTGGAAGAAGCAGATCTATAATGCAAGCAGAAAACCATGAACGGTACTTTAAAATATCAAACCTCTTTTGATAGAGGGAGGGAACATATGAGTGTTATCAATAGCTAGAAGTCAATTCTCCTCTTTGGTTGAGGAATGTCACCAGTCCCCACAGCTTTCCCCTCTTCTTTCTCTGAATGCTCTCTTGTCCAGATTCCCAGTTCTCATATCATTAATAAGGATCATATCAGGGTTCTTATTCTCTAAGTCCTCTGGATTGCTGACTCTGGATCATATCTGGAGCTTCGAAGTGGCAGACAATAGACCACGAAGGACTGCATTTGTCCCAATCTCAGACTCCTAACTCGCTGCACCCCAGCCCCTCGGCTGGCTCATCCAGAGAGGGAATCAGACATGAAAAGCTCATTTGTGATTCACTAAGGAAAGGATAATATCCCGAACCGTTCTTTACACATGCACTTAACATTACTCCCTTCGGTAACATGCAGCCATTACCTGAAAGCCCTGTGAAATTTGCAGGGAATTGAAAACCTCATGTTTATACAAAAGACTGAGTCGTTTTCTAAGAGTTAGGCAAGTCATTCAGAGAGTTCAACTGCTAACAAGATTCCTCAGACATGAAGCCAAGGGAACATAATCAGTTTACCCTAATTGATTGCACACAGTTTTATTACAAAACTGATGGTTTTAAACCCCAGCCAATTAGTTTGTCAAAGAGAGGTTAAATTCTTGACTGGCTTATTCCAAGTACATTTAGGCAGGATTTACAATACAACCCGCCTTATCCAGGCAGCTGAAAATATACTTTTAACAAGTGAATTTAGGAAGGACTTCCCAGTAACCAAAAGGGAAAAAGAAATTTCACTAAAACGCTCAACTTAACTAACCAAGACATTAACTCTGGGTTTTTTACACTCAATGTAATTCCTTTGCTATGTAGTTACCTAATTTTGAGATCTTTTAAAATATTTTTATGGTTGGTGTCACTGGTAATGCTGCATTTGAAAATACTAAATTAGAATTAAGTAACAATCAATGTATTTAGCCCAACATATTAATTCAGAGCCATTTCTTAACCTGGGTGAGTTATCACTCCCAGTCCTTCACAGATTTTGCCAACTTGTAACATGTGGCAGAGAGTTAAGTCTGCCTGAAGATTCTGGCATTTATTTCTGAGTGTACGCCTCATAGTCCAGGCCAGTCATTTAAAATAATCCTCATTATAAATAGCTGGGTTTCAGGGATTCCCTGGAGGTCCAGTGGTTAGGACTCTGCACTTTCACTGCCAAGAGCCCGGGTTCAATTCCTGGTCTGGGAACTAAGATCCCGCAAGCCTTAGGGCACGGCCAATAAATAAATGAATATTTGGGTTTCCATTGCATTTTTAAGATGCCATTCATGAAAATTCTAAGGGATCAGGCAAAATCTTTTCCTAAAACTGAGCAGCTTGAGAAAAAAATCAATTAACCATTACTACTGAGCATCCATTCTGCATTCAGCTCTATGTCCAGTCAAGTAAAGTACAAAAGAAGGTCAGACATGGCTATAGGTGAGAAGCAGCACTCACAGTTTTAATGTCCAGGCCAGTGTTAAAATGTTACATTAGAGAAATTTTTAGAAATCAATTGTTTCTTAAATTTATATAAAGTATTTTACAGAACAGTGGTCAGCAAACATTTCCTGTAAGAGATCTGATAGTAAGTATTTTAGACTTCACAGGCAAAGAGGCCAAGTTGAGGATATTACATACATACCTATATAATGAGAGAAAACAAACTTCTGCAAACTTTTATGGATGAAATTCAAAACTTGTATCAGATTTACCTTATCTCAGACAATGTAGTTAGCAGAAGTAATTGCCATATATTTTATCTTCTAAGACCTCAGTGAATAATATGGAATGTACCAAACTTTCTCTGGGACTCAGAATTATCAGAAATCCATTTTTTGCTTGGAGTTGCCATCCATTAAATATTATTTACTATAATTCTCCTGGAATTTGTGCTAGGTGATGAGGACACGAAGAGAAATGGCCTCCTGCCCTCAAAGCACTAAAATTCAAGAGCAGAAAGACAAATGGACAAAGTACAGTAATGGTATGTAACGTGGCTGCAATAAAAGTATGTATACATAGTGTTACATAAACATTTGTTTAAAGTGCTACATAAACACAGAGGGAGGACTTAGGAATATGCCGTTGAAAGTTTCTCATAATAAAAATGTATATTTCTCCGCTTGCAATCTTAGCAATATGGACATTGGATCTTCAGAATATTTAATGAAGAATCCCTGTATCGCTTCTGAATAACAATTCTGGTCTATTTTCACTGTATAGCTTTACAGACAGGCATTCCAGATAATCTGACTGAATTGAAAGGGACAATGAGGACACAGTCAAGAGTATTTTATTTATATTTTTTCACTACATCTATCATAATAAATTTTCTTTTATTCTGACAATTAAGATTCTTTTTATTTGAAAGCTCCAGTTAATGGAGAATTGTTCCCTAGCCATCTCAAGAATGAAAATGAGGAATTACAACAACAAACAAGAAACCCCCAGATTATTCAATATAAATCCAAGCTAGAATAAAGGAGAAAACTTTAATATTATTTTTTTAATCTTTCAAACTAGTGTAATATACAATAGACAATAAATACCAAAACCACACACGTGTTTTATAAATTCAGAAGGAATCCAAAGTCTTATGTCTCCTCTCTCCTGAAGAGGCTGGTGGTGAACTACGACCTAAAATGTGGCAACGTGGCTGATTGATGAAGGCTTAAAAGGCTCATAACCTTTTCCTCTTCAGATATCAGTCAGATGATGACTTCAGCAGCTCCCTGTATTATACCAAAAGCTCCACATTTGGGTTTGTTTTTTTTTTAATTTTTGTTGGAGTATAGTTGCTTTACAATGCTGTATTAGTTTCTATAGTACAGCAAAGTGAATCAGCTATACGTATACATATATCCCCTCTTTTTTGGATTGCCTTCCCATTTAGGTCACCATAGAGCAATGAGTAGAATTCCCTGTGCTATACAGTAGGTTCTCATTAGTTACCTATTTATACATAGTATCAATAGTGTATACATGTAAATCCCAACCTCCCAGTTCATCCCACCTCCCCCTTTCCCCCTTGGTATCCATACGTCTATTCTTCACATCTGTGTCTCTATTTCTGCTTTGTAAATAAGATTGTCTATACCAATTTTTTCAGATTCCACATACATGCATTAATATATGATATTTGTTTTTCTCTTTCTGATTTACTTCACTCTGTATGACACTCTCTAGGTCCATCCACGTCTCTACAAATAACCCAATTTCTTTCCTTTTTATGGCTGAGTAATATTCCATTGCATATATGTACCACACCAGCTTTAGTTTTCATTCCTGGAAAGCTTATCTGGTAATAAACATAAATACAAGGGTTTAGAAGATGCTCTGCTGTTTCTGAGGGATGCAGGCTCTTCACATCTCTGCTCTAATGACCCTAGTTTGGAGGGTTCCTAGCACATTTCCAAAAAGTTATTTCTACCTCAGAGTCCTGCCAGTCCTGCTAATACAGATGAGAGGCAGTGGTAACCAGATGAGAAATGATACATCCTCTACCCTTCTTTGTTGTTCCCCTGACATTCACGTCAATCGAGCAATACCTGTAGAAAGGGATTTTACTCCACAATCCCTTCTAGTGTGGAGTCTGTATTCTAGATAGATAGACACTCATGAAATTGAGAGAATGATCCAGAAGCACATACTGTCCAAAGGTACAGAGGCCTCAAGCAACATGAAATGTTTAATTGTACTGTGGAGGGAAGTGGTGCTTGAAGAGGAGGGTGGGGTCTTGTGATGGAGGTTCCATCACAAAGTCCATCACATGTTATGCTAATGAACTGAGATTTCATTCTGCAAAATAAAGGGAAGCCAGTTAACAGTTTTATGCTGACGCTTACATGATCAGATTTGCATTTTAGAAAGAGCACTTCTTCCTTGTGTAAATTGTAGAATTATGGAGGTTTAGAGTAGGGAAAGGGAGAACAATATTCACTGCTACAGCTCAGATAAAGGCTTACTCTAAGGCAGTAGGGAGAAATGGAAGAGAGGATGAATTTAACAACCTTAATGGATTTGGCAAGCCTTTGTGACTGCATGAAGGAAGAGGTTGAGAGGGCAAAGCAGCCAAGGGTGACTACTAATTTGGGAGATTTAAGAGTAGGAGGGCTGAAAATAAGGCATTCTAACATAGACAGAATGGAGATATCACAGAGATAGTTGAATATTCAGATCTGGAAGGAAGGGTGAGTCTGGAAGAGAAGTAGAGATTTGTGACCTAAGAGTCGAAGGCCAGGTCATAGACAAGATCAGGAGGGGAAAAAGAGGAAAAGGAGAAGATTGTTAATGACAAAACTTTAAAGATCACTAACATTGGAGGGATGGGGGGAAAAGGACTCAGATGGAGAATCTTAGGAGGAGGCAACGGCTGGGGCAGTGGAGATTCCAAAATTTCTATTTTGAAAGGACCCAGACCAGCAATCAGCTCAGAAGGGGGTTTGAATATACGTTACAAGAATAAGGAAATTCAGTCGTGTGTACCCAAGAGTGGGGATGCTGCTGGACATTACATTTCCACCCCAGCCCCCACTTTCAGTTACTCTACTACTGAGAGGCTGGAGAACCAGGGGAGCACGTTGTCTTGGAAACCAAAGCAGGATGCAATTTAAAGAATCAGGGAGCAGACTCAGAGTCAAATTCTGCAGAGACCATACAGATAAGGAGAAAACGTCCAGTAATTTGCAATTGCTGATGCTGGTCAACCACAATGCAGCGGGAGAGACTGAATGGGACATAAGGAAGAGTCAGTCAGGGCACTTTTCCTTAAAGAAGTTTGACTATGAAAAGATGAAGAAGATATGGCAGGAGCCACAGCGGGATACAGGGTCAAAGTGTCTCAAGAATAGTTTGAAGACACAAGTAGAGACCGTGTCTCAGAGCTGTTCCTCACAGCCCACTGTGATAGACCCGCAATGCCCATTGCACAAATTGATGGTTGCCCTTCTCCAGAAAACATCTCTCCCGTAGGGCCCCACTTCCACCTAAAAGTCCACACCTTAAAGGCTTTTTACTGGCAGCCATTTTCTATTAAAGTGCAAATACCCAAGTAACAACTGGAAATGAGGCCAGGATAGATGCTTGAAGTTGAAAAGGGAAGTGAGAAGGCAAACACCAAAGAAAACCAGTGCCTGCCTCACAGCTTTGCTTGAGTTGGCCCTGAATTCAATCAGCAGTAATAACAGAAAATTACATGTGTTCTGTAATGGGCAGAGAACACTGATTAATCACTGGTGCTGTTTAGCTGAAATTATTCTTTTTTTTTTTTTTTAATTGTCCCCCTCCTCCCAACCTTCCTTTATTTTTTTATTTTTTTTGCGCTACGCGGGCCTCTCACTGTTGTGGCCTCTCCTGTTGTGGAGCACAGGCTCCGGATGCGCAGGCTCAGCGGCCATGGCTCACGGGCCCAGCCGCTCCGCGGCATGTGGGATCTTCCTGGACCGGGGCACAAACCCGTGTCCCCTGCATCGGCAGGTGGACTCTCAACCACTGCGCCACCAGGGAAGCCCCCTGAAATTACTCTTTATGCCCTACATACAGAGAAGCATCATACATAGATTGTCAATTTCCAAAAATAAAAATTCAACTTAATAAATTTAATAAACTTAATACTAATAAACTTAATAACTTAAGTTTATAATAATAATAACTTAAGAAACTTAATACTAATTTGGATAAAAGTTAAATCTATTAGGTGATAATACACGGCACTTAAAAATGTTAAATGCCCAGGGTCAAACATAGAGGAATTCATTGTAATTCCCCCTAACTACAATCACAGAAGTGAAATGAGGATGTGGGGAAATCTAAGTCTGACAGTGGTTACTAGGTGACTTTTGAAGGGTAGCAGAATATGCCTCCCCCAAAAAACACCAGTTTGGCACGCTGATTATTTTGAGCTGAAGATAATTTAGAAGTAAGCAGATACAAGAAAAGCCCTCTGCACTCCCTCTAAAAGCAGAATATAAATTTGTAAAGGTGTCTCACCTCCCCTCTCTACCAGGAAGGACTGAAGTTAGTCATCTGAGACGCTAGACCCTTATTAGCCCAGAGATAGTACCAGGGAAACCATATAACCCTTATCTACCATTAGTGTCTCCGTACATTTACCGTCCCACAATTTGCCACCTCTGGAAGCTCAAAGTCCCTTTCTTTTGCCTTGTCACTTTTCTTTGCAATTATTGTTCTTTGCTAAGATGCTCAAGGTCTAAGTTCAAGTTCGAACCACCCTTTTCAGTTACTCATCACTGAGTACTTCCATGTCCATGCACAATGTACACATTAATGAACTTCTGTTTGCTTTTCACTTGTTCATCTGTCTTTTGTTAGTCTAAGTTGTAGGACTCCAGCCAATGAACCTAAGATGGGTAGAATTTTTTCCTCCCCTACACATTCCTCTCTTGATATTTCTTCAACAGCTGGAACAACTCACTGATATTTGTGTCTGTTGTGTCTGCTGCTCTCCTCGTGTCAAGTCTTGTTTTCTGATCATGTTCTCTCATATACTGAAGGCAGGTCATTCACAATTGATGTATGCCCAACCTATTCACATCCCTATGTGCACAGAAGCAACTGAAAAAACACTTTTAACCTGTATCAGAGGTAACACAGCCCCAAGAAGGACCTTCCTCCCTACTTCCAGTTGAATGTTCTTTCCCATCCCTAACAAGGACAGCTTCATACATCATCTCTAATTATCACCTCACCCCAGGTTTGGTCTATATTGGTAGAAAATGTGTAGCATAACTAGTAAAAGAAGGAGAAGAACGAAGAAGAGGAGGAGCAGGTAGACTCGGTGGAAGGTGACTCATTAAACACCAGAAACTGTTTTCCACCTACTTGCCCAGCCATTCCTTCAATATTGGGAGGCCCTTCTCACCCTATACACATAATTCCATTCAGTTTCTTGGCCTTGGTTCCCATCTACACGATGAATCTTACATCTTTGACCTTTCATGTGAACTACAGAGCTGTACATCTAACCCCCTATTGGGCATCCCCTCTCAGAAGTCTAGCATACACCTCAAATTCAGTATGTCTAAAACAGAATTCTTCTTTTCCAAACTTGCTCCTTCTCCAGGGTTCTCCCTCAGTAAATGGTATCACCAGCCACCCAGTTATTTAAGGAAGAACTCAGAAGTCATTCTTGACTCCTTTCTCTTCCTCATCCAATCAATCAACAAGTCCAGCCATTTACACCTCACAAATCTCACTTGAGTCCCTGTATTTCTCATGTCATCATCCTGATCTGTGCTGCCTCATTGTCTATCCTTTGGACCTTTGCCACTGCACTGGATGCCCTGCTTCCTCCTCTTGTCCCATCCAATCTGTTCTCTACAGGGCAGTCAGAATAATCTTTTAAACATGCAAATCTGATCATGATCCTCCTTCCTTTTAAGTCCTTTATGAATGCCTCTTAACCCTTAGGATCAAGTCCAAAATCCTTAGCAGGGTTATAAAACATTCTGGGAACAGATCTCACACATCTCGACAACATCTTGGGCCACTCCCAGCCAGGATGGATTTCTTTTCATTCTCCGGTCCCTGTGCTTTTGCACATATTATCTTTCCATATCCTTTTTCTACAACTCTTTGCCTGGCAAACTCACTCACCTTCTAAATCTCTGCTTACATAGCCCTTGCTCCAAAAAGGTTTCTCCTAGAACAAGGGTTGACAAACTATGGTTGACAAATTTGCCTATGGCTGTTTTTGTACAGCCCTCAAGCTAAGAACGGGTTTTTAATTTTTTAAAGAATTTTGAAAGAAGAAAAAGAAAAGGAAGAAGAGACAGATGAGGAGGAGGAGGAAAAACAGAAGCCATCTATGATCATTAAAGGCTAAAATAGTAACAATCTAGAATATCTCCTATCTGGCCCTTTACAGAAATGTTTACTAGCCCCTGCCTTAGAGCATCAACCTAAGGTCCCCTACTATGTGCTCCCCTGGTGCCTGGACTTCCTCAGTCATCACTTATGCTTTATTACAATTAGTTGTTTAATGTCTCTTTTTTGCACTAGACTCTAAGCTCAGTAAAGTTGGGCACCATGTTCATCTTTACCACACTACATCTCCAGTATGTAGTACATGGTAGAAACTTAGTAAACATTGTTGAATGAACTGCAACGAAAATGAAAGTAAGTGAGAGCTTCATATTGCTGCATCTACAGACAGGCCATGGAAGTACTCCTAAAAGAGTATGACTAGGACAACCATCCCCTCAGTGCTCTCAGGACAATGATGATTTATGCTCGTTGTCCCAGAAAAAATATTAATAGCTCCCCCTCTACTCTCAAAAGTGTCCCGCTTTGGAGGAGTTAGGCGACTTGGAAAAAGTTCATAGGTCCAACTGCCTGGGAAGAGAGAAATTTCCTAAGATCACTGGAGCAGAAACCACAGTGGCTTTTGTAATCAAAAGGTGAAACTCTTTCCATGGAAGAGTTCAAATCATTGTAACACGTAGTACTCAGAAACCAGACAAATAGCAGAAAAATACTGTGTTTATGGAACATCATGATTAAAATAGACCTTTGCTTTACTGACCTGGAAGTGTGCTTATTATTTTTAACATAGTCATTGTGTGAAAACACATCCCTGATTGTAAATAACCAACTTTCAAAACTCAATCCACCTTGAGTTTGGAATGGCCAGTATAATTACTGTGAATAAATACTTTTATGACAAGCTCTTTTTTTGACATACACAGGTGACAATCTTTTTGTCTTTCAGTATAAGTGGGAAATCAGATATTCTAGCTAATTAATATTCAGGAATAATAAAATAAGTTATTTGGGGATGCAAAACTTAAGAATTGAAATAAACTTCAGAAATCATCTGATTTAACACGCTGACTTTACAGATATGAATTTGGAGAACACAGGAAGCAAATGTTCCTGCTCTGTGTAAGACTCCCTTGGAATCAGGCCTGTTTAAAATTTTCCGATAAATTTAAATGAAATTAAACATCATTAATAATCAAATTTATCCTGTATCTATTTCTTTAATGATTGTGACCTCACTTTGGAATCTTCATGCCTGAGATTCATCTTCAAGAACAGAAGTCTATATTGTACTTTATGTGCACATGAATCTCACCTATCTAAAGAAAGGCATGAGTCCTACATCTTTCTTAAATTCCCTTTTCACTTCTCTACAGAGGGTTTTGCCACCATTGGTCTGAGCTGTAGGTCAAACTCATCAAACCTATGTCATTATTCATCCTACTGATTATAATGATAGTGTTTACTGAATTTGTACAAGGCACTAGGCACTAAGCTTATGTGATTCACTTCCTTGTCACGACAACCAGATGAGGTAAGTGTTATTAAATTAAAAGGGAGAAAGGTGGGCCTAGGAGCAAATAACTTGCCCAGGATACAGAGCTGGTAAGTCATCCAGATGGGGCCTCAACTCATATCTCTATGAACTACCAGCCTATAATAACAAATTCCTCAGGATGCTGTGTTGGATACCCGTGTGTACCATGTCAAGTCCTCTCCATCCCATCTCTTATTCCAGCCACTGACGTGTGGCTCCCATTTCCATGCAAAAGAAAGCTGACAGTGCCTTGCCTTCCGCCCTTGGGCCT
This sequence comes from Mesoplodon bidens, assembly GCF_964165515.1. Classification (NCBI taxonomy): domain Eukaryota; kingdom Metazoa; phylum Chordata; class Mammalia; order Artiodactyla; family Ziphiidae; genus Mesoplodon; species Mesoplodon bidens. Next base: position 80,624,249 of record NC_138172.1, read on the forward strand.
CTCTCATGCTGCCACATGAGATGAACCATTTAGCATTCATACCTGTGCAACCAGGAAGTGTTGGGTTTGGAGCTTTGACCAATTGGAGACATGAACCAGTGTCTTCTATTTTTGCCCATGGGCAGAATTGAGATACACTTCAAAAGGGTCCTCACAGGATCAGGCATCTCCTGTGGACATCTTGAGTTGCTTTCCCTCCTTTGTTTCACTACTTCTGTCCCCCACTCCTGCTCCCTGAGATCATCTCCCAAATAAATAAACTATATGCAAATTTTGTCTCAGGCTCTGCTTTCAACAGCATCCAGGATAAGAGGAGGCCTTTTTCCCCACCATCAGACCATCTTGTTTCTCTCTTCCTGAGCTTTATATCACTAATATGCAACAGCTAACATACTTTATCTGAAGAGGAAATCCTCTGTCTCTGATGGACCTGACTTCTTCATTTCCTGTGAATAGCAGAGCCATCTGCATCTGTAGGGTCTCAGGACCACATTGAGAATATTTGTCTACCTCTGCTGGAAACCCTTCTGATTAGTCAGGCTCCTTGAGCTGGAAACATAAGGATTTATAATGAAAAAGAATCACAGTAAAAACAGAAAGAATGAAAAGAAAACAAACCAATAAAGAACCTATCCTATCATAATATTTGAGGTTCTGGTATTTGCTGGCTTTGGAGGGAGTTCAAAATAAATGAAAGAAATGTGTATTTTATTAAATGCTAATATTTAGAAGACATGGGGGGGAAGGAAAGATAAATGCTTCCAATCATATTTGCAAATATGGGTCGTCTCCTAGCCCCTTCAAAGTGGTTAGATATTTTCCTTGCATCTGAGCCACCTCCGCAGTTTTGGAAGTAACACCTGGGACCAACGAGAAAATCATGCAAGGGGTAGCGAAGCTGCACGTGTATCCAACCCACAGAGCTGGGCACCACACCGTGCTCTCAGCCTGGACTGTAATATGATAACGAGCTCTTTCTAGCCAAGTTGCAGCTGCCCATCTGACTTCCTCCCCAGGAAGAGCCTATTGCTTCTGACCCCACATAGGTCTGCCTGTAATAAACTCTATCCTTCCCTTGCAACATCTGCTATTGTTAAAATGATCTCTGTCTTGAAGTATAAATAGGCCCCAAATTTCAAGAGTTCAGAATACGCTGAACCGTAACAGCATAACTTTTTCTTTTCCTTCTTGGTAAGAGCCTTATCCCTCTCTTGGGTTTTGGAATTCATTTTAAGAACAACAATGAAATAAAGTGGAGAGGAAGAAGATTTGAGAGGATCAGGAGGACTCCAGGGGGTCAGAAATGAAGAGCTGGCCCTGGCTTTTGTTTTTCCTATATTTGCCAGAATACATGTTGATGGTCCATGTGAGCCATTTTCTGTATTCTTGTTTCTCCATACTAAAGTTAAGACTTTGGGGCAAGAGAAGGAACTAATTTTATTACTAATTAGTACCCAAAGTGTTTTGCAATGTTCAAATTGACCTTTTAATTTTGCTTGAACAAGACAATTTCTTGTTCCTCATAATTAATGTACTTGTTTTCAAGAAGAGAAAATAGGTGAGCCTTAGTCCTGGCCTCAGATGTAGGGTCTTGGTGAAAAGCAAGACACTGAGGCCTGGCAGCACTAGATTCCCAGCCTAGACCTGCCAGTAGGTAAACTGTCCTCACTCCTCTGAACCTCAATGTATAAAATGGATAAAATGAGTGATTATTTCATAGTACAGTTAAAGTAGTAAATGAAATAATGCACATGAAATGCCTGTTAAGTGTGTTTAATAACTACTAGATGATCATGATTTTTCAGTATATGAGATTTTATCTTCCAGTGAGACTCAGAAAGTCTTCCAGTCCAGTTATCAGAGCTTCCTCAGATAAAGAGGAATCAGTTCCATATGCATCTCCAGCTGAGGGGTTAAAACAGATAAAATGCTTAGAAGAGTGTCTAGCAGGTTATAAATACTTGATAAATGTTAGCTATTCATCACCATCATTATCAATGTATCATTAATAATGTACAATTATCCTTATTATTATAATCTGTTTACTGAGTGACCTGGACTCAGCAGGTGCAAGAGAGGAAATTTAGGCTTCCTAACCCATTCGCATTTAAACTCATGCTGTCAAATTATTTTTCTCAGATCCTGGATGAAACCCCAGGCAGATGACACAGCTTTTCTGATTATTTTCACATATGAAACATTCCAGTCCAATCCAATGCAATCTCAAATCCTTTTGAAACCTTCTTCCTTCCTTCAGCTTCAAAATCTGGGAAATCTGTGATGGGGAAAATATTGTTGGCTTTGCATTATTTCTCCACCTTGATTCCTCTTCCTCCACTCACTACAAAGCCTCTGGTTTTCCAGAGGCTTTGTAGGCTCAGAGGGTTTGATACCCTCTGAGTACTGCAGATGTCTAAAACTGACTCTTTTTTGAGTCCTCCTGTGGGTTCCACAGAGATTTGCACTAAGGATCTGCGGTTGCCTGTCTGGCATGGGAGATGCCTGTTCCTGGTGGCTACTTATGACTTATCTGAAAGCCCCTGATGCCCAGTGTCCACCCCCACTTGAGATCACCTCACACCTCTTGGGTGGGTCTCTGTTAAAATGGTACATGATACGCTCCCCTAACAAGTCCACACCTGGAATACTGTGGGCCTGGCATCTTTGCTCAGCAAGCTAGGAAATTGAAACTTCTTCAGCACAAAGCACTTCAGCCAGTCTCTCACCAGTAGACTCTTCTTCAGTGTGTCAGACAACAGTCTCTGTCAACTTCTAGTGGTGCTTTAAAACCCAACTCCTTTGGAGAGGAATATGAGGGCAAGCACTATGCTCTGCCCTCCTGTGAGCAGAGATGAAGAGTTCATTGCACATTGAGAATTATCTACAATATGATCCTAGAACAGTTCCCTTCCACCTCCCAGTGAATTCTCCTCTTCCCTTATACCCGGAGGTACATGAAGGGCTAGAGAGTCAGAGGTTACACTAGGTTTTAGCCACTTCGTTTACAAGATCAACATAGATTATCTTAGTCTGCACTGTCCAACACAGTAGCCACTCACCACATGTGGCTATGTAAGTTTAACTTTTAATTAATCACAGTAAAACAAAATAAAATTAAGTTCTTCAATCTTCCCAGTCACTTTCAAACACTCAATATCTACACGTGGCTAGTGGCTACCATACTGAATAGCACAGATATAGAAAATTTTCATCATTGCAGAGATTTCCACAGACAGAGCTGGAACTCTGGAACCTCACTTTAGAAGGTGAAGGTTTTGTCAACTATTGCTTTGTTCTCAGGGCTTGGAGCTTCTCTTAAGGTCATAGTACAAGAGAAGATTCATATTTACCAGTTTTTTAGATAATCATTAAGTAGATAGATTTTGACATCTGGGTTCTGGACTAAGAATGTGTTAAAGCGAATGAATACAAGACCATTTTTCATGATGCTAAAATCTTAGATAAAGCAGAAGAAAATTAATTGGGGTTCTTATGTTCAAGCCTCAAGTCTAAAAAATGTCTACTAAAAATAAAATAAAATTAACAAAAGGAACAAAAGGAACCCATATCACTATTTTTTCTCACCTGGATCACTGCAATAGAACGGCTAACTCATCTTTCTCTTATCCATTCCTGCAAGCCTCCAGTTACTCTTTCAAAGTTTTAAAAATGCAAAGTAAATTGCATCAGTTTCCATTGCAAGTAGAATAAAATCTCATGTCCTTAAAATGTCCCATAAGCTCCTCGGGATCTGGCTCTTGTTCACCTGTGCAACCTCATCACAGGCTACTCATCTGTATGCAAGCCCACTATTATTCAGTCCCTGTGGCCTTCCTTCCTCCAAGGTTCTGCTCCTCCAGCCTTGGGATTTACACACAAACTGCTTTCTCTGCCTTGAAGGCTTTCTCCTCCACATATTACATGGCCAACTCTTATTCAGTTTTGGTCTCAGTTTTAATATTACTTCCCAGAGCAGCCTTCACTGACTCACCACCACCACAATGACCACTGTGATGCACTTATGGCACACCTGTTCTCTTCTTTATAGCATTTATAGGTAATCATATATTTATTTGTCTATTTTATGTATATATTTCTTATTGCTTACCTTTCCTAATAAGATATGAGGATAGGAATCATGTCATTTTGTACACCAGCTTTTATCCTGATACCTGGAATGCAGTAGCTTCCCACTAAATATCAGCTGGGTAAATGAACGGATGAATAAATGAATGTGCACATCTTAACACTGACTTTCTTTTCTTTATTTTAATTAATTTATTTTTTATACAGCAGGTTCTTATTAGTTATCTATTTTATACATATTAGTGTATATATGTCAATCCCAATCTCCCAATTCATCCCACCACCCTCCACCCCCGCTTTCCCCCCTTGGGGTCCATAGGTTTGTTGTCTACATTTGTGTCTCTATTTCTGCTTTGCAAACTGGTTCATCTGTACCATTTTTCTAGATTCCACATATATGCATTAATATATGATATTTGTTTTTCTCTTCCTGACTTACTTCACTCTGTATGACAGTCTCTAAGTCCATCCATGTCTCTAAAAATGACCTAACTTCGTTCCTTTTTATGGCTGAGTAATATTCCATCGTATATATGTACCACATCTTCTTTACCCATTCATCTGTAGATGGGTCTTTAGGTTGTTTCCATAACCTGGCTATTGTAAATAGTGCTGCAATGAACATTGGGGTGCATGTGTCTTTTTGAATTATGGTTTTCTCTGAGTATATGCCCAGTAGTGGGATTGCTGGGTCATATGGTAATTAATTCTATTTTTAGTTTTTTTTTTTTTTTTTTTTTGCGGTACACGGGCCTCTCACTGTTGTGGCCTCTCCCGTTGTGGAGCACAGGCTCCGGATGCGCAGGCTCAGCAGCCATGGCTCACGGGCCCAGCCGCTCCGCAGCATGTGGGATCTTCCCGGACCGGAGCACGAACCCGTGTCCCCTGCATTGGCAGGTGGACTCCCAACCACTGCGCCACCAGGGAAGCCTTATTTTTAGTTTTTTAAGGAACCTCCATACTGTTCTCCATAGTGGCTGTATCAATTTACATTCCCACCAATGTGCAAGAGGGTTCCCTTTTCTCCACACCCAACAATGACTTTCTGAAGGAATAGCTCTAGCAGCAAAGGTAGCATTTTCAGCCTAGAAGGAAGGACACAGCATGGGTAGGAAAAGTGTTTGGGGGTCAGCAAGGCCCTGGGTGGACCAGTCCCTTAAATCACCTTGTACCTGCACCAGTTTCCTCCATCGACACACAAGACTGGCCCAGCTTCTCCTCTCACTAGAGGACAACCCACCCTATCTTTGTCACAGCTCATTGTTTTCCTTAAAACACCTCAGAACCCAGCAAGGAAGCAAAGAGTGAGAGCTTTCCCGCCTCTGGTGGGTAGTCCTACCTCTGTGCCCCTTGTCTCTGTGACAAACAGTAAAATGTTATGCCTCACTTATCTGCTTGCACACTTCCCAGTGAAGGCTCTCCTCAATGCCATGCATTCCCCAAAGCTCGAGCTTCAGTTTCTTTTCTTTCTTCCTTCTTCAGCAATCATTTGCTCTATTGTTTCACCTACCATCTAATTCCAGACAATTTTCAGTTTTCTCTCTCGCTGTGCTTTATCTTTCAGTTTCTAATCCCAGAGATTCCCGCTGCCAGATGGATATTTGAATAGTTCCTCTCCCCTATAGTGGGCATCCCAAACTCACTAAAGACAAACTTAGGCCAACAACCTCTTCCTTCTTATTTCCCCATATCTACTGTTGGAACCTTTGTTCCCCAGGATATGCTGACTGTGGACAATAGAGTCACTCTTGATTTCCTCTCATCAGTTCCCAGCAGTCAGGAGTAGGCAAGCCCTTTCTTTTCCCTCTCTTTTTTATGTCTTTGATCTGTACCATCCTCTCCCTTCTGATGGTCATCAATCTCCTCCAGATCCTCAATGCATTTCCTCTAAAGCTAAACAACCAAAACAGTGTCCTATCAAGTCTTTCCGTTTGGTCCATGCTCCAACCCAATCTTCGCCCTGCTTCCTGCAGCCTGAGTACAGTACAGCTTCCCATAGGCTCCTCCTCTATCTTGGACTCTTCAAAGTCCCCTCAACAGCTCATGAAGTAAATAAAGAAAAGTTCTTCAGTCTGGCAAAACTACAGCTCTGTTCTCCCTTTCTTCTCAACATGTTTCCCATTCTACACCCAAATGAAAATACCCCACACGTTGTGACGTCAGTGTCCTTTATTCGTGCCTCGATAAGGGAAGTTTTTTCTCCTTCTCTCAAAATCCCACCCATCCAGTTCGCCCAGAGTACTATGTGTGTATTTGCAGGTGCTTATCTTACATTGTTTCGAACTAGGGTCGAGTACTCGAATTATTATACTAAATTATCTCCTTGAGGGTCAAAGATGAATCTCACTTATGCATAATTCCCCAGACAGCCTATATCCAAGAAAGGTCATGGTCATTAAGAAAAAAAAGCATGGGTACTGAGTTCAGACAGATTTGGGCATAAATCTTCACTTTATCACTTGACGTACATCTTAAACAAAGCCCCTAAACTCTGTGAGCCTCAGTTTCATCATATTTAGAATGATAAAAATGAGGCTTACTTCCCAAGTTACTGTAAAGGTATGATATATAAAGCACCTAACACAATGTCTGGCATGTAAGAGGCACCCAGTAAATGGAAACTCCTGCAATAGCAGTAACTATCATTAAATTGTAATAGAGAATCGATACGTATTGGTTAAACTAAGCTAAAACTAGCATAATAAATCTATTCTGCTTTCCAGAAGGTTATAATCAAATCAGGGAAAGAAGGTACCACCACATTCTAATATAATTAATCATGCTGAGCAAAATGTAACATGAATGATGACAGTCCAGTAAGAGCCAAGGCAGTCTGAGGAGGAAGACTTCACTTCCTCCTGGAGTGGAGAGGGCATCCCCTTGAAGGACGTGTAGATCCTCAGTAAACTCTTGAAAGATGGAATAGCCACAGGAATAGGCCTACTCTGAACAGTAAAGGTTACCCTCTATTCCTTTTTCTTTAAAAAAAAAAATTGAAGCTTGTTTTAAATGAGACCTTAGTTACTTCATTAGTGTTTACTTCACTAATTACTGATTTCTTTTTTAATTAACTTTTTCTTAAAAGGGATTTTAATACAGGGGGAAAAATACTGGCTTGAAAAGGAACTAAAAGTTTGGTCTGATAGGCTATATGATTGTAAAGGAGTCACTTTGTTCCTGGGACCTTTGTGATATCAGCTGCAAACAGTAAAATGCCAGGTATGTTTTTGAGGAAAGAATGAGGTGATGAAACCCATTTTACAACAGATTCAAGAATGAGTTCACAACATGGATGGACCTAGAGATTATCATACTAAGTGAAGAAAGTCAAATAGAGAAAGACAAATATCACATGATATCACTTATATGTGGAACCAAAAAAAATGATACAGATGAACTTATTTAAAAAACAGAAACAGACTCACAGAAACAGAAAACAAACTTATGGCTACCAAAGGGGAAAGCAGGAGGAGGGATAAATTAGGAGTTTGGAGTTAACAGATACGCACTACTATATATAAAATAGATTAAAAAACAAGGACCTACTGTATAGCACAGGAAACTATATTCAACAACATACTGTAGTAACCTATAATGGAAAAAATCTAAAATATATATATTTCATGTATATATGAAATATATATAATATACGTATATATATATATATATATATATATATATATATATTTATATATATAAAACTGAATCCCTTTGCTGTACAACTGAAACTAACACAACATTGTAAATCAATTATAGTTCAATTTTTTTAGAAAAAGAGTGAGTTCATATGGAAGATCTAAATGGCCTTGGGAATTCCCTGGTGGTCCAGTGGTTAAGACTCCGCACTCTCACTGCCGAAGGCCGGGGTTCAAGCCCTGGTCAGGGAACTAAGATACCACAAGCCGCTCACGTGCATACGACATGGCCAATAAATAAATAAATAAATAATTTAAAAATAAAAATAACAATAAATAAGAATTTAAAAAAAATAAACAGCCTTTCTCCTTGTCCCGTAGGGTAATAATCTTTGTTAGCGCCCAGACTCCTGCAATATTCATTCCCCAGCACACATGACCCTGTGTGGAAGGGGAACATATATAGGAAATTTACAAGCCTTTCTAATTACTAGGTACTATCACACAAACCAGTGCCAGAGTTGATACCTATAAAATGATTGACTATTCAAGAACAATTCATGTGTGAGTGGAACAATTTTGAGAGAGGTGGGAAAGTCAATTGTAGAGAATTTCAAATGGTGATGATAAACTTACCTCCAAAACCAGAAGTGAAAATTTAAAATGATATAAAAAATGGATGGTGGGCTTCCCTGGTGGTGCAGTGGTTGAGAGTCCACCTACCGATGCAGGGGACATGGGTTCGTGCCCCGGTCCGGGAAGATACCACATGCCACGGAGCGGCTAGACCCCGTGAGCCATGGCCGCTGAGCCTGCGCCTCCGGAGCCTGTGCTCCGCAACGGGAGAGGCCACAACAGTGAGAGGCCTGCGTAGCGGAAAAAAAAAAAAAAAAAAAATTGATGGTGAGGTGTTATTTTGAATTTGTTGAGTGTGTGTGTGTGATCAAGAGTGATTTAGGTGATTCAGAATATTTTCTTTCTCCTTTCTTTTTCATTCCTTTCAAGAAGAGAAAGGGAAAGAAAATACCCTAATTGTCAAATCTGGACTTTCTAGATTAAAATATATATATTCTGTATTATCCAGGTGGGCTCTGCTGGGGAGGGGGAAATTTCCCCCTCTACTTCTCTTGAGTTCTTTTGGCCAGACTAATAATAAAAGTGACACAAGACAGATTAACAGCAGAAAGAGGAACAAATTTTAATTCATGTGCACAGAGGTCTCATAGAAATGGGACCTAAGAAGTGGCCAAAGCCAACAGCTTTTATATTTTTTTAGACATAGAAACAATAAATTTGAGAGGAATTGGCAGGACAAAAGAATTTAGGTTTGGGTGCCCAATTAGTAAGAAATGTAAGCAAAGTTTGGGCTTGGGTAATAAATTAGGAAAGAAGTATCAAGGTTTATTTATACAAGCTTCTTGGCCCTGAATTCCCTGTGCCTAGTGATAAGGGTGTCCCTTCTACCTCCAGATGCATGAAGGGCACCTTTCACATGGGAGATTTATTTCCTCCTTTCAGGGAGACAGAGAAGAGGGTCAGAGTGTCCCTCTTGCATCGAACGTTTCTTAAGTAACTTTAATTCAAGATAATCATATGCCGTTATGGCATATTTTGGGGTCGTCTACCCTGGGCCCCAATAGTTCTAAATATAATCACAAGTGTCCTCAGAAGAGTGATGCTGAAAACGTTTGAAGGAAGAAGAGAAGACAATGTGACTACAGAGGCAGAAAGAGTCATGCAGGGACCCTGCAAACAGCAATGTTACTGAACTGAACTTGGGCCCCCTTGCCCGATGCACAGCTGAGTCAATCTACTGACACAGGTTGTGGAGAAGGAAAGTACAGCATTTATTGCAGGGCATCAAGCAAAGAGAATAGGCAGCTCATGATCAAAAGACCCAAATTCCTTGATGGCTTCCAGGAAAGGGTTTTTAAAGGCAACATTTGGGGTAAGGGCTGAAGGGGGCATGACTTTCTTCTGATTGGCTGGTAGTGAGGTAACAGGGCGGTGTTTCAGAAATCTTCATCATCACCCTCTGATTCCAACCAGTCTGGTGTTTATGTGCTTTGTGCTCAGCATGTATTCACTCTCCTCCACCTGGGTGGGTGGGTGGGGTCTTAGTTTCAGCAGAACAACTCAAAGATGTGTATCAGATTGTTATGTATATCTCTTGAGGAGGAGTTAGGACTCTGTTTTATCACTGAAATATCGTTTCTTGACTGCTTTTCCTTTGTTTCTGTATTCTCTCACTTCCCTAATTAGTAACTGCTGGAGTCTGCTCTTTGAAACTCCAGAAAGGTCTAGGAGACTAAAGCCTTTTTCCTACAAACAAGAAATTGGGGACCCAGAGGGGCCCTGCTAGGTTTCAACAAGATGCAAAATGAAGCAAAACATTCCAGTTATGCAATGAAAAAAAATTATAAGACAGGTGCCAGCTATGAGGTTGTAGGGAGAAAAGGGTCAGCGAGAAGAAATGCTCCAGAAGCAGCTTTCACGCCCTGTGGTTCAGTGCTTCCTGGTTGGGGCCTTTGTTATGGGGGAGCTAGAAAAGGTCTTGGGAGAAGGGAAAGCAGTTCGAAACTAGTCAGGTTCCTGGAACACAGAGGCACTTTCTGTGACCTGTGTGCATTCCTGCTGTGGGAAGGACCCCTCCCTAGGCCAGAGAAGGTACATCACCCATTCACACGGTTGGCTTACCTGAAGGCAGTTACTAGGCAACCAGTGTGGGAAGACTAGCATGTACCCATGAGGAACAAGCATTTGGATCTTTTTAAAACAAGACTAAACAATTGCTCCTTCTTTTTCAAAACTCTTCTGTTTCTGTAGCTGTTTTCACCTTCAAGGCAAACAGAGAGCCAGTGGAGGCTTGGTAACTGAAACCTTGCCTCTGTTTTGGAGGAGATGTAACTCCAAGTGTCCTTTGGAAAAATGTCCCACCATGGATTCCATGACCCACATATTCCATTTGGAGAAATGGAGGGAAAGAGGAAGAAAAGGGGAAATACAAAGTAAAAGAAGAAAAATGAAACAGGAGCACGAGGGCAGGAAAGTCTGAGAAAGAGAGAGACCATCCTGCGCTTGTGCACGACTCTCTTTCATATGGAATTAATGGTGGTTTAATGGGGTATGAAGGGCTGTTTTACTGGAAACAATGAGGAACAATTGTCTAGCTCACGTTTCATTTCACAGGTCATTATTGCATTAAGAAGTAAATCGACCAAGTCCGGTAAATAACAGTCTGCGTATTGCCGAGAGCTTCAAACCAACAATTTTAGCCATCGCCAACTAATATCTCTGTCATTTTAACCCTTGCAGGGGAGTGCTAGGGGGCTAAACAATTACAGACTTCACCCAGCTCTAGCAGGTGAGCATAATTCATTGTCTCTCCAGTCCCTCCTTTTGCAAAACCCAGGAGGCCATATTTTAGCATTGTTTTGTTGATGAACCAGCCAGAGCCCACTGCAGCTCTGGTGGCCTTGAAAAACAGCCCCCATTTTAGTGAGTGCTGCAGGCATCTTTAAACAGACTGCTTCCTCTGCGAAATTAATTGCTGCAAAATGCGGTGCTCCCTCATCTAAGCTTTTGCAAGTTCATACTCAGCTATTTGGGTGGGTCATTGATGTGTCTGAGAGTGCCAGGGAAAATGAGCCGCTTTCCCTTATTACAGAAGTTCACATCTGTGTCACCAAGCATCATCAGGCACTGGACATTCAAGAGTTCCTAATGCCTAGATTCTGGTTCCCTTAATTCAGGGGAAATTTGGTGACTGAGGCTGTATTTTGAAGTGATAGAATTGTAAATAAATATATCAAAGACAGTTTATAATAAAGTCATAGTTAAAACACATGTAATGGGCTTCCCTGGTGGCACAGTGGTTGAGAGTCCACCTGCCGATGCAGGGGACACGGGTTCGTGCCCCAGTCCGGGAAGATCCCACATGCCGCAGAGTGGCTGGGCCCGTGAGCCATGGCTGCTGAGCCTGCGCGTCCAGAGCCTGTGCTCCGCAACAGGAGAGGCCACCGCAGTGAGGGGCTCGCATACAACAACAACAACAAAAAAAAAAAAAACCCCACATGTAATAAAATACATATTTAAATGAATATCAGTACACAAGCATACCTCATTTTATGACACTCTGCAAATACTGAGATTTTTACAAATTGAAGGTTTGTGGCAACCCTGCGTTGAGCATGTCTGTCAGCACTATTTTCCCAACAGCATTGGCTCACCTCGTGTCACTGTCGTATTTGGGTAATTCTCACAATATTTCAATCCTTCCACCAGCAAAAAGATGACAACTCACTGAAGGTTCAGATTATGTTCAGCATTTTTTAGCAATAAGTACTTTTTAATGAAGGGATGTGCATTGTTTTTTAGATAAATGCTATTGCACACTTAACAGACTAGAGCATAATGTACACATAACTTTTATATGTACTGGGAAACCAAAAAATTTATGACTTGCTTTTTTGTGATATTCACTTTATTAGGCGGTCTGGAACCAAAACCGCGATATCTATGAGGTACGCCTATAAAATATTTTTTGCTTCAAATTGTGACAAAGATGAGACAAAAATCAGGCTAAGAATCATAATGTTACATAATCATATCAAATAAATCCAGTTCTACTGATAGTTTTTCCATCAAAACCTGATGTTCACCCTGGAGAGCGGATACGGAGACCTCCATATTTCTACAATACCTCTAAAATCAGATAAACCAGGTCTTCCTTCTTTCCTGAGAGAAAAGGAATCTTTCAGAGATAGCATCAGTATTCCAACTTACTATTTCTTGTTCTTCCCCCTGCCAAACTAAAACTAAGGCCTTACAAAGAACTATGGTAGGCTGAGTAACAACCTCCCAAAGATGTCCATGCCCTAATCTTGACCATGTGAATATGGGCTTTGTTGGTGTAATTAAGTTTATAGATCTTAAAGTGGGGAGTTTATCTGGGTGAGCTCAATCTAATCCTATAAATTCTTAAAAGCAAAGAACTTTCTCTGGCTAGAATCAGAGAGATAGATGCAGCAGAAGAGAAGGCAGGAGAAATTCAAAGCACGTGAAGGACACAAGCCACCCTTGCTGGCTTTGCAGGTGAAGCAGGTCACAGTCAGGGAGTGTGGGCCGCCCTAGAAGTTGAGCATGATTCCTCCAGTCTACAACCAGCAAGGGAATGGGAACCTCAGTCCTACAGTCACATAGAGCTGAATCAGGCCAAGAACCTGAGTGAGATTAGAAGTGGATTCATCCATAAAAACTCCAGAAAGAAATGCAGTCCTGCTAATATCTAACTTTCAGCCTTGAGAGGCTCTAAGCAGAGAAACCAACCAAGTATCCCAGACTTCTGACTTGCAGAACTGTGAGACAATACATGGGTGTTCTTTTAAGTCACTAAATTTATAGTAATTTGCTATGGCAGCAGCAGAAAACTGGTAAAATAACCAGTTAAGATGGATGCTCAAATGTTCAAGTCATCACCCCAGTCAGAGACAGGATAAATGGAGACAACAAAACAGTGGTCACTAGTACTTACTTAGTGCTTATCCCAAGCCAGGTGAGGGGCTGAGTAGTTTATAGGCATTGTGAGTTTTATAGCTCTAGGATCTGCTCCTTTGCCTCTAAAGTGCTCAAAGAAGAGAGAATATGGTCTAGATGTAGGGATAGGCTGGTTTCCACACGGGCCATGCTTAAAGAAAGTTGCCTCTCACCAACATCACCCAAAAGGGAAGAGATTATTATCCACAGGCACAGAAAAAAATCAGCTTCAAATCCCTTTCTCCATGGCAATTACTTTCAGGAACTTATATTCAATTTTTATTAACATTTTTCCTGTGAGGGAGTTAAGCAAATTGGAATTGGGTCCTACAGGGAGTCCATAATTCCGTAGTAGAGCGATTGGCTTCTAGGGCTAGGAAAATTTCTTTTCTTCTGCGTCCCTTTTCCTGACATGCTTTACATAATAACCAACTCATATTTCAGGATTCCCATTTGTTATATAAATGAGTTTTACTATCATTATTCTTATTAAAATAATAAGTAATACATATATATGATTTTTAAAAATGGAAACTTCCCTCTAAGCTACAGCACTGAAGATCAGGATAGCAGAGGGTAAAGGCAGGGAGTTTTTTTCTTTTTCTTTATATATGTTTTACTGTCTTGTTTATTCGTTCAACAAAAATTTTTAGGATAACTTCCTAAAAGTGGAGTTGTGGAGTCAGAGGTATAGGCCTTTAGATAGTTGCCAACACTACTGCTAAAATAATCATATTAATAGTAAATAATAGTGGCAATGGTCATCACTGTCTTGGTAGTAGTGGTGGATACTTTTGTTGAGTTGCTCTCTTTTAATCCTTCCAATAAATGTATGAGTATATACTATTAATATCTCCACTTCCTAAAAGAGGAAACTGAGGCTCACAGAGAATAAGGAGCTTTCTTGGAGTTGCCCATCTAGTAAGTGGACACAATGCAGACAGCTCAACTCAGTATAAAAACTCTTAACCTACGCTCTGATTATGAGAGAAACCGTCTTTCTCTTTTTGTATGTTTTGTATGGCTTTTTGTAAGCTTTTTGGCATTTGTATTTATTTCTCTGTGAAATGTACTTTAGAATCCTCTGAATATTTTTTGAATTGGTTTGTTCTTAAATATTAGTAAGAATTTTTTTGGTATATTAAGGAAATTAGCCCTTTTCTATATGAGTTGTATTTTTTCCCTAGTTTTTTAGTTTAGTTTTTAATATTCTTTGCAGAACTTTTTAATTTGGAAAGAGTCAAATTTATCAAATATTTACATATATGTCCTAGATTTTGATTCAGGCTAAGAAAAATCTCCGTAACTCTAAGAATATATAACCTCACCAATATTTCCTGGTAATTCTATATTTTGTTTTCATCTTGAATCTGTATGAAATTTATTTTTATAAACAGAAAGATATGATTTCCTAATTTTTTTCCCTGAGTGATTAGTCAAGTGCCTCAGTATCATTAGTGAATAGTTTTTATTTTCCCATGATTTAAAATGTCATCTTTGTTATAAACTAAGTTCTTTAATGTATTTGGTATGTATTTCTGACCTTAAAAATTTTTTTTGTTCCATCCACATATTTATTTCTAGGATATTTTAATGATTGCATTCAGAATGTCACAAAATAGCATTAATTTTACACCTAGTGAGTGTGCAAATATATGGAGAAAAAACTTAAAACTAAATCAAAGAATCTTTCAGATCCATAATATTGAAATGAAAAGGTCTCAGTCATGAACTTGCTTAGCACCTATTGGTAAGGCACAAGTGCTTTATTTGTTGGTGGGACTGCCCAGGTGTTTCCCTCCATTAAAATGCATGTGCACGCATACATACAAACACACACACACACACACACACACACACACACAAAATAATCAAACACATAGAAACCATCCATCTGTCTTAGGCATAAAACAAGCTAAAGTTTGAGCTCTGCCTTCTAAATCTTTCAATAATTCTTGTACCAAAAGAATGAAAGCAGCATTGAAGGATTCCTCCATTATTAAAATTTTACGAATAAGACCACAGTTTACTATTCAATGAAGTCCTGGAAATAATCCAGGGGCAGAGGCTGGGGGAGGAAAGGCAAAAGAAAGACAAGAAAATGAAAAAGAGAAAGGAGAGAGCCAGTGTATCAACATGGCAAAAAGTTAAGTAATTTCACTTAGTGACCGACATTCAAAAATAGCCCCTCTTGTGGAACACTGATGTTACTGCTTCTCGTATAACAAACCATAGATATGTGAATAGATTTCTCGATAAAGGATTATACCCTGAATAGTAAAATTCCCAGGCTCAGAAAACCTTGATGCTTTACTTGGAGGACTGGATATTTAAACAGTAGTTTCTGCTAATGGCAGATAATCCCAGCTAGGCAAGCTTCTCTCTTTTACTGACTGAGTTATATGCCCAGAACCAATTAGGTGGTCTCCAGAATGGCTTCTAATTCTGTGGTTAGTTTCTAATTCTAGAAACCCAAGTTGCATATGATGACCTATAAAAAGGACTTATAAAAGTGAGATTTATCAGAGACAAATACAGCCTAGCACATAGGTTTTAAAAAATCAGTTCTCTTTAATATTTATCCCTCCAGAACAAAGGAAGAAATACTCATCTGCATGTAGCTAGTTAGGCCTTGAAAAATGACTAGTGCAACTGAAGAACTAAATTTTAAATTGTATATAGTTTTAATTAAATATAATTTAAAGTGTAAAACTGATAATTTAGTTGCAAAAAATGTTTAGGTTATTTGGAACAAATTGTACGTGCATCTACTTTTCAATTGTAAAGTTTATGAAATCTAGATACAGATCAAATATTTCTTATGAAAATGTAGTTTCTGAATTGAGATATGCTGTAACTGTAAAATTCATGTGAAATTTTAAAGACAGTATGAAAAAAATACAAATATCTCAGTAATTTTGTACTGATTACATCTTCAAATAACACTTTGAATACGTTGGATTAAATAAAATATATTATTAATTAAATTTCACCTGTTTCTTTTTCCTTTTTTTAACCTGGACACTAGAATATTTAAATTACACTTGTGGTTTGCATTATTATTTCTATTGGACAATGCTGTTCTGGATAGGCAATGCTCAGTTCTGGTTTCTACATTTTGGAAAAATCATCAACAATTGAAGAACATCAAAACAAGCCAGTTTAGAAAGTGAAAACCTGAAAAAATCTGTCATATATTTACTAACAGAAAAAAGTTTAGAATTTCTATGCTAGAAAAAGGTAACCGCTTTTGAATATGTAAAAAGATGCAATATGGAAAGAATTACTTATACTCTGTCACCAGAAAGCAGACTAGGTTAGTAGATAGAAATCATACAGGAAGATCCTAACAATTAAAATTATTCAAAATATATTAGGCAGTCTTGTAAGAGAATGAATTCCCACTTCCTGGGAAAGTTAACAATAGAGGCCATCCTCACATTGAATGGGAAGTGCAACTGACTGACCTTCAAGAAACCATCAAAGTCAAAAATACTGTAATCTTATTTTGTTTCCAACTGGCATGTATTTCTGCAGGCTAATGGATTAATATGAGACAATATTCCCCAAAATGCATTCTGGACTACACTAATTCCAAGGAGTACTCATGCATAGTGTGAAAATGTATTCTGTAGTCAAAAAGTTTGAGAAATACTGGATAACACAAAGTTGAACAGTTTTTTGGGGTTTTTTTAATTGCAGGACTTATCAGAACCTTTAATATTATAATGCATGTGATGAATCTCCAAAACGGGAATGGTCAGAGTTTTCAACATATATCTGGCCATGCATCACATTTTTCACAATCTCCTAAGATAAGTGAATGGGAAACACTCTTTAAAAATGCTAAAACAAATTATACATTGAGTACATCTACAAAACATTTTGTGAAACAGCTGATGGCAAACTTCAATTCTTGACTTTTTCACTCATTTAGTCACCCATTTATTCATTTATTCCCTCACTCAGCAAACATATACTGGGCACATATTATGTTCCAAAGATTGTACTAAAAATTCAAAGATGTTTGCCTTCAAGGTACTCCGTCTGGTGAGAAGGCAGGCTTGTAAAGTGATGGCTGTAGAGCATGAGATGAGCTATAATGGAATTGAGTGATAGATGAAACAAGGACATAAAGAGTCAGAGTCCCAACTGCATGTGGGAGCCGGGGGCATTCCATAGGGGAGCTATTACATTGCAACTCACAGGAAGCCCTCTGTCTGCTCCTTCTAATCACAATTCTTTACTTGCCTCTTTCATATATGCCTTCTTTTCTTATCTACCTTGATGTTCTTTCTAGGTTACTCCAACAGTACACAGTGCTTTGCTCTCACTGGGTACTCAATAACTATTTGCCTAGGTTGGGAAAAAAAAACCCTACATTAAGTCACTGGGGGAAAGGGAGAAGCTACAGAAAAATTACCATAATACACTTTTGATCTCATGACCAAAGCTTCTTCTCCATACAACTCTATTGCCATCACACAACCTTCAGTGGTTAATGCTGGCAAAATGCTTTTCTTGGATGTGACAGAGTCCATTTAGTTTGTCCATGAAAACTAACATATATACACATATATACACATATATACTAGAAGAAGAGGAACTAAATGAGGTTTCTGTATGACTGCTATTACATTATTTCTTAAAAATGTCATAGTAATTGACAGTTATTTTTTTTAAACCTAAACATCTATTTCCTACCACGTAAAGTGGAAATATGTGAATTACTCGGTTGAATATATCTCTGTACAGCACCCCACCAGATGATTCAGACCACACGATGATAATTACCTAGAAGTGGTTACAAGCCAGACTCTGGAGTCAGACAAATACAGATTTAAATCTTGGTTCTGCACATTCTAGCTGCGGGACCATGAAAAATTAGTTAACTTTTCTAAACCCTTATTCCCTCAAATGCTGAAAGGGATAATAATTCCTACATGTTAAGGTTGTTGTAGGGATAAATGGGAATGTTTATAAGCCACTTAGCATAATGCGTGGCACATGGAATATGCCAGATAAATGGTAACTATTATTATTGCTAGTTGGGGTGGATAATTGCTGGAATAATTGCCCAGTTTCAGTTTGCTTTGTTCTTCGTAGATAGAGCTTTGTGTGTGAGAAAAGCTGATAGATCTAAGAGAGCTTACCTTGGACAATGTAGTGAAAGAAGCAAGAAAAAGTCGAAGGAGGGTACTGTGTACAGTACAGCACAGTGTTAAAAACACGGGTTCAGTCCTGAATCTTCTATTAATTAGTTGTATGACTTGGGCAAGTTGCCTATGTGTCTCATCAGGTTCCACATCGATAAAATAGAGGGGACGAGAATATTTATCTCCTAGGATAGAACCTGTCCATGGCATTAAATGAGATCATTCATCTGAAGGTCTTAGCACAGAGTCAGAAACATACTCAACAAGTATCAGTTGTTAATGGAAGGGCTGAAGAGCAAGAGAATCACAGAAATAGGATGTCTAGATTGAAGAAAGGAAAGGGAAATTGCTCCTGTAGATCATAATGCCTCTTTACCTCACCCTTTACAAGTCACACAGGAAAATCATTCCAATTCACAGTACGGATTATTTAAAAATGCAATCAAACAGTGTTATGCCTTCACTGCCTGGAGACCAGACAAGTCGTGGAAGAGGGAGAGACTAAGGTGGAAGCAAGGTGCTCTTTGGGTCTTACAAAGCATCCCCAGAAGCTCTATCCTCCTCTGCTCAGGATAAAAATCCCTGCAGTCACATATGCCAAAGATTCTAATATTTTCTGAGACTCCACTGTGCCTTTATATTTTAATACCCTGACATCTGGAATCCTAAAAGTCTAATGTTTAACCATAAATATCTGCTGAGATTAAAGAGCTATATACCAAGTTTCAATCTTTGGGGCCTATAATTGCTTGGGAAAAGAGAATGGTATTTCCCCCTCTAGCTAGAAGAAAAGACCTCTACAAGCACATATATTGGCAGACAAATTTTCTAACAACCGTTTCCTCTCTCCATTCTGTCCTCTCATTTTCTCCCTCCCTCTCCTTCTCCCATTTTATAATACCATCTTGCTGTCATTCCCAGGGCAAATGAGAAAAAAGAGAAGCCTGGAAAACTTAAAGAAAAGACACATTTCGAGACCTAGCAACAAACAGTTGAAAACATGCTGGCTGCTCTCTGTTAGGCAGCTGAGCACACGTCTCCACACTGAAACTTGAGTTTCCCCATTATTCAGTTACAAACCACTTCATCACTCTATGTGCTGACAGTCCAATGCCAGCTTTATTTTCTTTTTCACCAACCTCATCTTTTATTTTTGATTTGAGGCTAGTCACTTTTAAGATCTCCGTAATGGTTTATAACTTTCTTTCTCAAGAAGTGTCCAAGAAGTAACATGATTTGAAAAATGTTTCTTACTCCTTCCTGGGAAAGAATGGGAAACTATCACCTGCCCTGAAGGTGGATTTGGTCAGAAGTCCCAGTCAGACCACAGTACTTTGCTGGGCATGATGTTGAGGAAAGTGTGGGAAAAGCTTATCACGAGTTTAGACTTTTAATACAGTGATTCAATATATAGTTTAAAAAATAAACTTAACATTGAACCCATTTATATCCAGTGATATATTGTGAAAGTGATATGCTGAGGTCATTTAACTCACTTCAACACTAGGAAAAAATAATCTGAATTTTTTAAAAAGGTTTAATATATTCTTATTATTAAAGACTTAATTTAGATTGTAAATACTCCTATGTCTTTTAAGTTAATGTTCTTTTCCCTTTCAGAAATATATCCAGTGTGTATATAAGCAAGGATGTTTATGTCTGCTGGCATTTGGAACAGAGAGCTTATTCTTGACTTTTCATGAGAAACTGAAACTGCCCGCTTTTTATTTTATTTTTTAATTTAATTTTATTTTATTTTTGTTATGCAGGCCTCTCACTGTTGCAGCCTCTCCCGTCGCGGGGCACAGGCTCCGGACGCGCAGGCTCAGCAGCCATGGCTCACGGGCCCAGCCGCTCTGCGGCATGTGGGATCTTCCCGGACCGGGGCACGAACCCGTGTCCCCTGCATCGGCAGGCGGACTCCCAACCACTGCGCCACCAGGGAAGCCCCGCTTTTTAAATTAAAAATATTGTCTTCTTAACATCCTGTCTGTTTACTTCAAAGGGGGCGTTTAACTCTATAATAGTGATTCTCAAACCTTAGCACAGCAGAATCACTTGGGGAGCACGTCTGTGTGTGCATGTGTGTGGATGTGTACGTATGCATGTGTGTGGGTGTATGTATGTGTGTATATATGTGTGTATGTGTGTGTATGTGTGTTTGTGTGTGTATGTGTGTTTGTGTGTGTGTTAAATACAAAGGTTTGGGCTTCACACACCTATCGACTCATGCAAACGAATATTTAATGCCCTAGGTGATTCTGATAATAAGCCAGCTTTGGGAACCACTGTCCTAAGCACATCAAATTTACCTCCTAAATTGAAGAAGGAGGACAAGGGCAGGAGAACGAGGGGGTTTTATGTTTTGTTTGTTTGTTTCAAAATTTCCAGTCTATTGAGAACCAACACACTTAAAATATAATGCAAATTATCAGGCAAATTAGACATACAAAATGAAAGCCCTAAGTTTTGTTCATTAGATCCAACAGATGTACAATTACTGTCAAGTAGCTCTGGTTCTACAGGTGACATTTCTGTCATCACCTCACTGTGGACCGGCGCAGTCTGTGGGCAGCACAGGGCGGTGGACCACTCATGGAGTCCTGCGTCTGTTGGGCCCCCTCAACCCCAGCTTTCTAACTACACTGCCTGCTCCCAGCCTCGCTCTCACCACGATCCATTCACTCCACAGCAGCTTGTACGATCTTTTCAGAAAGTGAATAAAATCCTAGCACCACCTTCCAACACCATCTTACTAAATGACTCTGGCCTATAAAGGGGCTAAGCTCTGACTACCTGCAACTACGCCCCCTCTCATTAACTATACATCACTCCCATGGGTCTCTTTTCCACCCACCCCTCAGACACATTGAGGCCATTCTGGTATCAGAGCCCCTGCTCTGGCTGGTCCCTCTCCCTGGAAAGCTCCTCCATTTGCTTAGAGGAGTGATTCCTTGCTCCTCATTCAGGCCTCATTGAAATTGTAACTCTATTTCTAATAGCAGCTCCCTTACACACACACACCACACACACACCACACCACACACTACATACACTCACACACACCTGAAGCTACCTCTCTAGCCCAAAACTCTGTTTTATTTTCTTCATACCTCTCATCACTATTGAAATATTTTTATTTATTTGTTTATAGATATAGATATATAGATATAATCTCCACTGGAACATAAGTTTGATGAAAGCAGGAATGTTTTTCACAACTACAGTTCCCATCCTTAGAAAGGCACTGGTAGACTACAGATGATCAAATGCATTTGCTGAATGAGTGAAAATGCCAACTTTAGCACATCACGTGCAAAAGGTGCTCAAGGGATGCTAGCTTCCATTACACCCTCTTTCTACTTCCTATATCATGGCTAAGAAATTGTAAAATGCCATTGAAACCAAAGCCCTGATTTCTTTCAGTCTTCTGCCAATAACATCAGTAGCCATATGTACAAAGTGGGCTGAGAGGTGATTCCATGCATCTGTAGACTGGGACAGACAGGAAATGAGTCAGAAGCCAGGGTGGAAAGCTCTACTACTGATCTAGTCCTACCTAAATGGGATATTAATTTCAAGACTTTGTTTTTATAATTTTGGATTTTCAGATGATCAGATGCCTCCATCATCAAAAGAAATTCTTTCCAGAATAAAATGCAAATGGTTCTTAGAGGTTCTCCTGCCTGGGATTAGCTGCCTTGTACCCTGTTGTCATGCATGTTTCAAAGTTGGCTGCAAATGCGAACTTACAGAAAAGTACAAAACAAAATTAACAGCTCACTTTTCCTACACACCCTGCATTACACAGATAGCAAAACCCACTGGCACAGTGTTCCTCATAGCTGATCCACGTGGATAATTTTTGCTCCCAACACCGGAGCATATGACAATACATTGGGACCTGTGGATATCTTCCTGAATTTTGCATGTGAACTTATATGTGCAAATAAAATTTGTATTTTTCAAATTAAAAATAAACCTCAAAGGCAATGGACTCCAAACTGTTTGTTAATAAAATGGAGAAAGGCCAAAGGGTGTGTTAAACTCAGCGCCATTTGGAATAAATATAAGAGCTGGTTCCAGAGGCCTCCATTTTCATCTCTGCTGGGCTGCTTCCACTGTTTTATAGATGACCATAGATCCTTGTCTTGAAGAGGAAAAATACAAAATAGACATATATTCTCTTAAGATTAAATTTGTGCTTTTCTCCTCCACCATATTGTGGACAGAAACTGGAAAGTAGCATAAAACTATGGTTTAAAAAATGAGAAGGGACTTGAACTAGGGAAGGAAGCATCTATTCCTATTTTGGAAGTCACAGGAAAACACTCCAATCTTGTTAGTACCCGGAAGGCACCATTTACTATGCGCTGTCTCCTTCATGGCAAGAAGACACAGACTGTATTTGTAGTGCAATAAACAGTGGATTTTATTGTGGGAATCCTTACAGTTGGGACCTATAGAAACCTCATTTAAAATGTTATAAAGCTTTAAAACATCAGGAGTTTAAGGCAGTCCATCCTACACACCTCCCAATATACCTTCAGCCTCCCACACATATGCTCACGCTTGTCCATATGCTGATAGTAAGTAGCATGTAATATTACAATACCTATCAGAGTTTTACCATTGAATCATGTTTCACAACCAAGACAAACAGCAGTGAAAAAATAAAATATACAGCTTTTCAACCAGCAGCAAATATACTTGTGCCTAAACAGTATATTTACACCACATGGTAAGCACCACCTAAGAATTCATTGAAAGAATATTATTATTCACACCTGGAGTATTTGATGGACATTTTAGAGGTCCTTTTTGCAAGAGACATTTTCAATGTCACCCCATATCTTCCTGGCATTCACCTTCACATACCAAAGATGGCTGCTACAAAAACCTACCACTCCTTTCTGAGGAAGGTTTTTCCTTCCTCAGAAGGAAACCTTCCAGGAAACGTTTTTCCTGGCCATGGGAAAGAGCATGATTGGCCTGTTCAGGGAAAGCCAAAGGGCTGGAGAGTTAGTGTATCCAGGAGCATCCCTCGGCCAATGAAGAGTAAGGTTTTGAAGTGTCAACATTTTAGCTTCTGCATGGCTTAGCTGGGACAACCGTGGGTCACATCTCCAGGAGTCCCCATTTGGGGCATATTGAGTCTGAGATGTGAATTATACCTCCCAGTGGAGTCAGTTGGTTATAACAGACTACAGTTCAGGGTGGAGTCTGGGCTGGAGATATAAATTCATCAGCAGTAAATGGTATTTCAACTTTGGACTTAGGAGCAAGATAGGAAAAGAAGAGGTCTGAGGACATAGTCCTGGAATATTCAAAACTTCAAAAGAGAAAGGGAGACTAGAAAAGAAGTCTGCAAAGAGTCATCCAATGAAGTAAGAAGAAAGTTGGGAAAGTTCTTTGGGTGTACTTGCAGCAGTTTCCACCTGAACAAAAATGTAAACTCAGAGTTGCGTTGTTTGTAGAAGTAGAAAGAAGATGATCTCTCCAGGGGTACAGATATAAAAGTTGATAGCCGGATGGGCTTGTAAAAGCAAGAAGAATAAGAAGGGATTTTGATCATAGTCCCCCAGGGACAATTAGAAGATGGAGAAAAGGAAGGCAAAAAAGAAGGCATGCCATCTAGTCTACCACCCTTTCCAGAGTGAGGGCATTTAGCTCTGGTGGAAGAGAAAGATTCAGTATCCAGAGGAACTGCTTCCGAGGCAGACACTGCGAAACGCTGAGCACAGAGAGTGTTGCTTCAGGCCCAAGAGACCAACCTAGTGAGAGGATTATTCTCTTCACCTGTGCACAGGTGGGTGTTGGAAGTCTGTACCTTTGACATGGACAACAGGCAATCTCATGGAGGGCAAAACAGTGGTACTGTGACATCCCTTAAGCACCCAACATTCCTGAGATAGAGATGAATTGAGCAGCTTACTGGCACAGACTCCAACTCTATTGCTCAGTTCCTCTCCGGGATATTTTGTTCCCACTGGACCACACAGCCAAACCAGCTCTGTCCCATGCTTGTTCCCTCTACTGGAGACATCGAGTTCAGATAGAACTGACCTGTGTTGAAGAAGGATCCAGTCCATTCTGCTTCAATTTTAGGAAATACAGAAACTGGTGGAGGCAGACCCAGGGCTCTCCCATCCAGATCCTTAAAGAGATATTTTCTAGGACTTTCACAATCAGATTCAGAGCAGACCAGCGTTCCTAAATCTTTCCTGGGAAGATAGATAGAAAGCAACTCTCTCATTTCCAGGATAAGCCACCAAAAGGAAACATATATTGGTAATGCTGACATTATTAAAAATAAATTCAATAAAAGTTTATTATTAATAACATGTTACCTAGATATGAAATAACACTCTATAGAAAATGTTATTTCCCAGTTATATGGTCAAGAAAAAAAGACAATTCTTATTAACCAAATATTCTGGATATCAAGTTATATAATCTTTACATAAATCACTAATTTTCTAAGATGCAAGATACAATAAAATGTCCCTAACTAATAATATTTATTAAACATGATGTGATCAATGCTTTATGGAACTTTGAGGC
The DNA here is from genome assembly GCF_964165515.1 of Mesoplodon bidens. Classification (NCBI taxonomy): domain Eukaryota; kingdom Metazoa; phylum Chordata; class Mammalia; order Artiodactyla; family Ziphiidae; genus Mesoplodon; species Mesoplodon bidens. Next base: position 80,649,225 of record NC_138172.1, read on the forward strand.
CTTGCAGTATTTTAAAATTATCATTATAAATATCGATTATACTTGTGCTATATAAAAACAATGTAAAAAAAAGATGTTCTCATTCAATAAATATCTATTGAAAACCTACTACTTGTACTTTGGGGAATACAATGGTGATAAACATAGGCATCAGAATTTAGAGTCAAGCAGGGTATATAAACAAGTTATTGGCAATTATAACATTGAATTATAGAGAATTTATTTGATTTCCTCTCATCTAACATTTTTAGGTACCATTTGTAAAAATTAAACATTTATTGCATGCCAACCATGTGTCAGGTATTAATAGTACAAAGAATCAAATGCTAATATCATTTAGCTTTATAACTATTTCATCCCATAGGTAAGACTTGAACATAAGAAAAATTGGACAGTAGAAAAAAATGACAGAATAACACAAATTGTATACCTAATAATGTTTAGGTTCCAAAAACGGTTCAGGGATGGGCATCAAAAAGAGATTGGTGTTGGGCCAAATATATAAACTTTCTAATTAGGGTGCTTTTCCTGATTCTTTTATTCCAACTAAAGAAGTTTTCCCAAAGTTATAGGAAAGAAAAAATAACCTATTTTCCCTGCTCTGACTTTCCCACTCCCTCTTACAGTAAAAAAAAAAAAAAAAAAAAAAAAAAAAAATTCCTTGTCTAGTTTTCAGATTCTTGAATAAAACTCTCAGATCATATGTTCAAGAACAGTAGTTACGCCTGGTCTGAGAGCAAATATCTATCTAAGCCATATGGTTCATTCTAGGAATTCCTAACAGCAGACATGGTCTCCTTCCCCACCAGTGCCTGCACAAGGACACCCAAGCCTCCTTCTGAAAACTAGTGACACCATACTCCATGGAAGCTTCAAGAATCAAGGTCAATTTTTTCCATTGATTTAGAAAACATCCCAAAGAATTATCTCTAATAAAGATAAAACAATTAAACAATATCAATAAAACTTGCAATCCATCACTTCTGACAGTTTTGTCTGCCAGAGGACATCATGTGGTGGATTCCAGATTCAAGGAAGAGAGAAACAGTCTCTTTCTCTTCAGTGAAAGAGATTGCAAAAATCGTATCTCAAAGGGCACAAATATAGGAGGGTAAAGAATTGGGACCAATCAATCTACCGTATTTTTCTAGAAGGACTTATTTCTATTCCCATTGATGATTTTATCCTTGTTTAAAAAACATGTTCAGGTATTTGGAGAATTACCAAACCCTTCATAAAGATGGCTTACTATAAATACCAAAACTGGTACCTGGTTTGTAAAGGAGGAAAGTAGAACTTGTTTCTATCTTTGATCTTTAGCATCCTGGTCCTCTCTGCCGTTATTAGAGGCACAATTCCAGTGTTCTCTGCATTGGACAGAATGCAGACATCTAGATCATCGCTATGGCAACTCTTCACAAAACTAGAAAAGGTCACATCTGAAAAAAAATGTTTAAGGTATTACAACATTATATCATGTAAACTACCAACCACAAATACAGACTACACAACTAAATATTTTTATACTAACGTATGTCCAGGAGTAAGTTTAAGCTACTGTCCAGGGTAGTTCCAGGAGTTTACATAAATCTTGACTTAAAATATCTTTAGTTCTTGAAGACATGGACATTGATACAAAGTAGAAGGGCATTCCAACACATTGACATCTTAAGAGCAATACTTTCCATCAAAGGTTTGATCAAAATCCAGTGAGGAGTGAGTACAATAGTACAAAAGAGAGCTGATAGAAGATTCTCTGCATAGGTTGTAGTATAATTGAAGTAAATCCTGGCTGCCCCACCAACTACTTGACAACTTCACTGAGGCACAACTTCCATGTATCAATTTCCTCCTCTGTATGACAGGAAAAGTAACACATTCCTAAGAGATTAGGCATATAATCGAATTAAATATTTCCCTGTGAAAGCTCTTCAACAAGTATAGAGCAGTGACTTTTTAAAGAAATCACTCACTGTCATTATAAGCTACCATTGTGGTTATCAATGCTCAGTAGATGGTCAATTGGACAGCAAGCACCAGTCTACACTGTATGCTTCTGTTGATATAATTTCAAAATGCTGTTAAAGCTTCTATGCACAGATGTATGACACTACATTGCTTGGAAACCCAAACATCCTACCTTGAAGTTTCATGATGCCTGAAATTAAATGGCCATTCCTCACTTTGTGCCATGGCTCCTGAGGCCACCGATTTGGCTCCGAGGTGAACACAGGCCACAAAATACCAACTCGACCCCCTCTGGGATTGGACGGAGCTCGATCAGGTGATGTCACGTTGGCAGAACGAGGCTTAGCTCTATCCTGAATGCAGTCAAAAGAGGAGCTGGTGGCCACAATGACTGAATTCCTAACCACAATCTGTAGATTTTCACTATAACACTGTGGAGCAGAAGACACATAAACTACTGCCAAAAGGCCAACAGTATTGTCTACCAGAGTGAGGTTCGCTATTTCCATGCCATTCTCCACATGGAGCATGGCACCGTAGTCAAAGTTCTTGAAAGCCAAGAAGCCAGAGATATTGGTACAGTTGTCAAGTCCAGTCTCCTTATAGAGATGAAGGCCGTGAAGACTGGAGTGGGCCACGTTGTCAGACCAAAGAGCTTCAGGAGAGGAGCACCTGTAGCCTCGGATGTGAAAGCCAAGTCTCTCAGATCCTGCCACAACGTTGCCATGGAGATGGATGTCCTTTGCCTGATTCACTTTGATTCCTGCCACCCAAACGGGAGACCAGGCTGACTGTGTCATCAGAACCACAAGGTTATTAGAGAGAGAATAGTCCTGACCCTCCAAATCAATGCCATGGCCAGCTGTGTTAAACACTACATTGTCATTTAAAACGATCCCCTGACTGGCAGCTGCACGAATGCCCCCACCACAGCTTTGGTGCAGAGTACAAGATATTATCCAGGATCCTGCCGACACATCAGTGAGCTCGATGGAGGAATACAGTGGCGAACCAAAGTTCTGAATTTCCACATTGAAAAGTTGAAGGATACCTGCAAGCAAAATGCATGTCATCAGGTACTTGCTTCTTCCCTACAAAAGGCAGAAGGATGGTCCATCCAATGGCATCGGGATATGCAGATTTTTCATTAAAATATGTTTATTTTCAGCACCAGCACTATATTTTATGTCATTGAGTCTCACTAACAAAATCTGAATCATTAAAAATATCACAATATTGCATGAAAATTTTCCTGTGCTTTCTGAAGAGTCTGGTGATAGGATGGAAAGAGATGAAAGAAAGACAGGAGAAGGAGATAGGCTTTGGGGATGGGCACAGCTAGCTTAAAGATTCTGGGCACCTGTCTGCAGGGCTGGGTCAAGGAACTGGCTAAGAATGAAGAGAATGTGGTTCCTGGCCACTCACCTCAAAGTCATGTCTCCTTTTAGGGACCCCATGTGAAAGGGCCACGGCCATCCCCACAAAGATATTGCATGAATGAAATGCCAACTATATACAATATTTTAAGCATTTTTAAAGAAGAGTATAAGTGCAAAATTTCTGCTCAGTGGATGTCCAGAAACATAACATTCTTCTTGATGAAGACATGATACAGGTGATAACATATTTTTAAGTGACTTTAAGACCCTTAAATTTTTTTCTGTATTTTATTCTAGCCACACTATAATCCCTGTTTCCTTTTCACAATAAGAAGATTTTCTACATTTTTTATGTCAAGGGAGGATAGTGAATTATTTAGCCTTATTGGGAATTTTATTTGTACTTTTAAAATAGATATTGTTAAAACAGTATAAAATACAGTCACTAGATGGATTTAAAAATATAATGAGCACTAATTTGTCAGTGTATATACTCTTGGTAAAATAGATAATAACATGAATATAGGGGGGAAATGAGTTGAATTAATAAATATAACACCTAACTCTAATATAGCACTCATTATATACCAGGCACTGTTGTATATGTGTGTGTGTGTATGTGTGTCATATATATATATATATATATATATGTTCTTAATTTTTGTAAAAATCCTGTATTTGATAGGCGCTGTTATCCCCATTTTACAGATAAGAAAACTGAGGCAGAGAAGGGCTATGTGGCATGCGAGGACTTGGACCCAGGCATATGGATGCAGAGGCTGTACTGTTAACCCCCATTCAGGCTCAGTGGGGAGCATGCGGGATGTGATGGAATAAACAGAACAGCTTTGCACTGAGATTCTAGTGATTGGGCCACAGTCCTATGCCAACAGATATCACGTGTCCTTAGCTAGGTAGGCCACAGCTTTGTCCCTTACTTCTTTTCTTTCTTCTTCTTCTTTTTTAAAGGTTCTGCCCAAGGTAAACTATAAAGTTATTCCCCTCATTAAAAATGGAGAGAGTTGTGTCATTTTAGTATTTAAAGTACAAAGATAGTCCAGCCTTAATCCTCCACTTTCCCTACTCCCTTTTCACAGATGAGAAACCTGACCCCTTGCAAATCAGCTGCCAAGAAGAACCAAGCTATTGTGAGAAGGACAGATGAAGTGTGTGTGTCTTTCTTGATGGTCAAACAGGATTCCAATGTACCTAGATTTCTCAAAAGCCACTGATTAAGGAGACACTGGTAGGTGGTGTGGAAACATTCACAGAATGATAAAACACCTGAAAACTATTTGTCTGGTGATAACACTTTTTGATGTAATTTAAAGCATCCCTCGCCAGCAGCACCTAGCTGAAAGGGCCATGGGACCTGCCTCCGAGAACTCTGGCACAAAGGACACCATGCTATGTGTCCACACATAAAAGCTTATTTTGTAGAATGGAAAGTGGTTCTAGAATCTTGGTCAAGGCGATGCATCATTATCATTTTACTTAGTGTTCTTTTTTTCCGTCATACTTGCATGGTTATAATTCACAGTTTTAAATTGTACAAGATCTTTTTACTTGTGTGTATATTAACCAACGATTGAAAACTAGTCAATAGTAAATACTTAAGATGTCTTGAGCATTCAGATGGAGAATTAAGCAATGATTTTGTTCATGACTGTTTTCTTATTTTTCCTTTTGTTTATCACAATTCTGAGCACAACTTGCTGGATATTTCTGGTCAGAAGGAAGAGAATGACAGAGGTCTCTGATTTAAAAGCGGGAATTGTTAAGTCCTGGCCTGCGTTTCTGCCCTGTAACCATTCAACCCCATAGCTGGCACCCTTGACCTACACCTGAAGATGGTACCTCATCTAGGCTCTGGAATATGTTACAGAAAAACGCAAGGGTTCTTAATACAGTGTCGGGACCTGGATTGGATTCTGGAACAGAAAGAGGACATTAGTGGAAAAACATGTGGAATCTGTATAATGTCTTGAGGTCAGTTAACACTAATGCACCAATGTTAATTTACGGGTTTTGACAAATTTATCAGAGTTCTATCAGATTTTCACAGTAAAGGAAACTGGATGAAAGATATACAGGAACTCTCCATACTACCTTTGCAACTTTTTTATAAATCTAAAGTGATTATAAAATTAAAAGGTTACAAGGTCTTCAGAATCAGGCTTGAATTTGAATGTTACCTCTGCCACTTGCGAGCTGGATGACTTTTCTAACTCTTCATTTATTTAATTCACTCACGTTTATTAAGCACCTAATACCCAGCAGTTACCATATTAGAAAACCAGGGCTGAAAGCCCCAACCTTACCCTCAAGAAGTTCAGAAGTTCATAATGGAGTTTTATAAATTAGTAGGCTATTTTATTATAGACTCAGTTTCCTCATCTATAAAAATGAGGATAGGGCTTCCCTGGTGGCGCAGTGGTTGAGAGTCCGCCTGCCGATGCAGGGGACTCGGGTTCGTGCCCCGGTCCGGGAAGATCCCACATGCCGCGGAGCGGCTGGGCCCGTGAGCCATGGCTGCTGAGCCTGCGCGTCCAGAGCCTGTGCCCCGCGACGGGAGAGGCCGCAACAGTGGGAGGCCCGCGTACCGCAAAAAAAAAAAAAAAAAAATGAGGATAAAATGTCTTTCTCACAGAGATATTAAGATTAAATGAAACAAAGTAGGCATGAAAACCATCGTGGTTCCTAGTCCATAAGAAGCATCGAATACAGATTCTCTTTCCCTTCCCCGGGGATGATTTAAGAGCCCTGACCAGCAAGTCAGAGGCTCAGGACCGAGCCAGCTTTGCTGGTGGTTGGGCTCTGGCTTTGGTGCTCAGCTGTAAGAATCGGCCTTCTGTCTTGCTCTGGTGATCAGGTTCCAGCCTGGACTGCAGTTACCGTGGACGGGGGCCCTGTCTTGCACTCCCTCCCTAATTCTCTGTCTTCATAAACTGCAGGGTAGTTTTGGTTTTACACAACCACAACCGGGATTCAGCCTTTGTCTAGCCTTCCAGAGCACGGTTCCTCCACCTCAACACGACTGACATTTTGGACCAGATAATCCTTTCTTGTGGGAGGCTGTCCTGTGCCTTATAGAATGTTGAGCAACTACCCCCTATATGCCAGAAGCTCCACCAAAGCTGTGACAAGCAAAAATGGCTCCAGATATTGTCAAATGTCCTTTGGCCAGGAAGGAAGGGCAAAATCACTTCTGTTGAGAACTGACGGAGCTGGAGCTTATGGAGAGAGAACTTGTTCTATGAACCAGAAATCCCGAACTTTTTTTTTTTTTTTTTTGCAGTACGCGGGCCGCTCACTGTTGTGGCCTCTTCCGTTGCGGAGCAAAGGCTCCGGACGCGCAGGCTCAGCAGCCATGGCTCACGGGCCCAGCCGCTCCGCGGCATGTGGGACCTTCCCGAACCGGGGCACGAACCCGCGTCCCCTGCATCGGCAGGCGGACCCTCAACCACTGCGCCACCAGGGAAGCCCTCGAACTTTTGTTTTAAGGTCCAAACATTGCTCTTTACCATACTGGTAAAGCAGATATACCCACAAAAAGTGTTCCATGCTCAATATATTTGGGAAACCGTTAGCTCCTTTGCTCTAGGCTTTCTCAGAGCCTTTATTATATTCATGTAAGCTGTGACTTTCTAAGATGGAGCTTTATTTGACTAGGAGACAACTTGGGAATCAATTTTAAGGAAACTACATTTAAGAGAAAGGTACTAATCAAATAACTTTGCAGCATTCCAGAAGAGCTAAAGCTTGAAAGAAATGAGAGAAATTTAACTGATCCCTAAAGCAGTCTAGAATATGGAAATCATTCTTATTTAAATGTACACTATTAATTTATAGCATGAGATGAGGCCTGCCATCAAATAGCGCATGCTACTGGGAAAGAGTAATAGAAATTCAGGAAAGAGATAAAATTCAATTGGTCATTAAATCATCTATAATTTCAAAGCAGAGGAAATTTCACATCTGCTGAAGATATTTTTTTTTTGAGGTAAAAATGTGCCTGTGTGCTGATAGCTAGTATATTATTTTAACATCACACTGATAACTAAGCACAGATTAGGACTGAAAATTCATAGCTTCTCAGAGCACAGAGAAGCATCTATTTCAAATATTTTGTTTTATAAATCCAAATTCCCACCGTTGGAATTTCTGAGTGTCCCAGATGCACAGCCTCCAATTGGTAGTGCTTAGTAACTTAAAATTTCAGTTACCTGAAAATTCCTCCACGCTGGACTTCCTGAAGGACCCCACAAGCAGTCTCCCCCCGCATGATATATCACCCTGGATTTGTATGTTTCGGGTCAGAAGTCCAACCTCTGAAGCCAAACGAATGTGTCGGCCATCCTCCATGACGTGGACACTTCCTGGGGCAACGGGAGTTGGGAAAGGAAAAATTTTTTAAAACCTATTTCGGAGATCGCCAGCTGGGGACCCAGCGAACCTGACAAATGAAAACACTCCTTTCCCCGCGGAAGTCCTCCCAACATTAAGGTCTGCTTTTCCTCGGGCGTCCTCCACAAACGTCAGCTGAGAAATGAAAAGCCCGTTCGCTGGTCTCTCATTGGGATCAGAGTGAGCGTGTTTGAGCAAGAATTCATTTCTCCTCAGTCACTATGGGTACCGGGACAGGGATGTCAGGGCAGACCGGTCCAATTAGTGGGGTCCCCAGCCTCCTTCCTTCAATTCCTCAGCGTGAGATTCCCGCCTTTGGTTGTGCATTGTTCCTGAACCTCTTTGAGTGAGGAATCGCAGATCCACTGAGGCAGTGATAGGACTGAAGCAGCAGCGGCAGCGCCCTCTCCTGGCGGGTCTGGAACTCATCACTCCCAGAAGGAGCCTCCCCGGTCTTGCTGGCTTGTTCCACTGCCCACCCCGCTTTGCATTGTACGTTGCGTATTATAGGCAAGAATTGCTAACGATGTCTCTTTTCCCCGCCGCTCTTTAGAAACAAAATCATCCTTAAAACCATGATTTAGAAATAGCTTCAGATACAGTCCTGCTGAAAGCATGTATTTCCCTCTCACATATCAGAGACAAGAAAGATATCCCCTAATCCCTTTATGTCTATGTTTTTACTTATTAGCTATAGTTCCTGGGTTAAATTTATTTATTAGGCTGAAGTGGGAAATATGTTTATTTATTATTTATATGCAATATATTATAAGTGTGTATACTGTATTAAAATATTCAGTACTTTTTTTTTCAAGAAAAAGGTATTTGGCTTTTATTTATTTATTTATATTTTGGGGCAATAGTAGTAGTCAATTGATAAAATGAACTTCATGTCAGGAAGGACACATTCCTAAGTATGGAAAAAGGAGTCATTATTTACAATAACTACCACATTCTAAGTGGCTGTGTGATTCAGTATGCCAGGAAATGAACTGGAAACTCATCTCCCATGAGATTTATTCGGGCTTAGCCATGAAAATGCCCGGTGACCTTGAACAAGGTTCTTAACCCTTCTGCTTGCTTCTAGGCTTGCCATTATAAATAAAAAGTTTAAAAATTCCCTCACATCAAAGTTTTTTTAAATTAGGCAATAAAATTAATGAAGGGATGGAGATAAAGCCTTCTAAGGATGAGCCTAGGGCAGCAGTAAAATATTATCCATCCCCTCTGAACGCCAATCAGATCCAAGGTCCCAAGCCAGGTTGCTGAACACATTTTTCTTGGCTCATTCACTTCCCTTAACTAACAAACCAAAGCCTTACCGATGTGCCGGTGTCTGAGCCGTTCACGGATGCTAACATGGTGGCCCCTGACTTCTTTCACAGTGAGGACCTCTGCTTCGTGAGGCTCATATGAAGAGGAACTAAGGACAATCTTGTCTTGGGGTCGCCAATCCACTGTGGTCTCCACTATAATTCTGTAACAGCATAAAGATGGAATCAGGTACACTGGCAGTACAACACAGATGACCTACTAAACTCCAGGGAGAAGAGGAAATCCACTGCAAACAACAATTCCCACCAGGGAGAGTGAAGTAGAAATATCAAGTCAAGACAGAGAAAAAAGGTCTTTGCAAAAAAAATTAATGCCAATGGAGCTCATCTTCTGGCTGATATGTATACAATACAGGGATAACAAAGATATTCTGTGGCCATGAAGTACCAGACAAAGGAACAAGAAAGAGTAAAAGTTCCAGAGTTTAGTATATGCCGTCTACATATGGTTTCCTAAAATGGAAATCGTCTTCCTCAATTGGGAAACAGTTTGAATAATAAAGGTATTTCAGAAGGGATCTTTTCTCAAATTTTCTGAAGACCTCTAATACCATTTTCAGACAATTAATCATCATACATTAAGGCTCATACCTTCGTGGTCAAGCAGATACAGGGTGAATCTTAGAGGTTCCACTTAGTAGCGTGTGTGTGACCTTGAGAGGTCACATAACTCTTTTGAGTTTCATATCTTCATTTGAAAAGTGACGATATTTCGAGCTTCCCTTCCCCATCTCTCTGTTGTTGCAGGGACAAAGGTATGCATTCCCTGAGGGTGCTAAGTTCCAAGCATTGTGCTTTCATCACAGTATGTAATAAGGATTTTGTTCACTTTTGTTTTTTTAACTCACATTTAATAAAGATTTTGTTCAGTCGTTCCCTGCTGCCTAGCTTTTCCAGTGAATATATATAGCTGTCATAGGTGTCAACTGTTTGTCTACCTGACCTCCTTTCTCCTTTGTTCCAGGAAATCCACCACACCTCTTCTGAGAACCACTCACCTCACCCACCACACTAAGTGGTCCTAGTGAGATCTGCGAATTGCAGTCTCACAAGCCTTTTACCAAAGGGTGAGCAAGGGATCCAACCTGTCTTCGTTGGTCAAAATCCTTCCCCTTTTCCAGCTTTATGAGGTATAATCAAAAACTAAAATTGTAAGATATTTAAAGCATAGAATATGATGATTTGATATACGTACCCATTGTGAAAGGATTTCCCCCATTGAACGAATTAATACATCTGTCACCTCACATATTCACCCCTTTCTTTTGTTGGGTGAGAACACTTAAGTTCTACTCTCTTAGCAGATTACACAGTACAGTGATATCAACTGTAGTCACCTAGACTTTTGAATTGAAACTAAGGGGAAAGAGAAATGTCCTCTCTGGTGGTAAAGCTGGGAAGAGCCAGCAGCTCTGGGTTCATGTGCACCCTACAGAATGTGGAAACCTCTTCAGCAGAACTAAATGAGGTTGAAATATAGAAACAGGAGAGGTGGAGGGAGGGCCTGATGCAATCTCCCAAGCGGATGAAGAAGGGTGGCTTTTACTTTTACTTTTGACTGAAAGAATCAGGATTCTTACAATACAATACAATAATTATGATAACTACCACGTCGTGAAGCTGACTTGGAGCCAGAAACCGGGCTAAGTTCTTTATCCACATTAATTTACTTAATCCTTATAACTACTCTATTAACCAGGCATTGTTATTCTCATATTATAGAAAAAGAAACTGAGACTCACAGAGAATACTTTACCCAAAATTATACACTTAGTTAATTGCATAATTAGAAGTATTTAAACCTGCCTGCCCTAAAAGTCCAAGCTCATTTTCATTGTAGAAATCTATTGTCCTTCTCCCTTCTTAACTCACATGTCTTTTCCTAGCATGGAGACAATAGCCAATCTGAGATTAGCACCCACTAGTTCATTGGACCAGAAGGAATCATCTTCTTTTGGAGACTACAAAAGTGATCCTGAACTCCTGCTAATAAATGAATGAGGCCACCAGCTCTATGTTCTAACATTTGAACTAAATTTTTATAGTATAATAATGAGGTTTGATTAATAAGCCAAAAAATTAGTTTTTGAAATTAAATTCAAGATTCTAATTTATTAGACAAGATGCCATTGAGTCAACAGGCTCAACAAGTTCTGATTTCCAGAAAAGATACATCAATCCAGTGTATCAGGCATTTATTAGAACTCTTCTTTATGTTCTGTTGTGTACTAGATGCTAAGTAATACACCAAATCAATAAAAAAAAACCAATATTTCCCTCTCCTATAGAAGCTGCTTGGAAGAACAGGAAATACATACCTGAAGCAGTTCAGTATCAGTCACTAAGAAGCATATTTTTAGTAAAATTATAAATCAGAAAATCACATGGAATAGTGATTCAGACAGTGGGAAAATCATTGTGTGCTGGAGGGGAGATTGAATGTCTTGTACGAGATGTGATGGAATCTTTAAGGATCAGTAGGAAGTGTAAAGGTAAAGAGGAGATGCAAGGGTACTTTTGACCCTCTAATTGCATATATCAAATATTTAGGAAGCCAGTACAGAAGCTGTTATAGAGAACCACGTGGAAGTGCCAAAGTGAGAATGTAGCAGAAAGGAGACAAACAAGAAATATTCCAAACAAAGTGTATCCATAGAGCAGCCACTGTGGAAAATAGTATGGAGGTTCCTTAAAAACTAAAAATAGAGTTACCATATGATCCAGCAATCCCACTCCCAGGCATATATCCGGAAAAGACAAAAGTTCTAATTTGAAAAGATACATGCACCCCAATGTTCATAGCAGCACTGTTCACAATAGCCAAGACATGGAAACAACCAAGTGTTCACTGACAGATGAATGGATAAAGAAGGTGTGGTATATATACACAATGGACTATTACTCAGCCATAAAAAAATAATGAAATAATGCCATTTGCAGCAACATGGATGGGTCTAGAGATTATTATACTAAGTGAAGTTAGAGAAAGGCAAATATTATATGATATCACTTATATGTGAAATCTAAAAAATAATACAAATGAACTTATTTGCAAAAGAGATGTAGAAAACAAACTTATGGTTACCAAAGGGGAAGGGGAGTGGGATAAATTGGCAACATGGGATTAACAGATGCATACTACCATATATAAAATAAACAACAAGGATTTACTGTATAGCACAGGGAACTACATTCAATATCTTGTGATAAACTATAATGAAAAAGAACAGGAAAAAAACCAAAGTATAGCTGTAGAATACCATCATTGATTGGATATGGGAGATAATAAAATAGATATCATCAATGATAACCTTCGAATTAAAAGCCTAGGTCCTAGAAAAAGTTGAGATGAGAAATGATTTATTCTTCACGTCAGAGTTATTTTCTTATAAATAACAGAATAAGTTAATAAACCACTTAAGAAACAGAAAAATATCAGGACAAAGAGGCCGGCCAAGGCTTTACACACTTTCTTTAAAAAGTAAATGAGATAAGAAATAAGAAAAAAATGAGAGCCTTTGAGAAAGTTTCCCCATAAGCCTACTCTTCCCTGTTGTCCTCTTCTCACTAAATTATACCACTCTTCACTCAGCTGCTCAAGTCAGTGACCTCTGAACTCTTCCCTTTTGCCCAGCCCACCAGCAAATCATGATGGCTCTTCTTCAACAGCTATTTAACCACTTCTTTCCTCTTCCATCATCCTACCTCAATCTAAGCCATCAGCATGTGTCATCTGAAATATTTCAATGCTATTGCAATGTTTTTTTAAAATTTAATTTAATTAATTAATTTATTATATAGCAGGTTCTTATTAGTTATCTGTTTTATAGATATTAGTGTATATATGTCAATCCCAATCTCCCAGTTCATCCCACCACCACCTGCCCCCCTTGCTTTCCACCCTTGGTGTCCATACGTTTGTTCTCTACATCTGTGTCTCTGTTTCAGCCTTGCAAACTGGTTCCACCTGTATCATTTTTCTAGATTCCACATATATGCATTAATCTACTATATTTGTTTATCTCCTTCTGACTTACTTCACTCTGTATGACATTCTCTAAGTCCATCCACATCTCTACAAATGACCCAGTTTCGTTCCTTTTAATGGCTGAGTAATATTCCACTGTATATATGTACCACATCTTCTTTATCCATTTGTCTGTCGATAGGCATTTAGGTTGTTTCCATGACCTGGCTATTGTAAATAGTGCTGCAATGAACATTGGCAAAGCTACAGTAATCAAGACAATATGGTAGTGCACAAAAACAGAAATATAGATCAATGGAACAGGACAGAAAGCCCAGAGCTAAACCCACACACTTATGGTCAACTAATCTATGACAAAGGAGGCAAGGATATACAATGGAGAAAAGACAGTCTCTTCAATAAGTGGTACTAGGAAAACTGGACAGCTACATGTAGAAGAATGAAATTAGAACACCCCCTAACACCATACACAAAAATAAACTCAAAATGGATTAAAGACATAAATGTAAGACCAGACACTATAAAACTCTTAAAGGAAAACATAGGAAGAACACTCTGACATAAATCACAGCAAGATCTTTTTTGACCCACCTCCTACAGCAATGGAAATAAAAACAAAAATAAACAAATGGGACCTAATGAAACTTAAAAGCTTTTGCACAGCAAAGGAAACTATAAACAAGATGAAAAGACAACCCTCAGATTGGGAGAAAATATTTGCAAACAAATCAACCAACAAAGGATTAATCTCCAAAATACATAAACAGCTCATGCAGCTCAGTATTAAAAAAACAAACAATCCAATCCAAAAATGGGCAGAAGACCTAAATAGACATTTCTCCAAAGAAGACATACAGATGGCCAAGAAGCACATGAAAAGCTGTTCAACATCACTAATTATTAGAGAAATGCAAATCAAAACTACAATGAGGTATCACCTCACACCAGTTAGAATGGGCATCATCAGAAAATCTACAAACAACAACTGGAGAGGGTGTGGAGAAAAGGGAACCCTCTTGCACTGCTGGTGGGAATGTAAATTGATACAGCCACTATGGAGAACAGTATGGAGGTTCCTCAAAAAACTAAAAATAGAACTACCATATGACCCAGCAATCCCACTACTGGGCATATACCCAGAGAAAACCTCAATTCAAAAAGACACATATTGCAATGTTTTAACAGTTAATCTCTCTGCTTCCACCTTTGTCCTCCCAACAGTCAATTGTCCACACAGCATAAATCAGATTCAAATATAAATTGGACCATGTCCTGTTTAAAATCTTCCCAGACCAGGATAAAATCTGAAAACTTTATCATAGGATTCATAAAGTAACCATTTAACTTCAAAGAGCACATGGTCTTCCTAAAAAGACTCACAGTAAAATATACTTAATGGATACATACATACTTGTAATGGATAAAAAACGAATTTCTTTTAATCTAGGTATAACCTCCTTTGACTTACCTGTAATCCAAAAATCCAACATTTTTATTCATCAGTCTCCCCAAAAGTCAACTGAAGCAAGCAACAGCAAAGAGTAATTTAGAGAGAAGATGATATAATAATTTATAACAAAAGAAACTAATTTTTTTTCAAATATCTGGCTAAGCTTACTTTGGTTGGTAGTGTAAGAAATGAGCCTAAGTTTATAAAGTTAAAGTTTATAAAGTCTAAGTTTATAGAATGAAAATTTTCCTCTGAAGATTTCACTGTAACATACTTCATAAAATAAATACATTATATACAAATAAATTCAGATCTACAATTCTGGTAGAAAGAATTCTTGGTGAAAGTTCATAAAGGGGTCCAAGTAAAATCTGTCCCCATAACAGTATATTAGAAAGACTTACTAAACTGGCTTTTGATGGAACAAAGATTGTAGATCAATGTTTAAAGAAACAGTTTGAATAAGATCTGTAGTTCGGTTAATACTGTACTAATATCAACTTGCTGGATTTGATAAAGTCTATGGTTATGTAAGATACCACCAGGGAATGCCAAGTCAAGGGTACATGGGAACTCTGTACTATTTTTGCAACTTCTTGTGAGTCTTAAATTATGTTACAAATTTTTAAAAGGTTAAAAAAAGAAATTATCCATAAAATGAATACACTGTGATAATTACATATCATTCATATAAACTCATTAAAGTACTCCTCATCAGGACTGATACTAAATAATTTTGTTTTTAACATGATTTTGTTTATAATATTTGCAGTATGAAGAACACAAACAATGGAATCAGACCAACTGTGGTAAAAATTCAGCCTCAGGAATTCTAGCTTTATGACCTTGGAAATTTTACTTACCTTCTCCAGCCTCAGTTTTTATATCTGTAAAATGAAGATAATAATACCTAACATAGCACTCAGAGACTTAAGTGAGATAATGTATATAAAATGCTTGGTAGATGCCTGACACAGGGTGAGCCCACATGATAAGAACTCAGTAAGTGGCAGCTAGTAAATTACTATCCTAGTTTTAATTAATAAAATTGAGTTTCTTTCAAAATAGCCTGTAGCTCAGATTCTGAATGAGGTTTTTAACACATTCTTATAAGAAAAATCCATTCATATGGCTCCTGCCAAATTCCAGCTTGCTAACCTGATAATAATGAAAGATTTTTATTGATCCCTGTTGGAAATGCCTCCCTCACAAATCCTTTTGGGGATCAGGAAAGCACTTCAAACTCAACATGACCAAATCTGAACTCATAACCATTTCCCAAAAATTTAGTCCTCCTCTAGTGAATGGTGCCACCATCCATCTACGTAAACCAGAACCAAGAAAGCACCTCACGCCCGATTCATCCAAGAGATCCTATCTCCTGTCTATACATCTGCCCACTTCTCTCCATTGCCACTTCAGCTCCTGACCACAAGTTACACTATCTCTTGCTTGCACTTCCTAAGTGATATCCCTAGATCCATTTTTGACTCCTCCTATAGTCTGCATTATAGCTAGAAAGATTTTTTTAAGATATAAAAATGTGATTATCGGTGCTACCTCCCACCCATACTATCCCCTTAGAAACCTAAAACAGCTGCACAATGTGCAGGAGGCCAAACACTAAAATTCTTGACATCACCAATGAATATGACCCTGACCTGTAACTACCCCTGGGAACCCTGTCATCATGGCTTGGTCTATTCTCTCTTTGTCAGCCATCCTGGCATTCTTTCAAGTCCCTCGTGTTCTCCATTCTTTCTCCAGCACAGAATCACCTCTTGGGTCTCTGTTTCTCAATCACCTGTGCTGGGTCCTCCTCTATCCACTTCTAAAAAATTAGATGGGCCCCAATCTCATTTCCAGGCTCCAGTTTTCTCCTCTACCCATTGATAGTCTTCTTATCAATAACATCATCCACTTCCAGGATGACTCCCTGTCGTTGTCTCCCTGAGCCCTAAGTTATGTGTTAAATTACCTTCTTCACATCTCTACTTGGTGTCTCCAACTCAGCACATCCCTACTATCATCCACCCTGACAAGCCCGTTCCTCTCCCAGTCTCCCTATCTCAGTGTGTGCTTCCACCACCCACCAGGTTGGTCAATCAAAAACCTGAAGGACTCCCCTCACCTCAACATTCAATTCATGAGCAAGTCCAGACAGCATCATTTCTTCTCTCGATCTCCACTCCCTCCAGCCCTAGCCATTATGACTGTTGACCTCAACTGACCTCCTGATACCCCAGCTTCTGCTCTTGTCTCCATGATCCGTCATCTACATAGCAGCCAGAGTGATTTTCAAAACCTAAATCAGACTCCACCAATTCCCCTGCATAAAACTTTTCAGTGATTTTCCCTTTGACCTCTCACACCTAAACAAGGTACCATGTGACTTGGCATCTGTCGTGTGATGCAACTCTACCTACTGCTCACTCTGGTCCAGCTAGAGTGACCACCTTTCTGTTCCCCAAGGCCCAAAGGCCACCTCAGAGACACAGCTGGATGTCCGTCCTTCACTGAGAACTCTTGCCCATTCTCACCAAACAGGAGGATCCCTCTTACCATTCATATCTCAGCTTAAATTTCCCTTCTCCAGAAAGATCTTCCTTGTCCATTCAATATAAAAGGGTACACCTCATACCCCCCAACCCCTGCTATCTTGGGTCATACCACCCTATTTATTTCCTTTTTTTTTTTAACATCTTTACTGGAGTATAATTGCTTTAAAATGGTGTGTTAGTTTCTGCTTTATAACAAAGTGAATCAGTTATACATATACATATGTCCCCATATCTCTTCCCTCTTGGGTCTCCCTCCCTCCCATCCTCCCTATCCCACCCATCTATGTGGTCACAAAGCACCGAGCTGATCTCCCTGTGCTATGCGGCTGCTTCCCACTAGCTATCTATTTTACATTTGGTACTGTATATATGTCCATGTCACTCTCTCACTTTGTCCCAGCTTACCCTTCCCCCTCCCCATATCCTCAAGTCCATTCTCTAGTAGGTCTGTGTCTTTATTCCCGTCTTCCAGTAGGTTCTTCATGACCCTATTTTTTTTTTTTAGATTCCATATATATGTGTTAGCATATGGTATTTGTTTTTCTCTTTCTGACTTACTTCACTCTGTATGACAGACTCTAGGTCCATCCACCTCACTACAAATAACTCAATTTTGTTTCTTGTTATGGCTGAGTAATATTCCATTGTATATATGTGCCACATCTTCTTTATCCATTCATCTGTTGATGGACACTTAGGCTGCTTCCATGTCCTGGCTATTGTAAATAGAGCCACAATGAACATTTTGGTACATGACTCTTTTTGAATTATGGTTTTCTCAGGGTATATGCCTAGTAGTGGGATTGCTGGGTCATATGGTAGTTCTATTTTTAGAAGAAAAAGTAGCCTTATAGTCTTAATTTACTGTTTATTCCAAAAATGCAAGCTGAATTTTACTAAATGCATTTCTGTTTTGTATCAAACTGAACACGTTCTTAGTCTTTATATATTTTGTTTAGGTAAATTATATTAATTAATTATTTCATTTTGAACCATCCTTCTTTACTTGAATAAATCATACTCTTTTTTTAAAGAAATAAATTACTGGATTTCATTTGTTGCTGTTTTATTTATGATATGACTTGGATGTTGCCTCATTTTTCTTTTTTTTGAGTTACCTTTAGCAGCTGTTTTATAAATTACTTTATGCTTGCTTGCTAAAACAAATTGGAAAGCTTCACATATTTTCCTATGCTATGGAATAGATTGTACAACACAATAAATGTCTGATGACTAAATGAATGGCTAGAAAAACATGACATAAATTTACTTGAGTCAAATGTATTCTTGGGAATAAATTTGTGATAACTTTATGTCTTGCTGTTATTGGTTCTTTCAGTTTTATTCTTCTTTAGCCAATTATGATCAGTTATATTTCTTTTTTTAAGATTTATTCATTTATTTATTTACTTTTGGCTGCATTGGGTCTTTGTTGTTGTGCGTGGGCTTTCTCTAGTTGCGGTGAGTGGGGGCTCCTCTTCATTGCGGTGCATGGCCTTCTCATTGCGGTGGCTTCTCTTGTTGTGGAGCACGGGTTCTAGGCATGCGGGCTTCAGTAGTTGTGGCACATGGGCTCAGTAGTTGTGGCTCATGGGCTCTAGAACACAGGCTCAGTAGTTGTGGTGCATGGGCTTAGTTGCTCCGTGGCATGTGGGATCTTTCCAGACCAGGGCTCAAACCCATGTCCCCTGCATTGGCAGGTGGATTCTTAACCACTGCACCACCAGGGAAGTCCCAATCATTTATATTTCTATATATAATTTTTAAATTTCAGAATGACACTATATAGATATGCACATTTTTAGATTACAATTTTAATCTCTTTGATATCTATTATAGTTGAATCCCTATTTCTGAATTACATTTTGTTTTCCTTGTATGGTTAGTTATTAGAGATTAAACCAGTACCTCTAAAAAAAATCAAGTCTATTAATTTCCTACTTTGTAATTCATCAATTTCTGCCTTTATCAGGTACGGATTGACTTCATTAGATTTGTTGGCTATTTTCTTTCTGATTTCTTACATTGACAACTTAGTTTATTTTGTACTTTCTTATTCAACAATGAAAGCATTTAATGTGATGACACGTATGGCCGTCTCTCATACAATACTCTCATTACTGTTATTTTCCAAGTAGTCTATTGATAAAGGTTTGATCTCCTCTTAGATACAAAAGTTATGTAGGAGAAGGTTTATCTTTTTTTTTCTTCCATCTTGCAAGAGATTAAGGTTGTTGGCCAAAATTTTGTTTTAATCTCCATGTTTATTTTATTGTGATTATATTGTATCAATATATAATTTCTGTTGATTAAAATCTATTAAGGTCTTTAATTATATATATTGGAGTAAAGATATATTATACATATATACAAATTAAATTGCCTTTATTATATTGGTTATATTTCTTAATATTTTCTTTATAATTTTAATCTAAAGGTTAAAAACTGAAAGAGGTAAAAAATTACATTTTTGTTTCTGTTAATTTCCTCTCATATTTTTTACAGATTTACTTTATATATTTCTATATTATGTTATCTGGTATAAAACTTTCTTTACTACTGGGATCTCACTGAAGATTGAAGTCTTTATTAATATAAAATGTATTTATTTTGATTTTTTACTTTTCTTGTGAATAATTTTGAAGTTCTTGCTTCCATTTTATTTTTATTTTAAGGATTCATTTCGTCCAATATTTAACTAAACATTTTTCTGAACTGGTTTTTTTTCCTCTGATAAAAAAAAGTTATGATTACATTTTTATTCATTACTAATTTTTTTCTATATAGGGTCATTTTTAACAAGCATATTTTCTTTTTATAATTGGCAGATTTATTCTTACTTTCTTACTTTTACTGTCATTTTGTACCTTTTTTATTGTTTTAATTCTCTTACTATTTCATGGTCTTCTCTGTATTTCACTCTTTATTTTATAGTTTCTTTCATTCTTTTTTCTCTCTGGTGATTTGGAAGGTATATGTCCTATTTTAAATTCTGTTAGAATTAACTCATGTTTACATATTTACTTCCTATGGCTCTCTTATGCTCCATCTCCAGTTTCCTGTGGCTATAGTCCCCAATTTCAAACCTAGATTTTTATTTGAGAATTATAACCTGTGATGGTTAGTTTATCTGTCAACTTGGCTAGGCTACAGTAGCCAGGTATTCGATCAAACAGGAAGCTTAGTGTTGTTGTGAAGGTATTTTGCAAATGTGGTTAACATCTACAATCAGGTGACTTTAAGTGAATGAGATGGTCCTCAATAATGTGGGTGGGCCTCAACAATCAGTTGGAAGACCTTAAAGCAAAATTGAAGTTTCCCTGAAAAAGAAGAAATTCTACTTCAAGATTACAGTATCAGATCCTGCTCAAGTCTTTGCACCCTGCCAGCCTGCCCTACAAAATTTTGAACTTATAGTTCTCCTAAGCATATGAGCTAATTCCTTGAAACATATCTCTTTATATATAATATATACTGTATATAATATATATACACACATACACATACATACACATATAACCTACTATTATATATATTTTATAGAAACAGAACCCTGACTAATACATTAACTTTCAGATTTTATGTAGTTTCTTTTATAAGAGCAATTAGAATTTCTTATTTTAATAACCATAGTTACAGTATTACATTTAACTTATTCCAATGCTTGCCTTTGATATCTATGCTTTATCAACCTTTATACAATTCCTGAATTTTATTTGTATTCTTAAATTTTAGCCTCAGTTTAATCTCTTTATTATAACACATTTTTGAATTTTTTTCAGTTCTTGCAAAGCAAAAGAAATCTTTTGTTTGCATTCACATGTGAACAGCATTTTAGCAGGGTCTATGTTTACAAGCCAAGCCTTTGCTTATAATCTTTTTTCCCCTGAACATTTATAGATTTTACACTGCTATCTTCCTACATTTGATGTTGTAGAAAATTCTAATGTTATCAAGCTTTATGTCCCTTTTTGTTTTTCTTTTACTTTTTCACTTTTTTTTCTTGTACTGTGAGGATATGTATCTATCATTATTCTCAATGTTATTCAAATTAAATAGAAATAATCCCAGGTCTGTTGTGTGTACTGTAGTTAAGTTTTAGTTATTCTTTGTGTTGTCATTATTCTGGACTCATTAAAAAGAGCAGTTATCAAAATGTGCTTGTATTTTCTGTTCTCTATTTCTAATACATTCTCTTTTATTATTTTTAGCTCTTGATTTTGTCTTCTTCATTCATGTAGACTCCATCAATTTCTTTATGTTGCCTGCTCACTTTAACGCAGTGGTGATTTCATTCTTTACTGCCTCCAATGCATTATTAAATTCTATTACTGCAATTTAATTTCTGTAAGATTCTTTATGTGCTTCATCTCACTC
Source organism: Mesoplodon bidens (assembly GCF_964165515.1). Lineage (NCBI taxonomy): Eukaryota > Metazoa > Chordata > Mammalia > Artiodactyla > Ziphiidae > Mesoplodon > Mesoplodon bidens. The sequence goes on from NC_138172.1 coordinate 80,670,689, forward strand.
TTATTTCATTTTTATCTATCTCTTCACCAGCTATCATTTCAATTCAGACATTGTGGTCCCTCCTTATATTTCATCTATTATCTCATAGAATTCATATTTTTAAAGATTTATTGGCAGCAGAAAACATGTATGATTTAAAATTTACTCCTTAAATAAATTATATCCCCCTGCCTTTAGCTTGTTTTGTTCTTCTTCCATTATGTTACAGAGAATATTTTTAATTCCTTTTAGCCTTTTACTTTTCTATTTATTCATCATTGAATTATGATCCTTAATCTAAAATTTAATTTCATATTGTAACAAAACCTCCAGCAGAAGCAAACCAAACCAAAAACTACATCCCTAAGTTACTCTCATTCCTTACCTCTCATTGCCTGAGGCAATGTCAGCCCCAAGATGTGTCCAGGATTTCTTAGGATAAGCACTATGAAGCTGAACTTTCCCAAACACCCCTGAAAATAAAAGGAACAACAGTTGGATAGGAAAATCCTTCCAAGAAATTAAGGCCACATAAGCAAAACTCATTAGAGAGCTTATTGTGTAAGATACATGATATAGAAACTATATATGAAGATGTCCACCTTATCAGAAAAAGAACACTTAACATCTCACTTGGCTATGAAACATTTTTATTCTCTCAAAAGCTATACAGAAATGAATGCTACACCACATCTAGTAATCCAAGAGCTGAGAAATAGACCACTCTAATGGTCTATTCCCAGCTAACTAGTTAGATTTCTACCAGTAAGTCACTCCAAACCATTTGCAATTCTGTTGGAAGTTAACTGGTTTTGACATTTTGTGTTACACAGTAGACTTTCCAAAGGCAAGGTAATTTTGTTTCCTGAGGAAAGAGATTTGCTGCTATTAGCTTTGTTTTCCATAGCTGGACCTCAGATATTTTTGTATTACAGATATCAAAAGATAAATCTCTAGCTCCTTTGTTCAAAATATAATTTATTTCAGACTCATAAATTAAAGTCTTACCAGGGACATGCTTGATGCAGTCCAGTTTTATTTCTTCAAGTCTTTCCTTTTACACATTTTATTGCCATTTAAAATCACATGAAGCAAAATTCCTCATATTCTAGTGGTCTAAACATGTTTTGAGCATGAACCCAAGCAGTAACAAAATTATGATCATGCACACCTAACATATGTCTATTTGTTTGTAGATAAATAACCATTCATACAAATGAATATATTCATACATGTTTGAATAAAAGTTCTAGTATTTTCTTCCTGCACCCAAATGGACTGATTGTCTTCATACTCCTGGATTAGTGCACCCCCATTTTATTGCAAGTCACTAATGTTGAAATCTAAAGATTTCACAAATTTTAGCAGAAAATGTATAAGGGAAGTAAAAACCAATAAGGTACAAATAATATGCCTTGGGTTTTCATCCAATGTGAACTAAAAAAGCTCAGTTAATTAGAACCTAACCAAGTGTTTAAGTCAACATACATAATTTTACCATACTCTAATTCAGAAAAAATTCAGAAGATAATAAAACTAAAATAAGGATTAGTGGAAATGGAAAAAATACTCCCACTTTTAGGACATGACCTGGAATCAATCTTTCATAATAATAATATCATCATCATCATCATCAAAAAATTAATCACTATTAGCTAAGTAAGCTAGACAGGAGAGTAACATGGAATAATTTAGAGAAATTTCCAACTACAAAGATTTTAACAAAAAACAGTTTATTTCTCTTAATTTACCAGAAGGCAGATTTCTTGATCATTCCCAATCACCAAAGGTTAACTGTAAAATGACACCATTTCTTAGTTGTTTCAAGGAGATTATAATACTTGAAGAGATTAAAATGTTATTTACTTATGATATCACCAATTTTTAAGCATGCAGTGACAAACATTTCATTCCTTTTTCAATTTAGTATCAGAGAAATTTTTAGAAACACTTGCTTGGCAATACAGCTGGCACTGGGGATCAAGACAGGCACCCTCATATGCTCCTAACACAAAGTCTAGTTCAACATGGCACTCCCTGGAACAGAGTGGACACCACAGGCAAAAAGAGTCCATGCTCCCGTTGTGACCCATCTAGTTTGTCAATTTGAGAAAAGTAAAATATTCCTTAACCTCATATTCTTAAAAAGATAGAATAAATAGCATATATGAAAAATCATTTGAAAACAATAAAGCACTATCAAAGTATTATATGGCAATAGCTATACTTTATGAAACTAGGTTACCAAACTTCAAACTATCCTAACATTATTGTGTTTACTGAGTCACTGAAATCTTATAAAATTAGGATTACCATACAAAGAAAATTTTAAAATGCCAGAAATCTATAGAAAGCCTCTTATACCTTTCCCTTAAAAGTTAAGTTATTGCGTGGCCCTTACAAGTCCAGTCCTAGTTCTGTGCTCTTCTGTGCTTTAAAAAAGGATTTGAGGGCTTCCCTGGTGGCGCAGTGGTTGAGAGTCTGCCTGCCGATGCAGGGGACATGGGTTCGTGCCCCGGTCCGGGAAGATCCCACATGCCACGGAGCGGCTGGGCCCGTGAGCCATGGCCACTGAGCCTGCACGTCCGGAGACTGTGCTCCGCAACGGGAGAGGCCACAACAGTGAGAGGCCCGCGTACCGCAAAAAAAAAAAAAAAAAAAGGATTTGAATTGGGAGATTGGGATTAACATGTATACACTGATGTGTATAAAATGGATGACTAATAATAAATAAATAAATAAATAAATAAACATTAAAAAAATAATAAAATAAAACAGGATTTGATATTGTGGCAGTATCAAAGGAAGAAACTGCCAACAGTAAATGTTTCTTACTAATCTATAGATCTACCAGTTTAAAAAATATATCAATAACCACATAGTATTTAAAGTTGATAACACAGACTCTTCATCCAGCCTTTAGTGTGTGACCAATCTGGATATGAATCTAAGTTCTGACAGTATAAAACTGTGTGGCTTTCTGCACATTGTTCATCATCTCTGAGTCTTAGTTTTGACATCTGTAAAATGTATACTCCTTACAGGAGAGCTGGTAAGTGAAATAATAAATTCTCTAGAAGAGTGTCTGGAATTTAGTAGGTGTTCTATGAATGGTACTTCCCTATCAGAAATACACACACATTTCATTTTAATAAAAACTGCATTATACTCTTACCAATTGTTCCTGGATCAATACGAATTCCGATGAAACGGTCACAAAAGACTCCCTCTGAAGCTCTAAGGAGAATCAGAAGCTTTTTTTCTTTTTCTAAGGGATTTTCTAAAGTACCTGTTTACAAGAAAAGTATATCATGTAAATTAATTTGAAATTTAAGGAGGGAGAGGGAAATTGTGATGTAATTTTGAGAATGCAAAGTAGATGCTATAAAGTAGACTAGATGGAGAAAAGCCAGTGTTCATAGATGAAAAAAGAAAAGGTGGAAAAATGAGATGCAGTAAACTTCTCTGAGGGAGACTGGATTACTGTTCAGCACATATTCACTCTTCTTAGGGCAGAGTATACTTTCCTGACCTACTAATACTGAGCCTGGACACATGACTTGTTTTGCCCAATGAAATTCGGGTAGAAGTGACAGTAATGCCAGTTCCGAGTTGATGCTTTAAAATGCTTGGCAAGTTTCACCAGATCACTTGCAATAATGTTCCCTGCCATGAAAGGAGAATTCCTTAAATAACCTCTAGGGCCTGGATGAAGAGACGTACACAGCAGACCCGAATAGAACCCATGAGCTAGAACCAAGTCAAATCAAGTCTGGCATCAATATTTGTTGTTGTGAGCCACTGAGACTTGGTGATTCTTTGTTACACAACATTATTACAGCAAAACCTGATTGATACACTGTCTACAGCTGGATCCCCACATTGCTCTACATGTATTTTAGCATTAAATCTTCACAACACACCTGAGAAGTAAATATGATTCTTATCTCAGTGTTAAATATTCATACAGAATGAGGCTAAGGGGTTAAGGGACTCGTCCAAATTTATCCAACTAGTAAGTAACAGTCTGAATTTGAACAATGGTCTGTTTATGCTGTGTTTTATTAAACAAGTAATAGGTTATTATCTAAGCCTAAATTCTTTCAGCAGTAAAAGGACACAACCTTCAAGCTGTGATACTCAAATAGCAGTTGGGAATTACTTTTGACCTTAATCTGTTGATGTAAACAGCAGACTTTGGTCACTTTCACAGTATGAGAAGAATTTGGGGAAATTACTAAAATTGTGTTTCTGAGTACGGAGCTAGCAAAGATTATTTTCTTCAGAAAATGTATCTTAGAGTACATAAAATATTACAAAGCATTAGATTTTTTAAGAAGCAACTAGTGAGAAGATTGTCTCCAAACTATATACTGGATCGGAGAAGTTGACAAAACACATCTGCTATCAAACATGCCTTTCCACTTAGAAATTCCTGAAAACATAACCCAAAATGAGGTTGCCAAATACGGTACAATGAAGTAAATGGAAACCTAAAATTGCCTGGTTGTGCTTTTGGCTAAGTGATCTTTCAGGGGCATAAAATCATTTTCCCCAGTTGGCACCCCATATATATACCTGGTTAGCCAAAGGCTCGGTGTGAGTTTCCAGCTTGCTACATACCTAGCTCTATAGTTCAGCCGGCACAGCCATTGGTCTACAGGGACTGTTGAAAGTAAGACTCAGAGGGGTAAGTAAATTTCCCTGGAGTCACACAGTAGGCCAACGGGCATGCAAGGATCGGACCCACAGCGTGTGCTTTCCCAATAAAACGCTAAGGTACACAGTGGCTCCACGTAGGTAACGCCAATCCTCAGCTGAGTGACTAACACATCTTCTTAGCCAAAACAAAGATGTGAGAGAGCAGAAAGAAGGGATGTGGGGAGGAGGAGGAGAAAACGTGCGTGGTATAGCTCTTATCTGGCCAGTAAGCCATTTTCCAACTGTGATTTCATTTATTTCACGGAGGGTAGTTTAGATTCTTGGGGGAAAATGGTCTAGCACTAAACAGATACCAGAGAGAAAAAAAGTAGGACAGTTTTTGCCTAGAGAAATGTACGCAGAGTCCCACGAAGAGTTCAGTGTTCCTCTAAAATCAGAGATTAAATCAATTATGCAACCCAAAACGGCAGCACATGTGGAGCTTTCACAGAAAGTCTGGGCAAAATTAGTCAGCCTGCCGTGATCTTTTGGTATCTGAAATGACCAGAGTTTGTATTCTTTTTTGTGATGTGGGGGAAGGGAAAGATGGAGAAGAGGGACAGAGCAGAAAGAAGGCAAGAGTGACCTAAGAGAAGGAAATAGATACTATTTTAACATGAAAATGCAGTGCTTCTCAAATGTGTGAAAGCTGGTAAATGGAAAGCCTTAAAGTCCGAACTCCTCATTTTATTCTCAAATCTAGCACTCAAAGAAAGGTGAGGTGGTCTCACCAGCTTGGGCTTTGTCCATAAATGAGAGGAGCCACTGCTAAGAGAAGGCTCAGGGGATCATGCAGTTCTTCTCTGATTTTCCTTTTTAAAGCTGCTTCAAGCTGCTGTAAACTGTAACAAAAGGCATTTTCAACCTGGATGAATGCAGATACTCACAATGGAGGGGAAATCCTTGTCGTCATGCTGCCGAGACAAGCCAGGTGTTTTTGCATATATGATTTCATTTAATTCTCACAACCCTGTGAAGGATATTGTTGAGGCTCTCACAAGGAAACGGAGACAGAGAGAGGTTAAAGAACCTGTCAGAAATTACACAGCTAAAAAGTGGGGAAGCTGGGCTTAGACTTAAAAGTCCCATCCGAGGACACATGGACGTAGCGGAATAGGAAAGAAGTAAACGGAAGTTGTCACAACTTAGGATGATGGTGGGCAACGGAGGGGAAACAGAATACGTTCCAGATGCTAAAATCACCTGGGGAGATGGAAGGAAAATAAGTTCTGGTATATAAAAGATAACGGTTATAATGATTTGAGGAATATGGTACAAATGGATTCCATGAACTTCAAAGGTAAGAAAAAGGTTAAAGGACTTTATACGATTTTATTAACTGAACTTCTTTGATGGAATTAAATATAAACCTAGTCTACATTTAAGTCCACTCTTTTAGCACGACTCCCCACAGCTTGTGACTAAGCCAGCCCACCCTGAATTATTTACCTCTACCCTCCTCTGTGCCCGTGAGATTCCCCAGGCTTTTATATGCCTACTTTCATCCTAACTCCTAATCATCCCTCAAAACTTGGCTCCACTATAATTTATTTCTAAAAGCCTCCTATGACCTAGAGCTAGATGCCCCCTTTTGTGCATAAAAATGTCCGCACCTCTTGCTGCACTAAGTCTTCTTCAAGGAACTTGTCCTAAAGAAATAGTATAGAACACGGGCAAGGGTTAATGCTCAAAGTTCTCCACTGCAGTGCTACCTATTTACAATAGCGGACATTGGAAAACTCTTTGAAATAGCAAATGATTGGGAACAGCTTTGTGCATTTAGAACCGCTTCCTTCTCCGCCACCTACGCCCCAGTTTCCTTGTCACGCTTGAGAGCTGAGCCACCTAAACCGAGTCCCCAAACAAGAGCAAACCCAGCTCAGAGGCCACCTCCTCTGGGAGCCTTCCTTGTCAACTATGTCTGTGTTAAGTAGCCCGCTGTGGGCTACGACACAGGCCATGCTTTACCTCAGTGCTTCAAGACTGTAATGTAAGTGTCTTTTATCAGACTGCCTCCTCTTTACAACACACTCCCTGAGAGAAGGAGCTGTGTCTTTCCAGCAAAGTTCACATCTATTTTATCCCCCAAATGGTGAATTCCGTAATTTTAACCAATCCTCTTGCAGAAAACAATTAGAAATAAAGAGGGATACTCCACAGTAAAAAAGACACTGATGTGGGCTTCTCTGGTGGTGCAGTGGTTGAGAGTCCGCCTGCCGATGCAGGGGACACGGGTTCGTGCCCCGGTCCGGGAAGATCCCGCATGCCGCGGAGCAGCTGGGCCCGTGAGCCATGGCTGCTGAGCCTGCGCTTCCGGAGCCTGGGCTCTGCAACAGGAGAGGCCACAACAGTGAGGCCCGCGTACCACGAAAAAAAAAAAAAAAAAGACACCAATGTTATAAGAATAGTAAGTATGTATGTGCCTAGCATCATAGCTTCAGAATAAAGCAAAAATGAGCAGATATACCAAAAATAACAGTGGCAAATTAAATAAACAGGAAAATAGTAAGGATGCAACAGTTTTGACTAATATAATTAGCAAATAACATAATATGTGTAGATGCAAAACTAGACTCACAAAGAATACATATTCTTTTCAAGCTTGCATAAAACATTCACAAATATTGGTCATATGATGACCCTAAAGCAAATTTAGCAAACTTAAAAGAATTAAAACCATATCACATATACTCGCCTACCATAGTTCAATCAAAATGTACAATTCATCTTGGGAAAGGTCTATAAAATGAATTGTATTAAATAAAGGTTTTCCAATTATCTAGAGATACCATTAAGAGAGTGAAAAAGCAAGCTACAGAGTGGGCAAAGGTATTTGTAACACATATAACCAACAAAAGGTACATTCCAGTATGACCCAGCAATCCCACTACTGGGCATATACCCTGAGAAAATCATAATTCAAAAAGAGTTATGTACCAAAATGTTCATTGCAGCTCTATTTACAATAGCCAGGACACGGAAGCAGCCTAAGTGTCCATCAACAGATGAATGGATAAAGAAGATGTGGCACATATATAGAATGGAATATTACTCAGCCATAAAAGAAACAAAATTGAGTTATTTGTAGTGAGGTGGATGGACCTAGAGTCTGTCATACAGAGTGAAGTAAGTCAGAAAGAGAAAGACAAATACCGTATGCTAACACATATATATGGAATCTAAGGGGAAAAAAATGTCATGAAGAACCTGGGGGTAAGACGGGAATAAAGACACAGACCTACTAGAGAATGGACTTGAGGATATGGGGAGGGGGAAGGGTAAGCTGTGACAAAGTAAGAGAGTGGCATGGACATATATACACTACCAAACATAAAATAGATAGCTAGTGGGAAGCAGCCGCATAGCACAGGGAGATCAGCTCGGTGCTTTGTGACCACCTAGAGGGGTGGGATAGGGAGGATGGGAGGGAGGCTCAGGAGGGAGGGGATATGGGGACCTATGTATGCATATAGGTGATTCACTTTGGTGTACAACAGAAACTAACACAGTATTGTGAAGCAGTTATACTCCAATCAAGATCTATTAAAAAAAAGGGGGGCAAGAGGACAGCTACTTCACAAAACAAGATACCAAATAGAAAATAAAAATTTTTAAGTGCTCAAATCACATTAAAAATTAGAGATATGCAAATTAAAACAACCATGAGATCCCACTACATACCAACTAGAATGGATTTTTATTTAGTTGAACTTGTACTGTTTACTTTGCAAACTTTTCTGAACGTGTGTCATATTTCGTAATAAACTATTATGTTTCAGGACACATCAGTACGTACTTGTTCATCAATAGAATGGAAACTGATCAAAATTATATTTGTATTTCTGCTTCTCTAACTCATTAAATTCTTTTACAGCTTTAATGAGGTATAACTGATGCATTAAAAAACTGCATATATTTAATAAATATTGACCAAAATTTTAGACTCATCTCCCTAATAAACGTTTTGTCGGGTCCTGTTCACTGAATCCAAAACAACAAATTGTGTTTCTAAATAATCTGTATTTCCCTCCAAGTTAACCTTGAAATTCCATAAATATCATGATTGCCCATAAATGATAGGTTAAGAAATTACCCCCAATATCAATTTTACACATTTTCTCCTGCCCTAGAACTAAGTTATACATTGATGACTTTGGAAGCTGAGCTTCCAACTGAAGCATGACTATTATTCTCATGTCTTGCTGTAGCTATTTTCTTCAGAGTAGAGCCTCCAGAACATTCTGGACAAATAGTGATAAATCAATTAAATTGTGAAGCCTGTTTTATCCTGAATTAGCTTTTAATTCCCAGTGTATACTTGACCCACTTAGCCCTAAAACACCCCTCCTCAACAAAATCAATCCCATGTGAAAAAAACCAAAATGGAAGGTGGAAGGGCTTTCAGCCCAATGAAATAAGACATGGTTATAAGAATAACCAGTAGACATTATCAAATGATAATCATCAGCCCCTCAGAGAGTGATTTTATTCAAGCTGACAAATTTCCATCATTGATGAGGAGGGCTCTCAATTTATTAACAGTTGATAGAAATTAAAATAAAAGTTAATATATAACATATTCATTCACATATTTGCAACATGTATAAAAACCCTTATAATTTCATAAATAAGACTGAGCTAATTTACTTCTGTAAGCCTCAGTTTCTGCCACTTCATATAAAATAGGCACAGTAAAAGCATCCATTTTTAATTAGGCTTAAATAATTTAGTACATGTTAAAGATACATGGCAGGGTCTGCATATAATACATCCTCTTAAAAATGTTGGCTCTTGTAGTAATAACAGTGTAAACAGTAGTGGTAGTAACAACAGAGAAATGAAACATTTTAAAATCAATGTTTAAATTTGGAAATTAAGAGAAAGAAGGCAAGCTGTTCCTAGCAAGTAATGTCCTATCCCTAAGGTACTAGAAACTAGACATTTCAAAGGTAAACATATTAGGTGATCACTTACTTGAATGTCCAGACCAAGGAACTGCAGGAAACACAATTAAATTCCTCTTAAACTCAAATACTCTCATAAGAGTTTTCTAACCAAGAAAATAAAGTATTCATTCATTCATTCATTCATTTGTTTGCTTAAAATTATCTAGCTTTTCCATGAAAAAATAATTAATTAATATTTAACAATTTTTATTTATTATATAATTAACTATTTAATCATTTTAAAATAATTAATAAATTTCTAAGGAATTTTATGTTATTGTGATAGAAGTTCAAGTGTCCAAAATATAGTTTGGGAAATGCTGATTTAGAAAATATTAAAATATTAAAGTAAAATGATTACTACAATTGTGTTTAGTAGAGACAAACCCAGCAAGATAGAAGGATTATTTCTTGTATCTGTGTTTTGCTTAAAAATACATATACATTTAAGAATAATGTGATACATGGGCCAGCTTCTCCATCTTTCTTAACCAAACTTTTACAGTATTTACTTCACTTGCCTTCTCTCTGGTTTCCCCCAATCCATCCACCCTTTCTTTACTTAGGATAAAGGTCAAGCTCCTTAATGTGACCCATGATGCTCTGCTTTCTCTGATTCTCAGCTCTATCTCACAAACCATTCTCTCTCTTGCTAACAAAGCTTCAGTTACACTGGCCTTACTTTAGTTCCACAAATGTTCCAGCTTCCCAGTTTTGGGGACTTCAACATGCTATTTCCATTTTCTGAAATGCTCTCTGGACATGACTTGCATCTCCAGCTTCCACTCCATTCTTTCTTCATCTTCCCTGCCCTCTCCCCCAAATCTTTCGCTTTCTCACACAGGGTGAGCAGAAGGTCTTTAGTAAAATAATACACCCACGTTGTACTATAAGAGGAGAGCAATATTTGCAGGAAAAAACTCTTGTTTTTAAAATGTGTCTGTGTGTTTATTTTGTAGGTGCTACACTCTAAAGACCCTAAGAGGCCTTAGTCAGTTAACATGAAGGTTTGAGAGGTCTCACAATTGCCCTCCTAGAACTGTACTAGAGCCAGGAGTTTCCATGGACTTGACCACAGAGAGCACTGACTGGATGGAGAGGATCCTGGGGATAGGGCAGAGGGAAAAAAAGGGAAGACGAGATGAGATGAGAGCAAAAAGGGACCCTGGCACCCATCTGATGCTGTCTCTGTATGGAGTTAATTTAATGGAAAAAATTTTTAAATGTTTCACACCAAAAAAAAAAAAGAATAATGTGATATTTGTCAGAGAACTAATATCCATCTGAAAACAAACAGATATTTCTATGCTTGATCTAACTTTGAAATATGTATTATTTAACTGTTGGCTACCAATCTTCTGAGCAACTCACAGAAGTGGAGTTTAGTGCTTCCTGAACCTGTAAAGAACAAAGGTTTTATGCTTTTGCCCTTAGAGTTAAGTATGATATTTAAAAATCACATCCCTTTGATTTCACCTTTTTCTTAACTAGTAGTTTGATTAGAGAATGGTCAGTATAAACAGGAACTGATTTGTTGACTGATGATCTATATTAGCTAACTTATAAACCATCTACTTTACAGATATCTATGTACACTTGTATTTACACATTAAATTTGTGGTTAATTTGTATGATTTTTTAATCATAAACTTGAAAGAATATATTTTTGTATGGTTTGTTTTTTTCACTTAATATATTATTTTTAAACAAACATCACCACAAGATTCTCTCTGGCTACTCAATGAGTCTGACTACTGGGTATTGTGTCTTTAAGCTGGAGGATATGTTTTAATCTACACTTTTCTCTGGTTTGTCTCCTTCTTATTACTTAATCATCCAATGAGCCTTACAGAACTGTCAGTTTGGAAGGCAATAAACTGTGTATGGATTTTTCTTCTTCTTTAGGATTGAGAAAGTCCCAATCATGCAAGCAATGAAAGAAACTTCCATACACCTAGTACTTCATTTCCTGACAATCAAAGTCATGGGTTAATGATGACCTTAGGCTCCTGGCTACAAATGTGAGACAGGGCTGACAAATACACATCACTGGCTCTGCAAAACAATATGTGACAAGTTTTAGGATAAAAACCCAGTTCCTAGCATAATTACTGAGTGACTAGGCAGTGCATCACGTGACTTGGCTCTGACAGGCTGAAGGAAAAAATACACTGCTGAGTCCGAAGGGACTCTGAAATGTGGGGCATGTGTTGTTTACTTAGGGATCAAGGAGACTTCTGTTAAGTTTTAAAGACACACATATATGATTACTGATAATCCCTTTCTGAAATCCTCCTACAAACTATCACAAGAGAATTTTCCATTTTCAATTTTAAAAGTATGCATAATATTAAAACACTTTCATTGAGTTGCACATTTGGATCAATAACATGCTAATATCACTGATATCTAAGATAACAAAGGACACATATTAAAGCATGGAAATGATGTCTCAACTAAAAAAGGACACTGGTGAAAAGGATGAGTTCAGACAGCTATCCCTGTGCAAAGAAATACAAACATTTAAAACACTCAATGAACCAATGTTTATTGCACAGGCTCTGAGTCAGGCATTTTTATTAGCTTTCCTCTCCTAGACAGAATAAAATTTAGATTTGTACAAGATCATCAATTTTTTCAATGTGTTTTTAGCCCCTGTTTATTTCTTTCATATAGGGAGGGGGGGAAACATTGTGGTCATTTATACATTAACACTGTAAGCCCTTCCTCACAGATGTTGACATTTAGGTGTCAGTAGACTGGATGTATTACAAGAAAAAGGCATTGAGCTGAAAGACAGACTTAGATGTGTCCATTCATTTATCAATAAACTAATCAGTCACACAGCACATTATCAGAAGCCTACGATGCACAAGGTACTAGGGTTACAAAATTCTGTAAAGAAGCCTATCATCTAATACAGAGAAGACATTCACGAAAACATACTATTTCATAATAGTAAAATGAATGCAGTAATGACAATATGAATGAAAGAATGGACCAGGAGAAAAGATACACTGAAACCTACTGAATGGAAAATGCCCATAGTAAAGGTAGTCCTTGGGCAAAGGCTTGAAGGACAAATATTTGAAGTGACTAAAATAACCTCTAATCCTGGTCCTGATCTTTATGAGCTATGAGACCTTGGAACCAATCAATAATGTCTTTGGATCTCAGTTCCATTATCCATACAATGATACAGATGATTCACATAATCTCTGAGGTCTGAGATATCACAGTTATAAATCCACTATTAAGGAATTTTCCAGAAGTTGTATAATGACTCGCTAAACCAGATTTATAATCCAGATTTCTAGAGTTCCCATATTCATGAAGGTCCTAAACTAATTTCTGTCTTCTTAAAGTCATATGCATGAGATTATCAAAAAGTAGCAATTTTCAGCACAATTTGGACTCACTTGCATTCTTTGTTGCTTTAGAAAACAACCCTGCATAGCTTAAAATCCATCCTACACTTTGAAACTCATGCCTACTTGTCACTAGTCTCCAGCTACCATGGCAGCCTTTCTGCCTCACAACTATGTAAAGCACATGCCTGGCTCTGCCTCAGGACTTCTGCACCAGCTCTTCCTTCTGTCTGAAACCCTCTTGTTCAAATCTTTGTGAGTCTAGCTCTTTCTTGGCTCTGTGGTCTGTAGTCACACTGATTCTTCAGAAAGGTGTTTACTGACTACCTAATCTATGGTGCCAACACCTCTCTTCAGCTCACTCTTCCATTTAGTTTTCTTCAGAGCATGTACTGCCATCTAAAATTATCTTCTCCATTTATTTTACTATTTCATTGTCTATTTCTCCAACAAAAGAGTGCACGTAGGAATCTTACCTGTCTTGCTCACTGCTGAATACTCAAGTCCCAGGAAGAATGCTTGGCACTGAGTTGGCATTCAATGAAAGAGAAAGTGAGGGAAGTGGGGAGGAAGGGGATGGAGACAGGGGCAAATCTATTTTCTCCTTAATATCTTCTGTTTTGCTTCATTTTATCATCGAAAAGAAAGTTTGTTACTCATGAAAGCATAGTAAGGTTTGATGATATCACTCTTAAAATAGACAACGGTTCATTTTCAAACATGAGATTGAATCTGTTCAATTGTACTTAAGGCTATATTTTAAGCCAAAAAATGAAGTTGTTAAAGTATAGATAAATGGCATTAAACTTATTAGCAGTTACTATCTTTCAGGTATTGTGTCGAATTTTTTTCTTTGTTCAAGAACCTACTGTATAGTACAGGGAACTCTACTCAGTGATCGGTGGTGACCTAAATGGGAAGGAAATCTAAAAAAGAGTGGATATATGTATACGTATGACTGATTCACTTTGCTGTGCAGCAGAAACTAACACAACATTGTAAAGCAACTATACTCCAATAAGAATTAATTTTATGTAAAATAGATAGTTAGTGGGAAGCAGCTGCATAGCACAGGGAGATCAGCTCATGCTTTGTGACCACCTAGAGGGGTAGGATAGGGAGGGTGGGAGGGAGATGCAAGAGGGTGGGGATATGGGGATATATGTATACGTATAGCTGATTCACTTTGTTATACAGCAGCAACTAACACAACAATGTAAAGCAATTATACTCCAATAAAGATGTTTTTTAAAAAAGCCTAAACAAAAAAAAAAGAATTTTAAAAAAACATGCAAAGTAACATTTTCTATCAAAACTATATTTGACAGACATTATATTAAAAAAAAAGAATAAGATGGACAATTTCCTTTCCTGCTTTCTTTATTCTCTCCACTGTATCTCATACTACTAACCACTCCCTCTTTCTTGCAAATTTCTTCCTTTGTTTCAAGACATTATCTTCTTTTTCTTTTTTTTTTTAAATAGTTGTTCAGCAGTTTAAATTTTATTGACCTCCTGGGGTTTTTTGTTTGTTTGTTTGTTTGTTTTGTGGTACATGGGCCTCTCACTGTTGTGGCCTTTCCCGTTGCGGAGCACAGGCTCTGGACGCGCAGGCTCAGCGGCCATGGCTCACGGGCCCAGCCGCTCCGCGGCATGTGGGATCTTCCTGGACTGGGGCACGAACCCGCGTCCCCTGCATCAGCAGGCGGACTCTCAACCACTGCACCACCAGGGAAGCCTGACCTCTTGGTTTTTTTTAAAAAGTTAAATTTAAGGTCACACCTCTAAGTTCGATGCACTATATACAGATCGTGCAGAGTATGACTATGAAATTAGTCCATGCCGAAAAAGATTTACTAGGGTACAGAATCATTTTCATAAATACATATAGAAGTCTTGTGAAGACAGAAGAGGACTGACTCTTCAGGTTTTCTGAGACACTTTTCAAAGTGATTAAAGGCACAAAATGTGCACTACTGTGAATACATACATGTGCCTCTAATACAACCCATCAAAGATTTGGCTTCATGACTTACAAAACTAAATGTACTGAAATGAGATTCTGCTTCTTAGCTGAAAAACCAAAGAACCTATAAACATCATGTAGATAATTACTCCAAAATATGGAGATACAAATACAAGCACTTTATTTGAAAAAGCAGACACAAAAGATAGGTGTAAATTCAAAGTGTTTAAATGCTTCCATTTTGAATAATTCAGATAAGAACCTATACAAGTTTGTTCCCAGAAGCTAATGCATCAATCACTAGTCTCCACTAAGGAAAATGAATTCTAAAAATTAACATGGTTTTCAATAATTCAAATTCCACTATTTATATAAAAACCTAGAGAGACCAATAATAATATAAATAATATTTAGCTTCAAAAGATAAGTTAAAGACTTTTTTTTTTTTTTTTTTTTTGTGGTACGCGGGCCTCTTGCTGTTGTGGCCTCTCCCACTGCAGAGCACAGACTCCGGACGCGCAGGCTCAGCGGCCATGGCTCACGGCCCCAGCCGCTCCGTGGCATGTGGGATCTTCCTGGACTGGGGCACGAGCCCGGTCGGCATCGGCAGGTGGACTCTCAACCACTGCACCACCAGGGAAGCCCAAGACTTTTTTGATGTAATCAATTTACCGATGTTTGTCCAGGTCTGTTTAATATATATGCAAGGAAAATACACTCACTCCATAATTTCTTATAAAATAGCAAGTAAGGAGTAGATGTAGGAGATGTAGAAGGGGAAAGAGAATTCAAAAAGTCCTTCTCTTCAGTAACTTTCACTTCAGAATCATCAAAAAGCAACCACTTCCCCATATATTCCTTTAAGCTTTGCACTACATATGAAATTTTGTTTTCAAAACCACTCATGTTAATGCCTGTTTGGTCACTGGATTCCTTGTTTCTATCAGATTCATGGGTCCCATTAGTATTGTTAGTCTCAGAATTTCTATTTTCAGCAAATGCTGTACTGGCAACTTTATCAGGATTAGATGCTTTGTTGTTTAACTCATAATCTGCTTTACTCTTTTGTCCTCCAAGAAGTCCAACAGCTTCTACATTTTTTTTGTTCAAAGCTTTACTTGGCTGGGTATTTCCACTGACTCTAATTGACACTTCATCATCATAATTTTCGACCGTACCCCTGGCTTCCTCCTCATTCAATGGTTCTGGCTTACCTATTTCACACATTTGGTCGCTCACAAAATTTTCCTTATCTAGTTCTAAACTGTTAAGGTCGGTGACTTTAACAGAAGCAGTATAATGCCCACTACTAATTGTAATGCCACTGTGCATCACAACTGCAAATAGTCCATAGCTGTCGTTGGTTGGTTTTGTGCTCCATTCTTCTAGTGACAGTTTAAGAGGTGTCAGTAAAGGAGTATTGATCTTGGAAAGTCCACCACCATAACAATCAAACACAAAGAATACTGAAATAAGTACTAATATTCAGGTGCTTCTGTGAAGGATATATGGCACTTCCCCCCTTAATTTTCTTTATTTTCTCCAAGCCACTAGCAGCAAAGCACTTCAAATGAATAGTTAGAACTTCAGGCATTGTGTCAAACAAAAGACTTCGTTCAGCTTCAGTATAATGATGGCAATTTTCAAAGAAATATTTATCTTCTCCTCCAATCCTCTCCACTGAAGCAAACTGGGAAATTGCCCATCTCAGGGTCTTCATTTCTGTTTTTGGCTCTGAAGAACTTTCAGGGCTCTCCTCTACTTTGGAAAGCTCATCTTCTTGCACTGGTACACTGATGTCTTGAAAATCTTCTCTTCTTTCTGTTAAACTTTCACATTCTAAGCAACGAGTCCTTATTACCAGCTGACCTTGAAATAATTTCTCCACCAGCTCAAAACCAAGTTGCTCTGCACCTTTGTTTATGGGCTTAACTTCATTAACAGGCATAACATTCTTCCCTGGAGATTCAAGTCCACAACCATCAGCTGTATTATCATTCTCATACTTCCCCAAGTCCTCTTCAAGATCATATTCATTTTCTTTAGATTGTCCTTTGGATTCTTGGTTTGTTGTTATTTTACCCAGACTACAGAATTTAGAAATAATGCTGGGTTGCTTAGCTGCAGACTTTAACCAGTTTATTTTAACTCTTGATTTCTTTTGTGAGGGTCTTTCACTCTCATTTTCAGAAATGTACTTGGGGATTATTTTAGCAGGAATATCTAATGAATCAACTGTAGCTTTTCTTTTTGATCTGGTTTGTCTCTGGTTTTCTTCCAAAGACTGGTGTTCCTTAGAGACTTTAATTAATTTAATTAATTTAATTAATTTAATTCTTCATGTTACCAAATTCAGTGTCACTTTTTCTTTTCCCATTTACTTTTGGCAATTTTTCTTTATAGTTTTCAGAATGCCTCATACTGTCCATCTCCATGCTGTTATTACCACTCATTTCCTCTTTCTGATGTTTTTCTTCTACCTTGGTAGATAACTCTGCCACATTTTTTACTTCTTTTTTTAGGAGTTGGCATGTTTCTTGAATGTTTCCCAAAATACACTGTAATACTTCCTGTGCATCATGCTGTAGATATCCTTCATACATAGGATTGAGTTCCCTGAGTGTGTTAAGTAGTCGCCTTGGCTGAGTAGCAAGTTCATCAGTATATTTCTCTGGATTGAAGAGAAAACTAGCCTGAAGCTCTTCGACTGAAATGATCAAGGACTGTAAGCTGCGTATTAGTTCATAACTTGCTGAAGAATCTTCTTTGCAATTTCCCTTATCTTTTTGACTGGCTTCATCTTTTAGGGCTTCTTTCTTCCTTGAAATAATATTAAATAAGTGCTTCACTCCAGATTTAAAACCAGGACAAAAATATAATACCTGAAGTACACTATTAAGATAACAAGTATTGCCGAGATTATTCAGTCCCACAAACGGTAACAAGTTTTCTCTCTTCTCACAGTTGATAGGTGAGGACTGTGCTGCAGGAACAACTTGATCAATTTCAGACCCCTCTATATTCAGAAGTTTTTTCCTCATTTTCTTGAGAATCTGTGAAATCCAAGGCTCTCTTGGTTTCCTTTTTCTGAAAAAACTTCAAGGAAAGTCTGGTTTTTTTTTTTTTGATGGACTACCTCTTGAAAGCCCATTACGTTCACTAGGTACGACACCGGGCATTTTCTCTTCAAATCGCAAGGAGCTGATGAGAATTAATTTATACAGGGACCTTGTAATCATATCTAGAATATAACATCTTACCAGGTGCCGTATCTTCTGCTCTACCATTTCTTGCTGTTGGCTGTCCTTATCACTGGGGGTTGTTACATCGAAATGTTTCTCCCGTAACTCTGGTCATGGCCCAGAGCGAGGTCCGCGGTGGTGACGCCAAGGAGTCTAAGCGGGCTGAGGGCGGGTGCGACAGGTCAGCCCCTGCCCCGAGCCCGCGGGGGCCCGCGACCCACGGAAAAGCTGGCCGGATCGCCCTCCCCGCAGGGGAGTGACCATTCGCTCTCAAGACCGGGAACCCGGGCTGCCGCTCGGTCCTGCCAGGCGCCGGCACCGACTACATCCCCGAAGCGGCGCCCGACCGCGCCCGACCCCGTCCCCGCCCTGGGACGGCAAGGAGTACCAGAAGCGGCTCCGTTCGCCCGGCGCCGGAACCGCTGGCGTCTCAAGACGTTATTTTCTTCTCATTTTCCATCTACCTTCATAGCTGTTTCTTTTCCTTTCTCCTTCCTGAACTCAGCTTCCTCCATTACCTTAAAAGGTTGGTTTTTGCCAAAATTTTCAGCACTGGTCATTTTTTGTTCGCTATCTCACAGCTTTGATGGCACATTTTGGCTGATGACCCATATATAGTTAGCCCAGTCCTCTCTCCTGTGCTTTCTCATAAATCTATTTGCCCTCTTCGTGTTACCACTTACACATCCCACTGAAACCTAAACTTGACAAATGTGAATCTATGTAATCAACAAACCACTGTACAGGCTTACTAGGTGGCTGATACTATTCAAGCACTTTAATAAATATTAATTCACTTAATTTTTATAAAACTCTATAAAATAAGCATGATTATTATTGCTCCCATTTTAGAACGAGAAAGCTCATTAATTTACCAGAGTCACTCAACTAATAAGTGGTGGGAAGGAGGCTCTGTCCTGGCACCACCGTGGACCCAGATCTCCCAACCCAAACCCTAAGATGTACCCTAACCAACTACCCTCCTCACATCAAAATTGCCACGCAGTTCTAGTCACTTTTTACCTCCTCAGTACTTCCCTAATTCCTCTTTAACTCCAGTGCCTTAGTTCAATCGTTTACAATTTCTTTTCTGAAACACCTCGTAGCCTTCTCACTTTTCACTGTGCCCCTTCCAACACATCCCTCCACACTGCCAAGAGTGATCACTCTAAGACCAGATCTAATCATGTCACGTCCCTGCTTAAAACCACCCAATGACTGTGCACTGCCTTCATGATAAAATCCAAACTCCCTAACATAATGCATAAGGCCAAGAAGCTTCATCAGCTACCATCGTTCTATAAATCCTACAGTCCAGGCCTACCCATTCCCTACAATTTCCTGAAGGTATAATGCTCATCCACAAATATGTGCCTTTTCCGATCTCTTCTTTTATCTTTAATCCCCCTCCACATTGGAGGAGGTGACACTTCCAATTATGTTTTCATTTGTTTGTCTCCATGCCTTTATTGAGACATCTCTTGAAAGCTAGGTTCATGACTTCTATTTCTGTACATCAACCTCTCCTGTGGTACTTGGCACGTGGTAGGCAATGAGCAAAAAACATGATGAATGAAAGTATGGACAAACAAGTGAAATACCTTAAGCTTATCTGAAGTGTTTTATCAGACTAATGAGACAACCACTGAACAAAGAATGAAACTGAATTTGGCATTTGTGATGCAGCTGCAGCCCTCTAAGCAAAGCTTTGATCTTAAACTTCCTTTCTAATGCTAGCATTATGATTCCACTCTACTAAAAGTCAATTGATACCTTTTGCCAGCACCAGTTGCCTTAAAAGCAGGACCACCAAGAAATATAATTCCACAATGTTGGGACCTGGATCAAATGGCATCAGATAGCAGACAGACTCTGGCAGTGCTCTGTGCCAATGTCCACATCTATTAGATTCATTTGCTAACTAGTCTTATTATCTATTTCATGTTGGGATTTCTTTAGGGTGTGGTAGAATGGGACAGATGGGTTGAAAGTCTTCCTTCAGGCATCATACAGATAGGATTGGGCAGATGGGTTCCTTTCAGATAATCAACCTTTAAGCCTGGAACACATGGACAAGCAGAGAGAAAAAGAACATACCATTGTCTAGTAATAGATAAAAATATAGTTGGTAATGGACACAATTAAAAATAAGATTTGAAATGTATAAATCAAAACTGGAAAGTGGCATTGTGTCACTTCCCTTCAAAGGTACAGATTTTCACAAGCAACAAGTTTGAATTATAGTAATAAGTGACCTCAGAAACCTAAAAAAACTTACAAAAAAAAGACCACTCTTAGCAATAGAAGACGCCAACCTGAAATAAGTTTTGTAGTAACAAGAACAAGGCTCAATTTTATTGAATATTTCTATCAGTTAACTGGATGAGAATTTTATAGAATATTAAACAAATGAGCAAGTGATATTAATCTGGGAGGAAAAAATCAGAAGCCAAAAGGATTTCCTCACTGTGGAAAGATGGACTGAAATAATTTTTAAAAAGACATGAGTAAAGAATATTGCACTTAGGTCTCCCTAAAACCCAAGTGAAAACAAAATAATTCTTACACAAGTGTACAATGTAGAGATATGTATTTGAGGCAGCATATGCAAAAAGAGAAGGAATGAGAGTTGATGAAGTAGTTGGCATAATCAGCTGGAGGAAGTTGAATCCTTGGCTGTTTTAAAAGAAAAACCATATCTGTGGTGGAGAGCATCCACTGACAGCTCATTTCCAAACTCCGCCCTCCTTTACTCTGCTCACTGCCCTGGGACACAGCTGTCCTGGATACAGGACAGCAGTGAGTCTTCCTTTACTCGGAGTTCCGGTTGGGTTTGGCTAAATGGTAGCATGAGCAGGAGACGAGGGAGGACAGAGAGTAAGATGTGGGTATTTCCTCCCACAGGCCCTTCTGGGTACTGAGTGCGTCCCAGTCACGCAAAAGTTCATGGTGCTGCCTGACAACCATCTTCAGGCATTCACCTCCATCTCTGATTCCAGTAACAATCTCCTTCTCTTACTCCTTTAGGGGAAGGGATGATAAGGATACTCTCCTGTTTCTAGCCCTGGGGTTTGCCCCAGGCCGTTTGGATTTTTGTAAATGGTTCCTTCATTAAAATCTCCTCCAATTGCCCAATTTAGTATGACATGTACTTCCCGCAGGCACCCTTACAGATAAACTAGCATTTATGAAACACCTACTATATGCCAAGCACTTAGTAGGAGCTGTTATACTTATGGTTTCAGCATCCCTCTGAGGTAGGTTCTATCATATGTTGTAGATGAAATGATGGAGGCATCCAGAGGCTGATTTACTTAAGGCCAAACATCAAGTAGGTAACCAGGTTGGATGTGACCCCAGGCTGCCTGACTTAGGGCCCATGAATATAGAACAATTCTGCTATATTCATTTCACTCTGTTCAGAATAAGTCATGGCTTATGCTTATACTCTTAATCTGGAGAATAGTTCTTTCCCCCTGGCTTCATACTTTCAGAGGAATTAAACAAAACAAGTGTGTTTAGTGACAATTTCAGGAAGCATGAGGGCTCTCATAACTCAGAAATATGGAGACAGTGCAAATTTGTAAAATCTTTCTGAAAAGCATTTTGACAATATGCATCCAGGACCTTAAAGCATGCACTTACCCTTAGGCCCATTAATTCCACTTATAAAAGTCTATCCCAAGAAAATAATCAGAGATGTAAATAATGACTTAAGTACTAAGATGTTCATTGCAGAGTAAGTTACAAGGACAAAAAAAAACAAAAAAAATCAAAACCTGAAATAAGCTTGAAGTTCAACAATAGAAAAATAGTTAACTAAGTTATTATGCAGGTATGTATATGTATAGACTCACATGGATGTGCAATGTTAAAGCTACCAAAATTGTGTCTTGGAAATAGAATGAATTGAGGAAATTCTCATATTGTTAGTATAGGATTCAGAAGATTATCAGACTGTATACTCTATGTTTTAGAGCACGTGTGTGCATGTACACATGCACGTGTAAGGAAAAAAATGATTTTAGGACTACAAAACATTAACTGCATCTATCTTTACATTTGGGAGTATAAGTGATTACTTTATTTCTTCTGTATAACTTTCTACTTGCTTTTCTGTATTTTCCAGGTGGCACAATAGAAGCAAAAATAAAAATTATTTTAAAACATCAATAACTGTGATTAAAATGATCTAACTATAATTATATAATCATAATAATAACTGTGATTAAAATAACTGCGATTTATATATGGCTAAAATAATAGGAACTGCATAACCTGAAAAAGAGAAGATTCAATAAAATGTAGATGAAGGGCTATCAAAAGAAAGAGTTTGACACTCATCCTAAATAGATCAAACAGAAGAACCTGAACCAACAGAAATTAGAGGAAGATAGATAGACTTTGTCTATAAGAAGGGAAAGAATTCTAATAGACTTTTTAAAAGTGGGAACATGTTGTCTCAAAGGGTTTTGATTTTTCTGTCACTGGAAGCATTCAAGAAGAGGTTTGACCCAAATTTTTCAGGAAGCTTCTTGCAGTGATTTAAACTTTGGACAGGTAGTTAGGCCTAGAAGTCTCTCCTTCCAGAGGGTCTAAAATTTGCATGCTACTGAACAACAATATCTAAACATTTCCTCACCATCAGAGATTGTCTCTTTGGGATAAGGAATTTTTGTTTCTGAAAATTCTCTTTTAATCTCCTCTGTGGAGGCAAAGTAGAATGCCTTTCTGAGTTCAAAAGTAGTTCCTTTGAGGGCAAGGGACATGTCTTCCCATCATTGTGTACAACAGTTTCAAGTACAGAGCCTACCTAGAGCAACTCGGGTTTTTATTTAAGTAAGCCAGTGTACCAGACCTGGTTAAACACCACCCCAGATCCACTCCATCCTGCAACATCCCTCACTTCCCAGCGGGAGGACCCTCATCTCCTAGCACCATTGCATCTCTGGCCCCTGACCAGGAAGCCACAAAACATAACAGACAGAGCAGTTCATGGGTTTGTGGGGGAGGGAGCCAGGTGAATTGCTTGCCTTCTCCCAAGCTTTCTCCCTTTACTGTCCTAGGATGTGATGGCTCTATAAGGCTCCTCTCAAGGCATCTCCCACACTGCACAAAGAGCCCTGTTTCCTTGAGAGACTCGCTCTCACGTCACAGCGATTTCTGCCCAAGTATAGCATGAGCACACAGCTTAGCTTTCAGGTCTGTTCTCTGAAGGATGTGCAGTAAGATAGCAACTGAAATTTTCTTGTGAGTTGGTTGATCAAAGGATAACCAATCCACCCTACAAGATCTTCTGAAAGAGTGAGCCACGGGTAAATTCTCACACAAAGAACTAAAGGGAGAATTGATGTGTGGCCTGAAGGAGGCAAAAAGAGCCCTGCAATGAGCATGAGGACCCTGGGACCAGACGGCAGCAGACAGCGGGTGGACAGGAGGGGGTGACCAACAAACATCACCTCTGTCTGTGTCCAAAGCTTGCCAGGGAGAAGCTTTACTAGCAAACTTCCTCCTTGCCTCAGCCCTCCCCAAACTCCCTCAAGCAACCCGCTGGAGGACACCATCCTCTCCCAAGGCCTCTCTCTCCTCCCAATCCTGGTGCCCTTGCCCTTGACTCACCAACTTTCAGTTCCCCGCCTGCAATGAGCATGCACGCCATGCTCAGAACGTTGCTTCTGTCCACAGGGAATTCTAGAGTCCCCATCACATAGAGGCCTCTGAGGGACGGAAGATCTGTATCCACAAGGACAGTCCTGTCTGCAGAAGGAAAAGAAATTGCTCAGACCCATAAACATAACGAGAATTACCTCCTCTCCTCCAGCGACCTGCACTGCGGTGCTCCAGGCAGTTCAGGAGCTGCTTCCCTTGCTGCCTGGGTCAGGACAGGGGCAGGAAGTGAAATAACAAATGGTTTTCCAAAGGCTAGGCTTTCATAAAGAGGCAGGGGAAACAAGAAGCCATGATGCATACATTCTGCCATCACTTCACAAACTGAGGGTCATGGCCAAAGGCATTGCTGATGCCCCAAACCCTGCCCCAAGCCTACTTTACTGTAAACATCCAGATGAGCTCCACACCCTTTGTCCCCATCCCTCCAGTTTGGCTCTCATGTCTGAGAGGTAGACAACCATACAGACGACCTTGGCCTCTGAAGTCAGACTATCTGGATGTGAATCCCAGCTCTGCTACTGTCTGACTGCGTGGACCAACAATTTTACCCCTCTGTGCCTCAGTTTTCTAATCTGTGAAGTGAGGATGATAATAAAAATACCTGCTTCATTCATAAGTTTTTTGTGAGGATTAAATGAATCAATAGACCTAAAGGGCTGAACCATTCTCAATTCCCAAATCCCACCATGAAAAGCCCAGTGGCTGGTACGTGCTCAATAAACGCTGGAAATCTTCATTATTAGTACTGTTGTACATTAGCTTGCCAAGCTAACAGAGCTCATGGGACAACTTAAAACTTATTCTTCATTTCCCCTTCCATAAAAGCAGTTTCCATACAACTTCAGGAGAAAGAAACATTGATTTTTGTTTGAAAGTAACAATAGAATAATACATGAGTAAAAATTCACCTTTAAAACAGTAAATATTTCATGTGTGCCGAAGTATTAAGTGTTACTTTCTGAGGCTTTGGAGTAATTCAACCCAAATTAAAGATATCAAATAAACATTTCTGCTTACATCTTAAGTATCATAATCACTGACACATGCAAAGATTTTTAAGGAATTAAAAAAAATTTTTATTTTGTTGAAGTATAGTTGCTTTACAATGTTGTGTTAGTTTCTGGTGTACAGCAAAGTAATTCAGTTATACATACATATCTATTCTTTTTCATATTCTTTTCCATTATAGGTTATTAGAAGATACTGAATATAGTTCCCTGTGCTATACAGTAGGTCCTTGAGGTTATCCACTCTATATATAATAGTTTGCCTCTGTTAATCCCACACTCTCAGTCCTTCCTTCTCCCACCCCCTCTCCCTTGGCAACCACAAGTCTATTCTCTATGGATGTGAATCTGTTTCTGTTTCATATTTAAGGAATTTTTTTTAACATAATCTCACTTCTCATTCCAGAAAACAATGCACCTGTTGTTCTTAAGGACCTGATCACCCAAATTAACTTCTCAGGAGTTGTCTTTTCTGGTTCCTGCCTACTGCTCAAAGGATAAGACCACCACACCTTCCTATGGCAGACAGTAGAGGGTTGTGAACCAACCATTTCCCTCTTCCTCCTGGTTCATAGTTAGACTACCTTTTCTAGCCTCCTCTACAATTAAATGAAGCCATGTGACTGAGGTGTAGTCAATAAAATGTAGGCAGAATCGAAGTGTGACATCTCCAGACCTGGTCCCTAAATTCTCCTGCATGTATTCCCTCCCTCCCCTTGTGTCTCAGTTAAATAGTAGAACACAGGTTCTCATGGTGTGGGCATGGGACAAACAGCATCTGCATCACCCACTCATCCATCAGAAGCAACCCAAGTTTTAGCCCTGCTGGTAAGCCATTCATGGTCTCACACTGGATCCACCACTCCCCTGTGGAAATCTCTCTCTAGTGATACCCTGGACCTTCTTACAACATAGCACTAAAACACATTATTGTAATTACATACATGATTATTGCTTGTAAGGAGGGAACTGTCACTGGGCTGGTCCTCAGTGTAATTATGTCTTTCTCTCCAACTGTTACTTCCTTAGGAGAAGAGAACATCCCTTTTTCAAAATCCCTAGTGCTTACTGTGACATCAAATATAAAGCTGTTAAATAAACATTGCCCAGATCTGTTGAGTTTAGTTCCCGACACCCCTTAAAATTCAAGAGTTTATTAGTGACTGATACAAAATGAATAATCAGGCTAAACAGATGAAAATAAATTTGCATTTCAATTTCAATTTCACGCCTGCTCCTTTCCATACATTCAAACAAAGGAGTGAAATATCTAGAGAATGTTCTAGGTTTAACATATATTTTATAGATTCATGACTTTAACATGACTTCAAAAGCAAGACAGAAATTATTTCAAGCAAACACTTTTCAATACAAGAGTTCTATACAAATAGCCTTTATCTCTTCCAACCTATGGCCCATTCTACCAGTGTTTGGCTATTGAACCTGATTGTACAAAATAACTGAATTTCTTCAATAAATGTTTTCTCTCATTCACAAAATACTTACACACAACACACACACACACACACACAAAAGAATGATACTAGGCCTCTTTTGAATATACTTCTCAGCTAAAATATGTCTATTACATGGAATTTAAAGTTTGCCCTTTGGTCTTTAGCACATTCCCCCTTCGTAGATGTTTTTCTTTCTTCTTTTTTTTTTTTTTTTTTTTTTTTTACCACACCACGAAGCTTGCAGGATCTTGGTTCCCCGGCCGGAGGTCTGGCCCAAGCTCCTGTGGAAGGAGCTCTGAGTCCAAACATCTGGACTAACAGAGAACCTCAGACCCCAGGGAATATCAATCAGAGTGAGGCCTCCCAGAGGTCCTCATCTCAGCACCAAGACCCAGCTCTATACAACTGCCTGCAAACTCCAGTGCTGGATGTCTCAGGCCAAACAACCAGTAAAACAGGAATATAGCACAACCCATCAAAAAAAAAAAAAAAAAAAAAAAAGAAATGACAAAAAAATATGTTACATACGAAGGAGCAAGGTAAAAACCTACACGACCAAATAAATGAAGACAAAATAGGCAACCTACCTGAAAAAGAATTCAGGGTAATGATAGTATAGATGATCCAAAATCTCAGAAACAGAATGGAGAAAATACAAGAAACATTTAACAAGGATCTAGAAAAACTAAAGAGCAAACAAACAGTGATGAACAACACAATTACTGAAATTAAAAATACTCTAGAAGGAATCCATAACAGAATAACTGAGGCAGAAGGATGGATAAGTGAGCTGGAAGATAAAATGGTGGAATAACTGCCAGGGAGCAGAATAAAGAAAAAAGAATGAAAAGAATTGAGGACAGCCTCAGAGACCTCTGGGACAACATTAAACACACCAACACTCGAATTATAGGGCTCACAGACGAAGGAGAGAAAAAAAAGGGGTCTGAGAAAATATTTGAAGAGATTATAGTTGAAAACTTCCCTAACATGGGAAAGGAAATAGTCGATCAAGTCCAGGAAGCACAGAGAGTCCCATACAGGATAAACCCAAAGAGAAACACGCCAAGACACATATTAATCAAACTATCAAAAATTAAATACAAAGAAAACATATTAAAAGCAGCAAGGGAAAAGCAACAAATAATATATAAGGTAATCCCCATAAGGTTAACACCTGATCTTTCAGCAGAAACTCTGCAAGCCAGAAGGGACTGGCAGGACATACTTGAAGTGATGGAAGGGAAAAACCTACAACCAAGATTCCTCTACCCAGCAAGGATCTCATTCAGATTTGATGGGGAAATTAAAACCTTTACAGATAAACAAAAGTTAAGAGAATTCAGCACAACCAAACCAGCTTTACAACAAACGCTAAAGAAACCTCTAGGCAGGAAACACAAGAGAAGGAAAAGACCTACAACAACAAACCCAAAACAATTAAGAAATGGTAATAAGAACATACATTTCAATAATTACCTTACATGTAAATGGATTAAATGCTCCCACCAAAAGACACAGACGGGCTGAATGTATACAAAAACAAGACCCATGTATATGCTGTCTACCAGAGACCCACTTCAGACCTAGGGACACATACAGACTGAAAGTGAGAGAAAGGAAAAAGATATTCCATGCAAATGGAAATCAAAAGAAAGCTGGAGTAGCAATTCTCATATCAGACAAAATAGACTTTAAAACAAAGACCATTACAAGAGACAAAGAAGGACACTACATAATGATCAAGGGATCAACCAAAGAAGAAGATATAACAATTGTAAATATTTACGCACCCAAAATAGGAGCACCTCCATACATAAGGCAAATGTTAACAGCCATAAAAGGGGAAATCGACAGTAACACAATCATAGTAGGGGATTTTAACACTCCACTTTCACCAATGGACAGATCATCCAAAATGATAATAAATAAGGAAACACAAGCTATAAATGATACATTAAACAAGATGGACCTAACTGATATTTATAGGACATTCCATCCAAAAACAACAGAATGCACTTTCTTCTCAAGTGCCCATGTAACATTCTCCAGGATAGATCATATCTTGGGTCACAAATTAAGCCTTGGTAAATTTAAGAAAATTCAAATCATATCAAGTATCTTTTCCAACCACAACACTATGAAAGTAGATATCAATTACAGGAAAAAATCTGTAAAAACTACAAACACATGGAGGTTAAACAATACACTACTTAATAACCAAGAGATCACTGAAGAAATCAAACTGGAAATCAAAAAATACCTAGAAACAAATAAACAATGAAAACATAATGGCCCAAAACCTATGGGATGCAGCAAAAGCAATTCTAACAGAGAAGTTTATAGCAATACAATCCTACCTCAGGAAACAAGAAACATCTCAAATAAACAACCTAACCTAAAGCAATCAGAGAAAGAAGAACAAAAAAACCCCAAAGTTAGCAGAAGGAAAGAAATCATAAAGATCAGATCAGAAATAAATGAAAAAGAAATGAAGGAAACGATAGTAAAGGTAAATAAAACTAAAAGCTGCTTCTTTGAGAAGATAAACAAAATTGATAAGCCATTAGCCAGACTTATCAAGAAAAAAAAGGGAGAAGACTCAAATCAACAGAATAAGAAACGAAAAAGGAGAAGTAACAACTGACACTGCAGAAATACAAAGGATCATGAGAGATTACTACAAGCAACTCTATGCCAATAAAATGGACAACCTGGAAGAAATGGACAAATTCTTAGAAAAGCACAACCTTCTGAGATTGAACCAGGAAGAAATAGAAAATATAAACAGACCAATCACAAGCACTAAAATTGAAACTGTGATTAAAAATCTTCCAAAAGACAAAAGTCCAGGACCAGATGGCTTCACAGGTGAATTCTATCAAACATTTAGAGAAGATCTAACACCTATCCTTCTCAAAACCTTCTAAAATATAGCAGAGGGAGGAACACTCCCAAACTCATTCTATGAGGCCACTATCACCCTGATACCAAAACCAGACAAAGATGTCACAAAAAAAGGAAAGTACAGGTCAATAGCACTGACGAACATAGATGCAAAAATCCTCAACAAAATACTAGCACATTAAAAGGATCATACACCATGATCAAGTGGGGTTTATTCCAGGAATGCAAGGATTCTTCATATATTCAAATCAATCAATGTGATACACCATATTAACAAACTGAAGGAGAAAAACCATATGATCATTTCAATAGACGCAGAAAAATCTTTCGATAAAATTCAACACCCATTTGTGATTAAAAAAATTCTCCAGACCGTAGGCATAGAGGGAACTGACCTCAACATAATAAAGGCCATATATGACAAACCCACAGCCAACATTGTCCTCAATGGTGAAAAACTGAAACCATTTAAACTAAGATCAGGAAGACAAGGTTGCCCACTCTAACCACTATAATTCAACATAGTTTTGGAAGTTTTAGCCACAACAATCAGAGACAAAAAAGAAATAGAAGGAATCCAAATCAGAAAAGAAGAAGTAAAGCTGTCACTGTTTGCAGATGGCATCATACTATACATAGAGAATCCTAAAGATGCTACCAGAAAACTACTAGAGCTAATCAATGAATTTGGTAAAGTAGCAGGACAGAAAATTAATGCACAGAAAACTCTTGCATTCCTATATACTAATGATGAAAAATCGGAAAGAGAAATTAGGGAAACACTCCCTTTTACCATTGCAATAAAAAGAATAAAATACCTAGGAATAAACCTACCTAGGGAGACAAAAGACCTGTATGCAGAAAACTATAAGACACTGATGAAAGAAATTAAAATGATACAAACAGACGGAGAGATATACCATGTCCTTGGATTGGAAGAATCAAAATTGTGAAAATGACTATACTACCCAAAGCAATCCACAGATTCAATGCAATCCCTATCAAACTACCAATAGCATTTTTCACAGAACTAGAACAAAAAATTTCACAATTTGTATGGAAACACCAAAGACCCTGAATAGCCAAAGCAATCGTGAGAAAGAAAAATGGAGCTAGAAGAATCAGGCTCCCGGACTCCAGACTATACTACAAAACTACAGTAATCAAGACAGTATGGTACAGGGTAGAAAGCCCAGAGATAAACCCATGCACATATGGTCACCTTATCTTTGATAAAGCAGGCAAGAGTATACAATGGAGAAAAGACAGCCTCTTCAATAAGTTTTGCTGGGAAAACTGGGCAGCTTCATGTAAAAGAATTAAATTAGAACACTTTCTAAAACCATACACAAAAATAAACTCAAAATGGATTCAAGGCCTACATATAAGGCCAGACACTCTAAAACTCTTAGAGGAAAACATAGGCAGAACATTCTATGACATAAATCATGGCAAGATCCTTTTTGACCCACCTCCTAGAGAAATGGAAATAAAAACAAAAATAAACAAATGGGACCTAATGAAACTTAAAAGCTTTTGCACAGCAATGGAAACCATAAACAAGAGGAAAAGACAACCCTCAGAATGGGAAAAAATATTCGCAAACAAAGCAACTGACAAAGGATTAATCTCCAAAATATACAAGCAGCTCATGCAGCTCAATATCAAAAAAAACAAACAACCCAATACAAAAATGGGCAGAAGACCTATATAGACATTTCTCCAAAGCAGACATACAGATTGCCAACAAACTCATGAAAAGATGCTCAACATCACTAATCATTAGAGAAATGCAAATCAAAACCACAGTCAGGTATCACCTCACACCGGTCAGAATGGCCATCATCAAAAAATCTACAAACAAGAAATGCTGGAGAGGGTGTGGAGAAAAGGGAACCCTCTTGCATTGTTGGTGGGAATGTAAATTGATACAGCCACTATGGAGAACAGTACGGGGGCTCCCTATAAAACTAAAAAGAGAACTACCATATGACCCAGAAATCCCACGACTGGGCATATACCCTGAGAAAACCATAATTCAAAAAGAGTCATGTACCACAATGTTCACTGCAACACTATTTACAATAGCCAGGACATGGAAGCAACCTAAGTGTCCATCAACAGATGAATGGATAAAGAAGATGTGGCACATATATACAATGAAATATTACTCAGGCATAAAAAGAAATGAAATTGAATTATTTGTAGTGAAGTGGATGGACCTAGGGTCTGTCATACAGAGTGAAGTAAGCCAGAAAGAGAAAAACAAATACCGTATGCTAACATATATATATATATGGAATCTAAAAAAATATTATTCTGATGAACCTAAGGGCAGGACAGGAATAAAGACAGAGACATACAGAATGGACTTGAGGACACGGGGAGCGGGAAGATTAAGCTGGGACGAAGTGAGAGAGTAGCATTGACATATATACACTACCAAATGTAAAATAGATAGCTAGTGGGAAGCAGCTCCATAGCACAGGGAGATCAGCTCGCTGCTTTGCGACCACCTAGAGGGGTGGGATAAGAAGGGTGGGAGGGAAACGCGAGAGGGAGGGGATATGGGGATATACATATGCATATAGCTGATTCACTTTGTTATATAGCAGAAAGTAACACAACCCTGTAAAGCAATTATACTCCAATAAAAATGTTAAAAAAAAGAGATGAGTTAGACATGTTTCCCATCATCAGGTGAAGACAGACAAATAAATACAACACAATATCCTTGAAATGATAATATACTTTTTCATTACATGGAGATTGACCTCATCTTCATTTTCATCGACTTCAAAATAGAAGGTCTGTCCAAGTGCCTATTATAACAAAATTCTGTGAAAATGAAATAAACCTATTACCACTAAAGACTTTTGTAAAAGAATTCTCCTTGTATTACAGTAACAGAGATGACAGCTAGCATTGCAAGTGGTGCAGGCAAAACACTTCCTCCTGACTTAGTCTCTAGAGCAGATCAGGTACAAATGGACCAACCCTCAGCTATAATGACAGCTTCTAGAGGATTTCTCTCTGTTCCAGGTGTGGAAAGTTAGGACCAATATGCCACATTGTCTAGAAGTAGCATGATTTCCATGAAGTTACTCAAGACGTTTCAGAAAAATCATCCAGAAGCAGTTATGCACACAACCCACTTAGAAACTTGAATGATAGACCACACCTAATTTAACTGTGGCCCAATGCTTTTCACCTTGTCTTGACTTGGTCAAGGCTCCTGCCTCCTACTGTGTCAGTGACCAATCTATCCTACTGAAGAGAATGAGCACTAGCATATGGAGGGAACCATCTGAAATTTCTGTTGCTCGATGGGAGGCTGATGGGGGAACATATCTCGAAAGAGACTCCAAAAAGAATTAATGAGTACCAGATGTAATTAAAGACTTCTTTCCCCCTCAAAGGAGCTCAGGACCAGCCATGGGGTGGTGCTTCTTGGTCCCGAATTATACCCTCTTTCCACTTGTTCATCCATCAAACACTAAACATCCCACCATCTTTATTTTAGTGTTTTTTCCCAAGCGGTGAAATGGTTGTATTTTGTATTTTGACAATGAAAAGCATAAAGCTTTATAAATAATATCTGGAAAGTTAACACTAAGGAAAAATCACCTGACTTTCCCCACGTATCAAATGCAACTACAAAAATAAAAACAAAGAGGCATTAGTCTTCTATAAATGCATAGCTACCCTTAAGACCAGAAATCCTGAGCCAAATCAAAAGGCAGATGTCTCTGACAGAGGCGAGGGCTTCTCTGTATCAGGAATGATCTGACTACTATAGCTACAAAGCGTGCCATATAATTTCAACACTAGATTTAAACTCATTTTTTTTCCCCAGCAAAGTCAGGGAATCAAGGTCACTATTGTGTAGCATTCCAAGGGTCTGACATTCATCTAAATCCTGTAGAAAAGAGATCAAGGGCGAAGGGCACAGATCCTGGGAATAATGAAGGGGTCTCGTGAATAAGCACAATTTAGGGCAGGCAGACCCACTGCTTGTGTTATATTCGCTGTATCAGGCCCATAACTTAGGTGGTGAAGACAGTTTCCACTACAACCCTGCTATTGTCAGGAACACAGCCTACACCAACTTTGGACATGTCTCTGACTTCTAGGGGAGAATGATGGCATGCAAGGGCAGAGCAGGACATACAAGGACTATTTGTAGGCTTGTTATTTTCCTGTACCTTCCATACTTAATAAGCTTGTTTCTACATTCAGTCTTAGCTCCAATACTTTCCCATAAATATGTGAACCAATGGAAAAATAAGTTTTAATGCCATTTCAATCACTACTAAGTGACCCAATCTTCCTTTTTAAAAAGAAAAGACCATTTTTAGCTCTAAAGTAACTATTTTAGATATTTAGATATACATATGTACACAGTCATTGGTAGTATTTTCTCTCCTTTGTAGTCGTTTAGCTTTTGGTGACTCTAACGATTTACCCAAATATTTATCCATCTATCACAATATATCATGATATATGAGGATGGCTCATCCAAAAAAATTACTTTTATAATAGAATGGAAATTGTCATACATAAACAGCTCACAGGAATGGAAGGTTAACATGATTGAAAATGAACGTCAAGTAGACTAATTTACAGAGATGCTGGTATTCATTTATAAAGAATTCATTCTCTTATAGAAAAAGCAGAACAAAGAAGTGCTAGAAGATGATGCAGTTTTTCTATAACTGTATTCTTTTCAAAGAGCTGCTAACTTTACAGCCTGCCTTTTTCATCAAATCCACACAGGTGGTTTCTTTATTCTACTCTATCATTTTTTTCAAACTGGTCTTAAAAATAGGCAGAAGAGGCAGTTTTCAAAGTACCCAGAGGCACATGATTCAGGCCTGAAAGCCAGCTCCCTTACATCTTGAAGAAAAGCATCTGCCTGCCTGGTGTGTGTGTGTTTGGGTGGGGGTGGGAGGAGGCTGCTCTCTTCACTCTCACCTCATGAGAAGAGTCCAATTTAAACTTCGGACAACAAATTCCCATCCCCTCCCCACACACGCTCTCTCTGTGTCTTTCTCCATCACAGACAAATGTGCATAATTCCCACAGTAGAATCAACATTTTAAATTATGATATTTTAATTGATCAATAAAATGTTTAAGATACAGTGTTTATCTCTTCCTTTAATCTATACCATCTGTTCTTCAAAAATATTTTGAATCTATTTAATAGGGAGGTCTTTAAGTAAAATTACCAACTGTATCAGATCAATCCTCTAAAGCCCAAATTCTGAAAGGAACATACCAGAAGGTGCTGCCAGTTTTATAGAACTAGAAAAGAATTTGTGCCTTCTTTCATTCCAGCTTTCTTGGTTTTGTTTTGTTTTTAGTCTTGAGATGCTGTTATGCTGCAGTTCTCTCCCTTAGGCTTCAAAGAATTCAGCGTGGCCAACTTGGTATTGCCTTTTTTAAAACAACTTTAATATTTAAAAAATTGATGTATAATTGACATGCAAAAAGCTGTACATATTTCATGTATACAACTTAATGAGTTTAGAAATAAGTATACACCCATGTAACATCACTACAATCTAGGCCATAAACCTATCTATTCTTTCCAAAAATTTCTTCCCACCCTTTTAATTAATCAATTTATTTTCATATTTATTATTAACTATTACTTTGGGATAAGAACACTTAACATAATAGCTACCCTCTTAGCAAATTTTAAGTACAGAATATCGTACTGTTTGCTATAGGCACTTTGCTGTACAATAGGTCTCTAGGATTTATTCATCGTGCATAACTGAACATTGTACCCTTTGACTAATACCTCTTCATTTCCCTATCTTCCCTGTCCCGGCAACCACTCAATTTAAAAAATGGACAAAGAAACTGAATAGACATTTCCCCAAAGAAAACATACAAATGTACAACAAGTATATGAAAATGTGTTCAACATCACTAATCACCAGGGAAATGCAAATCAGAACTACAAGATAT
This sequence comes from Mesoplodon bidens, assembly GCF_964165515.1. Classification (NCBI taxonomy): domain Eukaryota; kingdom Metazoa; phylum Chordata; class Mammalia; order Artiodactyla; family Ziphiidae; genus Mesoplodon; species Mesoplodon bidens. The sequence continues at coordinate 80,705,910 of NC_138172.1, forward strand.
CACCTCACAACCCTTAGTATGGCTTTTATCAAAAAGAAAAAAGAAAAAACAGATAACAAGTGTTGGCAAGAAACTGGAGAAAATGGGACCTTAGTGCACTGTTGGTGGGAATATAAACTGGTACAGCCACAATGGAAAACAGTATGGAGGTTCCTCAAAAAATTAAAAATAGAAGCACCATATGATCCAGAAATTCCACATCTGGGTATTTACCCAAAGGAAATGAAAACAAGACCTCAGAGGTATCTTCATGCCCATGGCCATTGGTGATGCCACTTGAAACAAGGTCCATGGTGCTCTGATTGCTCAGATGACTCGAGACTCAAAAAAACAAGCAACAGGATAACAACAGCAAAAACCTAGACCTTGCAATCCCCAGGAGACATAAAAGTGAAGATCAGGCATTCTGATAAATTTGAGGTCAGATGTTTTATCCACATAATGAGGTCAGAGGTTTTATCCACATAATTCTCTTATCTCAATGTATCATTAATGAATCTGTACTAACCTGAAGTTTCATGATTAAATTCCTCTCCATCCCTTTCAGTAAATGATACATTCATATTTGGAAAGGCATAAACTGATAAGTCTCAGGTGATCCAATTATTAAATTTTTACATGTGGCAGTTAGTGTTAAAGCCAAATGAGGCACCAAATTTATTTTCTTATGTGTGTTTTTGTTTTGATTTGTTTCCTTAAGAAAAATAATGAAATCAACTTCTAGTAAATAAATATATTTTCCCAATTTAATCCTGAAGAAAAAACATGAAGATCTATGAAATAAGTGATATAGCTCCATGTAGCAAACATTATATTCAATGAGTTTATTTCCCCTTCAGCTCTTTTTTGAAAACAAATCCTCTCTTTTTTTCTCTGCTTGACACTAGAGAGGGCAATGTGTCCAGAAAACTATGAGATTCTTTACTTTTCTTTAATGTTATTGGTTATTGTTTTCTCAAGCTTTCAATTATTTCTTCCAGCTGGGGGGAAAAACCCCTCCAAAACACTATTAAATTCCTTAAAAATAAAATGCTTGTATTCTATTTGTTTTAAAAATTATATGCATTATTTCATAAATGCATAATTGATGCTTAAAAGAGAACTTAGAATATAGTACCTGACTAATAAATATTGAGTAAATAACCTCTGTTCTACATTTTAACACGTATTCAAGTTCATAACTTCTGAGCAAACTAGTCTGTATTTTCCATGCCTAAGATCATGAAGTGCTTATGTTCTATATAAATATAAGAATTACTTCTGTAGAGGTGTTCACTGTTCTCAACATTTCCATTGTTATATCTTTTAAAAATTCCCAAAGTCTTTAAGAATTTCTTTGTAAATTCCAATAAATTACATTTATTTAATGCTTGGGGTTTCCAAAATAACTTCCTTTCTCCTTGAGTTCAAATACATCCCAGAGACCATGAAGGTTCCTAAAACTTTTATTCACAGTTCAATTCACATGTATTTCAACAATAATATCCAGACTTTACAACCCCTGCCATAAGTCCCAATACTCTAAAATATCTTCATACTGCTTGGCAAAGATACTGAAATCCCCATCCTTAGGTTTAATCCTTCTTTTTAATCCAGGGTGTCTAGAACTTCCCAAGAGAAGAATGATATATAAAGCAAAGCATTATCACTGACCAATAAGTTTATTCATTCACCCATTCATTCACTTAGCAAATATTATCAAGTGCTTTGTTGCATACTGATACATGTCAAAGAAATGAATATAAATAAAATAAGGCTTCCCATTCCACAGAGAGAAGTAAATACTTTAATGAGATTGACCAGATGAGTTTTTGGTGGAAGGAAGAAGTAGATCTGAATCCTTTTTAGTATTTGCTTCTGATATGCACCAAAATAATCATGGCAAGACCCAGGCACTATTTCAAAGTAAGGAACATTGTGTCTGTTTCTCCCCTCTCTCTAGTGCCCATCCATCCCCGAGAACCCAATGACTTCATTTGCTCATAACCCCCTTATGGCTGGAATCCCCATGATGCCCCACCTACCTACCCTCCACACATATCCAGGGTCTAAGTAGTTCTATAGTCCCATTCACGTCTCAACTATACCCCCATTCTCTCCAGGCTATAGTCACTGACACCTGACTAATAAAGAATTAGTGTAGGAAAAACACACTGGCTAATCCATCTACTACTATTTGCCCAAGTGCAGCAGAACGCTCACCTGATTAGAATTCAGAGAGACCTAAGTTTGAATCCCAAATAAGCCATTCCTTGGGAAAATTGCTTAGCTTCTCTGATTTTCTGTTCCCCGCATGCAAAATAAGAGAACTAATATTTCATGGAGGTGATAGTAAGGATTAGGTGAAACATCACATATAAAAGTATTACAGTGCCTGCCCTTACCAGGCATAAAAGTATTAGCTATCATCTGCTTTTTACACCCAACATATATTTTTGAGTGTTCGCTCTATGCCTGTCACTTCATTATTAGGTGAGCCAAAGAGACACAGGCCTGGCTCTCATGAAACTTAAGTTTTTGTGGAGGAAATAGACATCTAAATATAATCACACAGATAACTACATAGGCACAAACTGTGCTAAGTGGTAAGAAGGAAAAATGCAAAATATCATGGGGATAGAGCGCTCTAGACAGAAAAAAATAGTATATATGAATAGCATAAAGTGGGGGGAAGCTCCATACACTCAGAAGACTGAAAAATAGCAAGGACACCTAGACTGAAGAAGCTGGAGGACAGTGGTGAGAGGTGGAGGTGGAAAGGCAGGCAAGTGAGCGGGTCAGGCAGGACTTTGAAGGCTACATGACAAATTGGAGACATTCTCCTAAGAGTGACATAAAGCCAACAAAGAGTTCTAAGCAGGGAAATTACATAACCACTTTGTATTTTTAAAAGATCACTCTGGGGCTTCCCTGGTGGCGCAGTGGTTGAGAGTCCGCCTGCCGAGGCAGGGGACACGGGTTCGTGCCCCGGTCCGGGAGGATCCCACATGCCGTGGAGCGGCTGGGCCCGTGAGCCATGGCCACTGAGCCTGTGTGTCCGGAGCCTGCGCATCCGGAACCTGTGCTCCGCAACGGGAGAGGCCACAGCAGTGAGAGGTCCGCATATCACACACAAAAAAAAAAAAAAAATTGGGGAAAAAATTTAAGTTCATCAGTTCAATAAATCATGTTACATTTTTTCTCTAGAATAGTATGCAGTCATTTAATAGGATGTAGTAGGTTTCTTTTTACTGATATGTTATCTCCAAGATATATTGTTAATTTTTTTAAAGTCCATATGAATACTTAGGACATATTTTCATGCTGAATTGGTTCAAAATGCAAATCATTAGTAGTTTACAACCATCTCAGTTGATCTCATGCATGTTAAAGTTTAAGAACTTCTGCTCTCAATCTTGGTTTCCTTCTGCATAGAATGTGGTGCCAACACCACAACATCTTTATAAAGCTTCAGTGAGATAAAATAATATTAACACAATGCCTGGCACATAAAAAAACTGAACTCATTTTATTATCTTATTAAACAAATGAGTATATTATCACCAGTGGCACTACTATTAACACTATACTGTAATTACTGTTACTATTACTAAATGAAGGATCTAAATCTCTTTGATCTGTCATATGTTTCTGTAGCCTTATATTTACATAATGTATTCCTTTTTTTGGCTCAAAAAATTAAATTTGAATACTTCTGCTCTTTCTTGCATCATTTCTTGCTGATAATATTTTACGGCCTTCTCATTTTAACCCAGCCTCTCCTACTACTATCATTCAAGTAATGTGGGACCTTGTAGCAAGGCCAGCACTTGGCCCTGAAGTGCTGGAATGGTCCTTATTATGCAGTGTGACTTGGGTTTGCTTGTGATGAAATATGGTGGAATTTGGATGGGAGAAGAAAAGATAGTAAAATCATAGATTTTCCAAAAATTGTGGCTAAAGTTTTCCTCTCTGAGTGGGGCTTGAATTAAGCATGCTATGGCAAAAACTATTTACCAATAAAATCCTCTATTTTCTAAGTACCAACCAGTCTCTCCCTTTTCTTTGTTATCTGAAAGACCTTGGCACGAAGCTACATGCCCCTTTGGTCCTAGTTCTCCTTTTCCCTTGGGGAAAAAAGTCCACATTTCTCACACAGCTTAAGAGAAGAGACTCATAACCATACTTAATGTATAAAAGCTGTGATTTCCATGCAAACTGCTGCCTTCCCAGAAAAACAGAAAAGCCCTCTTTAGCAGTTTAAAACCCTTTAACTATTTCCTTCCCTTTCCACTTGAACTACTGGGCTGCTCTGCCGGAAGGCTTCTCTGATGAATGAGATAATTTAAGAAGTGTGAGAAGCCTTTTCAATTCATTCAGACTCATAAGATATCATTAAATACACACCAGGTACACACACCCGGAGCCAAAAAGACATACAGCACCACTCCGAAGATTCCCTCAGTTAAAATGATTTCCTCACTAGTACTATGATTCAGACCCGAACTAGTTGTCAAACAGCAGGACTTGGGTCCCTTTGCAGTAGCCAGTGTCATAGCTCTAAGCAGGCGCTGATGTTTTCTCCTTTACCCTCTTCCTTTTATAGTTTCACCAAAAAAAGAAAACAAACAAAACCATGTGCGTCCACGCTATGCAAATGAGCAAAGATAACCTCTGAAACAATTTCCCAGCAAGCAGAAGATCCTCAAGCTGCTCCTAGCCCACACCACAGGAGGTGTGTTAACCGCTCAGGTGCTAAGCCAGGGCAGGCCTGCGGGCTGGGGAGGCAGTTAAGTCCCCAGAGAGCTCCGAGCTCCTGCTCAGCAAGCCACGCCAGGCCCAGCAGATCCTCAGGTGCTGACCCACGGGAGGACCATCAGGCTCAGGTGCAAGGTGCGGGGAGGAGCTTGAGCGAAGGCCACCAGCTCAGCAGGGGTGAAGGGAAACCCACTGGGAACACAAGAGTTCGGAGAACTCCATTGGCAAAAGGAATGAGCCTGTGTTCTCTTGCAGAGAGCATCCTCTTAGCTGTGGGAAGCACAACTCACAGAGAGTAAGTTTCTGGCCCAAGGAACCTGAATAAATGCTGGCATTGAACGATTCCCAGGCCGGGTTCTGCGGAGGACTACCAGGGCTCCCCAACAAGGTCAGCACCTGCTAGTCAGTTGCTAAGGTTCTTAGGGTCTCACCACCCTCCACCCATCCCTAGCGTGCAAAGATTCTCAGAGTGACAGTGACAGCTCTCCCTTCAGCTTCTGAAATCCCTAGAAACAGTTTCACAGGAACCAACTGGGCAATACCTGCCTCTCACTCTCCTTTACTCACTCTAGCATTTATGGGGTCTCGGCTCCACGCCAAATCTTGTGCTTTCCGCTGGGATAAGTTGAATAAGATAGGGCCTCTGTCCTCAAGGCAACATAAACGTAAATAATAATTACAGAATAAGGAAACAGGATGGAAATAGGCCCAAGGTGTTGTAGGAACACAGAAGAAAGAGAACTACATCAAACGGGATTCGGGGACACTTTCTGGAAGAGGTGACACTAAGTTGAGTGTTCAAAGACAGAAAGTAGCAAAGGGCAGAGTGTTGGGGTGGGAAAGGGGGAGGGGCAAGTTCCAGGCAGAGAGCATGGCAAGTAAATGAGCGGAGAGGAGAAAGAGCCGCCTCCGTCCGAAGACAGTACGTAGACGCGTGCGACTGGTCGGCAGGGCACACAGGGAAGAGCTGGGCAGCAAGGCCAGATCACAAAGGACTCTGTGGTCCAAATCAATGATGTGGAGATTCACCCTAAAGGCCTTGGGGAGCCCCTGGAATATTCTACAATATTCTATACCCAAGACCAAGGCCTTTGGAAAATTGAAACTTGCTGCTTTTGACAGTTAGGTTTTTCAGGTTTCCAAAAAGGTTAACCTATTCTCAAAATAAAATAGGTTCTGAAGTCAAATTTCTGATTTTATATTTTGTCACTTAATTTTTAAAACATATAAAGTGATATACGTATAGAATGATATGTACCATACACAGCACAGTCCAAAGAAAGAGGACTCTTACTATAGTTAGTAAACACTAACATGGTATTACAGCAACCACCCCAAGGCATCCAGTTTCACTATGCCAACAACAATCATTTCTGCTGACCCACTGCAAGTCCAGCAAGGATGCCATCAATATGAATGGAAGAGAGGGGCTGGGATTCATCAGCATTCCATCCAGTTCACTGTTCATTCATTCATTTAACAAAAACACAGAGAGCATCTCCTCTGTTCCAGAGCTATCATGGACCACAGGAACACAAAGATGCGAAGTTCCTGTTGGTACTCATCACGTGCTGGAAGACAGCAGGGTGACGCCCGCCTTTTGCACCTGTGAGCACAGCCCAGCCGATCCTGGCACAGTGCAGCAAGCTCACCACCTCTGTGCAAACCTCCACACACTACTGCCATCCAAGAAATGCAGTCAGAGGGGCTATCCGACTGTCCTTAAACCAGACAAAAACCCAGTTCAATCCGGGTAAGAGCAATGTTTTTTTATCCAGACACTAACTTGCCATTAGACGATGTTATCATGTAAAATAAAGAGAGGCAAACAGATAGCTTCAGACAGGATCCAGGGCTCACAAAGCAACACTGATGTGACAAATGCAAGAAAGTGAGGACAAGACGTTAGACACAGAGCAGGCCCTAGGAGTACACAGCGGCCTGACAAACAGGACCCTGGTCTTAACAACACATCTGTAGCAAAAGGCAGTCACATCCCACCTATAGGTTTTTGTTTATCAAATGCTATTAATTTTCAAATATGAGGATATACCTCTAAGAAACAGATATTCCTAACTTTCTCTTAAAATATGCTTTGCGGTGGTGTATCTGTTTATATCACCATGACCCTTTAGATCATAGCCTTTGAAGGGCTCTATTCTGATCCCTCCCACATGATTAAATAGGGATAGTGTAATGAACTAAACACACTCAAGGAATCTGGAGGCCTAGATTTGAATCTGTGCTGTCTCCATCATCTCTGAACTCTTTCTTGGACACCCCTTTTGGGTCCCATTTTCCTCAGTTATAAAATGAGAGATAATTGTGGCAGAGACCACTGGTTGTCTCCCAGTGTCTTTTTTCTTTTCCCTTAGTCACAAGAACTCCAATTTTTAGCTGAATACATTGTCACCTAGCCAGAAGATTACATTTCCCAGTCTCCATTCCCATTAGTTATGGTCATTCGGGCAAGTTTTGGCCAATAAGATGTAAGAAGTGGTGTCTAGTGTGACTTAGAGGTGGAATCCTTCCTACTTCCTGCTGCCTAGAATGTGGTTGCAATGGCTGGACCTCCAGCCGACATCTTGGACCACAGAGTAACTTTGGGAATGGAAACTGCACATAATGGAGCAAATAGAGTCCAAGTCCCTGACACCACAGAACAGACATAAGAGAGACAGAAACTTCTCTTTTTCAGGTCTTTGTTACTCACAGAAGACCTAATCTTACCTAATACAACTGATGCCTAACCTCATGGAGTAGTAGCAAACGTTAAGTGTGAGAATACTTTATACTCGGAGTGTTTCCCTAAAATCCTGGTGTCATGAGCTGCTCTGTGAATAAAAGGGTTACATGGGGCTTCCCTGGTGGCACAGTGGTTGAGAGTCCGCCTGCCAATGCAGGGGACATGGGTTCGTGCCCCGGTCCGGGAGGATCCCACATGCCGCGGAGCGGCTGGGCCCGTGAGCCATGGCCACTGAGCCTGCGTGTCTGGAGCCTGTGCTCCGCAACGGGAGAGGCCACAACAGTGAGAGGCCAGCGTACCGCAAAAAAAAAAAAAAAAAAAAAAAGGGTTACATGGTTAAACATCCTAGAGAAACAGCACATACTATATCCTGGAAATTACACAATCCATATTATCGTATAAAGGGCTTTGAAAAGAATGGAAGCAAAGAAATTATTTTTCTGTTTAGTCTCAAATTTCCCCAAATCATTTGACGTTGTTAGCTTTCTTACATGGGATGCTTATAAAGAGCTAATTTCATAGGAAACAATTTGAGAAATTCTGGGTAAACTTACCATTAGTAATAGGTAACATCTACATGACTGTTTTAGCCTTACAGTATGGTTTACCTAATTAGATTCATGTCATTCCAGTCCAGGTCCTCAGGTATATGGTTTCATAACTCTCTGTATGTTTTCTACAGCAATTTAGTTAATTAATTAATTTATTTATTTATTTATTTTTGGCTGCGTTGGGTCTTCGTTGATGCACGCAGGCTTTCTCTAGTTGTGGTGAGCGGGGGCTACTCTTCATCACGGTGTGCGGACTTCTCATTGCAGTGGCTTCTCTTGTTGAGAGCATGGGCTCTATCTAGGCACGAGGGCTTCAGTAGTTGCGGCTCACGGGATTAGTTGCTCCGCGGCGTGTGGGATCTTCCCGGACCAGGGCTGGAACCCGTGTCCCCTGCATTGGCAAGTGGATTCTTAACCACTGCACCACCAGGGAAGTCTCTCTACAGCAATTCTTAATTTTATTAGTTTATAATGCTCAGTTTGAGGAGGAGTTTTAACCACTTTCACTCCCTTGGATAGTGTGAAGGCCAAGGACTCCTCAGGGCCCATGTGGATCCTAATGAACTGAATGTAGGAATCCACCTTCTAAGGGAACATTCCTGAATACACATAAGAAATTCTGAGAAATACTGACATAAGGGTAAAATAAGAGATTTTTAATGTGTCTTCAAGTAAAGGGGGAAATTACAGAGTTACCAGCAAGACCCCATTACTGGGCTCAACTGGTCTGGATGTCCAAGAGGGATAACTTACATGGCTGGAAACTGATGTTGGCTACTAGCTAGAGCTCATCTGGGCTGCCAAGCAGTGTGAAAAATACAGGGCCTCCATAGGATTTGGGGTTCCCATAGCCTGAGGGCTGCATCCCAAAAGGGAGCATCCCAAGAGCAAGAAAGACATCCAGGCAAAATGGTCTTCTTATGCAAGTGTTCTTGTGACCTAGGCCTGAAAGTCCCAGAACATCACTTCTACTATATTCTATTGGTCAAGCAAGTCAGGAAGGCAGACTCACTTTCAAAGGAAAGGGAGTGAGCCCCCACTTCTCCAGGGGAGGAATAGCACACACTTACAGGGAGAGAAGGAATTTATGGCAGCACTTTTCAAAGAATATCTACAACAACAACAACATGGACGTTACGATAGTAATTAGAACCAGAACTAGATACCCTTATTTAATGTGCTAATAAAGAAGCATATACATTATTATATCACAAATTTGGTTTTTAGTATTTTGATAGCTGGATCAATACAACTGGCTTCTTTTATGATCCTATTTTATTTTATGCGTTAAAAATATTATTCTGAGAATGGATCTAGGCTTCACTAGACTGTCAAAGGGACCTAGGGCACACGAGAAGTTCAGAACCCCTGGGTTGTGTGAAAGGGTCGTGACCCCCAAGGATCAACAGTGAACCACTGTGTTAGTTCCGCCCTTGCTGGCCGGGCTGTACCTCTCATGGGCAAACTTCTTATCTTTAAAGCTCTACATATGAAGAGACTCCAAAAGCTCCCTCAGGAAAGTATAATCAATTCAAGAAATGCCAATTGTACCTAAACCAATAATTGGGAAATCATGAATTATTTAATTCAACATTCTGAGAATATCTGCATGGAAAACAGACCATAAAGTAAAGTAAAAAAGAAGTAATTCAATTACAGCAAGTGAAAAAAGCCCTGCTCTAGATTAAGGGCCCCATGGGCAGCTGTTCCTTACTTGGCTCAAACTTCCCTGGACCCAACCAGGAGTGTAAAATACATATGCAGTCACTCAGGTCCCCTTCTCTTGTAAGAAATGCCTGTGTCTCCTCAAAGAATATTAATTCCATGAGACAAATTTCTTAGGGGAACAAAACAAGGTAAAATATAGGTTTCTGCATTAATGTTAAGGAAAAGTTTCATTAATTCTCAGTAAATTTGTTGCAGTGCAGATCACAGACTATGAGGTCGGTAAGAGCTTGAAAGGTGATTTCTTAGTAGGGTGACCAACTCGTGCTGGTTTGCCTTGAACTTTCCAGGTTTTATCACTAAAAGTCATGTGTCCCAGGAAACTCCTCAGTTCTGTATAAATCAGAGTAGTTGGTCACTCTATTTACTAATGACTTTAAAGACATTAGCTTCTAAGGTCAACATCCCAAAATAAATATCAAAATCTCTGGATGCTGTTTTCAGTATTCTGAATTTGAAAGGACTTCACCAATGTACTCTGATGGACTACTACTGGCAGTTTAAAATATGACCTTCAATATGACCTTCTGACCTCCAGAACTGAACGCATTGTAACACTTATATACAATCTTCTACATTTTTATAAAAAATGTATTTGTGTTGTTTATATTTTTGTAATGTTGTACCCCTTTAGGAAATGACAATGATATCTTAGAGAAGATAGCTTAAGTCTATTCTATTCTCCCAAACTGAGCTATACAAATTGACCAGTTCTGTTGGACTAAGCCTATTATATGACCTATTTATTTAGAACATTTGGCAGTACTCTAGAAAGAGAGTGGCTAGGGACAACCGGGCCACCACCCTAGAAGTGCTGCTGTCTCACCAGGGAGTAATTGCTTTAAATTTTAACAAATTTTCTTTCTTTTAATTTTCTCCCTTGTGGAGGAAAGGGAACCCTCATACACTGTTGGTGGGAAAGTAAATTGGTGCAGCTGCTGTGAAAAATAGTATGGAGGTTTCTCAAAAAACTAAAAATAGAACTACCATATGACCCAGCGATTCCACTACGGGATATATATCCAAAAACAAAAAACAAAAACAATAATTTGAAAAGATACATGCACCCCAATGTTCATAGCAGCATTATTTACAATTACCAAGATATGGAGCAACCTAAGTGTCCATCAACAGATGAATGGATAAAGAAGATGTGGCATACACACACACACACACACACACACACACACACACACACTGGAATACTATTGAGCCATAAAAAAGAATGAAATTTTGCCATTTGTGGCAACATGGACGGACTTGGAGAACATTATGTTAAGTGAAATAAGTCAAAGGAAGATAAATACTATATGATATCACTTATATGTGGAATCTAAAAAATACAACAAACTAGTGAATATAATTTTTTAAAAAAAGAAGTAGACTCATAGGTATAGAGAACAAACTAATGGTTACCAGTGGCGAGAGGGAAGAGGGGAGGGGTAATGTAGGGTTAGGGGAGTAAAAGATTCAAACTTTTATGTACAAAAAAAGCTACAAGGATATATTTTATAACACAGGGAACATAGCCAAATATTTTATAATAACTATAAATGGAATATAAGCTTAAAATAATATGGGGATCCTTGAAGGCATTGATCTCTACCAGGGTTTTTATAAAGATCCGATACAGATGTGTTAAACAATAAGCCAAGACAAGCATTAGATTCTGCATTTGATTTGTAGAAGCCTGCAGAGAGTAGACAGTTTTTTCTCAGGCAGTTTCTAAACTACCACCCTCCTGGTCCTCCATGGAACATTTACTATGAACCACCTCCACCACCTCGGTATCACTCTTTTCTTGCCTTCTGTTGTCTGACTTCTCCTCCTGGTTTCATGATTGCTCCTTCTCTGGGTTCTCTTCCTGCTATTTAAATTAGAATTTCCTCCAAGATGTTTTCTCCTACCCTCTCCTTGCATCTCTCTGTTGGCTCCCATGCTGGCTCTAACCCTAGTTCAATCTCCAAGGCTTCTTAGTCAACTCTTCGAGGATTACCAAATCTAAATCCAGATTCCCAACTGGCTTCCTTCCCAAACTCCTGAGTCATCTTTTCAGCCTCATTCTCCTTTACCCTTCACAATTAATAAAATGCCAGGTCCTGCCAATTCTCCTTTCATATCAAGTTTATGACACATACTTGTATTTTTCCATAGCAACCACCAATGCATTTATTGCTACTAGGAATCTTATAGCTTGTACTGTGATGGTCAAAGTACTCTTAAAAGTCCTAAAGAGGGCCTCCCTGGTGGCGCAGTAGTTGAGAGTCCGCCTGCCGATGCAGGGGATACGGGTTCGTGCCCCGGTCTGGGAGGATCCCATATGCCGCGGAGCGGCTGGGCCCGTGAGCCATGGCCGCTGGGCCTGCGCATCCGGAGCCTGTGCTCCGCAACGGGAGAGGCCACAACAGTGAGAGGCCCGCATACCGCAAAAAGAAAAAAAAAAAAAAAAAAAAAAAAGTCCTAAAGAAAATAATGCATAACTCCTTTAAAAATTAGTTTTAAACTGCACATGGAGAAAGAAGTTGTTTTAGTAGCAAAGGAATCACACCCAAGTCAATGGAAGAAACGCACCAGAGGTGTTTTACAGGTATACCTGTTAGGTTCCTCTCAGGCTAGAACCCAAAGTTCCCAGAAGGGTCACACTTCTGGGAGACTGGAGTTAGGAGTTTGTAAAGTTATAAAAGTAGTGATTCTCTAGGTGCAGTAAGTGCCAAAAATAAATCCTAGGTCTCCTACACACTACCCAAATTATGATCTGCAAACCCTGGGGAAGTATGTGCCCTCCTAGAAAATTGCTATGATCCTAATACTAATGGACTATGACAATGAGTGTTTTTCTCAGGTGAGTAAGGGCAGAAAAGAGTTTGAAAATCCGCTCAATTAAACTAAAACTCCAATTAGTTCCAGCAAGTTAACAAGCCATTAAGAGTGTCAGGGTCTACATGTCTTGGGTCCCAAGAGAAGATTCTAAGTAAGTTCTAATTAGCCCAGAAACAAGCGCCATGACTGAGTCAAGCAGAGATTGACAAACTGAGATTAGAGAAAGGATATCAACTTATTTTAATATTTTTTATTGTGTTCCTTTTGTCACTTGCAGGAAATAAAAATCTCTTCTGTGATTTTAATTGAAATTTACTTTTTATGGGGAAAACATATACAGTTGTAAAACTACTTAAAAAAAAATTCAACTCCTGGTTGTCTACCCCTGGCAAGGACACTCTATCACAGGTCTTGCTTGGCAGTTATGGCATTACTGCTATTCATTTGTAAAAACCCGTTTGAATCACAGTCATTGCAACTAAAAGGAACTCCCTAGCCTCCAGTGTGTCTCTCAAATGTAAACCTATTTTAGGGACACAAATCATCTAAAATATAACAAAGCAACAGTATTTCTTCTTATAAATTTTAGAAGGCAATTTGCAACACTTGGGTTGAAAACAAGGAGACTGAAATCCCACTCTTATCCTTGATACAAAATGTCATATATGTTTGGGCAATGATAATAGTGTGTTTCATAGGATTCTACAATTTAGAAAACACTTGCATTATCTTAGCTCATTTGAGTTGAGTGTCACTAAGTTCCCTACCAGCTCAACAATTCTATGTATCCATATTTTACATATATATGAATGTTTACTTAATACAATTAAATTCATGGAAAAACACCACAAATAAAACAAATAAATTGTTCGACAATCATTCATTTCATCAAAGGAGTCCATATTGCAAAGGATTTTGCACTTACATTGCCTTAAATAGTAAGCTTCTATGGTACATTCTTAAATATTGGATATAGAAAAAGTCAGTTTAAGTTAAACATTTCAGAACTGTTTGGGGAGGCCGGTGGAGATATTTGCTCCAGGGAGTCTGGGATCCTGATGTTTCCTTCCCGTGGGAAGGACATGGCCTCAACACCCTTTACCATGGAGCAAGGTTCCCGGAGGTCTGTGCTCACCTCTAAGAAACTGCCTAAAAGAAGGAGATTTATACAGTATCTAAAGGTCCTTTGATCTCTGTTTTCAGATTTTTTTTTTTTTTTTTGCGTTACGCGGGCCTCTCACTGTTGTGGCCTCTCCCGTTGCGGAGCACAGGCTCCAGACGCGCAGGCTCAGCGGCCATGGCTCACGGGCCCAGCCGCTCCGCAGCATGAGGGATCTTCCCGGACCGGGGCACGAACCCGTGTCCCCCGCATCGGCAGGCGGACTCGCAACCACTGCGCCACCAGGGAAGCCCCCAGATTTTCTTTTTATTTGTTTATTTTCATTTGCTAATAATGCTAATTAAAATTTGTGTCGAATACCTCTTGAAATCATATTTGTTTGTTCTTCCCTTATATAATCTTAAGGAATAGCTTTCCCATTCATGTTCTAAATAAGGTAAAAGAATTGTTGACTGTTATCCTTGCAGACTTTTCATTTCTGCCCTGAAGGAAACAAAATGCTCAACGTATTCATGCTCCACTTCTCCCCTCACCTCAAAGCACTCCTCTTTGTCCCAAGAAGAGGCTTCTGGTCACCCACATAGAGATTTGGACACAGGCTGCAGCCCAAACACTGTCATCCTTTGCCCATCTCAGGGTGATAAATCCCAGATCAGGGCCTCAGTTACGTTCAAGCGTTGAAGAATCCCACTTTCAGGCAGTGAAGAGGCAATACCATAACACCTGGCATGGTAGGTAGTAGAGAATAAAGAAACTAAAATCCTTTGACCAGTCTGTCTCCTGGTGTGCTTCAACTTCTGACTCATGTAAGCCAACAGAATCTAAATAATGTCTGCCCAGAGAGGGAAGACAGCACAAATTGACCAGACCCTAAAACTCTCAAGCCTTTTGAATTAAGTCAGGTACATCTGCTCTTAATTACATACATGCACACACACTACACGCATAAACGCATACACAGTGGTAGATTAAAGACAGCTGCAAGTTCTTTGCTCTTCTTCCCAATTGAAGTAGAGCCTAATTCTCCTCCTTTGTATCTGGGTTGGCTTTAGTGCCCTGCTTGACCAAGAGAATGTGATGGTCATGATATTCTGAGTCTGCTAAGGCTGGCTCGGAAGGCATGCAACTTTCACCCAGGTCTCTTGGACTGCTCACTCTTGGGGAACTCCGCTTTAGGATGTTCCTTCTTGGATTCCAGCTGCCACACGGTTAGAAAGCCCAAGAAGCCCCACAGAGAAACCCATGTGAAGAGGAACCGAGGCCTCTTAGCTGACTGCCCTGACTGAACTCCCAGCCAATAACCAGTGTCAACCGCCAGCTGCATGAGTGAGCTCTCTTGGACCACCCAACCACGCTGGGCCTTTAGATGAGCCCAGCCACCATCGACGGCAATGCATGAAAGACCCCAGCAAGAATACCCCAGCCTAGCCCTTCCTCACAAAACTGTGAACAAAATAAAATGTATGTTTTAAGCTAAGAAGTTTCTAGGTCGTTTGTTAAATAGTGATAGATTTCCAGAATACACACACTCCCGCAGTCACCATACTAATGCCATGCATCCTACAAAGGACCCCAGTAACTCAAGTTTAAATTAACTTCCCCTTCCCACTTTCTAGTAATCCAGAATAAATGGGGGTGATGGCTTGTGTGACTTTCTGTCCCATCCAAATGGGACAAGACCAGAATTTTGAAACTATTCAAGAGACAACACTGATATTTATGGTATTTGGTTCTAATTGACTTTGCAGACCCAAATCTCTGTGTTACCTGTATCTTATCCTATACCAGTTATAATCTCGGGTAAGGAAATAGTATATTAAGCTTGTAATGCTCTACTCTCAACATTTTGTAGAAATTCCTCCCCCAGAAAAATTATTTCCTGATTTATGGTCATCTTAACTCATATCTCCAACCTCAATATCTTGCGATTTAACAAGGAAATATGTTAAACATTGTTGACTTTGAACATCCCAGGACTTTGATGAGCCTCACTGCCATTTAAAGTACCTGAGTACCGAAAATCAGAACAAACAGAAGAACTATTATGAAAGAAAACCAGTACTTCTCCATTCATCTCTTCAAATAAGGACAGTTCAAAGTAATACGGGAAAATGGAACACAGTGAGTTCTACCACACATACACGCAAAAATAAAACCATGCTGGAGGCTATATGATATCATATCTGTACCCTTCAAAACAGAATACTGCCACTTGGAATTATAACACATTTTCCTTTCATTAAAGCTGCTCTGTGTGGAAAGGGTGTCATCCTGTCATGGCTGAAACTCCTTCAGAGAAAGAACTAGAAGCATCAAATCCTTGCAGGTCAGTTCAGGACAAAACCTGGAGTACACGTTAGCAGGATCATTTGTGAGGGTTTGCGATTTGCATGATTTATTAGGTAGAACTTGTTCCCACTCTGTAAGATACCTTGAATGCATTTAGACGAATTCTCCCAGTATTTAGGAGGCAAAGACAATCAGATATACTTGTTTGTATGAAGCAAAGTTATCATAAACTAAACTACAAAAGCAAATTCTCCATGATGACTTCAGCTCACTCCATATAATACCACCAAGAAGAATTTACAGCTTTCAAAATCCAATGTCTATAAAGACAGAATGCCTCAAAGGAAAATGGTACCATACTTAAAATAGTGATATCTTTTATTAGTACAGTAAAGTCCTATTTTTATGGAATAGGATGGGTCTGAGGTCATTCCATAAAATTCATTTCCCAGAAAATGGAAATAGGCAATTTACCCTAAGAATTTTATTGAAAAATTATGCTAGTCTATTTGAATAATGATGTGAATGTTCTACACATTTCCTTTATTAATGAATTAAAATACACAAAACATCATAAAATTATATTAGAGGTTCAAAAGTATCACTTAAATCTTCTTTACCAGTCACTTTCATTTTGTAACATCAGCAGTTCCATTAAAATTGTATTATGTAAAAATGGGTTTTTACTGTAATAATAGTTAGTACCTATTTAGCTCCCAAGGTTGGTGTGAAAATTAAATAATAAGCCATTGGAAAGCCAATACAAAGTGTTGCTAATACCAGAGGCCAAGAGGGGCAGGCAGATGGAAAAACAAAGGAAAAGAGCACCTGACACATTAAAAATCACAGCATTCATCTATAATTCCATTATTGCCAGCACTCCACGCAGCGGTCATGTGTGCTGATGTTATCTCATTTAATCCCCTCAACATGATGATATATTAATTTTAACCCTCATCTTATAGATGAAGGTCGGAAACGTTTAAAACGTGTCTAACGCCACAGAGTTAGTAAATGTCAGAATCCAAATGGGAACACAGCTTTGCCCTAGTCAACAGCCCATCCTGTATCTCCTAAAACATTGCTCCCTCCCCAGTACACCCTTGCATCTCGTAACTGACCTTCAGTTTCTTATCCCATCTATCAAGGTCCTCTTCAAATGCCTCTTCCTCCGTGAAGTCATCTCTCTTCATCTTGCCTGGGACAAGTGTTTGATTCTTCATCTTGCCTGAGACAAGTGTTTGATTCTAAACACTTCTGGTGTTTATTACAGCTATTTGTTGTATTATTAAGTATTAGTATGTGTTTTATCAACCCAGCTAAGTTACTAGTTGTTTGAGATCATGGCTGTTTCTGACTTGCCTCTGGAGCACCAGATCAGAGCATCTGGTGTGGTAAGTGTTCAGTTATTGTTGGTTAAACTAAATTGGAAAGGAATGTTAACTTGAATTAAAACTATATTTGCTACCAGATGCAAAGCAGATACTTCTACCGACGGCTCATGGCATCAGATACCTCTTTCGGAAGTTTCCCCACATGTATGTACCTAATGAGAAAGTAGCAAGATTGAATTCCTCATGTAGAATATCTGACATATGCTAGGTATTGAATAATTTTTTTTAATTCCAAGTGAAGGGAACAATGGGAACAGGAAGTAGAGAAGTATAAATTCAGTATAATATGGAGTCTGATTTGAGTGAATCAGAGCAAGTAGGAATGGTGAGTTTTTAAAAATATATGTATGGTAAAGAGTTAGGGCTCTGGAATCAAACTGTCTGCTTTCCTGGGCCAGCCTTTTTACTTATTAGCTGGGAGAAACTTGGGCAAGTTACTTAACCTCTCTATGTCCCAAATTCCTCAGCTATAAAAAGGAAGATAACAACAGGATCCAAATCAAAGTAGTTGTGAGGAATGATCGAGAAGACCCATGTAGAAGACTTAGCGCAGTGCATGGCAGACACCCAGCACTCAAATTATAGTTGCTGTTACCATCATCGTCATCATCAGGAACATCTTAATTCTTAGGACTCTGTTCAAAGGAAAAGGCATTACTTTCCACAGACCTGTAAAATCTGATAGCTGTACTGGGTCGATCCTGTGAAATCCAAAGATTCAGTTCTGGTATGAAATTATGGATGGCAGCATGGAGAACATGCGCTTCATTCAAGCAATACTCAGTGTCTCTTTTGTGCTAGATTTGGGTGAACAAACTGACTTGTTTCAGAGGAGGCAGGAAGTGAAAGAAACCAGTACAGCCAGAAAGGTCAAGAAGGTAAAACCACAAGTAGAAAGACGAGATGAATTCAATCCCAAGGTCCATCAGAGGTCAAAATATCAGGGTTTGCCAAAAAAATCAAAACAGAAGAGTAAAGCCAGTACAGCGCCTACAAAAGACCCCAAACTAGGGCTTCCCTGGTGGTGCAGTGGTTGAGAGTCCACCTGCCGATGCAGGGGACACGGGTTCGTGCCCCGGTCCGGGAAGATCCCACATGCCGCGGAGCAGATAGGCCCGTGAGCCATGGCCGCTGAGCCTGTGTGTCCGGAGCCTGTGCTCTGCAATGGGAGAGGCCACAGCGGTGAGAGGCCCGCGTACCGCACACACACACACAAAAGACCCCAAAATAAACAGAACAGATTAAAACACTGGCAACTATAAGATAATTTTCTGGAATTAGGGCTTCTTCGAGGCGAGAGGCAGCAAGAAGTAAGGACTTCATTTACTATATATTACAAACCTGTTTTCATTCCCTTATTTTTCCAACTGAAAACTAAATAATGAACAATAATTACAGATTTTAAAAATCTTAACTTCTCTGATCTTTACAATAATGCTGAAGGACCAATTGGGAGATACTTCAGACATCCAGTGTCTGTGCCCACCCGCCCGCCCGCACCCCCCCGCCGCCTTTTTCCAGAGCACTGATCTGTGCTGTTTAAGAGCAGCTTCACGGAGAACTCGGGTCCATCTTACAAGCTGACCATGAACAAAGGAATGAAGGATGATGGAGAATGCCAGGGGCCCAGCAACCAGGACACACAGTGGCTACAGTCAACGCAGTGCCAAGCAAGATAGCTAAGACTGCTCCTCGCTCAGCATACAGGTCCCAAGGATACGAAAAGCTTGGCAACCTTCAAAAGCTTCTCTCGCTTCCTGCATGTGGTGGGGGAAACAGCTTGCTCAGTGGGAAAAACCATAGCCCAGGGCCAATCCACTGGCTACATTCAACAAAAAGAAGGCTGAGGCAGAACAGATTTTTCCTTTCCGTATAGGAATGACTCATGAGCTTGTTTATTCAAAAAGTTCCATCCTCCATGGAGAGAGGTGGATGACAGTGGGGTGGGATGATAAAAACAGTTTAAGTTTGTACCGGTCAGCCCGCTCCCTCTGTCCTCACCTCTCTGTGCGGTTACATGTGCACCCCACCAATGCCCAGAAGGTGGTCAGTACGTTTTAACCTTTCTGCCTTCATTTCCCATCGTAAATAAAGCAAACAACACCACCACTCTTTTCATTTACCCTTAGTCCTTTTAGAAAGGAAATGTACTTGATTGGTTAAGAATAAGGACTTGGAGTCAGATCGTCTGGTTCAAAATCCTGGTTGTGCTGAATTGCAAACTGTGTGGCCCTGGGCAAGTAACTTAACTGCCTTGGACCTCTGTTTCTCTGTCAGTAAAAATGGGAATGATAATATTACCTGTATTGCAGAGCTATTGTGAGGATTAAACTAGTTAATATATGGAGAACGATTCCCAAATATTGTTAGTTGTCAACAAATGTTTGATATTAGCATTATTATTATTTCACAGATGACCAAATATTCTTTTTCCAGTACTGATCTTCTTTTATTCAGTATTACTTTAAGAAGTTCAAATTAAACCATGAATGGAAATAGGTCTTAAGAAATATATCTGTTGTATGAAAAACATTTTCTTCTCGGGCTAGGGAAATTTTCTAGTAGTTTCAAGGATTCTCTCCTAAGAAAGAAGAATTTTATAAGTACGGTGTGTATTTCTGTACCTCTAAGGAATCACCTTTCCCATCTTATGTAAACAAAAAGAGAGTTCTAGGTAGATGGATGATGGATTGATAGGTGATAGATTAGGTAGCTGATAGAATTTTATTTTTCTATTTGATTTATCTGTTCCTTTTCCATCATCTTCGAAAAATCAAGGCAGCAGAAGACCTTGTCATTCTTCTCAGTCCTATATTTAAAAGATTCACGAAGGCAAAAGGTAGGAGGCATTTGAAAATTGCTTCCTTCCATATATCCTGTGTCTTTCAAACATAAAGATACTAAAATTTTCTGTAAATCTCTTCTCTTACACATTAGAAAAATTATCCAGCTAGTGGATTAGTCTAACTCCTTTTGGCATGGAGACTATTTATCCCACCTTTAATGAAAGTAGGCTGAACTATTTTTTCTGGTTTTTACTGTATTATGAAATTCCTCTCCTGTAATAACCCAAAAGAGAAAGTGGTAGACATAACTGCCTATTTACTTCTACATTCTTTACTGTGTTGTTCAATATATTTAAATGACAGATAATCCCCAATTAGATTGGCCCAGTTCGGTCTGTCTGTGATTATTTACCCCATAGATTGTTTCACTCACTGGGTAAAATCAGGACGTCATCCCCAGGGCCTGGAATGGTACCGCTGTGTCCTCCCCAGCCCTTCTCCACGCCTTCCCATGCTTCGGGGAGGGACCATTTTAAAACTGACTCAGGTGCAGAGGAAGAAGCTAGAAAACAAAAGGAAGATAGCAAGGGTAACTATGAAAATCTGATTCACTATGATAACTTACAAATTCTATGCTTATATTAGGATCCTGGTGACATTTTCACTTCCCAAAGAAGGTGCCTTTAGATATTTTATAATGTTCCATAAAAACATTTATCAGGCATAAAGCAGGTAATTATTCAATCCTTAGATTACCTCCACTTCTAGGGAAAATATATTCTACTTTTGTTATTAAACTTTTGTGTTTTGCCTTTACTATACATACTACAATATATGTTTATCATGAAACATTTGGAAAATGCAAATATAGAAAGAAAAAGAAAAATAATAATTGTCTACTATCTCACCACCTAGAGATAACTGCCATTAACCTTTTATTTGTATTTCCTTCCAGAATTTCTCAGCATTTTTACATAATATAGATCCTATAACGTGCAATTTTACATTCAGTTCTTATTTTACTTGGCAGTTTTTCACATGCATTTTGTAATGTCATTAAAACTCCTTGTAAACATGATTTTAATGGTTACATAATATTCTATCACATGAAAAGCCCACAATTTATTTAATCCCTAATGTTTGGCATTTAGGCTTTGTCCACTCTCTTTTCAAATTATAGAGAATGCAGTGTTAAATATCTCTGTGAAAATCTGCCAGTAATCATGATTTCTTCTTAAAATAGAATCTTAGCAATGGAATCACTAAGTCAAAGGGTATGATTTTCTCACAGCTTTTAATGCATATTAAAGGCAGAGCAATCATCTGAACACCTCTCACTGCAATAATTTACATATAGTTCATAAGTTACAACTGGTTTTTATCGATTCTGCCACTAATGATCAAGTGGCATTTTCTTTTCAACCATCCCACTGGCCTCTTCAAGAAACTGAAGCAGAAATCTAATAATTTCCAGCGGGGATCATACCACACCAATGTGAAATGTACCCACACATTCTTTTCTGGAACATGATCCCTGGTACAGAGTCAGAAGGGCAGAGAGATTGTCTCAAAAGAGGAGGATGAAAAGACTCACAGATGACCAAACTCTCTTCTTCCAGTACAGATCTTCTTTTATTCAGCATTCACTTAAGAAGTTCAAGTTAAACCATAAATGACATTAGGTTCTCTTAGGGGAAATATATTTGTTCTATGAAAAATATTTTCTTTTCCGCCTAGGGAGATTTCCTAGGAGATCCAAGAACTCACATGATGAGGGAGGGAATCTCATCTATTACTTGCTAATTTCACAAGCATAACTAATGAGTGCCCTCTCCATCAGAACAGTCCTAAAAAACAGTGATGCAAAAAGAAATAAAATGTCATACTTGCTCCCAAGGAGCAACTGGCATTGTGTAAGTATGTAAGTAAATACTGGAGGGATAGAACGCTAAAGGGAGTACCTGACCAAGGGAGGGAGGGAGTCCTTGCCAGGGGAGGCTTCCTGGAGAGAAGCATCTGAGATCTGAGCTGCACTGTAAAGGCTTGGGACCTACTCAGGTGAAGGGGGTGAGGGTGTGTGGTGAGAGTCTGCACTCCAGAGGGGTGAGCATGCGCGGTGGCAAGAAATGAGACATCACATGGAAGAACTATAAGCAGTTTGGTGTTGCTGAGTCACAGAGCTGGAAAGAGGCAAGTGGTAGAGCTAGAGGAATAACCAGAGGTCAGAGTGGGAAGGGTGACAAAGATGGAGGAGCCAAGGGTAAGCCCTGGGTTTCCAGCAGGTGTGGTGTCAGGTGGAGATGCCCATTAAGACAGACATCGACGAATTCAGTTTGGGCCATTTAGAGTTTGGGGTGTCTTTGAAGCCTCCAGGTGGAGACACGCAGCAAGCAGGGGATGGCTGTGAATCTGAAGGATGGGAAAGAGTTCTAAGTCCGAGAGATGGATTTTGGCATTACCACCCCAGAGGCCGTATTTGAAAATCTGAGGATGGTTGTGAGAGCTCCAGGGGACTACAGTGTGGAAAGACAAAATGTCTAAGGTCAGAACCACGGGGAACACCTGACTATTTTGTCTACCTGAACCCAACTCTCCAGTGGTCGTGGCCTAATTAGGGCCCCGGGATAACTTAAAAGTACATGGATTGTGGTCAAGTAGAAATCCTAGGGATAGGGAGGGTGAGAGGGAGGGAGACACAAGAGGGAAGAGATATGGGGACATATGTATATGTATAACTGATTCACTTTGTTATAAAGCAGAAACTAACACACCATTGTAAAGCAATTATACTCCAATAAAGATGTTAAAAAAAAAAGAAATTCTAGACAATTTAACACAAAATATACCCCACACCATGGAAGCCAGGCAATGTTTTGCAACAAACCCTACTCAGAAAGAGGCTTTAGAAATATTTTATACTTATTCAATATCCTGTAATAAACCATAGTGGGAAAGAATATGAAAAAGAATATATATGAATAGAAAAAGAATATATATATATATATATATATATATATATATATGTATAACTGAATCACTTTGCTATACACCAGAAACTAACACAACACGGTAAATAAACTATAATTCAATTAAAATAAAATAAAAAATATAAATATTTTATAAACACCAATAATGCCTTTCTAAGTTTCCTCCCAGTTTTGTCTCCTTTTCAATACTATACCCTAAATACCCAGGTGGGGATAGGGTGGGGGTATTTGTTGAGGTGGCCACTAACACCACAAAGTCCAGAAAAAGATGTTCTTACTTCCAGTGATATTTCAAACAGGCAATGACCAGTTTCTTTAAAACACTACTCCAAACTCCAAAAACCCTTAATTGCTTCAATTTTGTATCACAGATGTTGGAGACAAACATTCTTCAGCTTTTTCATCTTCACTCTCGTTTATGGGAAGGTTGAAACTGTCTTTAATTGAACAAACTAAATCTTAAGGTAGCTATTCTAAGCAATGTTATGATGAATGAATTTGATCATTCTATACCATCCTGCCTTAAAATAAGAACGTTTAATGGACAAAGACATGTTTAGTCTCCTGCAGAATTATGAGATGTCTATACAGTTAAAATCAAGCTTCTAGATGACTATTTTTAATATAGAAAGAAGAGGGGAGGAAAAGCCTAAAGAGTTAAAGCTATCAGAGGCATACATGGAGAATCAGAAGAGAGGAATGTCTTGGAAGACTAAGAAATAGAGAATGTACAGAGAGTAGAAGTGATCTTGTTAATAGCAAATTTCCAATAAGAGAGGGAATAAGAAGTGGCTATTGAATGTGACAACTAGAGCGTAGTGATCAAGATGAAGAGGGTCCCAGTGGAGTGACGGAGGTGGCAACCACTTGGATTACAGTGGATTGAGGAATGCACTGGAAGTAAGGAAGGGAAGGTGCTGGGTCTGATCCTGCAAAAAGCTCATTAAGGAATGAACAGCCTTAAGATTTGAGACCCTCAGCCTTTGATCTGTCTTCCCAATTGTTAAATATGCTAGACTTATCTTGAAACTGGAGTCCATGAATTTTGGTCAGGACCAACCTTTGTGATGAGCCCTCACCCTGCTTTCCTCTCAAATTTGTCAGTCAACAACAGCCACCATTTGAGATGGTCTCCAACTTGGTATGTGAGCCAAGTATTGCCTTCTCCACCTTAATCCTTCATCTACCCCGGCATTCTATGGCTCCACATCAAGAGGAGGCTAGTATTTTGAGAAGTTTGCAGGAGTGATATAAACTACAGGAGGATTTAGGGTCCATGAATTTTGTCTTGATTTGATTTTTTTAATTGAGAGGTGACAAAGAGTCATTTGCTGATAAAACAAAGTTCAGAAGATGTTAGAAGGGATGGGATGAGTTTAAACAGGAGAAAGGCTGACAGATCCAGAGACCAGAGAAAAGGAAATAAACTTGATCTGTGGGGAAAGGGATGGCAAATTTACAAAGACAGTATCTGATCCTCTGAATGTTTTTATATGACTGTCAACAATATTTACAACTAGCCCCCACTGAAAAGACAACATGGTTGAGGTAAAGGCTCTTCAGAAATATTTTTGTGTTCCCCCAGTGTGGGTTGCTTCACCCTCCTCCTCTCTCCCATCTTTTATAATGCATCATGGACACCAAGAGGAAATCAATGGAGCCACAGTGTTGGAGGAGCATGAAAAACCTGCACTGGGGTCTTCAGAAACCTGGGTACCATCTTGACCCAAATTAGCATACATCCTTACCCCAAACCCACTAAGCACCCATACAACAACTTTCATCAACACCACCTCCTCTGCTTCTTCCCAACATTGGCCCACGTATACCCTAATTTCTGCTGCCTCTGGAGTACCCTGTCTACCAGGTCCCCATAATGACCAGCACAATCCTGTACACAGAATAAACCCTCAACTAGCTGAGTGAGCTAAAAGGCCCTATAGCAGAACACCTCAACCCAGAATGTTTTTTCTGCATTACATATTCATTGCAACTCTGAATGGGTCAACATATAGATGGAACTCCATTATTTATTCCATTCTTGTTTTGTCAAAGAATTTTTGATATTGCAAAAATTGTACTGTTTTTCATAGAGCTCTCCATTAAACAAAAGACATGCCATATTTAAATTTTGACATTAGCACTTACACCCCACACGATAGAAATCAAGCAATGTCTTAGAACCATATTAATAATAAATATTTGAATATAACGAATGGTAATGTACTAGTTCTGTAACTCCCTGGGTCTTAGGAGTTTTCTGTCCCAATCTGTAAAAGATAGGAAAGTTGGCTATATATATATAATTAATTTTAATCTAACTCATAAGTTAATATATGCCAAAAAGGTAATTTGAATACCTTAGGGGTTACATGGTATAACAGAAAGAACACTGGACTGAGTTGGAAACCTGAGTTCTCATCCAGGCTCAACCACCGATTACTGAAGTGACTAAGTAAACTATTTAATGATTAGGCTTCCATGCCCTCATTTGTAAAATGAGGCAGTTGGCTAGGACAGCTTGTGAGGTTCCTTCCCTTATTAAAATTCTACAATTCTATGAAGCATCAGCTTTCTATTTATTCAGCATGTTGTAACTGACAGGCCAAGTGAAGCATCTCCCAGTTAAACTGACCCCTGCTGAAAAGCCCCAGATTCCAGCCACCCACAGTGTCCTTCCAAAGAGTCCTTAATACAGAAATCTTCGCACTAAGTGCTGAGAGGCATGTCATGCTGACGACAGCTGCCCAACCCAGGAATGGCCACCCACAGATGGTCCAGTGTCCTCTGAGGGGGCCTGACATGAGAGCTCCTCCAACAGGTAGGTTGTCTACAAAATAGGGGCTGACCGAAACAAACTTATCTCTTCTCGGGGGAATTTGAACACAGAACATCCAGAGAGGAGAGAATTGTAAGATACTGTTCTTTGCTAACAGTTATTTTAAAGGAAACATATTCCTTGATTATTTAGTCATTTGATTGACATTCCCCGGTGACCATAAGACCCCATGAAGTCAAAGCCCATTCTATCTTGTTCACTGTTGTCACCTCCCACACCTCACATGAGAGGCATTCAACAAACAAAGCATTTTGAGTCACCTAAAGGAAAAAAGTGGTAAAGAACGAGGGACAGAAAGAGCAAAGGCTATAGCAGCTCAGAAACAGATATAAAAACAAAGAATCCCTTTCTTCTTGGTCCAATAAGCATGAAGGGGTCATCGTTGGTACTTCTAGTTTACATACAGTTTTAGTCCCATACCTTAACCTCATTTATTTATTAATTTAAATGGAGAAATTAGATCATTTTCTGATTAGCCCGGGCTCTTCTCTGACATAACACAAAAATGCCACTGGAAATCAAAGGAAAACTCAGCCTTTGAAAAGATCTATCCCGGCTGCAAATGTACAGTTAAACAGACTCAGAGTAAACAAAAACAAACAATGAAATACATTAGAAGGGGCTTATGAGTCATTTAGTCTTTGAGAGTTTAGCTTTTATGAGTTAGAAAGATTTCACAGAACCATCTGACTTATGGGGAGGATTTGTTTACCCTGATTTCCTGAAATTACTGGGAACAATTACAATTTTGAGATACCCTGAATTTTTCTTTCCATTTGGTGGGGGCCTAATGGCTCATCTGCAGATCTGGACTCCTGTGTGCACATATGGTCCATAATTCATGAAGTGTGCTTATTTACAGGTTGTAATTCTTACTTTCCTATGTTTTGAAATGCACCAATTCTTATACCTTTCTTTGACATGCAGACATATATTTTAGCTGTAGGGGTGACACAATAAGGAGTTGTCAGACATAAAAGCATTAGGGCTCATACTTGCCCTACAAACAGTATGATGGGAGGAATTTATAAAACGACTGGAGGACATTCTGCTGTACCAGGCAATTCTATTTGATGAGTTAATACTCACCTGAAATAGTTGGCGCCACACCTTCCCTCACCTGGAGAATTACTTGAACTTGGCCTTCACCTGAAACTGAACACAAAAACCCGTAACTTGGATGTGATACAAAGATTATCTTAATACGAAAGATATTCATGTGTGAGAACGATGGCTTTGTGCTAAATTCTCCCCAACCTAACTAAATTTTCAAAATACAAAAATGAAGTCCTGGGCTTCCCTGGTGGCGCAGTGGTTGAGAGTCCACCTGCCGATGCAGGGGACACGGGTTCGTGCCCCGGTCCAGGAAGGTCCCACATGCCGCAGAGTGGCTGGGCCCGTGAGCCATGGCCGCTGAGCCTGTGCGTCCAGAGCCTGTGCTCCGCAACGGGAGAGGCCACAACAGTGAGAGGACCAAGTACCGCAAAGAAAAAAGAAAAAAATGAAGTCCTTGTTAGTTAGTCTAACAATTGATTTCCAATATTTGATTTTGATTGTTTTTATTTGATTAAACTTAATTGCAGTGAGCTTTCCAAAAGAATTGGCACATAAATAATGAGGGAAAAAATTGTTTCACACTGTTCTTTGGAGGCCAGTGTTGGTGAGCAGGACACTCCTCATATCCTATTTCCCCTCCATCAGTTTGAAGGCTCAGCTTTTAGAATTCAAGTATTTTTCGCCAGTAGAGTTCAGATCACCCATGAAATGTATTTGCTTTACCTTTATCCAAACAAATTGTCCTTTTAATGAAGCCTTTTCCCCACCCCGCTTTCTCCTCCCATCTTCCAAACCAACTGAACACATTTAAAAGGCCTGGGGTTCATTAATTTTAAGTGTTCAATAAATTAGTGGAAATAATCAAAAGGCCTGATTCTTTCTGATAATGACAATTTGATGTCAGTATAAACCAGTAGATTAAGCTGGGAACATATGCTCCTTTGCCAAGAGAGGCTGCTGTAATTAAATAGTGAATGCATCTACAAGGTGCTCTCACGCCTGATTAATTAGTAATCAGGTGCGCAAACTCCACTTTTCAGTAACACCTTGTCTCTTAGTGGTTAATTACCTTTCTGCCTTATTCGATGCCATGGAGGCCAGCAACTCCCACCACCGAAGGACCCAATGATGCTGAAGGTTGCCGCCTTGGGGCCTTGGTCCCACCCATGCTCTCCTTTTGCCTCTCCCTGGAGCCCTAAACCCTTTCCTCTATCACAGAATGGAGTAGACCTAGGATCATTCTTTCTAATCACAAAGCATAAGCTTCAGAACATTACAAAGAAAATAATCCCCCAAAACACCCATGATGAGACCTCTCTGATCCTATTCTTATCTTGTTCATTATTCTCATTTAAAAATTTTCTGTAATAACCTATAATGGAGTATCATTTGCAGAAATACAGAATCACTATGCTGTATACCAGAAACTAACATAATATTGTAAATCAACTATATTTCAATTTAAAATTTTTTCCCATTATAAAATGCATGAGTCTGTGGCTTTCTCCTTCCACTGTACACACTTTTTTGACCAGGTAGAATGGCCAACATGTTCTTTATGTGCTCTACTTTATCATCACTTCCAAAGCTTTACTTATATTGTTTCTTTATACTATTGCAAATTTCACCCACTTTTCTAACTTAAATAATAAAAGTAATTAATAATAAAGCCACCAGCTTAACATCTCTTTTTTTCTATAATGTCTAACTCATCCACTCTGCTCACACTGAACTATGCATTTTCTAAAGTTTAAAAGCATTTCTAAAACCATACAGTGATACTTATCCCAAGCTCTCTTTCAATTGAGCAAATACCACTGTGCATCAACTGTGGTGAATTTAGGATTGTCTCAGTCCTTAGCTCTGTCTTTAAATCTTTGAGGGAGGGACTATTCTCCTGTACCTTAAGACACTAGAAATTGCTGGACATGTAGATACTTAATTTTCATGGACCAATCAGAAATCCTAAATTTATACTGCTTTACTCTGGATGCCAGAACTTAACTGGCAATTTTGACAAATTAAACAAATAGAGGCAGGAATTAACCGTTTTAAAGGAGGCAAAAGACAAAATGGTAAAAAAGATAGGTTCCATCAGAAAGAAAAGAGAAAGGGAATATGGCAAAATGACATCTAAAAACATGTAAAAGTCTGTAACAATAGAATACCCTTGTACAAGAGAAAGGAATAAAATATTGTAATGGAATCAAACTCTAAGAAAGGTAAATTTTAAAAAAATTCCAAGAATCGAGGCCCGCACACCGTGATGAAGAGTGGCTCCCACTCGCCGCAACTGGAGAAAGCCCTCGCACAGAAACGAAGACCCAACACAGCCAAAAATAAATATAAAAAATAAATTAATTAATTTTAAAAAATTCCAAGAATCATTTGGAAAGGGAAGTCAGTTCATTTAAAGATGTTATAAAAATCATCCTTGTACTCACAGATATAGAAAACAAACTTATGGTTACTGAAGGCAGGGAGGAGGGATAAACTAGGAGTTTGGGGTTAGCAGATACACACTACTATATATAAAATAGATAAACAAAAGGACCTACTGTACAGCACAGGGAACTATATTCAATGTCTTGTAATAAACCATAATGGAAAAGAATATGAAAAAGAATATATATATATATATCACTGAATCACTTTGCTGTACACCAGAAACTAACAAAACATTGTAAATCAACTAGACTGAAACATCATTTTCCCCACTATATAGAGGAGGGAATTTGAAGTAGAGGGAAAATAATCAATGTATCCAGAATCCCCTGGATGAAAAGGATACCGCCAGCCAGTACGGTATCAGGAACTATAGTTATGATGATTACATAGTCGTCATAGGCAGCAGTGATGATTACCCAGAAAACTGAAAAGGCGAGCCCTGGACATACCTGCCCCCCAGTACAGGCTGTCCCGCTTTCCTTCATCCATTAAAGCCCTTACCCAGGCCCTGTTCCTGGTGAACCAAGGCCCCCTGGAGCAGCGAGCACCTCGGCACCGGTGGCTTCTGATCCGGGTGGACTCTGACTTTGTTCAGCCTCTACACGTACACAAATGGCTCCCACCTCCAGAGCAACCTCTTCCCCAAAGCAGACACTGAAACTAAAACATGCTTTGAAAAGCTACTGTTCACTTTATTACAGCAGGTGTGTGAATATCATTCAATCTGAGAAGAGAAGCAGTTTCAGTATCCCAGGAAATGGAGCAACATCACCAAAAGCAGGAAAGATTAGAAAAGCCTGATTTCCTATGCCCCCTGCAGGCTGGTTCTGAGCGTGGGAGCTGGCTCAGAGGGCTGTTTCTTCCCAAACACCGCTTCTAGGCGGAGAGAGACCGCAGAGACGGGGCGGGAACCCCGTGGGTGAAATCCAACAGCCTGGATTTGAATCTTGGGTCTTCCAGGTCCTAGGTGCGGGCACCGGACAAGCTCTGAACCTCACTCACTTCCTCTGAAAATGGGAATCATTGTACTGCCTTACATCATAGGGTGATTGGGAAGAAAAGATGGAAAATCCAGGTAACGTGCTTAGCATAGCGCTTGACTCAAATGAACAATACGTGTGAGTCATCATCGATACCATTATTACGACAGGCTCGTTATTCTAGGAGCCAGTTAACAAAACCCAAAAAATATGCTTTCACCCTTTTGACAGCTGCACCTAATCACGATAAGCCCTAGTATTCAGAGTTGTAAGCAACTTAACCAGATCCGCTGAAGTTTGCTAAGTGCTTTGACTCTATAAAAGCGTAAATGCAGTGTCATTTCCAATTTGGAGAAATACCAAGAGGGATAAAAATCATTTGAGAATAAAGGTATTGACTCAGGAAGAGTTTAAGAGCCTACCACAATCTGTGACATTGTACATATGCTTTCTCAGTGCTTATGATTTCTGATTTTGTATTTGTAATATGAGAATGGTTAATCTCCTTTGTTTATCAATGGAGCCTCACTGCTGTTGATCCTTCCCAGATTGTAAGAATATCTGGTTGGTCCTCAAAAAGAAAAGAAGGCTTTGGGTCAATTATAGCCAAATTATTCTGATGAGTGCTACATGATCTAAGCTTGCTATAAACACAAACATCTAGGAGAAAGAGAGAAACGTGTAAGAAAATGGCTCCCGGTGAGAGAAAAGAGAGTTACTCATGTAGATCTGATTCTCATGCCCGCCAGAGTGATGTGTTGGCAAATTTTGTCCTCACGAGGGCCCCAGGGAAGAGAAAAATTAATTGATTCTCTCCCAGGGCAGGTCCCACTTTCTCTTGGAATTTTGGAGGGAGACAGTACCTGCTTACCTAAAAAGAAAAACCAGCTGGTATCTTAGTAATAGATCCCTTGCCTGTTTCCTTCTTCACTCTATCCCCATGCTCACTTTGCCACTGAGGACTGTACACGTATTAGGAACTCTCGCTCAGCTCACATTTATCCAGCATGAGTCAGCTACTAACTACACGTGGAGAGAACGGGAAACAGCAACTGCTTCTGTGTCTGTGAGTTTCTTCCAGTCTCACCTGACTCGTGCCTGCTCTCCCTCTCTTTCGGCCCTGGACCCAGTTCCAGTGCCATCTTCATGGGCCAGATCTTGGGTTGGTCCTCTCTTTGCATTTTCATCTTCACCTGCCCTGTCCTCGACCTCCACCTCTTCTCACACTCCTGCACCCTCCTGCTCTGTTTCTCCCTCCCTGTTCAGTTCTTGCTCCCCAGAAATGAGCCTCATTCACTCAGCCACAGAGAAGGCTTTCTTGTCAGCTGGTCCCTGGACAGCTAAAGCTTGATTAGCAGGACCACTGTTGTCTGATTCCAGCCTCTCGGAGAGAGCCACTGAGTGACCTTGACTTCGTCACCCAGGATCTTTTCAAGACCTTCACAGAAATATGCTATGAAAATCCTTCCAACACTTGTGAGTCTTCTATTATTCCCAATAACATTCATTCATTAAAAGGTGTAACTTTTTTAAGAGTAAAAGAACTTGATCAAGATGCTGAGAGATACATCTGCATTAACCAGTCCTGAGAGTTAGCTCAATTAAACCTTCTTAATTAACTCAGAGAACAATAACAATTGCTATTCTGATTCAGAGCAAGGTTTGCCATGCTTGCACAGGGCGTGTGTGATTCCTGGGCCCTGAACAGATCTACAGAACCAGAACTTCCGGGGGCGGGGGACCTGGGAGCAAGCATTCCAGCTGTTTGCCCATGAGGCACACTTAGAAAGCACTTCTTGAAGGAATTTTACAAACTTTTCCATACTCTACTCTTAAAAATGTGGTTTTTACTCACAGGTAAAAACCTGTGAGTAAAAGTTTCTCTTAGCAAGTGGCAGGTATTCTTAGCAAGTGAGGAAAGGAACCCAGGTTAAAAAAAGAGAGAGAGATCCTTATATTCACAATTCTTACTTTTCATCAATTACACCAAAAATTTGAAAACCAAAGTACACTCCCAAAATATAAAATCTAATGTGATAATTTTAGTAGTATAAAAGTTTTTTTTTTTGCGGTACGAGGGCCTCTCACTGTTGTGGCCTCTCCCGTTGCGGAGCACAGGCTCCGGACGCGCAGGCTCAGCGGCCATGGCTCACGGGCCCAGCCGCTCCACAGCATGTGGGATCTTCCCAGACCGGGGCATGAACCCGTGTCCCCTGCATCAGCAGGCGGACTCTCAACCACTGCGCCACCAGGGAAGCCCTAAAAGTTTTATTTTAATAGTTATGAATGTTAATGTGTTTTAGAGAAAGCAAGTAGGTCATTAAACCCATGATTTTATGGATAATATTGCTTTAAAAAAGACAGGTTTTAAAAATAAGGCAGTGTGGGAATTGATTTAAGAAAAAAATCAAGTAAGTAATAGCACAGGAGGCATAAGGATGTGACAAAGTGTGAAGGCGGTACTCAAATATGTAAAGTTCAAGAAGCACAGAGGAGTTAACAAGTACAGCTTTTTCCTACAAACAGGAGAAAGAAGAACTGGTTTACAAGGGTGGGTAGGTACATAAGCTTAGATTAAAACAAAACAAAACAAAACACTAGTATACTAGAAAAAACACTGAAATAGAGTCAGAAAAGCCAAGTCAGGATACCGGTTATACCACCCATGACCTGTGTGAATGGAGGCCAGCCACCAGCATCGCTGAGAATTAGCTCCTTAATCTTGAGTGATTCCTTGAAAAAGTATCTGATTCAGATTCCTGAGTTTTCCTTCCTTCCTTCTTTCTTTCCTTTTCTCCATTTCTTCCTTCCTTCTCCTTTTGGAGAAGTTGCTTGTAATTGAGAGGCAAAATCCCTTTTCACATCCACAGCTCCTGTTCCGTTCTCTATATTTTTGCCATAAAGGTTTGTCGTGCATTTCCCTGAAGTCAGCTCTCTATATTACCGGTACCAATCCTTGGGGATCTTTGGGGAATGAGTTTTCTATAAGAATGTAAATTAATTTATTAACTAGAATGCTATAGATTGCCTTAGAGGGCCTCGGCATGGGAATGGCTGCAGATTTTCAAAGGATTATGATTCTGCTCTGCTCATAAAATCCTCCCAAAGAGCTCTGGGGAGCCAGCTGAGTCCTCTCTCATTAGAACGTAACAAGATTCCTTCTCAAGGAGTTGCATGGGGTCTCCTAGCCCAGCTGAAGAACAGAAGGGTCTAGGCAGCAGCCTGCTCCATCCCAGTGCCTTAGCGCTTTGAGAAAAGAGAAACCTGGGCCGAATCCCTGCTCGCCTCACTGCCAACTTAGGAAAACGTGCCTTATTTTTAGGATCTCCCAAGTTAACAACATCTTTTCTGAGCCTTCTGGGTGATGTCACTTGAGTTCTTTTTTGAGACAATAAAGTCCATCTGTCTTTCTATCCACAGCCCACTTGCCCTCATAGACAACAGCCCCGGCTTCTTGCCAAACAGCCTGCCTTTATCCTGGTGAAGGGGACATTTGGAAACAAGCATTGACCAGCCTGGCTAGACGTGTCTTTTTTTTCAGTCTGATCAGAAGAAGGTGGTACACGAGAGCCTCCAAGCCTAGCAGGCGGACTTTCTCAGCTGCCGCCTCACACAATATCCCAGCTTGGCTGCATCTCTGCTGTGTGAACTCGGGCGGGGGGGCGAGTGTGAATGGCTCGGCATCTGATAGGAATTTATCACCCACCGGCTGCTGGTTGGGGAGGGGATAAAGCAAGGGGAAGGGGGCTGTGAGTGTTTAATGCACACTGCCACAACCCAACAGTTTGCCCTAAAGAGCCTCTTCCCAGTATAAAAGGACAGGGTCAAAAGTAAGTTGACCCCAGACAGAATGTACAATTATTAGAAGAGAACTGTGCAGGAACAGCTGCTGGGACCCCACCGGTTCCGCATCAGGCTTCCAAGAGTCAGAATATGAATAATCAACTCAAGGGGTGTTTTCTCCACCCCTCCTCACCCCCACCACCTCCCCCAGCCTTGTCCTCCTGTTTTGGGCAAGTCCTATTGCGTTTCTACAGGAAGAAGCATAGCCCTCCCTAGCAGCTGCAATAATTGTGTCCCTATTGTGATGAAGACCTCCTCCTGGCCACCCCCCTACAAGTGGCCATTGTCAGCGTGGAGTCAGTGATTACACGCTCCGCCTGATGCTTTGGGGGACCCAGCTGCCTAAGTGCTGACACACGAGTATGCGGAAGGCCGGGGAGGGGGCCGGTGGAGGTGGAGGCAAGAGGTGGGGGGAGCCCACGTCTGTGAGATGGGACTCTGACATACCAGACCTTTTGCATAAGTCAAGCCCAGAACAAATGAGGCTTTATCAGGCCCCAGTGATGAGGGGGTCTCATCTCCCTTTGAAGTGGAGCGGAGCATGGGGCCTAGCAGCTTTCCCTCCTTTGGACCAAGCAAACATCCTGCTTTTGATACGCTACATGCTCATTATCTCTGCCCCATTTAATGATTTTTGATTGAAGGGTGGCGGCTGGGACGCCGAGAAGATCGTTAGAGAGGCTCCATCCAGCCAAGCCCGCAAGAAAGGCTTTCCTTGTGCCCTGGCGTAAATTCGGAATTTCTTAACAGTATGCGCTTGTTCTTAGAGGCAGATAAGGGCAGAGCGTGAAATTCTTAATTAAGCAATAAATAGAGAGTGGGGTGTCAGCAGATGTAGCCGGTAGCCATGGCAACGGGAATCACATGGGCAAGAGAGCTGAGACTAGATGTAGGCCTCGGGCCTGGGCCTGACTGACAGCTGAAGAATCCTACAAAGCTTGTAAACCAGATTAATTAGCTGACTAATTATTTCATAGCGTGAATGTAACTAAAAAATAAAAATAGTTCACCACGAACTAAAACATCCCTGGGAAAAAAACAACAGGGACAGAGGCAGTGGGAAACTGGCTGTGTAAGTCAGAGACAGGAGTGCTAGTGAATCCAATCACAGAGACTGAAAAAATGGGCTCTCTGGATTTGACTCCAAGTTTGACAATATGAAGGAACGCTTGTTTTACAGGCAGACCCGTTCGCAAGCATGGTGTAGAAGTTGCAGTTCACCACTGCCGTTCATGATAGTTTATCACACCAAATATTGCCCCTCCGGGATCCTATCACAAACTATAGCACACAAGGACTTCACTTGTGGTCTGTTTTGTAAGTGGCTCCTTGGGCAGAAGTCTAAGGGGCTTTAGAAAGGCTTTAGAACCAATCTCCTTAAGAAAGATTCTTAAATGAGCAAGGTTATCTTATTCTGTGGGTAACAATTGCTTAAGTGATACTAAGTTTCAATCACGGGGCCCATATATCATATACACCATGTTATCATGAATCTGTTATCTTACAAAAGCTAGTCAAGGAAAGTAGAATGAGACTCTTACAGACAAGTTATGACAGGTATATGGAATTCAAGGCACCTGAGATTGACCACCTTCCAGGAAAAAAGAAACATTCTAGAGAAATAATCTACTGAGAAAATGTGTAATAAAATAACACGGCATGCTAATCACACTTGAAGATGTTTGGGTGTTTTGTACCACAATTCCAAGAGATAAGTAAGTATTCTTAACCTCGTTGTATAGATGCAGCCACGGAGGCATGGAGAATTTATAATTCTGTGCCCCGGGTAAAACAGCCAGCCAGCCACTGATTAAAACCCGAAGCCCTAAACTCTGGCCATGAGCTTTCCAAAGAAGCTGCATTCTGTAAAGACATTGCTGAACAAAGACAAAACTTGCCTTGGTAAAGAAGAGAAAGGCAAGAGTCAAAAAATATTATATGTGCAGGACTTTTTTCTTTGTCATGGGGACCAGTGAGAAATTTTCTCCTGCACCGCTGCCTGGCACCCCCCACCCTTGTTGGTCAGTGGCCCATGATTACTGAGTGGGCAGCACGCTCTAGTGGAGAGAGTCACAGCCAGGAGCCAGAATGCCTGGGT
The DNA here is from genome assembly GCF_964165515.1 of Mesoplodon bidens. Classification (NCBI taxonomy): domain Eukaryota; kingdom Metazoa; phylum Chordata; class Mammalia; order Artiodactyla; family Ziphiidae; genus Mesoplodon; species Mesoplodon bidens. Next base: position 80,742,329 of record NC_138172.1, read on the forward strand.
TCTGCTCTCTGCCATTCTCGGCTGGGTCAAAGATGCGTCAGGCATCTTAAATCACACAGCAAGGAGCGAAATAGAGGAAATGAAGATAATTGTGATTTTTTTAAAACTTCCTCTCTGGGGGGATGTGGTAGGGCTGCACACAAACAATACAAAAGATGGTCTGCTTAGAAGTGGTCAAGGAATGAGTGAAAGCCAGCCAACTGTCAGTGGAGCAGGACTCCAGATGGAAGGCCAGCAGGGAAAGAAGCAGTGTCCCCCCAACCATGCCCACCCCCCAAAGCCTGACAGGAAACTTGGTGGACCTGGAGGAGGGTCAAGCAGTTTCCCTATAATAAAATGAACCTTCTGTATACACAAACTCCCCCTGGGTTTTTTGTTGTTTTTTTTCATTCCGGGAATATGTCCACATAGACTGTGAGGGCTTCTCTTCTTGGATTAAATGTATTTTATGTAAATTATCCCAATCACAGAGACCTATAAAGCCCCAAGGTCCAAAGAAAACAATTAAGTGAAAGGAACAAACTAATCAACATGTAACTGGAACTCTACTGCTTGGAGCCTTTTTGAGGGGTCAGCCACAGCTACCTCACTGCCGTTGGGCTGTTGGTCTACGGACACCATGGCAGCCTCCTCATCAGCTGCCTAGTGGCGGTGCAGACTTTACACAGAAGACATCCAAAATCATACCCAATCCACACAACCCAATGTAGCTGCGTGGGACACCACCATGGAAGACCAGTGCGAGCCTCGGTTCCTCCAGAAACCTCAAGTCCTCACTGTGCCAGCCCAGGAATGGGAACAGGCCTGGCTCTCGCCACCTACCTACTCCATTCAGACAGAGGATGGCGGAAGCACAGATGACCATGAAAGCTGCTACTTGGAGGACTAGGAATCCTCTCCAAGGAGTCAGGGTATCCAACTTTACTAAACATTCCAGCAACCCTCTGTGACTTCCTGTTCCTTGTCCAACTCATATTATTCAAAAGTGGAGATACCAAGGTATTCTGATACAAAGACTCTTTAATTAATAAAAGGCATCTGCCTAATAAAAATGGTTTATACTGAAATATTCATCTAAGTCCTATATATGTACATATATAATACAGATGCACATCTACATAAAATATATATATATACTTATACAGATATGCATTTATACCATATGTGTAAATATAGTATAATACTATAACTTGCTGTTAATTCAATAAATAATGGGGGGAAGAAAATCTTTAGCTGTATGACTTGATTTTGTTTTCTTTGTGCCACAAATGTTCCTTTATCATGCTTGGTTTATGTGACTGTTCAAATTAGTTTACAGTTCATGAACAAATCTGATCAATGGACAAGACAGGCTCCTCAGAAGCATGCTAACTAATAAAACAAGAGCAGTTTGAAATTAAAATTTTGTTTCAGAATATACATCAAATGAATAGCCATAGTTAAAGTTAATGGCAACTATTTGCTCTTACTTAATGGCTGTATTTGACTTTAGTGGTAAAACAGTCTCAGGGATCTCTGTCCATCCTGATTTTTTATAGTTTTAGGTTATATTTATGGATGAATCAAATCAGAAATAAAATTTGAATGGTACAATTCAGTGCAAATAAAATATAGAGCAATCCATTCGGCCAAGACTTTTTAAAAACCCGGGAAGCACCATCCTCTCCTCTCTGGTGCTATTAAAATGTAATCGCCCCGGGGCTCAAGTGTAATCAGACCCAGTTGACAAATGGCTAGGCAGAAGTGAGAGGGACAAAGAACTCAGGATGCCTACCAGCTCCCTAAACCCTTAGGGCCAAGTCTGGCTTGTGGCAGAGACTGGGACTTGCCATGCTTGATATGGCCCTGATTTCGACCAGGATCTATTAAGACCAATTCATAACAAAATTGTCCTTCTAGAGACTCATTTTGTCAGATTCTCCTTCTCAGAGACCACACTGAGCTAAGGTTGGTATAAGTGGACACTATGTACTCAGAGTGATCAATGCTGAAATAATATGGAAAAGAAATATGAGATGAGCTCCAGGAAGTCAAAAGAAATCTATGGCCCTGACCCACACACTGGACTCCCGTGAAACATGCACAATAAGAAGGTAAGGAAATCCTTTTGGCCTCTGTTACTCTGCAATCACTGTAGGGTTTCTGGTTCTATAAAATGAGGCTCCTGGACCCTTCACCCTGATGCTGCCTCTGACACAAGACAAGACAGCCCATGCCCCAGCCCTCAGATAGCTTTCCATGCATCTCATTTTCCTGACCTCAGATTTCCTTCCAAGGCTTCTCACCTTCCACATTGACTACACTCTTCATCCTGCCTCTCTGTACCTTTGCTGTTCCTTGTATCTGTGATCACAACCAGCCATGCTGTCTTTACGTGCAGTTGACTTTTCTACAAATACAACATGGCCTTAACATGAATGAAAAATATGAATAGCAGTTAAAGTTTATTAAGCACTTGCTCTGGGTTAGACCCTCTGCTAAAGAATTTTACATGTTATCCTTGATTTAATTTCCTATCCTTTAGATACGTCCTTTTATTATCCCATTTTACAGATGAGGAGGCTGAGGCTTAGAAAGAATACCTGCACGATGTCCCATAGCTAGTAGGTGCTAGAGCTGGGATTCAAATGCAGGCAGTCTTATTCAGAGCCCAACCACTTAACCATAACACACAGCGGTCTCTTTCAGTTCCTCATCACTTCATAGCACCAATGTTTGGTATTCCAAAGGGAACAGTGGTTTCTGACTACGTGCTCAACATGCTCATCCAGTTATACTTACCCAGATAGGTGAGTTGTCTCAACTGGCTGTGGAAGAACCAGTCACAGCCTTGGTCCCGACCAGGTGATGGAAGAGACGGAAGGGACCGCCCCACTTGACTCCCGCACCTTATGAGGATGTCAGGGTAAGGCCACAGGTCTGTGTGTACCAGCAGCAGGTAATTCCCAGGAGCAAAGTTCTCAAATGTCGCTGAGTACTTGAAGTGAGAGAAAAGTACAAAAGTGCTCATTGAGTGAGGAAGACTCTTCCCAGAAAAAGAGTTACAAAGGACTCAGATGGAGTGGTTTAGAAACAGGACTGTTCACACCGGCTACTTTTCTTGTGGGAAATGGGCTTACTTAAATCTACTCCATCATAAATTCATAACTAAAGCTACAAAATCATACAGTGTGAGGACTGAAACCTGTAAGGTTCTTCTTGTTTAACAATCTCAATTAACAGAGGAGAAAACCAAAGTTCAGACAAGCAAAGTAACTTATCCCAGGTCAAACAGCAAGAAGAGACAGAGACACATGCAGAATTCCTGTCCAGTTTTCCCCAAGACTCAAACAGGCAGGCAATGATAGAATTGCCATCCCTTTATAACAGTAACAGCTAACACGGTTGAGCATTGGCTCAGGTATCATTCATATCAAGGCATCCAACCCTTGAAAGACTCTGGGGATTCTTACTAGTATTGCCTCCATTTTATAGATGAACACACTGAGGCAGGTGGAGGTTCGGTAACTCTCCCTACATCACAAAGCAGGAGAGTGCTGATCTGGGACAGAGACCCAGGTGTCCACCTCCAGAGTCACCATTCTACTGCCTTCACCTTCCCAGAATGTTCTCATGGGAACCTCAGCGGAAGGGGAGAGAGGTGTACATTCTTCCTGAGAGCCATGCGTGGTGAGGGGATCAAATGGATTCTGCTTTGAATTCTTCAGATCTATGGCACACCTGTTTCCAGATCCCTAAGACCTGCTCTTATGACGTTTAGGGAGAATGTGTGTGATGAGACGGGAAGAAAGAAAAGTGTTAAAAGAAATACAAGAAGCTTGAGGAAATCCACTGGATTGATTTTCTTCAGAAAATGCACCTATTTTCCTTATGGTTTTTCCTACCTTCCCTCCCCCTAACCATCTGACTCCTTCAACCCAATCCAAACGAAAGGCTAGTGCCTTTCGTTTTCAGGTGCAAGTTAATCTTTGACCACAAGGTGGCAGTGTGCAATGTAAAAAAATGCCTTGTGAAGCTATTTTCTCTCAGATACAAACACTACCCTGGGGTAAGTTGGTTCTTAACCCATAATATATAAGACTACAATTCTATAGGATGCTTAGAAGCTGTTTTTCATTGTATTAATAAAGTTAAAATTTCAGGCAGAACCATTCTGTGTTCAAGGTGAGGTTTAAAGGGATTCTAAATTTTTCAAGTTTAAGATAAAAGACAATCATACCTCAAATTCAGGTTACATTCATCTGGTCAAAATGCTGCCGTAGTTTTCTTGATCAGCACCAGAAGATGCTAATACCTGCAAACTATGGCATCACAGAAGGAAAGACGGGAACCCCTGGGGAATGGAATCTACCATCAAGTGGATGCTGGGGGTTACCTGCAGAGAGCTGTTGGTCCAAGGGCTCTCAAATCGCAGTGAGTAGGTCTCTTGATCCAAGAGCAGCGCCATCCAGCCATAAGGGTTAGACAGTGTGTCATGCATATAACTGACAGTGGTTGTCTTATTTCTGCTGTCCATTATGGTTAAATCATAAGAAATTTTTGGGGCATTGGCTCTAGAGTGATTTAAAAAGAAAAAAAGTGGGTGGTAAGCTTTTTGTCCAGCCTGGATCTAAGGCACTCCTCTCCCATCAGCTATAATTCATCTATTTTCTCCATGTACGTCTCTCGTCCCAGTGTCTACAGAGGTTTTAGCGGTCATGGTGTGTGTCAAAAAGCCCAGTGGGAAGGTGTCACTGGACCATTTGTGCATCACACTGACCTGTAACACTCAGATCTTAGGCCACTCATCAGTGCCATCTTAATGAGTTCATATAGGCCAGGACTATATACTATTATTTTAACAAAGAAATGTCCAAGGTCAGAATATTGCCATAGCCCGGGTTTATCAGCAGCAGAACGCGTATTTCACAGTCACTAGTTATCCCTCTGGGGAGCAGTGGCTGAAGCCCAGAACCTCAGAGCCTACCTCCAACGGCCCAGCAGGAACAGCCTCAGTAAGCTTCCCCAGAGCGAAGAGGGCCCTGGGTCCTCTCCTGTGGGCTTACACAATGCCCAGGGCTCACTCAGTGCCGGTGGGTTTGCGTTCTTGCTTGTTAGCAAGGAATGTGACATCCTGAAGCTAGAGACATTTTCTCTTTTTTGGTATCCTGCCCCTTGGCACTGGGCCCTGCACATTATGGGCACTCAAATCATGTTTGTTATACAAACAAAGCCTGCATGGAGGAGCTCTTCCCAAAAGCGATGCCAACTTCCCAATGTACAGAAAGGGTTTCTAGAAGAACAGCATTTAACCAAGTGAGGAAACTGAGACAGAGTATGGTAAAAGTAGCATGTGAACATTACAGGTAGAGCTAGAAAGTTTTTAATTTCTACAAAGTATTCTATGCAGCCCATTCCAGAAAGTGATTTTTAAGACTTCACTAGAAGATAAATAGATTTTGCTACCTGCTTAGACCCTAAAAGAAAAAGTGGACAGAAAAAAAAATAAAGCAAAAGCTAAAGAAAATCAACACCCATTATGACCGTCCTTCCCCCTCTGGTTTAGTTTTGATGAGAATCTTTAACTGTGGCATGTTGCTACAGGCAGATAATTAAATTCTCAAAGTAAACGGAAATGAGACAAAGGAGGATGTTGGGTTTTCAAAGTGAGGGGTGATGTGAGCACATGGAAAGCCAATTTACAATCTAGTGGCATATTATAGAGAGACTGGTTTTAGTGTTAAATGCTTGGGCACCATTGTCAAATGGGTGTAAGTTGGAAGTCTATATTTGCGTGCACTAGGTGTATGAATTTGGGGGACTCACTGACCCTCTTTAAGCTTTAATTTCCTTTTTCATTTTAATGGAGACAACAACAGTATGTATCTCCTACAGCAACTGTGAAACTTAAAGTGATAATCTATGTGAAGTATTCAGTAACCATCACTAAGCCCAATAAGTCTACCTGTAGCTCATTTAAGAAAGAACCTCAGATGTGCCTGGTTTGCCACTCTACTTATTTTACTGTCTAGAGTTTATCCAGGATATTTGGTCATTGAAAAACACACTCAAGGGGCTTCCCTGGTGGCGCAGTGGTTGAGAGTCCGCCTGCCGATGCAGAGGACACGGGTTCGTGCCCCGGTCCGGGAGGATCCCACATGCCACGGAGCGACTGGCCCCATGAGCCATGGCCGCTGGGCCTGTGCGTCCGGAGCCTGTGCTCTGCAACGGGAGAGGCCACAACAGTGAGAGGCCCACGTACTGCAAAAAAAAAACAAACAAACAAACAAAAAAACACACACACTCAAAACCTTTCATGGTACAGAGCTTTAGCCCTGGCAATGTAGCGCTTGATACATATTTCTTGTAAGATTAAATGCATTTGTTTCATCCATTAATAAGTAAAATGAAAGGGATAAAGAATGCTCAGGGCAGGCTTCCCTGGTGGTGCAGTGGTTGAGAGTCCGCCTGCCGATGCAGGGGACACGGGTTCGTGCCCCGATCCGGGAAGATCCCACATGCCGCGGGGCGGCTGGGCCCGTGAGCCATGGCCACTGAGCCTGCGCATCCAGAGCCTGTGCTCTGCAACGGGAGAGGCCACAACAGTGAGAGGCCCCCCCCCCAAAAAAAAAAAAAAAAGAATGCTCAGGGCATTTGGAATAAAAGAACTACTCTTTCCCAGATGTCCCTACATAGCATTCACCAAACCTTTAGAAATCTTGGGGTGGGGGGGGCTTCTTCCTCTCTTTGGGCCTGGGTTATGGAGGACTTTTTTTGCATGTATATCAAGATTTAAATCAGAACTTAAGTAAATCCTGGACTCACATTCTTAGAATCAGAGTGGATATGAAGGTCATCCGTTCTAACATCCAATCTACTGTGGAAATTCCCTCCATAGTTTATCTTGTTCCTTCTTCCAGCTTTGGGGAGTTCACATATTCAAATTCCTCCTCCATTTATGAAATTTATTTGTAAATTTTAATTTTAGACAAGCTTGAGAAAGCTTAATTTTCTCCCTTGTATTTTCTAGCCCTTTCTCCTCAATCACTATGGCTTTCTCTTACCCTGACTGAAACCATGAGTCCTGGGGTCCCAGGAGATCAGCCAGCACAATTTGGCCCAACTAATGTATTTACTAAGTGAAGACAGGTTACTGGGAAATAAATGTAAAACAAATGTGATAAGAAGAGATAAGTTGAAATACCAAAGAGGCAAATGAGTTAGCCACAGCGAGGTCAATACATCAGGTGGGATTCCCCACAGTCCAGAAAATGATCCCGAGAACTTCAGGCTCTGAAAGAGCAGCCCTTCAGCTTTCACAGAGACATATGGGCTCTGGAAAATGAATCCCAAGACTGAATTCCAAGAAAGACTCACTGATAAATCAGAATTTCCATTTAATAATTCGCAGTGAGAAATAAAACTGCCTTTCACATAGTGGGTATTCAACAAATGTTTGTTGAATGAATAAATGAGTGTTGAATGGACTAGAACACTCTAACTGGCTACTTGGTGATGTTTGGTCACAGGGAAGTCTACCCAGAAAGCCACATGAGTGTCAGGAGATTTCTTGTAAACTTACTCATCGAAGGATATCATAAGTTATCAGATCCTGATACAGTCAACCCCATTATCAATAAGATATTCACCAAAAGGACTTATACACTTAAGTTTAGTGGTCAGAAAACCTCTCCTGGACATATACAAGCAATCTGCACTAACAGTGGACCCTGGTTTAGGAAAATGCTAAGATTTCCTTATGAACTTAGATTTCTTCTATCCTAGTTGAGTGTTCTCAATTAAACCACTTTTACATTAGGGTTTGGGGTTTTTTTTTTTAACTATAGACCAAAAGAATTCTATTTGTTCAAATGTATCCATCTGTTCACATCTAATTACTCCAACCTGTATTTTGTCACTTACTTTGCCTGACCAGCCTATATTTTATCACTCTTTTCTTAAGAGATAATGCATATTTCCAGAAATTCTTCTTCATTCCAGCAATGTGGCCCCAAGAATTCCCCCTGGTCACTTGGACTAGACTTAATTATTTCTCAGATTTCTATCAGCATCACATTTATAAGTCAGTTTTAAGATCTAATTTCTCCTGATTCTGTTTCTATAGATTGTAATTTCACCTACTGAAGGAGCCATTTTTCAGGCCATACTCCCAGGTTTCAGAAGGCCCCTATAAACATGACCCTGTTTTCAAATATGTAAAACCACTAAATGCTAACATTAATTCAGTTCTATTCATCTTTGGGACTTTTGCACCTTCTTTTTGATGCCCTTCTTCCAACAGTATCCAGTAATCTGATGCTAACCCCTTGGTCAACCAGAGACCCAACCATAGCGCACTGTGATCCTAAACCATCCTCTCCCCTACCTTTTCCTAATTCACTGCCCGGCCCTACCAAGCCGCCCCATCCATCTTGACCAAGGTTCATGTGGGATGCAATTTCACAGGCACTCAAGGGCAGCATGAGCTTTCTTTAGGGAAATACAGGTAGAGGAGGAGGTTATCAAATATTCCTTTATCACAGTCGGTAGTGGAAAAGATCAAATTGTGCATTCTGAAAAGCAAATCAAAACGTGAAAGACCCATCTCCCAGTAGGCAAGAGGCCTTTTGTTGACCATCACCCCAAGGGCCAAAAATTCTAGGTCAAATCAGCTCCCATCCTTCTAGGCCAAATGCCAGCAGTGACAGTGGTGAGCTCTTCTGAAAAGCACCCAAAGAACATCAAGAGTAGAAGAATACCATGAAGAGAATTTACCAACCATAATTACTACAATTTTTGCTTGCCCTAAATAGCCACCAATCTCCCTCTCTTTACTGTTAATGAAGCAAAGGAGCACACAAGTATTTCTAATTTGGAGAAGCCAAGGGAGTCTGCATGGGCCATTAGCAGCAGAAAGCTTCATTACTAGGGGAAGAAGTCTCTCCCTGAACTTCTCATGGCTTTATGTGCAAGAAATCAGGAGGCAACCAGTCCATTTGAAATGTTAACCCTTACCTCTGAGTCAGCAATGGCTCCTGTATACAATCAAAAAGACAAGAGGACTACAAGCCTTTCCTTTTCTATGAGGTAGCTTAATTTTTTTTTAATCACCAAGCCTGTTTTTAATTAAGGGACATTTTCCTTTAGAAATATAGCAGGATCACTTGATAAAACTTCCCAACCTAAGTACCAATTTACAATACTAGTTGCATCAACAGTTATGTAATTTAGTGCCCAGACACTGTGCAGAACTGTTGAGTGTATACTGCCCACATTGTTGATTGTTAGGCAATCAACAATACCAGTGAGAACAAACATTAACCCCCTGGTTTGTGTTTACCATTAGCTTACTTCTCCTGAGGGTCCATATCTCTGTGTATTAAGACAAACACTGCACTGAGCCCTAAACGCTCTAAATTCGGAGCATTTGTGAAATAAACCCTTTATAATTACACATCTCCTAAGCAAGACACACCATAAAAACTAGCCCCAAATGGTACTGTCAGCATTGCCTGGATATTCATGCTTGCTGCTGTTACTCTCATCTTTTACTGCACAAAGAGTACAAAACTCAATATGTTGAGCACAGCCAACAAATTTTTGTGGCATGACTTTTCTTGAGCAACGGGGCTGGGCTTCCCTGGTGGCGCAGTGGTTGAGAGTCCACCTGCCGATGCAGGGGACACGGGTTTGTGCCCTGGTCTGGGAAGATCCCACATGCTGCGGAGCGGCTGGGCCCGTGAGCCATGGCCGCTGAGCCTGTGCGTCCGGAGCCTGTGCTCCGCAACAGGAGAGGCCACAACAGTGAGAGGCCCGCGTACCGCAAAGAAAAAAAAAAAAAAAGAAAGAAAAGAAAAACACTGGGCTCATAAGAAGTCCCTGTCAGAAGCTCACCACTGTCCTTCATTTTGAACAGTCTTATTTTTGCATAAGTAGCCCATCCTATCCAGGCTGCTAACTGTGTATTCCCCTTGTCCCTATGGCTACTGGTGTAAATAAACTGCACCTCCCCACTGGTGAGCAATAATAATAAACAGAATTTTTTTAATGAAAAAAAGTCCTGTCCAAGAACCACTATTCTATCTGCTGATCTGCCATCACCCAGTGATAACTGACATGTATCAGTAAGGGGTTTCCTGTATATACTACCCTTATTGATTGAAAAACAAATATTTCTCCTTCTGAGTAAGAAACCTAAGAGAAAAGAAACCCTAACCTTCAGTCTTTCTTCCAAACTTTTAACAATTCTTAAATTCACATAAAAAATAGAAATGATAGGCAGAGAGGCAAGCCGTATGAATCCTTGCGTTTCTGGCAGGTACACCCCACATCACTCCTCCATGACTTTGCAGATATATATTTCTGTTTATCTTTTTTCAGAGTTAGCTAAAGCAATGATAATTGATTGTAGAAAAGTCCCGAAATCAACCTAGCACCTCCCCAAAGGTAGTGTCTAAAGTTTTTGCGACACACTTGGGATAATAATTCTTGCTTATTATACCTTAATCCTTGAAGAGAAGCAATAGATGTCTATTGTCTATCTGCCTATCCTTCACATACTATTGCATCTCTTTCTTGATCTGTGGAATGCAGCTGGAATGGCTATCTCAGAACATGAAAACACCACCCTTGGAGCTACACAACTCCAAGGTAGACAACTACGTGTCAGGAATATTGAAAAACAATTTTATGCATCTAGTAGGGAGTTAGACTATAAAGCCTACCTTCTCTTTTATATATATGCACACCTGGTGCTGGTGGGGCTGACAGACTCCTCCTCATGAGCTCACCATCAGCTCCTCTTCCCAACTCCGTATTCAGTGATATCAGGACAGATGGTGTGAGAGTATTTTCACCACGGAATTAAGCAAATGCTACAAATCAGGGTCTTTATTCTAGAAAGCTAGTTGTGAAACACCAGCACACCCCTGGACCCGTTTATTATTCATGAAATTTAATAACCATGGAGTATTGTTGATGATATTCCTCAGTTTGGGCTCCATTTCGATGTTTAGATCTTTTTCTATTTTACTGCTGTAACCTTTGCTGCCGAGAGCGGATAAAACTTCTTGGAATTTTCCTGTCTCACATGTGTTTTTTCTGAGAACTGAAAAGATACCATTAGTGATGCTATGCCTATTTATCCCTAGGAAGGAGCATTAGGCGATTATTAAAGGAAAAGCTAGGCCACAATTTCCATTTCAACTCTTCTTTACTTTTGCATTCATAGAGGCAGGGGGTGCCTTGTACTCTGAACACTGACACATTAAGAGCAGTTCCATAGGTAAACACTGAGCACAAGCACTGCAGGGAAGGATATCAAGCAGGATCTAAGAATCAAGGTGATCAACAGCAACATTAACCTTTTCTTTTCTAGGAGAAATAGGAAGAAAGAAACAGAAGATTTGGGGCACAATGAATCATAAACTGTGTCCTGAAAGACTCCAGATCCCACAACTTTCTGGGATATTTCGTTGGATAAGTGCAATGTCATGTGGCTATTGGAAAGTGTTCCCTAGTTTTCAAGAATTGGATTAAGTTTCATTGGAGCAAACTTAATTCCCTTACCAGGCATTTGCTTCTCAGAAACGTAATCATCTATAATATTTTATTCTATTAGTAGTAAGTTTATATGTTGTTTTGTCAATCGTAGATGTAGAGACTTTTTTTTAAAACTTCTTTATTGGAGTATAGTTGCTTTACAATGTTGTGTTAGTTTCTGCTGTATAACAAAGTGAATCAGCTATATGTATATATATATATCCCCATATCTCCTCCCTCTTGAGTCTCCCTCCCACCCCTCTGGGTGGTCACAAAGCACCGAGCTGATCTCCCTGTGCTATGCAGCTGCTTCCCACTAGCTATCTATTTTACATTTGGTAGTGTATATATGTCAATGCTACTCTCTCACTTCGTCTCAGCTTACCCTTCCCCCTTCCCGTGTCCTCAAGTCCATTCTCTACGTCTGCGTCTTTATTCCTGTCCTGCCCCTAGGTTCATCAGACCATTCATAAATGTAGAGACTTTTGAAAGACAACATTTACTGAGTGCTTACTACATGCCAGACAACGACCCTGTGAGTTAAGTACCATTTGGCTCATTTTACTGATAGGAGAACTGAAGCAGAAAGAGGTGAAGTAACTTGTCCAGGAACATACCTAGGAAGTGGCGGAGGGAGGGTGGGCTATGATTTATGCCCACAAATGATTCTTAATTACCTCTCTATTCTTCAGCCTTTAAAAAATAATTTCAAACACATGCATATATCTTGACTTTCTTTTATGTACTTCCTATTAAAACTCAGAAGGACTGGTTGGCCAAGCTACAACATCTTGTAAACTTTTTAAATTTCCCCCACATTCAATTCAGTACATAATTGGAAAACAGATCAAGGCTTGATTTACTGATATTTGAATAAATCTATGTCAACTGAAGGAGCTTTAGAGTGCTCTAAACCGAAAAACAAATAATTCCCAGACGGTCATTGTGAAAGTTCATCCTCATTCTCCCCATCACAATTCTATGCATCTATACCACCAGGAAAAGAAAACAATTGCAAATGTACGCAAACTGCTGATTTGGTGGGTGGGGTAGGGGCAGAGTGGAGAAGAAATCAGCTGTTAAAATAAATCATCTGGGGGGCTTCCCTGGTGGCGCAGTGGTTGAGAGTCTACCTGCCGATGCAGGGGACGTGGGTTCGTGCCCCGGTCCGGGAGGACCCCACGTGCCGCAGAGCGGCTGGGCCCGTGAGCCGTGGCTGCTTGGCCTGTGCGTCCGGAGCCTGTGCTCCGCAATGGGAGAGGCCACAGCAGTGAGAGGCCCACATACCGCCAAAAACAAAAACAAAAAACAAAAAATAAATAAATAAATCATCTGATCAACTGACAGCCCCACGCAAGCAAAAGCCCAGAGACATTATGAAAGGATATTCTTAAGTATTTGATGTTTCTAGGAATTTTAGAAACAAAGACTGAGGATAGTATTTTCCTCCTGGATCTTCTAAAGAAAAGGTAAGGGCTGTGGACTCCTCATAAATATGTCCTAAGAGACAAATGGACAATAAGGACACTACAGGAAGATTTGGGGGAGTCCACAATTTCTTAAATGATATTCATGTATTCAATACTAATTTTATTGAGTCACTATATGTTCAACATGGTACTGGGCACCATAATACAAACAGAAAACCCTATCCTTGCTCTACTTACCATGTATGAGGAAGGAGGGGCAATTTATCAAGCTGTGTAGGAGCTATGAGTATTGGTCAGAGCAAGTACAGAGAGCCAGCACACAGCAGGGATATAAAAGCTGCACAGAAAGCTTGGGGAAGCTTACCAGAGAAAACCACCTTCATGCTGAGTTCATGGAAGCTGAGCCTTATGGGCTGAAAAGCACAAAGAAGTTGAGTATGGCTGAGGCATAAAATGCAGGGAAGGGGGGGCAGAGCACTGAGAAATGATGCTAGAAGTACAAACAGGAGCAGGTCATGAAGTGCCCACAAGACATTACAAATGGCAGGCTTTCATCGGGAGGCACTGGGAAACCTTGACAGAGTTTCTACAAAGAAATGCATGGATGGCAAGACCAGATCCAATCTACAAAGCCTCAAAAAGTTTAAGAATGGCATCACAGCAAGGTGGCATGCTAAGAAGCTGTTGTGGTTATACAGGTGGGAGTCAGTGTCAATCTGGACTAGAGTAGCTGGGAAGGAGAGAAGTAGAAAAACTCAGGCGAGAATTTTTTTTTTTTTTTTTTTTTTTTTTTGCGGTATGTGGGCCTCTCACTGTTGTGGCCTCTCCCGTTGCGGAGCACAGGCTCCGGACGCGCAGGCTCCGGACGCGCAGGCTCCAGACGCGCAGGATCAATGGCCATGGCTCACGGGCCATGGCTCACGGGCCCAGCCGCTCCGCGGCATGTGGGATCTTCCCAGACCGGGGCACGAACCCGTGTCCCCTGCATCGGCAGGCGGACTCTCAACCACTGCGCCACCAGGGAAGCCCAGGAGAGATTTTTTAGGAGATAAAATGGGCTGGACTTGGTAGGTGATTTCTGTGAGGAATAAGTAAGAAGATGAGTCAAGGATGACTCCCATCTCTGGTTAGGTAACTGAATCATTTGTCTGAACACCCAGAGATTCTGAACACAAAGGGAGGAATAGGTCCAAGGAATAAAGACCATAAGTTCAGTTTTGACAAGTTGAGTTTGAGATGGCTATTGAATACTCTAGTGGAAATACTGAAAGCATAGCTTTCAGTAGCTTTCAGTGGAAATATAATACAAGCCATAAATGCAGGCCACAGATAGAATCTTAAATTTTATTGTAGCCACATTGAAAAAATTTAAAAGAAACAGGTGAAATTAATTTTAATAATATATTTAACCCAATATATTCAAAACTTATCATTTCAACGTAAGCAATATAAACAAATTGTTGAGCTCTCTTACATTCTTTTTTTTTTTCATACGAAGTCTTAGAAATAAGGTGTATAGTTTAAACTTATGGCACATCTCCATTTGGGCGAGCCACATTTCATATGCTCAGTAGCCACCTGTGGCGAATGACTTCAATACTGGGCAGGGCAGATTCTAAGGGCAGTTGGATAAATGGATCTGGAATTCAATAAAGCAATGTAGACTGGAGGAAAAAAATCTAGAATCAACAGTGACTGTTAACTGAGGCTGTGGAATAATCCAGATCACTTGGGAAGAGCATGACGTGAGAGGAAAGCTTCTCACAGAACCCTAAGGAACACTAGCATTTAAGGGGCAGGGAGAAGAACTTACAAAGGAGGTCTAGAAGGAGCACACAGAAATCCACTGGTGAGATGATCCTTGTTCCAGGTAATTTATCTCTATACATAAGAAATGTGGGATCAGTAAATCCAGGAACTATGTGAGGCATGTTGCCATTATGAGGACTCTATAGGAAACGTTCCTGACATTTTTCTGAAATGAGGTCCTGACTTACACTGACAGGGCTAATGCTTTCCAGTCTTATCAGGAAGGATGGGGTTGGGAGAATGAGATTGGAAGCCAGGAAAGGAACGCTATGCTGAGTACCTATGGCCCCTAAAGAAAGCACGTTTTTAGAACTGGCAAGTGAGAGAGAACTCACCCAAACCAAGCGTGTCATCATTTTAACAAAACAGAAACTAGACTCTGCCTTGTAGAGGGTGGGAATCTTTCCTTCACCTAAATATTAAACATTATTACCAGGAAGGTACAAAACCGGAAATGCCACAATGTAAGCACCCATCACTCTTGGAAAAGGTAGTGAGGGGAGGTCACCAATGTCAAACAAGGAACTTATAGTGAACATGAACCAGAAGGGGCCTCCAAGGAAGAGGTCACACTCCAAGCACTCAGTTGCTGGTTAGGGGGCAGAGGTGTCCCATTAAACAGCTGTGCAGCCCTCACGCCTTGCCCTCTGGGGACCTGGGCTGAGGGAGGCAGGAGGAGGCTAAGAGTTGAAAGGGAAGAGGGCAGGGTCTTTGTGCCACATCAGATCTCCATCAACATGCAACCCCAAAAGATGGGGGCCGTGAGAGCTTTGTAAATCAACTCTTAGGGTGCATGCTCCAAGGCAAATAGCACAACAAATTAATCCTTTCTCCATGAAATGCAGCAAAGTTTGTATCTACGCAGAATTCAAATTGCTCATTAGCTCTGACATGTTCCTAATGAGGTTATAATGCTCTGGGACAGAGATCAAGTCACTGAACACAAATAGCTGAGGATAGAATCCTGGAAAGCTCAAGTTAGAAAGACCTTAGGGTAGTGCTTCTAAAACTTGAATATAAATCCCCTGTGGGTCCTGACTCAGAACGTCTGTAGTGAGTCTGAGATTCCCAAGTCTAATCCTAGGTCACACTGATGCACTCTGACTAACAAGGCCTTCAAGATCATCTAACCCAACCACCTTACCCTAGAGATGAGGACACGAAGGCTAAGAGACTCATAATTGGGGGTGTGCTAAGACTCCCCTGGGGTAAATTTGGGGTCATTGAGCACTTGTCTGCAGACCTGTGAATCAACCTGAAAATGTTTAAATAGAAGCCTAGGGAGTAGGGTGACCAACCATCCTGGTTTTCTCAAGACTGAAGGGGTTTCTGGGACATGAGGTTTTCTATTTTAAAACCAAGAAAATGACAAACAAACCAAGGCAAGTTTTTCACCCTAGTAGGAGTCTTTTAAATCTACTTAGAATACAGTATCAGGATTACTATCTTTTTGACCTTGTCAGTCTCTGAGTGCTGGGATCATGACCTGCTGCCTAGGTAAGCACCTAATTATCCTGTCCTAAAGATCTCCAAGAGCGGATGTTCAGAAGGATTACACCTGCAGAGCCTTCTAATGCCACTAAATGCCTCTCTAAGACACAGTCTCCCAGTAGGTCTCCAAGTAAGGCATAAAAAAGGAACATCAACAACACAGAGAAATCAATATCATGCAAGCACAGAATGTTCTTTTTAACTACATAAATCTATTTTAATTTTCCTCATTTGGAAAAAACGCATATAAGAAATAAATCGCTAACTTTAATAAAGCTCAAAATGCTCATTAAAAACATCTTTGTTAAAATCACCAAAATGATAAAAATCAGGATGCATTCCTAAGAATGAAAAGAAAAGGCATGCTCTGCATAATCAAAGTGAGTAGAAATGAAAATATATCCCTCCACATTGTTATTTTACTCACTGGAATTGGGTCCATTAACATTAGATAGAATAATAAACAGTTTGGAAAGCAAAAGTGGAGCATTTTCAGATGATCCAATGCTAGCAGGATATTATATTACTAAGGTGTCTAAAACAGAACGTCAAGATACTAATGCCATATGTGTTCAGAATGAAGACTTAGTGCGATCCTGACCATATAGGCTCACTCTCTGGAGTTTACCTGTTTAAATAAGATGCCAGCATGATCTGGCTGAAGAACTTGACTTAATATTCATGCAGTTAGGACACAAAACAAAAGGAAAGAAGTGTGGCTAAATGTATATAATGCATTTGAAATAGGTAAAAGATAGAACCCTAGACACTCAGCAATCTTTACCTGGAAATTAAAGAGGGCAGAAGCAATCCTATTATGCATTATAAACAGCCCAGCTGCTGACTTAATGGTAGTTTGAGTAGCATGACCAAGGAGTCCTTGCTCCAATATTCATAAGAAATGTATTGGACAAATCCAATAGTTCATGAAATTAACAAGGAAAATGAACTGGGGTGAAGCAACTTTGCAAGTAATAGGGAGGCATCAGCAATTGCTTCCCTGGAGCATACTGAACACTTAAAAAGAGCTCAGGGGGAGTAGGTGTACATAAATGAGAATGGACATTACTGAAATTTTTAATAATCCTCTTAATTTAAATATATTTCAAATTCTCTGTTGGTTGCAAGTCTTTTCAAGAGGAAGCTATTAGCTCAAAATGCCAATAAGAGGTCAAGGGCTATGAGATCTGGTTCATTGTTATTGAAAGTTAACTGCCATTTGAATCAGTCTAAAACTACCTTAACTTATGAGCTGACAGCTGTCAAAATTATCCCCACGTCACTTTCGTAGAACTAAATACTTCCCAAAGATTCCGGAGAACAATTTCGCTTCTACAAATACCAACACCATGGATGATATATGCATGTGCGTTGACAAGCCAAAATGTAGAGTTAATTCAACTTACAAACCAATAGACATACGATGAAAGAGAACATTTTCCTCACAGACACTTCCATGGACAAGCTGACTGAAGCTGGCCTTGACCAAACAAGAAGCTGGAAGGGTTTCCATAGAAGCAAGAACGTGACTTCTATTTTTCCCAGACAGAGACCCATCCAAGTCTTCCAAAATTGCTGCATGAGGAAATGGAAATGCTACCAAGTTTGGAGAGTTTGTAAACTTCAACTGGTTGGTCTTGACAGTAAATCCACCTATAAATTGGAAGAAAGACTGTGATGCAATGACACCAAAGAATATGATCACAAATGGCAACTGAAGTCACTGGGATATTTTCAGTATTTTAAATTGCATATTTATACAGTTTTACAATCCACTCATTTATTCAAGAAAAAAAAATCCTAGGTGTTGACTATATGCCAGGCTCTGTGCTATATACTGGAGAGAGAGGGAAACAAGAAGAGTAGTGGCATTGCCCTCATGCAGCCTGTATTCTAGGGCAATGATTCTCAACCAGGGGTGGTTTGCCCTCCAGGGGACATTTGGCACCATTTGCAATCATTTTTGGCTGTCACAACTGGGTGGATGGCAGTGGTATGAGCATCTGGTGGGTAGAGGCAAGGATGAGGCTAAACATTCTATAATGCACAGGACAGTCCCCACAACAAAAAGTTATCCAGGGACTTCCCTGGTGGTCCAGTGGTTAAGACTCCATGCTTCCACTGCAAGGGGTGCAGGTTCCATCCCTGGTCCGGGAACTAAGACCCCCCTTCTGCTCTGTGCAGCCAAAAAAAAAAGGTATCCAACCCCAAATGCCATAGTGTCAAGGGTGAGGAATTGTGGTCTAGTGGGAAGAGATGACACAGAACATTAATTGACTAATTATTAAGTGCTGTGGGTTAGTCTCTCCATCTTTCTGCTCTAGTTCTTCTACGGCAAACCTAACCCCATTTTTTATGAGATTTATACTTTAAACATTTACCCTCAAACGCAATATTCAATCAATCACGTGGGTAAATAGTAATAGTAACATATTTTTCAAATATTAGCTCTAGGGCTACACTTCTTAGCAGGCTTTCCCTCATACCACCTCCATGTGATTCATTGTCATTCTGCTGCCAGTCCAGTTGCCCAGGAAGAAATGATGGCAGTGGTCTTCTAATACTCACCTTCCTGTCATTAAAATTTAAAAATTCAGTACACATCTCTTAGTATATATGCTACCATATTACTGTATTATATACCTTGTAAAGTATACCAAAAAAGGAAAATTTTTAAATAAAATATTGATACAAAGAGAGGCCCTAATGCCTTTATTCTCATCCCAGTAGAGTCCATGTACTGAACTGTCACACATTCAAGATGCCACGATTCCACCTCTGGCAACTTCTGTAGTTCATCTAATACCACAAGCAGCTGTACAATTCAGTTATATTGGATTTCTTTGCAATTCCCCAATCATAACTTGCTCTTTGGAATTTTTTTGCATATGCTGTTTCTAATACGTAGAAACTTTTCTCTGCCTATTCTTCCTTGCAAACTTCTCTTCACCTTTCTAAATCCTGCTCAAGGCACTCTATGATGAAATCTTACCTGACCCCTTTCCTTGCTCCCCTCACTGACCTTGCTCAATCTTCTAGTACTGGACTCACCACACTCTTACAGTCACTGACTTAGACATTTATTTTTGTGCCTAGATGGAGAGACATTGGAAGACAAGAACTATGTGTTTTGCATCTCTGTACTGCCCAGTTCCTTAAACAGAACCTGGACTAGACAATTTTTAAACAAATGAAAGAGATGGCTCTGCCAAGACCATCCAGTGGGAAGAGATTAGAGCTCATAAGGAGCAGTGTGCTTTTTTTCAGTGTCTTATGAATGATATGAAACAGCGAAGCTATTAAATGACTGAGGAATTATGATTTGAAGTGATTGCTATAAGGCATTCTTTATTCTTATTATTATTTCTACAATCTTAAACTCAGATGCCACCCAAATAAAAACAATATTTGGCTCTGCCTATGGGGGGGACAGAAAAAAGCAAAGTGGAAACTTGCTGATTATTCATTTAATTAAAAAAACAAACAATTATCTAAATTGGTGATTCAAACCACAAGAGCACATTTACTTGAATCACTTGATTTGTCTGTTTACAATGATCAAATCAACTAGATTGCTTTCTGCTTCTTTTCACCTTGGCCCATGAGTTCTCCAAGGTATTTCTCACTGCCTCTGAGATGTGGTTAACAAGTGGACAAGAATTCCTATGGTGCATACAACAAGTCTTGGGCTGTTGCAAACATAAAGTACCTGAAACTCTGGCTCTTTCAGGAAAGCTTGCATGTGTGTTAGTTTATATCCATATGTCTATCCATCCAGTGCCATTCATTGATTTAATCAATGAACCTACTGGGCATCAGGCTACTAGTTACTAATGATAAAACTCTGAGCAAAAGAGATGTGATCAGATATAGAGAACAAACTGGTGGCTAGGTTGGGGCAAGATGGGGGAGCGGCTCAAGAGGGACAAACTACTATGTATAAAATAAATAAGCTACAAGGATATATTGTAGAGCCCAGGGAATATAGCCAATATTTCATAATAACTTTAAATGGAGTATAATCCATAAAACTATTGAATCACTATGTTGTACACCTGAAACTAACTGTAAATCAACTATACTTCAATAAAAGAGAGAGAGAAAGATGTGATTCCTGCCTTTATGAAGCTCAGAGTCCAGCAGAGACATGGCACCATAGTCATAGAGTGTGATAGGCACCATATAGGGAAAGACTGGGGAGCTGCAGGAGCCACACTGGGAGCACCTGGCCTCCTCTAGAACTTCTTTTAGGATATTTGAGCAGCAGTTTCAACTAATGCAATCCTATAACTAAAAGAAACAATGAATCACAATGGCTTTTGCCACTATTTATCACATTTATATGAGTACTTGCCTTATTCACTATCTATCTTATCTACTCAACTTACCCTGTCCTCGGGAACAGCCTGAACAGGTCCTGATGGCCACACAGTCAATGAGATCAAAATTCACAAAGGTTGTGTTAGACACTGTCAGTTCCCACCTTTTGGGAGTTTTGATCCCAGCTGACATACACAGGCTTCCCTGTGATTTAGAAGGGGGAAAAAAGGGAAGAAAAATAAGGGGACTGGCCACATGAAATACAATTTTAATACATGAATAAAAACAAGTGAGTAAAAAGACAAACTACAGACTGAGAAAAATATTTGCAAATCAAATAAATGACAAAGGATCACAATGAAATATGCTACACACCTGTTAGATGGCTAAATGAAAAAATAGTGACCGTACCAAATGCTGATGAGGAAAAGAAATAAATGAACCTCTCATACATTGCTGGTGGAAATGTTAAATGGTACAACCACTTTGGAAAATAGTTTGGCACTTTCTAACAAAATTAAACATACTCTTAACATTGACCTAACAACTCAACTCCTAAGTGTTTACCTTAGAGAAATGAAAACTTATGTTCATACAAAACCCTTACACAAATGGTTAAAACAGTTTTCTTTGTAGTCAATCACCAAATCTGGAAACAACTCAAATGTCCTTCAACAAATGAGTAGGTAAACCTCAAAAGGTTATATACTATCTTATTCCATTTATATGATTGTTGAAAAGAAAAAAACTATAGTGACAGAGAATACATTAGTGACCTCCAAGGGGTTAGACATGAGAAGAGGATGTGGTTACAGAAACGGAGTCAGAAGGAGGTTTCTTCAGGCTGATGCAACTGTTCTGTATCTTGATTGTGGTGTTGGTAGTTACAGAAATCTACACATATGTTAAAATTTATAGAATTGTACATCAAAAAATCCATTTTACTGTATGTTAATATAAAAATAAATAGTAAAAAGTCTAAAAAGAAACAAAAACTGCTTCCAGGATTTTCCACAAAATCTCTTCAACAGACTCCATCTAATCAAGCTGTTAGTGCTTCACTGTTCCACTGCTAAAGATAATTGTCTGTCTGAGGATCACCAGAAATTGTCAAGGGTCCCCAGCATGGAAAGCAGTGATAAAAAGAAACAAACAGAAGAAAAGAAACCCAGTGGAGACAAAGCCAGTACAGAAATCAGAAGAAAACTTAAAAACTATCATTAATAACATCAGAGAAATAAGAATATCATGTGCATGAAACAAGAAGAAGCCTAAAAAGGAATTTTTCAGAAAAGAAAAAAAGAACAAAAACAGGAGAGCAGTAATAATAAATTCAATAGAAAAAAAATGAAATAACTTAGAAAGTAGGATAAGAAGGCAGTGGGGCAGTGGGAAATCAGAGAGAAAATTAAGAAGATTAGATAAGTAATTTTGAGAGCCAATATCCAAATAATAATAATTTCAAGAAAAAGGAAAATATATAGGAGATAAGTATCAAAGAAATAAGTGAAGAAAACTTCCCAGAAGGAAAGGATATGATTTTCCACAGTGAAAAGTCTGGCCCAGAGCCTAATACAGTGGTTAGAAGAAAAAGCCACACAGCAAGGTACACCATATTGAAATTGCAAAATACCAGGGACAAGGGCGAGACCCTAAAAATCTCCAAAGAGGAAAAACTAATAGGTTACATATAAAAGACCTAGAATCAGAGTATCTAAAAACTCATTTCTTTTTGCAAAGTGATTCAGTATATATATATATGGTTTTTTAAATTATTTTCCATTATGGTTTATGACAGGATATTGAATATAGTTCTCTGTGCTATACAGTAAGACCTTGCTGTTTATCCATCCTATATATATATAATGGTTTGCACAGAGTATCCAAAAACTCTTTAACCTCAAGACTAGAAGCTAGAAGACAATGAGGAATTGCCTTCAAAATGTCAAGGCAAAATGAACTCCAACCTAGTAGTCTATAGCCACAACCCTCCAAGAAGGGGGTCTCCATTTGTAGGTCAAAATCTTTAACTTCCATAGACCCCCAGTTAGTTAAGAAAGTTACTGCAGGCTAATAAAATGAGAATTAAATCAGAAAGGAGGGAGACAGGGGAATCAGGAACAAGAGTTCCAATACTACAGAGACATGAAGAAAATCTCCAGAATGTTGGTCAAGAGAAATTCCAAGACCTAGCTAGGAAACCCTTTTCTCACACTGCTGGTACAAGTTTAAATACTTGTAATTGTTGTTTGTCGTTTGGCATCAGCCACTAAAGCTGAAGGGATATACTCTGAGCCAGCGATTTTACAATCTGGCACATGTTCAACAGAAATGCATGCTCGTGAACACCAAGAGACATACAGAAGATTGTTCATAACATCTTTCTCTGAAATAACCTAAAACTGGAAACAAGCAAATGTGCATCAACAGCAACATAGCTTTAAAAAATTGTGATAGAGTCCATAAAATGGAATACTACGTAACAATGGGAAGAATAAATGATTGCAACATATAAAAACATGGATGAATCTCACAGACATAATGTTATGCCAAAGAAGCCAGGCACAGAAGAGTTACACGATTTATGATTCCATTTATATAAAGTTCAAAAACAGATTTGAAAGTAACCTATGTCTGAGAAGTCTGAATAATGGTTCTCCTTTGGCTTGGGGGCTGGGGGTTAACTGGGAGGGGGCATGAAGGGGTTTCAGAGGAATTGGTGATGTGTTATTTCTAGATCTGGGTGGTATGCACGTGGTTTTTGCTTTATAAAAATTCATTGAGCTCTTCACTTGTGATTTGTGCACTTTCCCCCATAAACATATTTCCATGAAACAATTTGTTTTAAAAGATGGGACAATACTAGAGAAAAGTAACGTATAAGACGGGAGGGTGAAGAAAGAAGTTAGAGAAGTTTAAGGTCCTTGCATGGCTCATGTAATTAAGTGTGGATGTAATTAAGACTTTGTGAAGACGAGCAGGTGTGTCACAAGTTTAAGTCCAACGTGAACAATCATAACAGAATGAATAACGTTCGAATGAGTAAATATAAAAAAGATACTATTTAATGCAGGACAAATCAAGTTCCGAAAGTAGAAAAAAAGAAACATAGAAAACGGGTTGCAAACTGAAAGCATGAAATAAGATGGTGGAAATAAATGCAAATATGTGGGAGACATCAGCATGTGGATGGTAACTGAAACCACTAGAGAAAATGAGATTTCTCCCAGGGAGAGCAAGTATATGGAGAGAAGAAGGGGCCCTACGATAGAATTTAGACAAACAAAAAGATGAAAGGTCTAAACTGGGGAAGAGAAATCCACAAGTGAAGATGAGGAGTAACCCTGAGACAAATAGGAGAAAGAATGAAGCATCCCCAACAGCATCTGTCTGAATAAGACATTTTTTTAAGTAGTATCATCTGCTTGAATTAATTACAATAACAACAAAAAAGCAACCATCCTACAGTTACTTTCAAAAGTAGGATGACCATAATTTACATCCACATCAGGACATCTTGAAGAGTGTGAAAAGGGGTGCTAATTAGATGGAAGGCTAGGACCACACAACAAACAAAACCACACAACCAAACTAGCATGTATAGTGATGGTTAGCACACCTCTTTCTCTTGCATAATAAAGCCATCCTCATTGAAAATTATTCTACCCATCTCAGTAACAAGGCAATGTTGGGTATGAGGCATACACAAATATGCCTAAAGGAAAAAAAATCCATTTTTTCTTCCAGAGAAAACTTAGTTTTCTTCCAGAACTAGTGTTTGTTTTAGAATAAGACTCACTGATAGCAGAAACTAACACAACATTGTAAAGCAATTATACTCCAATAAAGATGTTAAAAAAATTTTTTTAATGAAAATAAATTTTAAAAGACTCACTGATAATTGTGTGTCACCAATTATACATAGGTGGAAGGTCTAAGAATAGTTAAGCCATATTTTCTGAAAATTTTAATTCCTAAAGAAATGGCAGGTTTGAAAGAGGCTAAAATCAGATTTCCACAACCACAGAGAGGTTTGGCATCCTCCTTTTTTAAAAAAAAAAAACAACACAGTTTTATACAGCAATAAAGTGGTTCCCAAATAAATCTGAACAATGTTGTGTTAACTAAAGATTCATAGATATTTTTCTTGTTTGTTTTTTGAACTCTAGAACTTTACCAAGACTTTAAAGTGTTAATATGCAATGGAATTGCAGGGGATGGGAGGGATGGTAAACAGCATATCCTGTATGTAATTAACCTAAGAATCTTTCTTTTCTCAGAGCCTCTCTTGGGACCAGCCTTCAATGAAAAACACTTCAGAGAATACTGGAGTAGGCACTAATAAATGCTTATTGCCAAAGCCATTTTCCATATGTAATTAAACGAGTATTAGACCAGGCATGGGAAGATATCCAGGTGGTCCTAGCTCCACAATACTGGGCATGATTTTGGGCAATCATTTGACTTCCCAAAGCCCCCATTTCTTTATCTGTAAATTCAGGAGTTCTAACTAGACCAACTCTTAGGTAATATTTACTTCTAAAGTTGCATGGTTTTATGATTTGGATGCCTAACCAAGATCTAGACCTTTCCTAGAACAAGCTGTTTAACATTTTCCCTCCAGGGACTTTGGTTCTGCACTTACTTGTTAGGAGACTCAGAAGCCCTCAGTTGCATTACCTTGCTGGTGAATCACACCCCAGGGGTGAGATTATTTTTTGTTATCTCATGATAAGCACCCTTTTGTCATAATCTATCTCTTAACTTATGTCACTCTCCCATTAATTATGATGTCTATTTAGCATCAGTTAGGATGTTGTGACATTAATTTGCCAGGACAGTTATTTACTCAGCTTGATGGGCATTTTGTTTTTAGCATCTGCTCTATGGTTATTTCGGAGAAATTTAAGGGCCTGGGTCAACCAGTATTACAGAATCTAAATCTCCCATGCTCTCTTGAAAACTATGCAACCTGAAAAGAAGAATAATCTCTCAAGGTGGTAATCCTTTCAGAGAAAAGGAAAAACTGGCAGGTATTTCCCTCAAAAGAATGGTTCAGAAGAGAAGTAATGAAGGAAGTTGGAGAATTAAATATAGGAAAATGTAGCTTAGTAAGAAAATGATTTTTTTACTCTTAACGTTTGTATCTATAGCTATGAAATAGTCAAGGGAAGTACGAAAGTCAATTATTATCATTTAAATATCAGTTGATCAAAGCATTCAGGAACAAACTAAAGAGAATGCTCTTTCCTTGGTCCCCAGAAGTACTCTAGGTCCCTTCCATCTATGATTATTCTGACAATGTGACACTAATATTCATGTAACTCCTTCAAGAAAAAGAACTTGGGGGACCCATTATAGGTCTGAAGCTAATGGCAGCCATGGACTTCCCTTGAGAACTAGTACTTCTTATCCAGGAAGTCCTCTAAGGCTCACCTACATTCTGGGCCCCTGGCCATGCAGTGGCAGGGAAGTCATCTATAGGTTGATGTTTATCATGTAGAAACCCACACTGAGGCAAGTATTAGGGAATCACATAAGAAACCCTAGTATATTAAGCAAACAATATAAATTATATCACCTCTTTTTCTGGGGCAGGGACCCTAAATAGAGTAAGAACCCTATGAACAAAATGTTGATGTCAAAACTCGGCAAACCACAGATGCACAAAGACGATATGGAATCACCTCATAATCCTTGTGAAGTTAGAGTAAATGACCCTAAAATTATTAGGCTTATTATTGAATTGTATGGACAATAATGCTAAATCGCAAACAAATAAGAGTTCTGCGAACCACTCAGGGTTTTTGTGATGTACATGGACACATAACATGGAAATTTTGTGTATATTTGAATTTTATGATAAACATCACCACTGTTACAAATCAAAAGCGCCTCCCAATTTGACCAATTAAATACAAGATTTACTAAAGAATGCTATTTAAATTACATATCCTGGATTACCAGGGGACCCAACACATGTGATTCTGTTTTGATGGACAACATAAAAGAATCACATGAAGGCACTTACCTTGGGGGCAAAATGAGCAAGTAATAAGCTGTCAGTAACTGAAGTATTTGCATCACTTTCCAAGATGTCAATTCCAAAATCTCTGCATGCATAAACCTGGAAGTTTTTCAGGTGAAGATTGCTACTTCTAAAAATCTATAAAACAACAGCATATATTATGTCAAAGGTCTGAGGCTGGGGTTTTCTTGCAGACTTCCTGTAGCTTCTGTAATTATTGATGAAGTATAAACAAGCATGCTATACCATATTTAAGCAGCTTTTGTCCATCGATATCTGTGCGGGCATCCCAAAGTTGCCGTGAGGTCAGCACTAACTAGTCCCCTTTGGTAACATCCCCTCTGTACTTTTCATTTCTCCTCCTAACAACTGATGCATTAAAAGGTCAATGTGAATTCTTCGTGTACCTAAAGTAAACTTGCAACTGTCAAGTAACACAAAATTAACGGAGAAAAACAGAGCATCCAAGAACTCCAGTACTTAACATTTTCCTCGGTGTTGTATATGTTTACTAATATTGTCGGAAAATTGTAAATATGAAATAAGTAATTCAGCATGACTACAGACTCAAAATATGTTATATGCATATATAATGATGACAGCTTGGGCTAGTGACCCTAAACAAGGATCAAGTATTAACAAAATGAGCTTGTTAGAGTTGAATCACACTAGCTTGGGGGACAGAGCCCTTGGTTTTTACCTAACACTCATATTAACTAATTATGTGATCTTGGGCAAGACATTTAACTTTTCCTAGGCCTCAGCTCAACCACCCTGAAAATCAGAGTGCTGTTAGGACTACCAGTTAACCTTACACAGTCGCCTCTTTGTTTACTAAATAGGGTCATGCTTACGTTCGTACCTTAAAGTGGGAGTTCCCTATTAATTAAGGCCAAGGAAGCCTTGATTTATCACAGTATAGTGCTTCTACTTGTCGATCAGTCTTTGTGCTTGAATTTTCAAGAACTGAATAGCTTGCATTTCCCACTATGTATGTGCTGACAGCTTTTATAAAATAATAGATCTTTGAAGACACGTTTATGTAAACAAAATAGTTACGATCTGAACTGATAACTTGACAACAGTTGTTACCTAATTACAGGCATCAGCCCTTCTGCAAGGCACGAATTGCTTCCCTGCAAAAGAGGGATTTGTCACCTCTATATTTATAATGCTTATGGGAAACAAAGTACTTTATCAAATTTAATGAGAAGAAAATGCTTAATACAATAGGGATTCTTCCTGTTAGCTAACCCAGTTTTGTATTTTGGGACTTTCCCAAATAGTTCTCCTTATGTTGGATAGGTGAAATAAATGCCTAACTTTCTTACTGTGACTTAATTATATGTTTTTATTCTATTTACTGAATGCCCTATAGATATATTTCTTCATCTGTGTATCTTAGGCTCCCTATTTCTATGTGGCAGAGACCAAAGGTATGTAATTTTCTCTCTGTAGCACCAAATAGTGACCCTGGATAATTTTTATATGGTGCTGGTAATAGTGAGCATACAAAGCTTTCTTATAAGACATCACTGAAATAATGAAAATTAAATGGATAACATGAACATTGTTTCCTTTCAAGGAAAATAGGAGAAAACTTGGCTCATTGATGAAGGTAAGAATGCCACCCTTGAGCTGGAATTTTTGCGTATCAGTGATGAACAGAACTTTTCCTTACAATGGAAACATGTACTATTCAGGATATTAGGGTATCAAATGCACAACTTTTGGAGTCTGGATTCTGCACCTGGTTCTGCTGCTAACAAACTCTGTGACCTTTGGCAAGTCCCTTTACTTTCTGAACCTTAATTTTTTCTCTCTAAATAGGCATGTGAGGGGAAGAACAGATGACCCCTATGATCTTTCTTGGTTGCAAATCTCTACGATTCTGTTGTTCCCTATTAGAGCTGCTGGAAAATCGCCATACAGGCAATGAACTAACCTTGGCTTACTGACTAGCAATCTGTTCATGCAACAACTATTTCACACACACCTATGATGCTGTTGGCTCCTTAAAGCTGTGAGAATATCGCAAGGCTCCCCCAACAGCAAATCATCCCCCTTTAAGTAGAGATGCACAATAAATCACCACAAGAACAAAAAACTAAAGAAACATACCTGGGCACCACCTGCACTTCCCCAAACCGTGAAATTTTGGAACAGTGTGGGACCAGTGACATTATCCCAAGTTGGCTGAAACTTAGGGTATACAAAGAGGCCACACCTAGGAAGAAAGATAAAGAGTGAAATTCAGCCAATTTCTGCATTCCAAATGTCTCACTTTTTCTCATTGGAAAATATAAAACTAAAGGTACTGAATAAGGGAGAGTGAAGAGGAGACCTGCGAGCCTTCTCTCTGTCACTGCCTATCCCTCAGCCTTTCCCTTCTGTCACCCTCTGTGACCTGCTCCTGCATCTCAACAAGACACAGATTGCCATGGTCCCATTCCATTCTCTCAGCCCTTCTAGAGTCATCCCCTTCCTAGGAGCCTGGATCCCCCTGCCTAGCCCTTCAGAACACGAGCCTCACTCTTCCATCAGTCCATTCTAGATCCATCCCTTGGCTGCAACAGCAGATACCAGCCCTTGTAATCCCTGCAACTTTTGTGCTTCTCCCTGAAATGCCTTAGCATTGTGCTATTTTGGATACCTTCTCCCCTCACATCCCAGGGCTGCTGAGAGCTGCTAGATAAAAGACTTCATAATCTTAATAATAATTTCATGACACATGTACTAATTCTAGCCTCAGCCGGCACTTCAACATGGCGGAGCAATGGTGCTTAATCCTTATTCCACGCTCCTTATCATTTCCCATCATTGCAGTATTATTTCACTATTATTAACATAACTACTATCAGAATTATTTATATCGAGGAATTCCCCAGCAGTCCAGTGGTTAGGTCTCCATACTTTCACTGTTGAGGGTGTGGGTTCAATCCCTGGTCGGGGAACTAAGATCTCGCATGCCGCATTGCATGGCCAAAAAAATAATAATAATAAATAACTAAACTGTTTAATAGAATTATTTATATCAATTATTGAGTTCCTACCATATTCGAGATGGTCTCTTAGGTGCGTTATAGAAGTCATCTCTAATTTTCACATCAAACTTTCACTAGAGATCTGTCCCTATTTCACAAATAAAGGATCTAACTCTTTAAAAAAAAAAAAAAAAAAAGGCAGTTTACTCAAAGTCCAGATTTGAATCGGGGCCTGACTGATTCTGAAGTTCACATTTTTCCCATGTTCCCACCATGTTTCCCAGTCCTTGCTCTTAGCAGACGACCTTATCCTCTAAATAGCAAAGACTTTGAACGAGCTCCTCTCATCTCAGTGTGCAAGTCACAGGCAAAGAACCTCTTCTCCAAACTTCATCTGCCCACTCAACTCCTGAGCTCAGGCACTCTGGCTTCCCAGGTGCCCCCAGTCTGTTGGGAGTTTAATTCATCTCTCTATTGAATTCTCCTCTGGCCACAAAAGGTGCCCTCTGTCCTATGCCCCTTCAAGTGACCTCTCTCTCTTTCCCTTCCCTTCACCACCAAATTTATTATCCAAGATGCTCACTCAGGCACATCATTAAATCTCATATGGATGCCAAGCATTACACAACCCTCTCTGTGAGTGTTGTGCAAAAAAATGTTAAACCATAAGGCTTACACCCAAAATGTAGATGAACTTCCCCCAAGTTACCTCGTACAAGAATGTGCACTGTTCCGGGTAAAGGAAAGAAGTGGAGCTTGGGATGTTTGGTTGGTCACAAGGTGAAAAAAGTAGCCATAGCCAGCAGCACACACCCTGTTTCCCTATGGAAATTAAGGATAGTTAAATCATAGTCAGTCCATTACAATAAGGCTGCTGGAAAGAAACACTCTTCTATGTGCTCATTCTGCTTTTTCACTTACTTGCTGCCAAGGTATATTGATATACCTTGGTTCAAAAATACGCTTATTCCAATAAAGAAGATGTGGTATGTGTATATACAGATATATAGAGATACACACACACACACACACACACACACACACACACACTGGAATATTACTCAGCCATTGAAAAGAATGGAATAATGCCATTTGCAACAGCATGGATGGATGGACCTAGAGATTATCATACTAAGTGAAGTAAGTCAGATAGAGAAAGACAAACACCATATGATATCACTTATATGTGGAATCTAAAATACAACACAAATGAACATATCTACAAAACAGAAACAGACTCACGGACATAGAGAACACACTTGTGGTTGCCAAGGGGTGGGGGAGCGGGAAGGATTAGGAGTCTGGGATTAGCTGATGCAAACTATTATACATAAAATGGATAAACAACAAGGCCCTACTGTATAGCACAGAAAACTATATTCAGTATCCTGTGATAAACCATAATGGAAAAGAATATGAAAAAGAATATACATATGTGTAACTGAGTCACTGTGATGTACAGCAGAAATTAAACACAACATTGTAAATCTAAAAATATATATATATGCTCATTCCTCTTCCTCCAGGCAGTTCAATTTGACTGTACTTTGTCCACCTCGATAGCTGGCATCTCATGTTAAAACGTCCTTGTAAATTTCCACAGTGAGAAGCTTACTTGTGTCACTTCATACAAGCT
This sequence comes from Mesoplodon bidens, assembly GCF_964165515.1. Taxonomy (NCBI): domain Eukaryota; kingdom Metazoa; phylum Chordata; class Mammalia; order Artiodactyla; family Ziphiidae; genus Mesoplodon; species Mesoplodon bidens. The sequence continues at coordinate 80,773,547 of NC_138172.1, forward strand.
CTCCTCTTTAGTGTGTAAAAAATACTCGGGAGCAAAGTCGTCCCTAAAGCCAAGTCTCCACAGAGTGTTCTCTCTGATCCTTTGAACAGAAGAAAAAAACTGAAATTATCCGCAATGGTTATTTAATATCAGTGCAGATGTTAAGGGATATGCACGTTGGGATGAGACACAGAAAATGGTTAGAACTGAAAGAGGAAGTTCTGACCCACTCAAGGACAGAGCTCTTCCTCCCAGCCTTTTAGAGAGCTCGAGGAGTTTATTATACTACACAGTGAGTAAGGATTAAGACCAAAGACCACAATCACACCCTTTGAATCATAGCTGTTCTCTGTTTATCCTTAGGTTAGCAAACTCATTTCATCCCATAGCTTCAGCCATTCTAGACTAATATTTTATTGGCTTTAATTCTTAAATGAAAGGACTTTAGGTATTATTAAAGGCAGCCCTCTGAACTTGGGTGACCCACTGACAGTCATTATATAGCAGTACTCCCTACAGAAGGGGATTTTAAAAAGTCTGTTCCTCTCTGGGAGTGCCACATGTTCCACACGCATGTGCGCACACACATACACACAAACACACACACATACGCACAAGCACACAGAAGCAAGCAAAGTCAGTATGGAAGAAAAACTGAAATAGGATGTTTTAAAACAAACAATACTCAACTCCTGGCTTACGTGAGAGAAGGAACCAGTACCCCAGCACCTGGAGGCCGTCAGCCTCTGGGGAAGTATGAATGAGGGCCAGAGTTGACACTGAGATGGGAGGCCTGGCCAGCAGGCAGCAGCTGGGACCTGGCCAGGGGAGCCAGCGCTTGCTGACACAACCACAGGTACCGTTTCCTGAACATCAGCCGTTAGTTCACTGTGGGCACTGAAGGCTCTCTCACCCTGGGTATCTGTAATCCACCAGCCATGCCTTCTCTTTCACTCCATTACAGATCACCTTCTTTCTTTGTGCACTAGTGGCCCATTCTTTATTGCACTTCATTCTTTTGGATTCTAAGCATTTCTCCAATTTTCTGAGGCCACTTAAAATTCCAATCACATGTCTTACCACATACTAAAAGTGACTTTTGGACATCATTGAATATGAAGCTGAATCACTATTCAAGATGTTAACATGACTTCAGGACACCTGGGCCATCTCTAGGACCCCAGTTATCTTGGGGTGGCAGAGTCTGGAGCTGTGGTTGTCAGCCAGGGATGATATTGTTCCCCAGAGAGCATCTGGAAATCTCTGGAGACTGTTTTCATTGTCACACTCAGAGGGAGAGGGGTTTTACTAGTATTAAGTGGATAGAGACCAGGGATGCTGTTATATAGAGGATAGCCTCTCACAAATGTGAGATGCCCCAAATGTTAATACAAGCACAGTTAAAAAAAAAAAAAAAAGTCTAAAGTCTTCACTTGTTCTTGAAGTAACCCATACCCACTTTCCAGTATCCCATCTCCAAATTTTGATGGAAAGACCAACCTAAACATAAAAACATGGTTAATTACAATAAGAATACTTTGACAGTTTTTACTGGGAGGGTATTTATATCTTTTTAAACAACCAAATCTGCCACTAGACACTCCCCCAGTAAGAACACTTACTGGCATTGGATCAGTTATCTCAATTCTTCCCTCATGCTAGAAAACAAGACTTGCACTTATGATCCTCAGTTTTGGAATAATCACTGTCATTGGGCTGGTAAACACAAGCATCCAATAGAAGCACCAAATACAAGTGCCCTCATAGAAACACAAGCAAGTAATATGGCTGTTGATTCTGTTATGATTACACCACTGGAACCTTCCTCGGGGAAGCACATATGGAGCTCCACCTTCCACACAGCCGGCGTTGAGTGGTTGTGTCTCTACCACCCCCATGAGCCACGAGAAAGGCCATGAGTATATAAGAATTGAGGGTTAGGGAATGGGGGCTTCTGAAACACCCACCTTTTCTGCAAGTATACAAACAATAAGAAAGGTGCACTGGGACTTCCCCGGCGGTCCTGTGGTTAGGTCTCTGCACTTCTACTGCAGGGGGTTTGGGTTCAATCCCTGGTCAGGGCACTAAGATCCCACATGCCTCGCAGCACAGCCAAAAAAAAAAAGAAAGGTGCACTAGAGGCTAGAAATGATCATCTCACTTGGACGTACACCTCTATTTCATTACCAACAAGATGCTAAACCCTTACCATGACTCCATGAGGAAGGGAAAGATTCAAACATATGCAGAATATATTTCAAGGACTTCATCCTCATTCATCACCTTGGCCATACAGGTGCTCAGAGAGCATGTATTTTGAATGAATGAACAGATTTGTTGAATCATCTTCCCTGGTGTCAACAGTATTTTTGGAGCCTCTGGGTGGTCATATATAAATGCTTTCCAAGTGCATTTATAGTTGGGCAGGATATTGCAACTTCGGTCTTCTGTTAGCCAATAAGGCTCACTTTTCTTTTAAAAGAAGCACTTGAACAGTCAGATGACATTACTTTCCAGCTCTTTTTACTCTGCATTCCAGTTGGGTACGCTACAAACGATTTGTGAGCAGAAACCACATATGTATGCAGGCAGCCAGCGGCTTGTGGGGAAGGGTTTAAGGCAAGCAGGGAATTTTGTGTGGAAATCAATTCTTTGTGGAAGTCAATGTATTATGGACATTCAAGCAAGAGAAATTCCAGAGAGAAATTAACTGCCCAAGTAAGCCAGTTCCTTGTGGTGTGCATCTGTAGTCACTAAAAAAAAAAATGAGTTAACCCTTCAGGCAGCTCTTAAATATACATTAGCTATTGAGTGGAGAGAGCTAGAGAGCTGAAATCGGCCTTTAAACACAGAATTCCTTACAAAATTGATTCACGAACCAGAACAAATTCCCCTCAAATTAAATGGATGTTTTCAAAGGGCTGGTCTTCAGGGGGTTTCTGTTGGCTGTTCTAAACAGGGGTCTGGTCGTGGGAAATGTCCAATGCCCACAGACACATGGGATATTCTGGAGCTCTGGGAGTGAACAGACTCTCAGTGATGGAGAGCAAAGACCTTCCAGCCTGAGGTCAACATAGGTTATGTCTCCTGGAGCCTCTGGACAGATAAGAAACACCCATAAAGGAGTCAGAGACTCAGATGCTGGAGTGCGGTGGGGAGACAGCCTGGAAATGAAGTGCTCCGGACACTGCAAGGTGATGCATGCAAAGCCTGGCAAAGCCTATCTAAGGAGTATACAAAGGAATATTCCAAGTTCCTTGTACATTCAGATGGGAATATCATGTTGAGTCCTCACTAGCAAGAAGGCACAAAGCTCAGGTTTTGCTTCTCAGAAAAACTGCCCTGGACCTGGCTCAGCAGCAGCCTGGGCAGGGAGGCAGGCAGACCACTTGTGGCTATGAAAACTAAAAAGGAATATCGCACTTGAAATCCCCTTATACCAAGCAGGGTTGAGGGTGAGTGAACTGTAAAGATGGCTTCCTGGGAGCCCAGGTGAATTCCATGCACTGGGCAGAGCATTCGGTCCTAGGCTCTGTGTCCGAGCATTCCAGGAACAATGTACAACCACAAATAACTGCAGAGACTTAATTAAGGATCAGCTCCGTTTCTTCCTGTCTACCTGCCAGGCCAGAGATTTTAAAGTCAACTTCTGTATGTAGGAGAGAGGGTTTAGGCTTTCTGGATTGGTTGCCCAGCCACTAGGATTAGGTCACCTTCAAGTGTAAATAAGGGCTTTCATTTACATAACAGTCTTGTCCCCATGTCCATTTCCAGGTTTTGCCATTGCTCTATGGCGATGGTTATGGTTATGTTACCATTGGGGGAAGCTGGGGGAAGGACACACAGGAAATCTCTGTTCTATTTTTGCAACTTCTGAGTCTAAAATTATTTCAAAATTAGAAGTTTAAAAAAGAAAGAGCCTAATGAATCACAGTAATACAGTGGCTTTAAAAAAATGTTTTGCCAAACTGCAAGGAAACTGAAAAGCAAGGTGGGTAAAGGGGTCACAAAAACTGACCACATGCAAGGCTTGGCTCCATCCTCTTAAGGGGCAGTCAGCTCTGAACCACTCACAGAGCAGAACATAAACGCCATGCCTTGTGAGACAGTTCCTCACAATATAAGGGATATCTCTCTCTTGAGCATCAGAACAACACTGGAAGAGGACAGGTTTCACACACACACACACACACGCACACACACACCCCCCTCACCACTACCACTGCCACCCTTATCGTTGTTATTGTAGCCTCATTATCACTTTGGGATAAAAATGTATTTCTAAAATATATTTTTCAAAGCACTCTGTGTATCATCCACATAGGACACACCTAATAAACACTAGCTTACTGTTTGCCCACTGACTGAAATGACCTTCGGTGGCACTAAGAGAAGTTCCTACTTTTTAGGTTCTGACACATACTCCCAGCCACACCTATGTCCTTGGTTGTGGCACACTCCAGACAATAGACTATGAAAGAGACAGCACAGTGGAACCCCAGTGGCGCAGCTGCAAAATTGGAGAGGACTGTGCAAAATTTAACACTGAGAGGTGAATTCCACAGGATCTAAATGCTGACACAGGTGAAACATCTTACTTGTCAGTCATCAAAATGATTGCAGGATCTTGGAATCTATTTTTATTTTCCTTTTTCTTCCCCCTATTCTTTGATTATGGAATTATACCTACAGCCATTCATTCATTATATTTCATTAATTTTTACTGAGCAACTATTACATTTCAGATGCTGTGCTAAGGTCTAAAAGTTAATAAGCTAATGAAAAGAGAACTACAGAATTTTAAGATCATTGAAGATGAAAATGTCAGGGATTTACCTAATGAATATACTTAATGAATTTACATTACCAGCTTAAACTAAAATCTCATTCTCCAAACACATGCATTGTATTATTTTTCAATTTTGTAAAGTGGATATAAGAGGAAGAAAGTAAATGGATGGAAAGGGAAGGCATCTAGCAGAGAACAAACAATTTGTTTGTTTGCTCAAATTTTTCAAATTTGCTCAATTTTTCAAATTTGAGCTCAAATTTGCTCAAATTTTTCATTGCTTTATAGGCACTGTTCTGCAGGTCAATCTGCAAAGACTCAAGTGACCTATAAGTTTGTAGGTGGCTCTCTGGTTCTCTGCACCTATATAGCCAACTCATTTCTTTTGTTTTGTTTTGCTTGTTTGTTTTGTGTTAGTTTCAGGCGTACAGCAAAGTGATTCAGTTATATATACATATATATATGTATGTGTATATATATACATATATATTTTTTTTTCAGATTCTTTTCCATTATAGGTTATTGCAAGATACTGAATATAGTTCTCTGTGCTATACAGTAGGTGCTTGCTGTTTATCCACTTTATATATAGTAGCTGGTATCTGTTAATCCCAAACTCCTAATTTACCCCGCTCCCCGCTTTACCCCTTGGTAACCATAAGCTTGTTTTCTGTTTGTGAGGCTGTTTCTGTTTTGTAAGTAAGCTCTTCTGTATCATTTTTTTTAGATTCCACATATAAGTGATATCATATGGTATTTGTCTCTTTCTTTGACTTACTTCACCTTAGTATGATAATCTCTAGGTCCATTCATGTTGCTGCAAATGGTATTGTTTCATTCTTTTTATGGCTGAGTAATATTCCATTTATATATATATATATACCACATCTTGTTTATCCATTCATCTGTTGATAGACACTTAGGTCGCTTCCATGTCTTGGAAGCATTGCAAATAGTGCTGCTATGAACACTGAGGTGACGTATCTTTTCAAACTAGATATATGCCCAGGACTGGGATTGCTGGGTCATATGGTAACTCTATTTTTAGTTTTTTAAGGAGCCTACATACTGTTCTCTGTGGTAACTGCTCGTCAGCTCATTTCTTACTAGTCAAGTAGTAGCCAGAACACCCACCCAGGAGGCAATGAGCTACCCAGTGAAGCAAAGCCAGGCAGCACCTCTGACACTCAATGTGGGATTTAGATACATTCCAGCCTCCTGAAGGAAAATGACCTGGGCAACCCTGAGGGTCTACTACTTCAGAGTAGTCAAGATTATGTTACCCAAGAAACTAGGCAAAAACATAACTCTTTAGTCCCCAAAGCTTGCTGGCATAATTGTGCAGCAAGCCCTGTGGTCACCAACGAGTTAAACGTCACTCTCATTGTTCTGCGTCTACAGGTTGGTTTCCTTCAATCCATGCACTGCTGCCTCCTGTCCTCACTGGCACATTAGCTGCCCCCATTAGGCACCGAAAATAGTGTGTAAGCACTGTGCTTGGAATAAAGGTAATTAAGAGTCTGGCGGGGGCTTCCAGGTGGCGCAGTGGTTGAGAATCCACCCGCCGATGCAGGGGACACGGGTTCGTGCCCCGGTCCGGGAAGATGCCACATGCCGCGGAGCGGCTGGGCCCGTGAGCCATGGCCGCTGAGCCTGCGCGTCCAGAGCCTGTGCTCCACAACGGGAGAGGCCACAACAGTGAGAGGCCTATGTAGAGCAAAAAAAAAAAAAAAAAAGAGTCTGGCAGAGGGTTGAGGAGATAGCCATGACTTTTATTATGGGTTATTCAGCTGGGGGTAATTAAAAACAGATGATCAGAGAGGGAGAGGTTCCTTCTCTCTGGTCCTCAGAAACTTGGCATAACTGTCACGACACAGTAGGTACGTGGAGCCCTGAAGACTGAGACCCTTAACCCTTTCATAGATGGTCCATGGGACAAAATTATTAGAAAAGGGGAAACTAAATGGCCTTCCCGCTACTCTGATGCAATTCCTCATTCACGGATCTATGGTTAAACTACCAGGAAAATTAATTTCTTAAAGTGTTTAGAGAGAAATTTACCAAGAAGAAGTAATGTTAAGTTGTATTAAATAATGGGATAAAAACCAAGGCCATCAGAGTGTATAGCTGACCCTTGAACAATGCAGGGGTTGGGAGTGCCAACTCTCTACACAGTCAAAAATCTGCATACAATTTATAGTCCACCTTCCATATATATGATCCCTCGGTGTCCATGGTTCCACATCCAAGGATTCAGCTAACTGTGGATAGTGTGGTAGTGTAATATTTACTATTGAAAGAAATCCAAGTGTAAGTGGACCCATGCAGTTCAAACCCGTGTTGTTCAAGGGTCAAATGTAATTCATTCATCCTGGAATGTGATGTGATCTCATGCACCTCGTGACTCTGCTGACCCTCAGTTTTGAACACCCTTAAAGGGCAACAATATGACCACATTAGTATAGTAACACAGTGAAGATTTAGTAAGTAATTATTATTGGAATCGAGACCAAATTCAGCAACCACAGCAGACGGCTCAGGAAGATATTTCAGTTTGCGTTCATCTAAATGACCAGAAAATAATCAATATCTACTTTGTTTTGCTTTGTATAAATATTGCTTCAAAGGGTGTTCACGGGAATTCTGAGGGAAGTGATAACATTTATCCTGAAGCACTGTTTAACCCAAAATCATAAAGTTGTTTCCTGTTACCACTGTGCAGCTAGTAGATGCTGCATACCACACCACTGATGCTGCCACTCTGGTTAACTTCCAGAGTGAAGTTTATGCCTCTCATTTCTGACCGTCCTGGGAGCCGAAGATCTTACCTCTACAACATTGGTGGGATCGCGGATGTAGATACCAGAGGGTGTCATCATTTCAGTACTGGAAAGTCCCTCGGCGCCAGAAACACTGATGATCACATTGTTTCTTATTATATTCCCCTGTTCCGACCAGTCTAATTTAAGAAAAGGGGATTCACCAACATAATTAAAATGTTCTCAACTCAACGTTCTTATTTCTACTAATACACGTTATAGTTCTCATCATGCATATACGTACATGTATATATATAAACATCTAGTGTGTTCAACAAATTTAAGATATCTAACATACTGCCAGCAGGCTTGTCTATAAAATGTATGTGACTTAAATGGATGGTAACAGTTTTAAAACCAGTTTACATATTTACCATTTTCTCTTCCAGGAATAACCTCCCAAGGGATATAACTTATCTCGGGGGATGTACCTAAGAACAAAAGATCATGTTAGCTCAGCACGTTTCATGCCACCCAGGAAAATGAGAGATGCTGAAATACTATTTCTTTTTCTTGGTGTGGCTTGTCTTGATTTTGTGTTGTGTTTTTATCTATGAACCAGACAAACAGATTCATATTATGTGAACTTTTTAGTTCTAGAGTATCATGAATCAGAAGCTCATTTTAAATTAAAAAAATAATAACAAAGAGATAGATCTACCGTTTTACTTCTTAGGAAGAGTCTGACTGTCTTCGTAGTTAAATGTCACACACCCCTGTGTCAGGTCCAGCCCCATCCTTAGCTGTTTGAATTGGCCACCAGCCATCTGCATGCCCTTCTCTTCCCCTGGAAGAGCAGGAATGTCCTGGAGGAACAGGCTGGACAAGACCTGAGACCCTCACAGTCAAACCAGAGGTTTGAAATAGAAGAGAATAAAAGAGCACGGGCCATGCTACACAGAGATCAGCCACTTACGTGGTATCCACACAGAGCAACCCCACAGACCCCCTTTCTTCTAGGTCTTTAGGTGTCTGGGCTTCCCATGTCACTTCATGAGTCTGAGTGTGAAAACTCATCTTGCATGGATTGAGTACATTATCTAAAATGCACTGACAGATATTCTAATTCCATCACCTGTAATGCAGTAGATGTCAAGAGCCTCCAATTCATGATATCCAAGCACTCAAGGCCAAATTCCTCCTGCAGGTTTTCTTCCTTGCCTAGTTAATGTCTATTCCATATAATTGTTTCCTCCTAAAATAATATTGTTAGGGTACCTCCCTGAATTTCTGTTCCAGGTTTCAAAAAACTTTTCCCTTACAGCAACAAAAGTAAGAATAAGCAAAGTCAATCCTCCACGTGTTAGTCTGACTGCCCTGTAGCTGTCCTTTTCCAACCAAAAGACTTTCCTTCACCTGATGACTTCTATTGTCCTTAGCTCTTTGCCTTTTCGAGCTTGAGTTAGTTTACATGATCCATAATTTCCCACTAAACAGTTTCCCTCTCAGGGTTAGAAGCTTTCTAGTGTTTATCTTAACAGATCATTCCTAAATGAAACATACACATTTTCTCACTGATGATATCACAGAATTTATTTAAATAGACAACACTATCTAACAAGTACAGTTAGAGTCTTACTTTCTGTGAAAACCTCTGATTTGCTTTTTTATTCCAATATAACCAAAGACCCATTGTTCATTAATACATTCACTTCTTTCAACAAATATAACGCCAAATGCACTAGTTAAGGTGCTAAGTGTGAAGGGGACAATGTTCACATGAAATCTGGTGGTAAAACACATGATCAGAAACGTGATATATAATTTTTAAATCAATAAGTAATGATTGTTGGTAAAGGAGCTCAGACAGATGGACTTGCCTTGGGAGTGTGGGGGAGACACTCTTACAGGAGAAGAGTGAGTGGTATGAGCAGAAGGAAAGAGCCGTGCAAAGGCCCTGATGCAGGAGAAAGCGTGGTCTTTGGAAAGAATTAAAATAAAATAGGTCCGGGGCTTCCCTGGTGGCGCAGTGGTTGAGAGTCCGCCTGCCGATGCAGGGGACACGGGTTCGTGCCCTGGTCCGGGAAGATCCCACATGCCGCGGAGGGGCTGGGCCCCTGAGCCATGGCCGCTGGGTCTGCGTGTCTGGAGCCTGTGCTCCGCAACGGGAGAGGCCACAATGGTGAGAGGCCCACGTACCGCAAAAAAAAAAAAAAAAAAAAAAAAAGGTCCGTGCAGTTAGAGTACACAACGAGAGGACAATAGCAGGATAAGTGTACCAAGGTTAATAAAGGCAAAATCACTAAGGGAGTCTTTTAAGCCAGAGTAAGGATTTTGGATTGTATTCTAAGAGAAATAAGCAGTTTTTAAAGGGCTTTAAGGAGAGGAGTGACATGATGCAATCTGAGATTGTTAAGGATAATTCTAGGCATCACAAGGGGAATGAACTTTAGGAAACAAAAATGGATACAAGTGACCATTTAGAAGATTCTTGAAACATGGGCTTCTTCAGCAAGCCACAAGAGCAGCAAAGAACAGAATTCAACATTTCTAACTCCTTATTCAACATCCAGGTTTGACACTCCATGAGACTGCACAAAAACCTATTTATGTGACTTCGAATTATTGTTAAAATTACTGACAATAAATTTTAAAATCTCCCATTATATATTTATTAATCTGAACTGAAATGCCATCTTTAAAAATCAGTTTCCTCAGAAACAGACTCAGAGACAGAGAATAGACTTGTGGTTGACAAGGAAGGGGTGGAGGAAGGAAGGATTGGGAGTGTGGGATTAGCAGATGCAAATTATTACATATAGGATGGATAAACAACAAGGTCCTACTGTATAGCACAGGGAACTATATTCAATATCCTGTGGCAAACCATAATGGAAAAGAATATGAAAAAGAATATATATATATATATATATATATATGTATAACTGAGTCATTGCTGTACAGAAGAAATTAACACAATGTTGTAAATCGCCTATACCTCAATAAAATTTAAAAAATAAAAATAAATAAAAAATAAAAATCAGTTTCCTATTGGTAAAGCTTAGTTAGCCAATCAGTAATGACTAAATTTAAAATTAGAATTTTTAACTATGACCTATTTCTAATGACCAGAGGCTAAAGTTTTTACAAATTGGAAATTTAAATTTGGGGATGATTCCTTTTAGAAAATGATGTGTCCTCCACCAGAATGCCAAAATTAAACAAGCTTGTTTCACTTACCCACCAGCAGCGTGTGGCCTAAAATATCGTAGAACACGTTACTGTCCACCTTCAGGCCCAAGGTCCTGGACAGGCTGAGGCCTCTGCTTAAAGATCGCCACACAGTACAGCCCTGCATGTAGGAACCTCAAAAGAAAAGAGGAAGGTACAAATTAGATGGGAATCTCGAAGGTTCCTCACATGCTGTTAATCATCTCCAAAGCAAGCCAGAATATAACTAAGAACATTCTCCCACACAATATATAAAACTCAAGAAATACGGAGTTGGCAGCATAAATCAAATCAAGAAAATGGGCAGCACAGACCAAGGTACATCAAAGATACCAAAGATAAGCAGGGTGGAATCCAAGGACCACGTGTTAGTAAAGAAAACCACCTGAGAAAGAGACAGTATGGCCAAACCACAGAGGAATACGTGGCCGTCAAGATTTCCAACTGGACGTCTTCTTTGGCATCTACTCTAATCACAATATGGTGGACAGCAGCTCAAAAGATGTTAAGGACGATGTGAAGAGCACTGCTTATGGACCAGCACTGATCTCTGAAAACTGCCTCTGGCATGAGGAGAGGTAGTCATTATTTCCTGAGCTATGAAGTAATTTTTTAATTGAAGTATAGTTGATTTACAATGTTTCAGGTATATAGCAAAGTTATTGAATATAACCACCGTTGAATGCGGTGGTTTGTGAAACTGAAGGGGAAATACCCTCTACCATATTAAGAGACATTGACATTTTAGGAAAACCATTACACTGGCTCCATGGCATATTTTATGATCCCCAAATCATAAATCATGTATGTGGACTGAATCAATCAATGAATAAATATTTACTGAGTATCAACTATATATTTCAGGAATTGTGCCTTGTGCCGGAGACATAAAGATGAATAAAACTAAGTAAATTCTGAACTTGTGTATCTTGAGTCTGATGGAGGAAACTCACATTAAAATAATAAAGATGTATTATTTGGATAGTAAAATTATAAATCCTCAAAAAGGAGTTTTGTATTATTTCCAGGTAGTGAGAGAGATTATATCAATACCAAGTGTCTGAAGTATTGGAAAAATGACTTTGGATTATGTAATAATTCGACTTTTAAATTGGGACTCTCAATAAAATTCTCAACTATGATGTCCCCTAGACACAGAGCCTGTAGATTCCTCTCGACCTCAGCTCCCCCAGTACCAGATGCCCTCACATCAGTCACCAGTGAGTTAACCCATCCACACCCACTCACGTAGGAAACACTGCCTGCTGCAGACTTTTCCCGACTCCAGACCTCCACCATAACGTCACTCCATCAGAATACGCCCGCCCATCTGAACAACCAGGAAGTACTAATGCGTTTACAGAGCTATCTATTGTGGGTGGAGGTCAGGGCTCAGTAAACCTTTAAAAGCAGCTTGCGTGCAAAGATTCCAACACTCTCCAACTCCAGTAACTGGGGACAGTTGGTCATACAGGTCATGGGAGTCTGTAGGGCATGAACCAATAAAGGATTCTTTGGCAAGCATGCCAGAAGTTTCTAACCTCTGTGTTAATGGGTTTCCCCCTCCCAGGAAACACATTTGCATTTTAACAGAGACCTACAGGAGATAATGTATTAATTCAGTGGATTTCAAACTTTTGTTAAGCACCGACCCCTTTTTCAAATAAAACTTAATGTATATAAATTTTTAAAAAGTGCAGGTACTCTGAAGCAGAGGTTGAGGAGGCAGATTAAGTGAATTTTTGATGGAGGGGTTGATTATGTTCATTGATAACTCATATGTCACTACTCCCCTCACTTCTACTGGAACCGGCCCACATCAAATATTCCTCAGCCTCATAAGCACCGTGAAAGAAACAGAGAGAAGGACACAAAGATACTGATGGTCCTGATGTACTAGGGAAAGAGCCATGTGAGGAACCATCCTCCTATAGGGGCATAGAAAGAAATAAATAAGGTGGAAGAGATCTGGAAAATTAGGATAAGTAGACATTCTTGGCATGCAGATGATTTGAAATAAGAAAAAAAAAATGCTGCAGCTGTCTAGCCAGGATCTTGCTTTCAATGACCTCAAGGATTACTTTGTCATTACCTGTTGAAATCCCGGCACCTCTCAAGGCCCACCTGAACCTCCAATACGCCCTGATGTGCTTTGCCAGGCATCAACCCCCAGAGCACCACCCTATCAGGAAGGCAAAGCTTGCATATGTGGGTGTTGAGGTGCTGAGGTCTGGGGAGCATAACTGTGAAACGGAGCTGCTGTCCTCATCAGCATCTGTACCCAAGTCTGTACCCAAGTCTCTCATCTCTGTATATCAGATTGGCATTGGCATTTTGCCCTGGATGCTCCCACATCCCTCCAACTTTATCTCAGAGCCTTTATCAGTACATCTGGTCATATTCCTCTTTTCTGATTCTGATCTTTTTTACCTACTTGTTCCCACCTGCCTTGGATGTCTCCTACTTCCTTCCTATCTCTTCAGGTCTGGCCAAGATCTGCACACTCTGCCCGCTCTATATCCCCTGGAAGAGTGCCTGGTTCTCAGCCATTCTCTCCCATTTTCCCAGCAGGAGATTCCTCTTCATTAGGACATCTTCACGAAGTGCTTTCCGCTAGCCTTGATTGATGATTTACGCTATTCAATGTCAATCTGCCTGCAGTCACAAAGCCAGTAAATCGTAGTGGCAGGATTCAAAACACAGAGTTGTGTGGTTCCCTCCATATCTGTTGTACCTACAGTGACATTTCTCAAAGGGTACTCCATGGACTACTTGTTCCAGAATAAGAAGGTTTGTTAAAAATTCAGATCTTGGGGGCTTCCCTGGTGGCGCAGTGGTTGAGAGTCTGCCTGCCGATGCAGGGGACACGGGTTCGTGCCCCGGTCCGGGAAGATACCACATGCCGCGGAGCGGCTGGGCCCGTGAGCCATGGCCGCTGAGTCTGCGTGTCCGGAGCCTGTGCTCCACGACGGGAGAGGCCACAACAGTGAGAGGCCCGCGTACCACAAAAAAAAAATAAATAAAATAAAATAAATTCAGATCTCTAGGCCCACTTTATATCAGAATTTGTCTCAGCAGGGTCTCTAAGTGAGAATTTTAATAAGCTCCCCAAGTGACTTTTTAGGCATGTTAAAGTTTGAGAACCACAGATCTAGGGTATAGTTATCCATCTCTGATCCTCCCATGTCCCCACATACCACCTACCAGGACCCCCTGCATGGAGAGCCTAGAATATGGAAGAGGAAAGAAAAATGAGACGTTATGCCTGGGCCTCCTTACCTCTCAGAGCTCCCACCAGAGTCAGCGAGCTCACATGCTTACAGAAGGCTTGCCCCAAGTCCCGGAACTGCACTCCCTTCAACTGGACCCAGCTGGGCTCCTTCGGAAAAGACTGAATGATGACTCTGGCCCCCAGATCCCTGGATCCCAGCATCTTCTCACTCTTGAAATACAAACAGTTCTTCAAATCACCTGAAACACAGAACGAAGTCAAGGGGAGCAGAAGTATGTACAATATGCTTCGGGACAAATCTCCCAGTACGAAAGGCACTGTTGGCACAAAGGGCAAACCATGATTGTTTATTTCGTTTAATAATCTTACTTCCCTTTTCCTTTGATTCTCCTCTTTGGATTATTAATTAAAACATCCAATAACTAGGACATGATGTTGCCTTCACTCTATTATTTCCAGAAGCCCCCAAATCAATCACCTTAATTACTGTCACAAAGAGGATGACTAGAACCCACAAACCCAACCTAAATAGATGTTTATTTCAATCCAAAAGATCCCCCGGAGGGAGTGTGCAATCAAATGACCCTCTCGTGGTGGATAATTGTAGGGAAGAGATGTGAGCGCTGAATGTAACCACGGCTCTTTTTAGTCTTGAGATGTCCAGTGGGGCTTTCCCGATATTTTGCGGCTTTATGGTTTGGAGGCACAGCAATCATGCCACTGAAGAAATGGCAGAGGGCTCCAGAGGAGTGACTGAGCAGCCCCCCACACCACGGCCTCCTTCCCAGCAGAGACCCTAGTGAGAACAGCAAACAGCATGAACATAGCACCACACGCAACTACCAAAGTGTTGTGACCTCAGGGTCCAGAAGCTTTGTGTTGACACATGGCATTTGGTGGTGTGGACTGACCTCAGGATGGAGAAGAAATCATCTCCTGAATTAACTCTCTATTATCTAGGTTAATAAACCAAAGAAGAAATGTCACTAATACAAAATGATGGGCCATTCAACAGTCATTTGCCAGCACCCAAAGGATGAATATATAAGGTGAATAAAGAGGTGTTTTATATTTGTACACTTTGTCACAATTTTGATTATATATGACATTGATCCATAATGTTTTCCAGTGTCCAGGCCCCTTGTTATTGTATTTGGCTACCTTGTTCCCATACTTGAGCCCCACACAAAGAAGAGGTGAGTGACATATTATTTTTTTAATAAGGGTCTATGAATTTTGTTTTATTTTTAGAATTGGCTAGTAATGTTTAAAAGCTGTGGTGTAACTAGGGTTTTCTTTCCATTAGGGGACAACAGATTTATACTGGTGTAAACCTAGAAGCATGGTCTCTCTTGCAGCATGATCAAATGCCATGATCTGTACAATATGATCTGAGAATACCTGTATGAGAATTACCAAGAGAGTTTGAATAGACTGCAGGTCCCAATTCAGCAGAATTGTTAAAGTTGGCAGTCACTGGATTCTAACCCACTGGATGCAAACCTTTTTTTCAGAATGACACATTTATAAGCTAGATGACTAGAGGGGTGGGGAGTGGGATCAAGGTCCCTCTTACCCAACCACATCCCAACATTACACCCACAGGCATCTATACATAGGCATGACTCAAATCTTTAACTCCAGCCTTGACATTTCTTCCAGGCTCCAGACACTACCAGACATCTCTACTCACGTGCTGGCCTGGCATCTCAGCCCTGACATGTACAAAATTAAACCATGATCTCCACCCTCCCACCCCCAAAACCTGTTCCTCTTCCCATCTCAATAAATAGCCTCCTCATCCATCCAAAGCTCATGCCTGGGAGTCATCCTTGACACCCACACCATCCTGGACCAAAGTTGACAAATGATATCTTCACAACATGTGAAAGCCTCATAATCCACAGCCTGGGAAACCAAAACATAACCTACTAAACTAACCATCCCTGAAATAGATGTTTAATAGGTACATCAGTGTGATTCAGTGCCTGTTATTCTTCTAGAAGATAAATTGACTTTTTCAACCACTTACTTAAAGTATGTGGTAATTTCACTCAGAAAACAAACTCTAAAAGTGGGGGTGGTGGAGGGAGGGAAGAGCTTTACAGGCCTAGCCCATAAGAATGTGCTGCCTGTATCCCTGACTCTGGCATTAAACAGTTTTCCTGAGAATTTTAGAAGAGGCCTGGAATCAGTGTCAAGACTTCATTATAACCTGGAAATTTAATTCAACTCTCCAGATTTCATTATTTAACAGGAATATTCTTCCCCATAAAAATAATTACTTTCTCAGGCAGATACTTTTGTCTATCTCTTTCACAAGGGGGTTGAAGGCAGGAGGGGAAATGATGACTTATCAAGAGCATTGTGAAAACTACGGAATATTAGGAACATGCATTTGAAAGAAGTCAACCATACCACTTATCATTGGACAGTAAGAACATTCTTTTTCAACCACTGGACTTCCCAGCAAAATGCTTCTTTACCTTCTGAAGCATTGGCCCTCTGGCATGAAGCAAGGAGCTGCACCCTCTCATCAGTGAGATTTCCCTGTATGGTAACACTCCTGCTGAGGAGAACCACCATGACCTTTAAGACATGGAGCTCTCCAGCCACCCAGTTCTCTGTGGAGTTGTGAGAATACCTGAAACAAAGAAAAAGAAAATGACACATCTGAAGATATCACCCAAAATCTTTGTTGTTGTTGTTGCATTATTTTTTTAACATCTTTATTGGAGTATAACTGCTTTACAATGGTGTGTTAGTTTCTGCTTTATAACAAAGTGAATCAGTTATACATATACATATGTTCCCATATCTCTTCCCTCTTGCGTCTCCCTCCCTATCCCACCCCTCTAGGTGGTCACAAAGCACCGAGCTGATCTCCCTGTGCTATGCAGCTGCTTCCCACTAGCTATCTATTTTACATTTGGTAGTGTATATATGTCAATGCTACTCCCTCACTTCGTCCCAGCTTCCCCTTCCCCTTCCCTGTGTCCTCAAGTCCATTCTCTACGTCTGTGTCTTTATTCCTGTCCTGCCGCGAGGTTCTTCAGAACCTTTTTTTTTTTTTTAGATTCCATATATATGTGTTAGCATATGGCATTTGTCTTTCTCTTTCTGACTTACCTCGTTCTGCATGACAGACTCTAGGTCCATCCACCTCACTACAAATAACTCAATTTCGTTTCTTTTTATGGCTGAGTAATATTCCATTGTATATATGTGCCACATCTTCTTTACCCATTCATCTGTCAATGGACACTTAGGTTGCTTCCATGTCCTGGCTATTGTAAATAGAGCTGCAATGAACATTGTAGTGCATGAATCTTTTTGAATTATGGTTTTCTCTGGGTATATGCCCAGTAGTGGGATTGCTGGGTCATATGGTAGTTCTATTTTTAGTTTTTTTAAGGAACCTCCATACTGTTCTCCATAGTGGCTGTATCATTTTACATTCCCACCAACAATGCAAGAGGATTCCCTTTTCTCCACACCCTCTCCAGCATTTATTGTTTGTAGATTTTTTGATGATGGCCATTCTGACAGGTATCACTCCAAATCTTATTAGGAATAGTAAGCCACTAAATTAGCCTAATTCTCCATCTGGGGCTCTATTTCTTTAGAAAACTCAGATAAAGAAGAGTGAACTATCATCACAAGTATGCGAAAATTAGGAACTATGCTGACTATTGCACTGACCATCTACTGCAAGACGAAAGTTCTAGAGTCTTACCAGAGAAACTTATTTAAGAAGTCTTAATCTTCCAAATGTTTCATGCTTTGTAATCTTCTTGTCAAAATGTCTACTATTATTTAATGTAAAAATGCATTATCGAAAGACAAACAAATGTCAGACACCAACACAGTGAAGACCTCATCTTATTCCATCTAAAAGGAGCCAAGGTGACATGCAGTACCTCAAGGGTGACCTCAGATGGAGGTCTGTATTCTGCGCAGTCTCCACAATGACAATCTCTTCCAAGGGCTTTGCACCTTCTGCACCCATCCCACTGATGACAATGACTTCATCCCCCGCGTGCCAGTCCACAGCATCTTCCAGAGCCAACACTGTGTCACGGGCATAGGCAGCTGCTCGAAGATGGGTGACCACTACTTCTGGGAGTGAACCTAAAGCAAATCCGAGGGAAACTTGCCTTTAGACATTTTAAAAACTTATTATGACCATGATGTTATTCAGCCAAAAAAATCCTGTGAAAGAAGAATCTGGGAAAGCAAGCTTCAGGCTCAATAGGCACCAATGGCTTCACTTTTTTGGATATTGGGTTTTTTTGTTTGTCACACAGGGACAATAAAAGTAATCCAGGGGGCTTCCCTGGTGGCGCAGTGGTTGAGAGTCTGCCTGCCGATGCAGGGGACACGGGTTCGTGTCCCGGTCCGGGAAGATCCCACATGCCGTGGAGCGGCTGGGCCCGTGAGCCATGGCCGCTGAGCCTGTGCGTCCGGAGCCTGTGCTCCGCAACAGGAGAGGTCGTAGCAGTGAGAGGCCGGAGTACCGCAAAAAAAAAAAAAAAAAGTAATCCAGGATAGAGAATGATATGGGTGAAAAACACAGGAATTGGAGTCAGACTAACTTTACAGTTGAATCACAGTCTTGCCATAGTCTAACTATGTTTCTCTGGGTGATATACTTAAAGGTGGGTCTCAGTTTCCTCAGTTACAAAGCAGAAGCAGCAAAGCCTTCCCTCCTGGGGGTTTAGGACGATTCAATGAGAAAATATCTGTGAAACAACTAGCGTGGACCTTGCCACATAACAGACCCTCAATATATTTTAGTCTTCTCTCTTCCTTCCTTGCATCACACTGTTTTGAGGATGAAATTTGTCACCTCTTTCTTCTTCCAAGTAGACTCTCCAAGATAGAAGTTCACCATGTATTTCTAAACTGAAGACTTCAACTCACTGTACAAATAGTAATAGCAGAGTTAAAAGTCAAAATTACCCTCAGAATGGTTGTCCTAAGTCTCAGGGTATTAAGTGACACCCTTATACTGTAAGACAAGGTGTATCCAGGACAGGATGGCTCAGCAAAGCTGAACAAGGGGGAACGTGTGACTCTAGATACCTTGGTTTGTTTTAGGCTTCAGTGCAGCTGTCTGATCCTCCCCAAACCAGTACGCTGCTCCTTAACCAGTCTCATAGTTCACTCTGGCCTTTTCCAGCAAGGGTCAAGGCAAAGATGTTTTTCCAGCCATTACCTGAAGCAATACCTCAGAAAACACAAGGCTTACTCCCAACTCCTCCTTTCCTCAGCACATTTCCTTCCTCCCTCGCAATAGATCATAATTTACCTCTAGCCCACAGCAACTTCCTGTCCTCCCTTGTTGCACTAAAGTAATAATACTTGAATCTCTAACTACAGAGGTGGGCAACAATAAATCATTTTCAAATTATTTTAAACTTTCCTCTTTATTTATTTGTCTATGTTGGGTGGCGGGGGCATTGTACCAGTGATGTTGTTCTAGGCTTAGGAAGGTCTCTGGGTTAATGATGTAATTTCCGAAGTTTACTTGGGCAATAATTTTATCTTAAAAAAAATTCCCAGAGTTCAAAATTTCTAATTATAGAGCAGGTGAAAATTAAGACATAAATCATCCCAAAAAGAAAATAATTTTAATTTTTTTTCCTGGTTTGTCTGTTTTAATCTTTGGAAACAATAAATGAAATAAAGTCTATTTTCATGTATATGCATATATATGTGAATTTCTATGATCTGTTCTGGAATGTCTGCACAGAAAAATCTCTGATATGCATAGAAAATGCTTGTCAAGGACAAAATTCTATTAAGCGCTGTGATCAATGGTTCATAATACTCAGTCAATACTCAACAAACACCTGCTGTGCACCTATCAACAAGCAGCTACATGTGGCAGAACCAAGAAAAGGCACAACAAAGATATTTTTTAGCTAATCATTCTTATAAATAATAGTCAAGTCAGAATGAGTGGGAAAAAATCACAGAGGATCTCTGAAGTGAATTTTTCACTATTAACATAAACTTAAGACCTTTCAAATGTTGACAGAGCCTCTAGAAAGCAGTAAAATTATCTCATAATTTATTCACCCTCATTGCAAAAACAACACACCTCTACATGTCTGACTAAAACATCAACCTGAGTGTCTGGTGAGTGCCAGCCTCATATCTGCAGCTACATAGCAGATATGGATATTTGGATGAGTTACCATCATCTCAAACTGGAGAATGTCAAAATAAATTTAATAATCACCTGAGCTAGACCCTCTGCAAACAGCTTTTATTCTTCTGACCATTATGCATTGTTCTTTTTTAATTACATCCCTTCTTTGTTCATTAACCTGCAGTATCTGCCTACAGTACTCAGTAACAAAGGCACAAATTCCCTTCCTGACTTTCAAGAGTCTCCTTAATCAGACTCCACTGTATGGTCTCTGACTCCTGAATAAACTCTCCATTCCAGGAAGCCTCTTTACTTACTGTACTTCTCATTTAACAGGATCACTCCTACCTCTACTCCTTTGACTGTTCTATCCCTTCCACCGGGTGCCCAGTTTTCTTCCCCTCATCTGCTCTCCTAAAGACAGCTCAAGCCTCACCTCTTCTGTTGGATGTCAGGGAGCACTTCAGCCCATGCTGATGTCCACTGCCTCCTATTGACGCCACGCCACAGTGATAAGGGGGTTCTTATTGAGTAGAAGGTCAGTGTACATCTGGGACTAGGCATGCCACGTGTCTGGCTGGATTGTGGGCCATCTGACTGAGTTGCTTTGCATGGGAGAAGAAGTTTCCACAAAGGAACAGATAGGAAAGGATGACAGAGATGGTACGGGGTCTGTCTCAGATATGGGCTCTCTCTCATGGACCCATGACTGAACCTGAGGAAAGAACCTGAAGGAACTCTCCAGATGGATTTGGTACCTGATGCTCCTCTGCCTGGGATTCCTTCATCAACTCACTCTGCCTCATTCTTCAGAATGATGTTCAACTTGGTCCTTCAGAGAAACCTCTGAGACCTCCAAACTAGGTCAAACCCTGACTTATAATCTGTCATATCACTGTGTCCCTCTCCTTTCTAGCACTTAACGCATGTGGTTGGACCTCTATTACTGTCATTCTCCATCTCCCCTATTAAACATGGCAGCAGAAGTTATACCTATACTTGCCCACCATCATAGTACCAATGCATAGCACAGTGTCTTGTATATAATAAGTGTTCAATAAATATGCACTGAAGGAGGAAAATCATGATGGAAACATGGAGAAGCAAGCACCCCAAAGTTTTGGCACCCAGATGGTCAGGTGGGACCCCAAGTGGCAACAGTGGTTGCCTTTGGTTCCATCATGGAGCACAACCCTCCCACACCTGAGGGTTGGACCACCTGGGAAGCAATGAAAGTCTGCACCCTTGGCACCCTGTGTTCAGTATTTTCATGGCAGGTACCCGAAGCAAGGGCAGCAGGGCAGCCCCCAGCTGCCTTCCTGAAGGGAGCACAATGACCAAGAAAACCAAAGTAAGAGGAAAATAGACTAACTGATGAAATTGTCATGAGAACACCTATAACAAGCAGGCAGGGACGTTGGTAAGGGCTGGAGGATCTGTGAGAGTTGGGGGAGGTGAGCAGGAATACTTTTGTTATCGCTGTTGAAATGTCCACAGGCTGAGAGTATTCAGGGAGGTCTGGGGAGACTTGAGTGATGTAACCTATAGTCAGCACCATATATTTCATACTAAGTTATTCTGTAATTATTACAGTACATATGTCTTTTGCCCCACCTTGAATGCAGGGCCACTGCCTCGTGTCTCCGTTACAAATGTCACAATTTCTAACACAGCATTCAATTGGGTTCATGATTAGCATTCAACTCATAGGGATTTAAATTATTCTGACTATTGCCATATGGACAATCACTTACAAACCTTCATCAGATATATGCCTAAATGAGCATATGATATCCAGCATGTAAAAAGCTGAAAAACAACACAAACATTATTGAGAATTCAGAATAAATCCAACCTATGCTAAGTAGTGTTACTCTGAAGTAAGAACTGTTGGTTTTCTGGGTTTTGTTTTGTTTTGTTTTCCTTTTAACAGATTGTGTAGATTAGGAGGCTAAAATAACGCTTCCAGGACAAAAATCACACAGTAGGAGATGTCAGTGCCAAGTTCTGAAACTGGCTCTTCTGAATCCAGAACCAAAGAACTGGACACCTAATGGAATTCTAGCCTCTGGAAGTAACTGTATATTAACTGTGCCCAATTAGCTTTGATACTCAAAACATTATATCCTTTACTTTATAAATACTATTTAAAAGCCATACAAGGTGGATCGACCGACTTCTCTGATGAAAACAGCATCATACACATTTCAAATGTGAGTCATTTCACAGAACTCTTCAGAAACCCAGCTTGGGTGTCTCTTCAGAAACCCAGCTTGGGTGTCTCTTCAGAAACCCAGCTCGGGTGTCTCCCTTCCTTTCTGTACCACAAATCAAAAAAAAAAAAAAAAAAAGAAAGAAAAACCATGTAAAAATACAGTTTAAAAAGCTCAGTAATTTATGCATATGCTTATAAGAAAAAAGATTAGGCTCTTGACTCGTAATTTAATACAATGTTTAACCTCTTTGGGCTTTCAACTTTGACCTGTTAACCAACAAACTGCTCATTTACTCCCACTAATGACTTCTACTCATAATTGTATTTCCTACAAATTATTGTTCAAGCATTTCAGTGCCATTCATCCATAATTACACAGGCCCAGAGAATCATCTTGCCAAATGGTCATGGAGAGAAAGAAAATAATCTTTGTGGGTTAACACACTTTAAAATCACTAATTATCCTCTGTTTGTTTTGTAGGACTTCAATTGGTCAATTTATTCCAAGTGAATAACTGCCAAGACCTTTCCAAATCAGTAAAGGGCAGGGGGAGGGGGAAGGGGGGGGAAGGGGGAGAGAGTGAGAGGAAGGAAGGCAGAGAGGGGAGGGAGGGAAAGAGGAAGGAGAGAATCATTTCATCAAAATCATGTTCACATCAGAACAGAAATATAAAGAAATTCACAAAAGAACTAGAAATATTTTTCTCAAATATATGTAAATTATTTCCCCTTATTTCTGCATGCAGCTTCACCATTATCCATAGCAAAACAATGAATGGTATCTTTTCTTTTGTGTAGATGAACGTCTGTCAAGCACTGGCAGGACAGACATAAAGGGAACAGAGTCACTGTCCTCCAGGGTCCATGAATAGTACAGGAAATAGACCAAAAAATCACAAATGCACTCTGTTAAGACAAAGGGACACCCAGGGTCCACCAGTGAAGAGGCATGGAACACCTCGAACACCTCACACAGAGGCAGGGGTTGTTTCTGGGAATGCTTCCCAGAAGACGTGACAACTGAGCCGGGTCTTGAAGGATAAGCCACGGTGGAGCAGAGGACAAAATGGGCAGAGCCCTCCAGGCAAAGGCAACACTGTGTGCAATGGTGTTGGCCAACATGACACATTCAAATAACTGCCATAGAGGTGGCATGGCCAGAATGCAGGTGTATGGCAGGGATGGGGACCTGAGGAGGGTCAGTGGGAATGCATCTGGAAAGGTGAGCAGGACCTGCCCTGGAAGGACCTCGCAGGCCCTCCCAAAGAGCTTAGAGTTTACTCCAAAAGTGGTTTGGAAACCACCAAAGAAATATTTCACATGACAACTAAGGAATCATACTGTTGTGAGACCAGCCGTATTTTAAGTTCATAAGCTCACATATCAAACTGAGGGGAGAGAATCCTTAGAGAGAAACTGTATATACTGCACACTGGGGAGAACGAGAAAAGTCTGAGTCATGTCCTGAGCTGGGTAGGAGCCAGCCAGGAGGGAAGGAGGGAGCTTGATGTGCTCCAGGGACTGAATGGAGATGGGGGTTTCTGGAGCAGATGAATAAAAAGCCATGGTGTGGCTGGGACAAATAATGCCGGACCCTCTTGGCCTGCTTTAAAGGAACTAAACCTTATTCAGAATAGTTACTTGATCAAATTTATGGTTTTAAGCGTCACACTGGATGTGGCATGAAGAGTAGATTGCAAGAAAGTGCATAAAAGTAAGAGGTGTATGTAGAAGCCTTCTGCAGTTTGTAGAAGGCTAATGTAGTAGATCAGACAAGAAGTTTTGGAGGTCTGAATAAGAGTAAGGCAGCAGATCTGGAGAGGAGTATAAAAATTTGAGGTACCTTTTGGGGAATCAAGAGGACTGGGTGATTGGCTCTAAAGGTAAGGGGAAAGAGGTTAATAATGCCTCACAGATCCAGAGCTGATGCAAGTTGGTAGACAACAGGGACATCTTGGGGAAAAGATAACAAATCCATTCAATAAATATTTATTGAGCACCTACTGTGTGCTATGTGCCATGTGCTGTTCTAGGTACTGGGAATACAGTAGTGAGAAAAACAGTCAAAAATCCCTGCCCTCATGTAGTTTATATTCTAGTAGTACTCAGTTTTAGACATATTCGGTTTTAGATGACCATTTTAGACAGGTTACATGTTAGATACTAAGGAGAATATCCCAGTAAAAAGTTGAGTCTGAAGCTCAGAAGAGAGGTCTGAGGCTCAATATATAAAGAAATATGTGCATAAAGGTTAACGCTGGGAATAAGTGGGGTTTCTTGAGAGAAAGTACATATTATAAATGAAGAATATTCAAGACCAAGCCCACGGGAACATCGTCATTCAAAGATTGGGCAGCCGAAGAGGAATGTAAGAGGATCAGAAGAAGGAAGAAAACCAAAAAAGTGAAGGTATGCATTTACCCATAATTAAAGAAAATAATGCAGTGGAAGGAAAGTTTTAGTTCTCCATACACCTGCTTGAGGACTCATTCCTCCCCCATCTCCTTGCTCTTTTTTGTAATTTTTAAGCTCTGGGCATCTGCCCAGCATTTCTTGTACTTGAGCCCTGTTTCCCACTGTTCATTTCATCCATCTGCCAATAGAAGGTAGAGTAGCAGGATACGAGCTTTGAGAGGAAAGGGGTGGAGAGAAAACCCTGGCTTTCTACTGTTTCTCAGCTCTCCTCTGCCTGCCAGCAGCTGGCCCAGATTCTCTGATCATATACTACCCCTAACAACAGCAGAAGGTTATAAGTAACCAGAGGAATTAGGAAAGGGCTGCCTACTGCTGATTACTCCACCTCACATCTAAGCTGGCTCTCTCTGCTCCCAGAACCCACACTCTGCCAGGCCATTGTGTCACCTCTGGGCCACAGAAGCCACTCTCAGAGCAGAGGGACTCAGTACCCTCTGTCACTAGCACTCAACAAGAAAAGACTGATATAGTAGAGTCCAAATGGGATGAGAGCCCAGAGAGATGTGCCCCTGACATCCCATGTTGAAAATGGACCTGCTTCCCCACACAATTATTCTTATACACAGAGGTCAGCTGCTATACTCCCCTTAGCATTAGACAGAAAAGTAAAACACACTTTTGAGGGCTCACATAGGCCCTTAACCATAGGTTTATCAGAATTTCTTTTTTTTAACTGAAGTATAGTTGATTTACAATATTGTTTTAGTTTCAGGTGTGCAGCGCAGTGATTCAGTTATACATATATATCTATTCTTTTTCAGATTCTTTACCCTTATAGGTTATTACAAAATATTGAGTATAGTTCCTATACTATATGCTATACAGTAGGTCCTTGTTGTTTATCTATTTTATATATAGTAGTGTGTATGTGTTAATCCCGACCATCTTTAAACAAATGTATTCCAAGTTGCAAACAACCAACTTAGAAGGGAATTTTTCGCACCCAAACCATCTGTGAATCGGAGGTGATCCAATTTAATATACTTCAGAAGAGGAGACTGTGACATTAGCATTAATACAAGACTATCTGGCAAACCAAAGAGATGGAATGGAGGCATTTGGCATGCACCATTTCCCTCTGCCCTTGAGAATCACTCGCTGTGATTTCTCCCTTGGATGAAGACAAACCCTGGCGGGGGAATCCTGTATGAGACTGGCTCTGTGTGCACTGCGAGCCTCCTGCATCCTTACTGGTCAATCTCCAGCGGTACTGATGGAGCTGTTCTCTAAATGTGCAGATCAGCTGGCTCCATACACAGCTGCTCAGCAAACATTTATGCCCTGCAATGAAAGACCTGGGCACCGCATCTGTCCCCAGTGCTAAGAAGTCTGCCATTCTTTTGGCACAAAGGGTTAGACCAAGGCTAACCAAGGTTATCTGGATGGTGCAATGAGCCCTACTATAACTGAAGGCCTTTTCTAGAGGTATGAAAGAAAGGTTAACTTTTTATTTTAACCGACCTGAGCTTTACTGTTGCTACTATGATTTAAAAGTGACTGAGAAGAATCAAAGGATAAAGTTCAAAATACCGAGGAAATCGTATATTGTGAGATAAGTGGAAACATCTGGAATGCTGTTCCTAGCTCATGTGTGAATTTCAGGCCAGTTCAACAAATTCCATTCTTAGCCCCTATAGAACTGTGCGGAAATTTCGTTAGTTAGAGGGGTAAGATAAAGACTTCTGACTTGGTCAGAGATAAAGACTTTTGTAGAGTATCTTTAACATCCACTTCTATTCATTGTCAAAAAAATATATAAAAATTCAGACATATTTCTGACCAGATAGACAACTGTTTTGATAATCATTGCTATGGATTATGCTGTGGAGTGGAAGTGACAATGAGGAAAGAGCTATTTTTTAATAATATAATTTCTTTTAGAAAGGCAATAAATGTATAATGTTTAAAATAAAAATATAGAGAAGCAAAAGAAGACAATAAAGGCATCCATGATCTTATTACAACAGGTGAATATATGACTTTTCTGTCCTTCTTTTCCTGTATTCATATGTTGACAAGATTTCATATACATATAAACAAAAATGCTATGATTCTGTACATACCATTTTGTGAAATTTTCTTTACATAATGGAGAAGGAACATTTTTCAATTGTATTATATACTATTTAATATCATTATAGCATCATAGTATCCCACTTTAAAAATCTGTATTTTATATACTAATCCATTATTTCTTCATATTCAGCTTTTTCTCAATATTTCTTTCATAAACAGTGCAGATGTAAACATTCTTGAGGGTAATTTTTATGCATACTCATGATCATCTCACTAGTATAAATTCCTAAAAGTGACACTGCCATATCAAGGCATATGCCTAGTTTTAACCTGTTGATATTATTACCAAATTCCCTTACAGAAAGACTGCACATACTCTATACACATTAGCAGTATTTGTGAATGCCCATTCCTCAGACTTTCTACTACTTTTTTTTTTTTTAATTTATTTTTGCTGTGTTGGGTCTTCGTTTCTGTGCGAGGGCTTTCTCTAGTTGTGGCAAGTGGGGGCCACTCTTCATCGCAGTGCGCGGGCCTCTCACTATCGTGGCCTCTCTTGTTGCGGAGCACAGGCTCCAGACGCGCAGGCTCAGTAGTTGTGGCTCACGGGCCCAGTCGCTCCGCGGCATGTGGGATCCTCCCAGACCAGGGCTCGAACCCGTGTCCCCCGCATTAGCAGGCAGACTCTCAACCACTGCGCCACCAGGGAAGCCCCTCTACTACTTTTTTTTAATATTGGTGAAGTTGATGGTTAAGGGAAAAAAAATCACTTTTGTTTTAATTTGCATTTCTGTAATTACTAATGACGCGAAGATAAGAGAAAACTCATTAGAATAAAAAAGAATCTCTCCCTCCTTGTGAGCACAGGATAACCCAAGCCCTCTCCACATGCAGTCACGTTGGTCATTTGCATTAATTATACTGATATGTCTATTCACACCCATCGCCAGATTTTAAATTTGTTCTAAAAAGCTCTTTATTTATAAAAGACATTAATCTGTACCTGTGTCAAATAAGAATTTAGTGTCTGATAAAGGTAACATTTAAAATTCCCAGGGAAATGTATTAGTTTCCTATTGCCGCTATAACAAATTACCACAAACTTAGTATCTCAAAAGAACAATGCAAATGTACTGTCTCATGGTTCCAGATGTTAGCATTCTAACATTGGATTCACTGAGCTAAAATCAAGGTGTCGACAGGGCTGCTTCCTTCTGGAGGCTCTGAGAAGAAAATCTGTTTCCTCGTCTTTTTCAGCTTCTAGTGGTCACCTGTATCCCTTGGCTTGAGGCTTGTGGCCCCTCCTTCATCTTCAAACACATCACTCCTCTCTCTGCTTCCACCATTGCATCTCCTTCTCCTCTGACTCCTCCTGTGTCCCTCTGATAAGGACAAATGTGATTACATCGGTCCCATCTGAATTATCCAGGATAATCTCCCCATTTTAAAATCTTTAACTTAATCACACCTGCAAAGTCTCTTTTGCCAAACCTTCATGTGTTCCAGGAATTGGGGTGTGAACATATTTGGAGGTCATTTTTCAGCATACCATAATTGCACTGTTGCATCAATAGTGTTGAGAAAATTGACCAACCATTTGGAAAAAAAATTAAATAACTAACTTATACACTATATCAAAATAAATTCTAGATGGACTAAAGAAGGGGTTGGCAAACATTTTCTATAAAGGGCCAAACAATGAATAGATTTTGGTCTGCAGGCCAGGTTGTCTCTGTTGCAACTCAGCTCTGCCATGGCAGCATGAAGCAGCCATAGATAATACTAAACACATGGGCATGGCTGTGCTTCAGTAAAATTTTGTTTGCAAAAATAGGCAATGGGCCAGATTTGTCCCACGGGCCATCGTTTGCTGACCCTAGATTAAAGACACTTATGTGAAAAAAAAAAAAAATAACAGTACCAGGAAACAAATAGATAAATTTTTATATAGTCTTTGTACAGGTGAGAATTTTCTACACATGAAATCAAAGGAAGAAACCATAAAAGAAGATATTTGTAGATTTGCCATTATAGAAATCAGAAAATGCCGTAAAAAATACTGAACATAAGAAATAAACTGGGGAAGAAGCAGGATCTTTGTACCCCTATCAAGAATATTACAAAGGGAGCCAAAAGGAACAAAGCCCTACTTAGAATCCCAAAATAACCTGAAAAAATTAAAATTAGGAAGAATGCTCCAGAAACCTGGAAGGAGTATCTTCTGTTTGTCTTTCTGCCACAGGTGAACACCAGCTATGTGTATGCAAAATAACAGAAAGCCCATGTGCATCATAAGCCTATGAAGAGGATGGAGTGAATACTAGCTAACTCCCCTTCCGGGCTCCAGGTTCATCATCTCTGAGATGAAAGTAACAATCCCAGTCGTCCCTACTTCACAGAGTTGTTGTGAAAGTTAAATGAGAGGAAAGAATGGGAAGCAGCTTTGAAAATTATAAAGTGCCAGGATCTTGGTAAAACTCCAATTTTAACAAATACTGAATATAATGCCCAATCCAGTGATACTCCTTCTTCAGGACCAGGCTGAAAGCAATACTATTAATAATATTGCTTTGATGATACATGTGGAAGAATTCCCTTTGAAGGAAAAATCACATGCTCCTGCCTATGGAGCATTCCATTTACTTAACAAAGCTGAATTTCTTTTGGTACTCAAAAATGTAAAAAATGTAAAATCTAGACTACATTAACCATTTAATAAGCTAAAAGAAGGTTACTAAGGGCTTCCCTGGTGGCGCAGTGGTTGAGAGTCTGCCTGCTGATGCTAGGGGACACGGGTTCGTGCCCCGGTCCAGGAAGATCCCACGTGCCGCGGAGCAGCTGGGCCCGTGAGCCATGGCCGCTGAGCCTGCACATCTGGAGCCTGTGCTCCGCAATGGGAGAGGCTACAACCGTGAGAGGCCCGCGTACCGCAAAAAAAAAGAAGGTTACTAAGACTGAAAAGCACCACAGTAAGGGAGGAGTGAGGGTTGGAGAACACAGCAGGAGATGCAGAGGCAGAAACCTACATTAGAGAGGGTGCTATAACCATGTTCGAAATTTTGGACTTTTTCCCAGGGACAACAGGAAGCCACTAAAGGTTTTGAGCAGAGGCGTGATGTGAACAGGTCTGTGAAAAGATCACCCTGGCTCCAGGGTAAACAATGAATTGGAAAGGGATGAAAATAGCAACTAAAAGATAAACTACAAAGCTTAAACAATAGTCCAGGCACAAGTTTATGGCATCATGAACTAAGGTAATAGTCATGGAAGTGGAGAGAAGTAAATGAGTTACCCAAGAATTAAAATCAAGACCTAGTGATGGACACAATATGGGGAACGATAGAGATGGGGGTATCAAGAATGACAACCATGTTTCCAGATGACAGATTACTGAAAAGCAATAAACACCATCCCAGCCTTCTTAGAATAGTGAGGCAGCTTCATCAAATCAAAACTGTAGGCATATAATTAATAATAATAATAATAATAATACTTACTGAGTAACTACTCGATGCCTGTCCTTGTTCTAAGTGCTTTACATGTTTTGTTTCATTTAAACCACCTAACAGCACCACAAGAAATGTTTTAGAATCATCTCTCCAACTTGTATATGGAAACTGAAACACTGAAGAGTTGACCTTTTCAAAGACCACCCGACAGTTAGTGGTAGAGATGGCATTTGGAGCCAAGCAGCCTACTTGCACAGTCCTCTCACCTAACACTCATCCAGAGGAAGATGAGTGAGTGCTCTGTGACTGAGCAAGGCCATGTTCATCTGGAGAAGATGCAGAATGTCAGCCAAGATCCTCATGACCTAGAAGGAGAAAGTAAACTACAGAAATCTTCAAAGGAAGACATGGATCTCCCTTGGAAAGTTTTGTGTCAAGACAAGAGGCTTGCTACCTTCCTGGATTATGTGTCTAAGATATGATACAGGGTCAGTCATAGAAAATGGGATCCGCTTTAGGAAAGGTGATGCGTCAACTTGACTGGGCTTTGGAGTACCCAGAGAATTAGCCAAACATTATTCTAGCATGTCTGGAAGGCGTGTCTGGATGAGATTAACATGTGAATCCATAGACTGCAGTAAAGCAGATTGTCCTCTCTAATGTGGGTGGGCTTCATCCAGTAATCCATTCAAGACCTGAATAGTACAAAAAGCCTGAGTGAGCTGGAACTCCTGCCTAACTGCTGAGTTGAGACACTGGTCTCTTCCAGGCTTCAGATTTGGACTGAAACTCTGGCTCTTTGGTTTCAAGCCTGCTGGCTTTTGAACTGCAACTAACACCATGGACTCCACTGGTTCTCAGGCCTTTGGACTTAGACTACAGCTACATACACATCAGCTCTCCTAGGTCTCAGCCTCTATAATCACATGAGCCATTTCCTTATAATACGTTTCTTCATATGTATATATATCTATATTAATGTATATATAAATACATGAATTACTGAATGAATAAGTCACTGTATAGTCACTGTAGGCAGGGTGCTCTGGATAAATAGAACCAATGTGATATCTATATATCTGTATCTATATATATCTATATACCTAGCTATCTATACGTATATATATGATATTACATTGGTTCTATTTATTTGGAGAACCCTGACTAAAACAGAGACTTGTTCACTCATGACTAACACTGCCAAAAGGAAGTACAGAAAAACCTTTGGAACCATAAGGGCTTAGATAGGAAATTTAGGTCTTATGTGCTATTTTCATTACTTCATTCTATCAACGGTTAGAATTTTAGAAGCAAGTAGTTCACGGTTTTAAAACAAATCCATTGTTCTAATTTGAGAAATACCTTCCTAATTTATCTTTCATATGGTCTAAAGACTCTACTATACTACCAATATTTATAACATGCCAATGACTCTGCTTTTAAGTCCCAGGGGATGGAAAATTCACTAGGCCAAACAAAGGGGAGGTCTCTATTTTTACTCTCCTCCCCTTACAAGGATAGGGAAAAGGGTCCAGGAGGCAGCTCCCTGGTTTCTGCCTCCTATTCAAGAAAGGCCTGGAAGGCAAGACCAGCTCTCCCCTGAGCATTGGGGCAAGTGTGTTCTCCTCTCTTCTTGGACTGACTGGCTATGCTGGACTTGTCTTCCATCAAGGGCAAAGTCCCCAGCGTCTTGTGTGGCCTTAGGGATAAGGAAGGAATGCAAGCTCGTTGTCCATCCCCTTCATAGCTTAGTCAAGAATTAGTCACATGATACATCGTTGTTCACAAGAGGTTCTCTTTGGCTTGGGCCAAACCCTAATACGCAATAGTGATGCCTTAGCTGGCCATTCCCCGGGATGTACTGATACATATTTACACAAGAGTGGCCAGTCCAGATCAAGATCCATGTGGTCCTGAATCCTCTAACTAAAAACTATCTTACAAATCAACCTCATACTTTCAATAACACTTTCTAAATATAATTGAATCTAGAAAATATCACAACGTTGTTAGACATTTTTTAATTCTAAATTTTCTATCAATAGTGAATTTGGTTTTGCTTAGTGAAGTCATTGATTGGAATTTTTCTTATTTTCCTAGCCAAACTAAACAGGTTTGAAATATCCAGTAAAATTTTATTAATTTTCAATTCCAAATTAGTAAAAGTAGTAAAAATGTCAGATTGTCAAATATTTTAAAAGTAGACGAGCTATTGTTTTTACTTGCTCATTCTCTTATTCTGGTTAGATAACACACCTCTAATTTTAAGGAATCATCCTCTCTCAGTCTCAGACCATGTAGTTCTGGGGGATCAATCATATACTTGCTCCTTCCCAGCCAGTAAGAGCACCACTTCCCCGGCCATGGTAGCAGCTTCAGTGATGGGCTCATGACCCAAACAGGGTCAAAGTTAATCCTGAGTCTTCTGCTTAAGCTTTTCATTCAGTTATTCACACAACATATACTTCTTGAAAGCCTACTATGAGTCCAGCCACTGTTGTAGGGATTGGGATATTGTCAATAAAAAACAAAACAAAACAAAACATGAAAATCCCTGCCCTCATGATACATACATTCTACTAAGGAAAACACTAGAATAAGTACAATAAATATCACAAGTAAACTGTATATAATATGTTAGACAGTGTTAAAAGCCAAACGGGAAAAACGAAGGGGTGTGAAATTTTGATGAGGGGAAATGTTGGGATTTGCTCAGAAATAGTCATTGGAAAAGAGCCCTTATTTCATCTGTAGCCACAGGGGCCTATTTCTACCTCTAGGAGTCAGATTGGAAAAGGAAGCCAGTTCAGGAGAAAGCAGAACCTAGAGCTGCAGAGAAACAAAGGCCTAATGACTTCATCGAAGCACCTGGACTCAGCTGTGCCTCCAGTTGTTTTAGTTATATGAGGCAATAAGTGCCCTTATTTTTTGTTCGAATTGGGTTTTCTGTCACTTGCCACCAAAAAAGACCTGACAAATGCCAAGATGTTCAGGTATATATAGAAACTTAAAGTATCTTATAATGTGTTTCTAAGTGGGATTCCTGCTGTATTTGGATTATCGGATAGCTAGAACTCATTTCTAATTAGCACTATACATTTACATGTAAACACCTAAAATGCTAAGGACCTTAAAAACAGCATGTTCACTTTAAAGCGTTTAAATGAGTTCCTTAAGGTGTGCTTTATACTCTGAATGGAAGGAACCCTTTCTAATCCATTGTTCCAAGGTCACTCTTGTCCAGATCAAGCAATTACAAATTCTAAGTTATCTCAGTTAAGAATCAATGGGATTTTACCAGATATGTTTCTTCTATTGCACATATAGAATAGTTGTATTTTGGATTTTTTTTGAAGCCTTGTTAGGCAACAGAGAAAATTTCTGCCTCACTTTTGTTGGTGGTGTTGATTATATTTTCAGAGACACATAGTCAAGGACCAATCCTCAGGTGCTCTGAATAGATAACCAGTCATTAGTCACTGGCCATCCTACATGCTGAGGGTTGCAAGTCCACCAGAACCATGCTCACCAGCATTAACTTGACTGAGTAATTACCATCTGCCACAACATACCAGCTGACCAGAACCGTAGTGCTGGACTGAAGTGTGTTTGAATTTAAGATTACAGAAAGCAATGAATAGGTTTTTAATTTTTCTCATCCTTCTTCCTCTGTTTCTCCTTTCACTTTGATCTTACTTTCTTCCCACCCCTTAAATCAAATAAAACCACACACACACACACACATACACACACACACAACAGCTGCTTTCCCTTTCAACCTAATATCCTTTTGCAGCACCCTTTCACATATGTAGCAAACTGTTGAGCATAGACTTCTAGTCCCCCAAACCCACCAAGAGGACCCAGGCAGGGACAAAAGATGATAAGCACCCACATTGTATGTGAGCCATAAACAGACAGGGAGCAGACATTTCCTTGGGGCTTATTTAAAGGAGGCTAATCTAACTCTGCCATCTGAGCCATGCCTGGATAGACCCCAGCCCCCAGCTACATGATCAACCAAGAGAGGAAATTCAAAGAAGTTCTCAGAGATGGGGGTGAGTCATTAGCCTCAGTGAACAGCCATGGCCTTTTCCTCTTCTTCCCATACAGGGAGATCTGAGGCTACTTCTCTCCATTTAAGCAAAGAAAAAGGGCTTCAAAAGTACCAATCATACAGTTGCCTGCAAGAAAAGGAGACTGGCTTCTTTTCCCCAGGTTGGATGTCTGCATAAGCAGCATATGTGGGCTACCCATGCTTATCTGAGCAGGGGAGAGGAGACTTAGAGAGAGAACAGAGGAAAGGGTGCTGAGAGGAACATCTCTGGTGTCTAAAGATTTGTAAGTTTCCTCTGGATCAAGTGGATTCTGGGGAAGGTAGCTTGACTTGAGCCAAATTTCTGGTGGAAGCTAAGAGGACTGCAAACCCAGGTGGGGCTTCAACACTGGAAAACAGTGGGAAGATTTCCTACAGGACTCCAGTGGTCAAGGAGAGAGAATCAGCAATCAACCAGTATTATCCAGAAAGACAGCAATGTCCAGCAGAGGATACAACTGCATGGTTCAGTAAAAGGCTGGCCAACCTTCTTGCCTCATCTTTCTACCTGCCCAGCACCGCCCTCACCTCTTCTACCTGCCCATCACCCGTCTCACGTCTTCCACTTGCCGAGCACCCGCCTCACCTCTTCTACTTGCTCCAGCACCAGCACTGAGAGACAACAAAATAAGAAGCATGGATCATATGGTAATTCTATTTTTAGTTTTCTGAGGAACCTCCATACTGTTTTCCATAGTGGCTGCACCAATTTACATTCCCACCATCAGTGTAGGAGGGATGTAAGCTATTGTATATAGGATGGATAAACAACAAGGTCCTACTGTATAGCACAGGGAACTATATTCAATATCCTATGATAAACCATAATGAAAAAGAATGTGTGTGCATATATATATATACACACATACACACACATATACATGGTGAATCACTGTACAGCAGAAATTAACACAGCATTGTAAATCAACTATATTTCAATTAAAAAAAAAATGATGAGCTACTTGAGTCATTTTTAGTCACTATTTTAGCAAAAGAACTCTTTCTTCCAATGAAATATTACTTTAACACAAATTTAAGCTAGAGATAAAAGCAATGAAGCAATTACTTGAGCAACTTAAACCTTTATAGCTTGATCCTCAAATACTTCATTGTTGGCAGAACCCCTGAAGCTCCCCCAGGAAACTTTCAGATTTTGCGGAGCCCGGTAGGAAAACCACTGCCCAGGACACACGTATCAACTCCATGCACACAATATTGTGCTTCCAGACAGCCTGATACCCTTTAGCAACAGAACACGAGTGTCCATAGACGGTACTCATAAAAAGCATGGAGTTTACATACAGATACTTGGTACTTTGAGAAGGGAAGCAAACTGTATTTAAACCTGCTTATTTAAACTCCTCTTTTCCTATTTATACCTACAAAAGTCTCCTGTTCGTAACATTATACTGGTGTTTTCCTCAACCATGTTCCCACATTCTCGCTTTTCCCAGAAACTTCCATTTATATTTAATGCCTGATCTTGTAATTTCTTGGAAAGGACAAAGACAGAAGTCCATTCAAGGCCAGAAGACGGCTTTTTCTCCCAAGAAACTGTCAGCCAAATTTCTCAGGGAGGAACTGGAAATGAAGTGAGAGACATTGATAAATTTCCCTTCTGAACAATCAATAAAAGCCCCACCATCCTGTTCAGACTCCCACTGTGGAAGCAAGGGCCGTAATTAGATTGTCAAAAATTCAACTTGCCCAAGCTGACAGCGACCCCCTCGAAAGTGACATGTGATTGGCACTCGGTCTGGAGTGGTGAACCTGTATCGGCAGACGGAGGGTGGGGAGCAAACAGCAAGAGTGAAATGTCCTCATTGAAAACAGCCCCCCAAGCCCCACACGGATGAAGAATCTGCGACCCTTTATTCATATTAACATAGCAAAGTGTGCAGCTGACAACTTACTAAGCCATCTAACCTCCACCACAGATTCAGAACCCGGCCTGCCCCATCCACGCCCAAAGCCAGAAAAAGAGGAATGTTCCTTCACGACCTCCAAAGCTAAAACCTCTCTCTTGCTGTGATAAAGAGGTAGACAAGAACGTGAATAAGGAGAAAAATCTCCAGACAGAGATGGACCCATGCCAAACAGAAGTCCCTCCATCCCTCACCCCTGAAAGAAACTATGAGATCATAGGCACAGGGGACTCACTGCTTTGGGGGAAAAATATCATGAGAACAGCCATAACTAACAGTGCTGGAGTGTTAACCGTGTGCCAGATACTTTGGAGCAGTTGACAAGCAGTAAATCTATGAGGTGGGAACTATGTTTTCCTGGTTTTATAGAGATTGATTTGCCCAAGGTCTTAGTTGATGAATGGCAGAACTGGACTGATTTCTGACTCCAAAACTTATATAAACCACTAAAAACAGCGTTTCTCCACGTGTAGTCAGTGGGCCCTCTGAATCAAATCACCTGAGGGTTCCACTGAAATGCACATTCCTGGGCCCTCGCCAAGCCCACTGAGTCAGATTCTGGAAGTGAGGTCCAGAAACCTCTATGTTTAAAAGCTTCCTGAGAAGAGTCTTCCATGCACTAAAGTTGGTGAATCTCCTCCCTACAGCATCCTGGGAAGCTGAATGAATGTTGGGTCTTTAGGGACCTTCTGGGAGCTAAGCAGTGAATCAAATTGCTCACTGTTTTGCATACTTGACAGCAAGAGAAAATTAGTTTTTCCCTAAAGCCCCAGTGTCACCAGACCCACCTCTGGCCCTGGGAAAAGGCCAGTGAAATTACGTAACGATTTTAACCGTGATATACCACCACGCCGCCAGAGGGGAAGTCTGTTTGAGACCTCAGGTGGTGAGGGAGAGGGAAGGAAGAGGATTGATGGACCGCAGGCTGTGCCTGGGATTCTCTGCCAGAGAAGGCAGAAGGGAATCCCTCTCACCCAATGGCTAAGCTCTTTCCTACATACTATTTCTTTCAAATGGATGAGATGCCACAGCATCACCTCAATGAGGAAAACAGCTTGATTTCGCCTGTGTTCAATGTGCAAGCTCTGTGGTTCACGAGAGATTCTACTCAGGCCTATTGACAGGGCTGTGGGGAAATGAGTAAAACAGCCATCGATGACACCCTAGTCCTGGGAATACAGGAAAGGAGAGGTGGAGGAAGAGGAAGGAGAGGGAAAAAGAGGAGAGGAAGAGTGCTGGGAGAGGAGGAGGAGGGGAGAGGAGGTGCCTGCACTCTCAGTATCCAGTAACATCACCAGATAAAGCAGCAACACCTGTAACTTCCAGAATTCTCAAAACACATTAGAAGTATCTACTTTGCTTTAGTTGCCCCATCTTAATTATAAGCAGTGGTCCTAGGGATTTTCTTAACTTGACATCGGTTAAAACACAAAGGTGAGGAGCACAGGGTACATTTACAAGACAAGCACATAAAGGTATATTTGTAAACTCTTTTGCTGATCCTTCATAATAGAATGTGAGGGGGAAAAGGGGCTGGAATGAAAGAAGCCGAGTAAAAGAATTAGGAGAGTTTCATTCTTCTTCAGGTGAATTTCCATTTCGAGCAAGAGTTGTGCCATCTCCATCTTATAGGACAGTGGCTTTCAAACCAGAGGATCCCTGTTGAGCTTCAGGATACTTCAGATGGCCTATGGGCTGGTTGAAACACTGATCTGTGCCCTCTTGTTCTCCAGCTGTGTTTTCTCAATGGTAAACAGCAGCACATTGGGTTGGTGACCTAACTGGCTGTTAGACTATAGCAAACACTTGAAGACCATCACTGACCTGTGAATAGACAGAAGCCCCTCATGGATCCTGGGCTACAAGATCAACATAAGTGCTTGATGAGGAATACAGGAAGAAAAAGGTCCTCCTTAGAAGTAGAATATAAGAATCAATATTGTAGGTATTTTGAATTTCTGTCTAGATAATTGTGGGGTTTTTAATCCTTACAAAATTTATCCCCAGTGTATATCACTCTGGCTGGTCCATGGTCAACGCTTAATAAATGCTTGATGAGGCTTCCCTGGTGGCGCAGTGGTTGAGAGTCCGCCTGCCGATGCAGGGGACGCGGGTTCGTGCCCCGGTCCGGGAAGATCCCACATGCCGCGGAGCAGCTGGACCCGTGAGCCATGGCCGCTGAGCCTGCACATCCAGAGCCTGTGCTCCACAACGAGAGAGGCCACAGCAGTGAGAGGCCCGCGTACCGCAAAAAATAAATAAATAAATGCTTGATGATAAGATCTCACTTCCCCTCACAGTAAGCCAAAAAAGGCAAAAGAGGGCTTTTAGTAGACAATGATTGAGGGCCACAATTTGTGATGGACAGAGCCTTAATGGACCAAGAAGGGTGACTCCTCAGCATAGCCACATGCCATGCCTAGAATAACGACTCTGTGATAGGTGGCAGGGTCTTATTTTGCTACGTCAGCACAGAAATTCCAATGTAGAGAATGTCACATTTTCTGGAGATCGGGCTACTATCTGGTGCCCACATTTTTGATCTGACTTTGGCTCGTGCTATGTAATCAAATGTATACAAGCATCCACTGAAAGACACTCCAAGCTCATCATGCTATACTTACATTTTCTAGTTGATACTAAGGATTATCCTGGCACATTTAGTAATTTCCTGAATCTCAAGGAAAATAAAAATGTCCGTTTTGCAAAGTGGGATGAAGTTATCAAAAGGCAAACGAGGGCTTCCCTGGTGGCGCAGTGGTTGAGAGTCCGCCTGCCGATGCAGGGCACACGGGTTCGTGCTCCGGTCCGGGAAGATCCCACATGCCGCAGAGCGGCTGGGCTCGTGAGCCATGGCCGCTGAGCCTGCATGTCCGGAGCCTGTGCTCCGCAACGGGAGAGGCCACAACAGTGAGAGGCCCATGTACCACACACACACACACACACACACACACAAAAAGGCAAACGAAATTGTAGCAGAAACACATTATAGTCTAATTCCTAAAACACATATAGTCTAATCTTTTCCCAGGAATCCATAAACACCAACCCACCTGTAACAAAATTCTAGGTAGAACTCTAACTGAACCCTGTTCCCAGGGGGGTGAAAACAGCAACAACAACAACAAAGTGAAGTTGTCTCTGCTTTGGGCTGCCATCAGTGTACACAGCCATGGGTGTAGGCTAAGTAACAGTAGGTAACCATATTGGTCAGTTTTCACTAGGTTAAACTGCAGCTGCAAACACAAATCTCAGTGGTTCATGACAACAAAGGTTTATTCCTCACACACATACACAGGAGCAGTATGCAGCTCTGCCCAAACTTAAGGAGCTGCCCCTATCCCTATGGGGGATGGGCTATTCTCAAGCAGAAGGAAAAGAGAAAAATGACCAAAGTATCACAATGGCTCTCAAAACTTCTGCTTGGCCATGCAGTACATCAACTTCTGCTCAGATTCCATTGACCAAAGCAAGTCCAAGGCTAAGCCCACTCTCAGCGGGACAGGGAAGTATGGTCCACCCACGGGGAGGCACTGAAAGTCACCTGACAGTGGGCAGAGGTGACAGAAAGGGGGGCAAATAACTGAGAACCACAGTACACTCTGCCATGAGTATCATCACAGTTAATATTCCTTATTTAAGGAAACAGTGCTCACGCTCTAATTGACTTTGTTGCCTCTGCGACTAACAGCCAAAGAGATGGAAGTAGTTTTATCATTTTCCCCATTGTCTTCACCTTGGCTAGACACACACGGCTCTACCTCTGTTCCTCTGGTCAACTGCCTCACTCACCATGCAGGGAAAGGGTTCCATTCCTCACAGCCAGGAACTTGACTCCATACGGAAAGAAGGGGGTAGAGTGGGAACTCCCGTAGAGTTTGATCTGAGCTTTGCCTTGGAAGGGCTTGTCCTCAGATCCAATCCTGAGCTCTCCACCATCAGAAACAAGGATGGAGTGTGCTCTGAGCTCGATGGGTCCTGGGTCCAGGAAAATCAGCTTTCCTCCTAATAGCCAAAGAGAAGACAGTCAGTCTCTGGGAGAATGAGGCTCACTTCCTTTTGACAGTTCCAATGTCGGATGAAATCCTCTTCGTTTATGTACTTCTGCTGAAATTTAGACTCATTTTATCTTGCCTTCTCTTCTAGAAGCACAGCTGAGTGGATCAGACACCCAGAAGCAGAAGCACTATATTACTAATCTAGCTTAGGATAGCTACCACAGTTCACAGCAGCTTTATTTATAGTATTTTTCATGACAATAACTTAATGCCTAGAAATTTAGGACTGGTTAAATAAGAAACGAGAAGGCCACCGTTTTTACCATGTAACAGCAGCTTAGAAAATTAAGTTTAAAAAAACTGGGAAACAGTAAATAGGAATAGAAGAAAATATGCCAAAATTATAAGAATTACAGTAAAAGGAAGTGTAATTAGGAGGCACTATGAAATTTTTAGCACTTTAGCTGACCAACATCCATTATCCTTTTCTTTGGACAATAGACACTGATTTCCACAAGGAACTGTTCTGCTCCATTGAACAGAGTTGAGTGGGACTGTCAAACATGGTGTCTTATCCTACCATCAACTGAGTCACGTACCCAGGCTTCAAAAGGAAACCTGGAGCAAGCAAATCTCCCTCCCCAGGCTTGAGAAAATAGCATGCCTTGGCCCCTTACCCACGTATATTTTCCTTCATAACGGTTAGCATCAGACATACCATATATTTACAAGTTTACTGTCTGCCCTCCCGCCCCCCAGGAATGCATGCTTCATGAGGGCATTTATCTGCCTTGTCCACTTCTACATTCCCAGTGTCTATAACAGTGACTGGGAGAAGGTTGGCACTCAATATATAATTGCTGAGTAAATGAATAAATGGTTATATCCTTTTAGAGTATCTGTTTTAAGTACCTGAATTTCCTTATAGACACACACACACAAACACACACATACTCACTCCCATTTCCTCAGAAAGGATATTGTTATGACATTGAATCAGTAAATCCACACATTGTCTCAATGAGCTAAAGGTAAGCCCAGAATGCGGGGGAGGCAAGTGGCAGAAGTGGCTCAAAAGGCAGATTCCACAGGAAGAAGGGGGGTCATGGTGAGGGCCAGTGAAGAGCAGAGACTCCATCTGCTAAATGTAGTCCTGAATCCAAGGTACCAAATCCTTGAGTTGGATTGTTGTTTTGTACTTAAACACGTGCTGGAGGAATGAGAGGGAGCGAAGAAAAAGGCCAAGACGCTTTTAGTCGTTTCTGTTATCTCCATCTTAGTACAGAGATAGTGACCAATACAGATGGAGGCCACTCCTCCCCTGACCTTCTGTTCTAACATTCTCTTCAGCTTTCCTTGGCTCCTTTATCTTTGATCCTAAAGCCTGAGCCACACACCATCAATAACAGTCACAGAGTGTTTACTTGGATTCAACCTCTTAAAGTGCTCTTGACTTTCAGCCACATTTTAGAACAACACACCCTCATGGGTATCCAGTTTCACCATCTATAAATTGTCCATGGCTAGAACTCTTCCCTCAGAGACCTGTGGTGAGATTTCTTGAAATGATGCTTGTAGATCCCTGGTCCTGGGTCTGGCCTAGTAGACACTTAATGCAGTGGTGTAATAGCCCTACTAGACCACCTCCTTCCAACACCTCACCCTCCGTTGTCCTGACGTCCCTTTTCAAATATGGTGTAGAGGTCACAGTCTGAGGTAATCGACCCAAGAAGCAACTCTCCTTTGGTGACCTAGAGGCTTGATGCTTGAGTGGCACCACACTGCTTACCAGATTTCCAAAGGGCCTGCTGGCAATTCTGACCTTAATTTTCCCTTCCATTGTCATCATGATGACAAGAATAATCATTAGAAATGCAATCATATCACACATCCTGCTGTGAACAAGAGGGAAGAAATGTGACCTGTGGTACAGGCCACCTTCTTGAGTTCACTAGAACTTTTTCACTCACAGCCATGTGTCATTAATGTCTCAACTAATTATCTTCAACTGGTGAACCATGGGTTGGGCAATGGGTCCCAGCATTATGAACAGTCAGGAAATCTGAATCTGAACCGAGATGAACCAGTGATGGAGACAGGATATTGGATCAGGTTCCTGTCCCCTCTG
This sequence comes from Mesoplodon bidens, assembly GCF_964165515.1. Classification (NCBI taxonomy): domain Eukaryota; kingdom Metazoa; phylum Chordata; class Mammalia; order Artiodactyla; family Ziphiidae; genus Mesoplodon; species Mesoplodon bidens. The sequence continues at coordinate 80,815,996 of NC_138172.1, forward strand.
TCACTGACCTCTGAATGACCCTCAGTAAGTCTCACAAAATTGCTGGGCCTCGGACTACTCAGTTTCCAAATCTGTCCCACTCACTGCTGAGGGATGGTCTGTTTGCCCCTTGGCTACGTGCAGAACAGAATTGTTCGTTTGCTGAGGCTCCTTCCAGCTCTAGAACATTTGGCATCTGCATCTGCAAAGATGCAGTCGAGTGTGCATTTGACACTGATGGAGACAGGGACCTCATGTTCTCTCGCCACCACCTACCCTGCAGGGAACTTTGAATACTACTTGAGGAAGGGATTACCTGCACAGTCAGGAATTCAAACGAGATTATGGGGAAAGCAAGGGAGCTGACATGTATTAAGCACCTACCATATGCCAGTACCTTTAGCTATGTTGTTTGAAATGACCTTCCAAACAAGCCCAGGAGGTCGATGTCACGCTCTGTATTTCAGAGCAGACAGTGAGCTGAGGTAGGCAAAGCGAGCATTAGAACCAGACCACCTGACAGAGGTACTCACGCTCTCTCCACCTTGCAAACCCTCCCAAGTAGCTTTTTCATTAATTAGGAAATTAACTTCCATTAAGTATTTCATTAATTTCATTATTTATCATAGTTACTTTTAAGGAAAAACACATGTTAACCTAAGTAACTTTGCCTATGGCTTGTTTATATGTGGTTTATTTTAATTTTGTTAATGTAGATATACCTCGCCTCATTCCAAAAAGGATTTGAGGCAGACTACAAGGATTAGTGGGTACATTTATAACCTGGGTGTTGTCCCTTATACCATCAAGCAAAATATTAAACACACTGAAGCAAACTGGTAGAAATTTGAAAATGTCATTTACTGACAGGAACTAATTATGACGCTAATGAAGGGAGAAAAGCTCATCCCCAAAACATGAATGACTTGTGTTGTCAAGAGTACTATAAATAGGACTAATTAATTAATGCAATAATCACTCTTCCCTGCTAAAAAGTCTTTCTTCCTTACTTTATCAGTGGCAGGTACGTATAAGAAATCTAGGTAGGGCTTCCCTGGTGGCGCAGTGGTTGAGAGTCCGCCTGCCAATGCAGGGCACACGGGTTCGTGCCCCGGTCGGGGAAGATCCCACATGCCACGGAGCGGCTGGGCCCGTGAGCCATGGCCACTGAGCCTGCGCATCCGGAGCCTGTGCTCCGCAACGGGAGAGGCCACAACAGTGAGAGGCACACATACCAAAAAAAAAAAAAGAAATCTAGGTAAATAAAGGAAGAGAGTTTGATGCGGAATTCAACTAATTTTGGTTGATACGTGATAACCAAGGCGAAAAGTTTCTTGGTGTGAAAGAACGGAAAGTTTATATTTAATCTGTCTCTGTGCCAAGGCCCCAAGTGTTTTCATCCTCACACTTTATTAGCTTAAGTCAAATATACAGCATGCTGCTTTAAAGGATAGTTATTTGAGTATGGGAGGGCAGTGGGAGGACTTTATTTCTCCACTTTATGGAGCTCAACCCCATTTCTGAAAGCTGAAATAAAGAGCAGGGTTGAAATCAGCCTTTGGCTGTGACCCTTACATTGCTTGTTATGATTGTTAATGAAAGCTGAGTATGTCCCACGAGTGACCTTGGGTAAGTTTATAAAAATCAATCAACCATCATTATTGTTACTTCCCCTCCAAAATAAATAAACGAACACAACTTTTTACATGTAATCACTTCTTCCCATTAAACATCTCTTTTATTTCTTTTAAAGGGAAGTAAAAGAGACTTTTAGCAGCTAGCTAATGTTTGCAAAGTACATCAAAACCTGCTTTGGGCTAACCGTACAATTAGCCATCCTCTGTAATAACCGCAAAATGATTCTGTTGTACGTGTGTGTGTGTTTTAAAGAAAACCAAATACACAGTTCTAGCTATTTTCCCCCTTACAGAAAACATTTAGAGTATAAGTATTTTACCTTACAACTATACTCCTCAAAAGAACTGGGTATACCTTCTATCCCAGTTTTTTCCCTCTAGTCTCTTTGGAACCCTCCGCAGCTGTGCCTTTTCCTGGCCACCCCACCCAAACTGGTCCTGTTGAGGTCACAAATGACAGCCACATTGCTGAATCCAAGGCGGGATGCTCAGTGCTCACCTTTCCTGAGCAGCCAGCAGCATCTAACATACTTGTTCACTCCTTTCTTGATACTCCTTCCCCTCGCCCACCGAGCCCTGCGCCCTCCCGGATGCCCTCCCACCTCCTGAGCCTTCCCTCCTGACCTCCTCTCCCTGATTCTTCCTGCTTGTCCCAACCACTGACACTTGGAATGTCACAAGACTCAGTCCCTTGATGACTTTTTTTCTCACCTTGTCTTAAGGTTTTAAACCCCATCATATGCTCATCGCTGATAACTCCCAGATTTACATCCCTAAGGCCCACCTCCGCCCTCAGCTCAAGGCTCATCGCCCCAACTGCTACTTGACACCTCCGCCTGGATGTCTCAAAGGTTTCTCAACTTAGCACGTCCAAAAGGTGAGCTCCTCGTCTTGCCCCACAGTCCTTCCCTTTTCCATAAATGGCAACTCCATCCCCCCTTTCCTCAGTTTGAAAGTCCTTTGCTTTGTTTGAAAGAGTCAGCGTTCGCTCTCTCTCACACCACAACCAAAGCTCCAGGGAATTTTGTGCATTCTTCCTTCAAAATATCCCTGTGATCCAACCCCTTCTCACCACCTCCGGTCCTGTCACTGGGGTCTAAGTCACCCTCATCTCATCCCCAGGTAACTCCAAAAGCCTCTTAACTCAGCTCGTTTCTTCTGCCCCTGCCCCCACCCCAGGGTCTACTCTTAAAACAACAGTCGCTGAGGGGCTTCCCTGGTGGTGCAGTGGTTGAGAGTCCGCCTGCCAATGCAGGGGACGTGGGTTCGTGCCCCGGTCCGGGAGGATCCCACGTGCCGCGGAGCAGCTAGGCCCGTGAGCCATGGCCTGAGCCTGCGCATCCGGAGCCTGTGCTCCGCAACGGGAGAGGCCACAACGGGGAGAGGCCCGCGTACTGCAATAAAAAAAAAAAAACAGTCGCTGTGATCTTTTTTAATGTAAACTTTATCACATCACCTCTCTGCTGGAAATTCTCCAACGGTTCCCACCATACACAGAGTCAAAGCCCACCAAACCCTGCATGGCTGGCCCTTTCTGGCCCCCTCTCTCTCTACTCTCCCCGGCTCACAATCCTCTGCCACCACAACCCTCTGGGTCCCCTGACTCACAGTCTTTGCCCTCACTGTGTGCAAATCCCCCCAACCACCACCAAACCACAACCCAGCTCCCTGTCCACCTTCCCTGCTGCATTTTTCTCCATGTTGCTCAGAAAATCTAACAAAAAATACAACTTGCTGACTTGATTGCTTTCCTTATAGAAATAAACTCCATGAGAGCAAGAATTGTGGTCTATTTCATTCAGAGCTGCAGCCCCTGTGCCTAGAACAGTGCCAGGCATACAGGGAGCTGGGAAAGTGGTCACTAAATACGTGTGGAATAAATAGAAGTTGAAGTTACAGAAGTGAATGAAGTCTCCTTAGGCGGACACATAGAGTGAGAACAGAAGAGAGACAAGACTGTCAAATAGTATTTAAAGACTAGACTCAGGAGAGGAAGTAGAAAGATTTTTGCCTGTGAGTCAAAGAAACAGGTGAATTAGGAGAAGAATCAGAAGATTGGGGTGGGTTCCTGGAAGAGCTTTAAGAACTGGGGAAAGTGGTAGATGATGATGGCAAATCCTTTGTGTCATTTTGAGGAGGATCTGGGGGAAAAGGGTGCAGAGCAAGAGTGTACTTGGTTAGGACGTACATGCCAGGTGATGAAATGAACTCCGGGGGGAGTGAGTCCCATTTTAAGCAGATGGAAAGCCAGAGATGAACGAAGGCAAGATGCAGGGAGAGATCTGATGACCCCCAATTCATTAGATCAATCTGCATCACCAAACTAGATCCTTCCTTTATTCAAAGCTTGAACTACCTAAATTTTCAGATGTAAGTTATCCAATTTACTTATCTATGTGGCTGAGCCTCCATTCAGCTTTTTGTGTCAACTCTGAATAATTCCTTAAAAAGTTCAGCATCCTGTATGTTGTTACCTTTCCAGTAATTCCCCAGGGGGAGCCTGTGGAATTCCCTTTCCCTGGAGAATAAGAGATGATCATCCATTCAGGATGCACGGGTCCTGCTCTGCCTGGATAAGGAGGGCAGACTCAGTGACTGGGCAGAGTTGGGGCACCATGCTGCACCCTACTGTACCCTACAGCACCGTGTTGCTGTGGAGGTGGGTGTCAGGAGAAGGTGAGGAAGAGGAGAAGGCTAGCATTCAGGGTAGGCAGCCACAGCCTGAAGCCTGCGTTCTGATGGGGATGCACAGAGCTTCCTTTGTTGGTCAGATCTGGATTAGGCTTTTGCCTGATCCACTGGAGCAGAGCCTGGAAGCCTTCGAGGTGGGCTTGTCCCCGGCCAGAGAGGCAGAAAATCAATTTGGCTGGCAAATGAGATCCCCCAAGAGCTCAGTGCACACTCCATAATCTTATCCACTAGCAGCTCAGGAAATAAATGCCTGGGCCCTCACATATTCATGGGGGAGGTGAGGCATAAATCAGGCTTTAAGTATTGGGGGCAAAGGCAATGTACTTTCTGGCTGGCTACTAATTAATCAAGCACAGAACACCTCAGCCTAGCAACCTAGGAGTGAGCCACACACACATAGGCTATTGCCGCTTTTCTCAACTCTATTTTCATTTCAGTTAAAACAGATATCAAATGAAATTCTCTCCTTTAGCCGATGCTGCTTATGCATCCCCCTGTTCTTCCTTTAATTAAAAAACATGCTTATTGCAATACTTGCCAGAATCATTTTAACGGTATTTTAATTGTAAAGTCTCTGCCTGATTAAAAAAAGAAAATATGAACCAGAAAGTGTTTGCAAAAATGTTCTCAGGATGCAAGAAAACAATCACACACCGCCCCGAATGGATGCCACATACTAATTCCTTAATTAGCCTGGCACCGCTAGTCAAGTGGGCAATGTGGAGGAGAAAACATATCGGAAATAAAATCATTGACTCAGAGCCATGAACAAGAGGGAGGAATCATTTTCATCAGCTCGAATTTCCCTTGTAGGAGAGACAAGTGCATCTAACTAAAAATACCACGCTCAGGAGAGGCCCAGTCAATGTGGCCAGACAGATTTTTTTCCACTGTTCTTTGGGAAAAGAGTAGCTTGGCCAAAGACACATATTAATCAAACTATCAAAAATTAAATACAAAAAAAACATATTAAAAGCAGCAAGGGAAAAACAACAAATAACACACAAGGGAATCCCCATAAGGTTAACAGCTGATCTTTCAGCAGAAACTTCACAAGACAGAATAGAGTGGCAGGACATATTTAAAGTGATGAAGGAGAAAAACCTACAACCAAGATTACTCTACCCAGCAAGGATCTCATACAAATTTGATGGAGAAATTAAAACATTTACAGACAAGCAAAAGCTGAGAGAGTTCAGCACCACCGAACCAACTTTACAACAAATGCTAAAGGAACTTCTCTAAGCAGGAAACACAACAGAAGGAAAAGACCTACAATAACAAACCCAAAACAATTAAGAAAATGGGAATAGGAACATACATATCGATAATTACCTTAACTGTAAATGGATTAAATGCTCCCACCAAAAGACACAGACTGGCTGAATGTATACAAAAACAAGACCCGAATATATGCTGTCTACAAGAGACCCACTTCAGACCTAGGGACACATGCAGACTGAAAGTGAGGGGATGGATTAAGATATTCCATGCAAATGGAACTCAGAAGAAAGCTGGAGTAGCAATTCTCATATCAGACAAAATAGACTTTAAAATAAACACTATTACAAGAGACAAAGAAAGACACTACACAATGATCAAGGGATCAATCCAAGAAGAAGATATAACAATTGTAAATATCTATGCACGCAACATAGGAGTACCAATACATAAGGCAAAGACTAACAGCCATAAAAGGGGAAATTGACAGGAACACAATCCTGGTAGGGGCCTTTAACACCCCACTTTCACCAATGGACAGATCATCCAAAATGAAAATAAATAAGGAAACACAAGCTTTAAATGATACATTAAACAAGATAGACTTAATTGATATTTATAGGACATTCCAGCCAAAAACAACAGAATACACATTTTTCTCAAGTGCTCATGGAACATTCTCCAGGATAGATCATATCTTGGGTCACAAATCTAGCCTTCATAAATTTAAGAAAATTGAAATCTTATCAAGTATCTTTTCCGACCACAACGCTATGAGACTAGATATCAATTACAGGAAAAGATCTGTAAAAAATACAAACGCATGGAGGCTAAACAATACACTACTTAATAACGAAGTGATCACTGGAGAAATCAAAGAGAAAATCAAAAAATACTAGAAACAGGGCTTCCCTGGTGGCGCAGTGGTTGAGAATCCGCCTGCCAATGCAGGGGACACGGGTTCGAGCCCTGGTCTGGGAAGATCCCACATGCCGTGGAGCAACTAGGCCCGTGAGCCACAACTACTGAGCCTGCGCGTTTGGAGCCTGTGCTCCGCAACAAGAGAGGCCGCGATGGTGAGAGGCCCGCACACCGCGATGAAGAGTGGACCCCGCTTGCCACAACTAGAGAAAGCCCTCGCACAGAAACGAAGACCCAACACAGCCATAAATAAATAAATAAATAATTAATTTAAAAAAAAATATATACTAGAAACAAATGACAATGGAGAATGACAACCCAAAACCTATGGGATACAGCAAAAGCAGTTCTAAGAGGGAAGTTTATAGCAATACAATCCCACCTTAAGAAACAGGAAGCATCTCAAATAAACAACCTAACCTTGCACCTAAAGCAATTAGAGAAAGAAGAACAAAAAAATCCCAAAGTTAGCAGAAGGAAAGAAATAAAGATCAGATCAGAAATAAATGAAAAAGAAATGAGGGAAACGATAGCAAAGATCAATAAAACTAAAAGCTGGTTCTTTGAGAAGATAAACAAAATTCATAAACCATTAGCCAGACTCATCAAGAAAAAAAGAGAGAAGACTCAAATCAGTAGAATTAGAAATGAAAAAGGAGAAGTAACAAGTGACACTGCAGAAATACAAAGGATCGTGAGAGATTACTACAAGCAACTCTATGCCAATAAAATGGACAACCTGGAAGAAATGGACAAATTCTTAGAAATACACAACCTGCCAAGACTGAATCAGGAAGAAATAGAAAATATAAACAGACCAATCACAAGCACTGAAATTGAAACTGTGATTAAAAATCTTCCAACAAACAAAAGCCCAGGACCAGATGGCTTCACAGGCGAATTCTATCAAACATTTAGAGAAGAGCTAACACCTATCCTTCTCAAACTCTTCCAAAATATAGCAGAGGGAGGAACACTCCCAAACTCATTCTACGAGGCCACCATCATCCTGATACCAAAACCACACAAAGATGTCACAAAAAAAGAAAACTAGAGGCCAATATCACTGATAAACATAGATGCAAAAATCCTCAACAAAATACTAGCAAACAGACTCCAACAGCACATTAAAAGGATCATACACCATGATCAAGTGGGGTTTATTCCAGGAATGCAAGGATTCTTCAATATACACAAATCAATCAACGTGATACACCATATTAACAAATTGAAGGAGAAAAACCATATGATCATCTCAATAGATGCAGAGAAAGCTTTCGACAAAATTCAACACCAATTTATGAAAAAACCCTGCAGAAAGTAGTCACAGAGGGAACTTTCCTCAACATAATAAAGGCCATATATGACAAACCCACAGCCAACATCATCCTCAATGGTGAAAAACTGAAACCATTTCCACTAAGATCAGGAACAAGACAAGGTTGCCCACCCTCACCACTCTTATTCAACATAGTTTTGGAAGTTTTAGCCACAGCAATCAGAGAAGAAAAGGTAATAAAAGGAATCCAAATCAGAAAAGAAGAAGTAAAGCTGTCACTGTTTGCAGATGACATCATACTATACATAGAGAATCCTAAAGATGTTACCAGAAAACTACAGAGCTAATCAATGAATTTGGTAAAGTAGCAGGATACAACATTAATGCACAGAAATCTCTGGCATTCCTATATACTAATGATGAAAAAATCTGAAAGTGAAATCAAGAAAACACTCCCATTTACCATTGCAACAAAAAGAATAAAATATCTAGGAATAAACCTACCTAAGGAGACAAAAGACCTGTATGCAGAAAACTATAAGACACTGATGAAAGAAATTAAAGATGATACAAATAGATGGAGAGATGTACCATGTTCTTGGATTGGAAGAATCAACATTGTGAAAATGACTCTACTACCCAAAGCAATCTACAGATTCAATGCAATCCCTATCAAACTACCACTGGCATTTTTCACAGAACTAGAACAAAAAATTTCACAATTTGTATGGAAACACAAAAGACCCTGAATAGCCAAAGCAATCTTGAGAACGAAAAACGGAGCTGGAGGAATCAGGCTCCCTGACTTCAGACTATACTACAAAGCTACAGTAATCAAGATGGTATGGTACTGGCACAAAAACAGAAAGATAGATCAATGGAATAGGATAGAAAGCCCAGAGATAAACCCACGCACATATGGTCACCTTATCTTTGATAAAGGAGGCAGGAATGTACAGTGGAGAAAGGACAGCCTCTTCAATAAGTGGTGCTGGGAAAACTGGACAGGGACATGTAAAAGTACGAGATTAGATCACTCCCTAACACCATACACAAAAATAAGCTCAAAATGTATAAAAGACCTAGATGGAAGGCCAGACACTATCAAACTCTTAGAGGAAAACATAAGCAGAACACTCTATGACATAAATCACAGCAAGATCCTTTTTGACCCACCTCCTAGAGAAATGGAAATAAAAACAGAGATAAACAAATGGGACCTAATGAAACTTCAAAGCTTTTGCACAGCAAAGGAAACCATAAACAAGATGAAAAGACAACCCTCAGAATGGGAGAAAATATTTGCAAATGAAGCAACTGACAAAGGATTAATCTCCAAAATATACAAGCAGCTCATGCAGCTCAATATCAAAAAAACACACAACCCAATCCAAAAATGGGCAGAACACCTAAATAGACATTTCTCCAAAGAAGATATACAGACTGCCAACAAACACATGAAAGAATGCTCAACATCATTAATCATTAGAGAAATGCAAATCAAAACTACAATGAGGTATCATTTCACACCAGTCAGAATGGGCATCATCAAAAAATTTAGAAACAATAAATGCTGGAGAGGGTGTGGAGAAAAGGGAACACTCTTGCACTGTTGGTGGGAATGTAAATTGATATAGCCACTATGGAGAACCGTATGGAGGTTCCTTAAAAAACTCAAATAGAACACCCATACAACCCAGCAATCCCACTACTGGGCATATACCCTGAGAAAACCATAACTCAAAAAGAGTCATGAACCAAAATGTTCATTGCAGCTCTATTTACAATAGCCAAGACATGGAAGCAACCTAAGTGTCCATCAACAGATGAATGGATAAAGAAGATGTGGCACATATATACAATGGAATATTACTCAGCCATAAAAAGAAACGAAATTGAGTTATTTTTAATGAGGTGGATGGACCTAGAGTCTGTCATACAGAGGGAAGTAAGTCAGAAAGAGAAAAACAAATACCGTATGATAACACATATATATGGAATCTAAGGGAAAAAAAAAAAGGTCATGAAGAACCTAGGGGTAAGACAGGAATAAAGACACAGATCTACTAGAGCATGGACATGGGGAGGGGGGAGGATAAGCTGTGACAAAGTGAGAGAGTGGCATGGACATATATACACTACCAAACGTAAAATAGATAGCTAGTGGGAAGTAGCCGCATAGCACAGGGAGATCAGCTCAGTGCTTTGTGACCACCTAGAGGGGTGGGATAGGGAGGATGGGAGGGAGGGAGACCCAAGAGGGAAGAGATATGGGAACATATGTATATGTATAACTGATTCACTTTGTTATACAGCAGAAACTAACACACCATTGTAAAGCCAATAAAGATGTTAAAAAAAAAAAGAGAGTAGCTGGGCCAGGTTTACTGGCTTCCAGTCCTGACAATCCTATATGGTTCCCTCTATTGTTTTAGGTCAGTAGTTCTCAAACTTGAGTCCATCAGAATCACCCAGAGGTCTTAAAACACAGATTGGTAGACCTTGCCCCCTCAGAGTACATTTGCTATGGGGCCCAAAAATGTGCATTTCTAGCAAGCTCCCAGGCGATGTTCTTGCTACTGATTAGGGAGCACACTTTGAGAACCACTGCTCTAGGTAAATTAAGCTTGTTCTAGATGTCCATAGTCCATAGTCTAAAACAGGTTGAAAAATACGAAGCTGGAATTGCAGATTAATTCACTTTGTCATTCAACTAACATTTGCTGTTATTTCCAAGCCCTTCTGCTAGGTACCATAATAAAAATGTTAAAAATACACTTTCAGAAGGTCACAGTGAAGTTTAATTGCGCCAGGTGAATAGAAATACCCTGGTTTTAGTGAACTGGCCAACTTTACAGATAACCAAGAAATAAGATAATGGTGATGACTCAGCCTTTTACTTTTTCTATAAAACATAAAACTCATGAAGTTAACCTTATCAAGGAATTAACTCTATGCTAATTACAAAGTATAAACATATTTGTGGAAGAGAAACATTTAAAGGAATGCAAAACACTGAGATGTAAATAAATGCCTTTTATTATAGCTACTGTTGTCAATTACTACTTAACTAAAGCTTGATTTCCTTTCTACCTCCAGAAAATCAAAACTTCCTTTTACCAACAAAGTTTCTGACATTTAAGTTCTGAAGCCCCTCAGCTGTTCCATGGATTCTTAGAAAGTCACTTAAGACCTCAGAAAGAAAGGAGAAAACAGGGGGGAAGAAACTGTCTTCTCCAGGCAGGTAAAAATCTCCATAACTACCAAGTTACTCACTGATTCAAATAATCTCCTTCTTTCTCTGTATCAAAGGTCAATTAGCATTGACCCAGTCACATTTTTTTACCAGCCCTGCAACCTGATACGTTTCTCTGAGCAATCTGTTATTTAAAAGGTTCCAAATATAATTATTCTGAGTATTATAACCACGATTCAGCTACAACATAATAATTTTAGAAATGAACAATAATAGTCATTCATAGTACTTATTTAAAAAATGAGAGTACATCCTACCTTTACTTGACCCCCAGGAATATTACAGTACATGGGAAATGATAATAATGAAAAGCTGTCTTCAGTATATTTCAGTCTGCACAAGAATCCCAGATACATAAGCATCCCAGATTTCTAACTTCACTCCCAGTCTGGATAAACAGGATGTGAGAATCATTAATCAACAGATGAGGTAGAGAGGTAAGGAGAGACCAAGTCCTGAAGGACATTGTAAGCCATATCATGGTGTTTAGACTTGATGTTAAAGGCTAACAGAAAGTCCCAGAAGGATTTTAAGGAAGGATGTTTGAAATATTTATCTTTTGTTACTGAAAATATTGTAGCTTCTGTGGTAGGAAAGGACTGGTCCCTTTCAATAGCATTTTTCATGTTACAATATCCAAGTTGTCAAGACATAAACTGTAAATTGTTTAATATCTATCTATCTGTCTGTCTGCCCATCTACTGAAAGCAAGTCCTTTCTCATAGCAGTGGCTTATCTTTCATTTAAGGCTAATCAAGTATGTCTGGGACTGTTCTCTGGAGGTAAATATTGTAAGTCATTGTCTGACTGGGAAAAATAAGGGGTTTCAGAGCCAAGTGTCCCCCACATTAAAAAGCCTTTGTCTCTGATCTCCTGATACACAAATAGTAAATGAAATTGGTCACTGTCTGGACTAATCCACTAACATTTGAGGATACCAGGAAGGACTCTGATTACAGAGAAATTCACAACCAACATTAATCTGCCCCTTCCGGTCAGAAATTCAGTCATTCAACAATTATTTGAGTACCTACTATGTGCCTGGAAATATAATGATCCTGGCGATACAAAGGTGAGCAAAAACAGACCTGGCTCCTGCTTTCTTCAGCTTACCTGCCTAGATTGCACATTGCCAAAAGGTAAAGGGCAGAAAAAACACACCCTAATATTAAATTTGTAAAGAATTAACATAAAAGCAATTCATATAAAAGTTATATGATTTGTATATGAATGATATTAAAGTTCTTAGCCTATGAAAAATTCTATCAATGATCTGCTTAGCTTTGGATATAAGCAAGGTCCCCTCTCATAAAATAAGTAACACCAATTCGTCGCCAAGAAAAGACTGACACATAGAGATACACAAAATTAAGGGAGTTAAGGGTGGAATTCCCAAAACTCATGTAAATATTTTCTGGTGCTCACCTCTCCATCTGGCTTCCACTTAAGCTCACTGCACAGCCCAGGCCCTTCTCAGCACCATGCTTGAAACTATGGGAAGGAAGTTTACCAATTCCTTTACCACACTTCCCTCTCAGGGCTACAGATGAACAACATTAACAGCCGGTAGACATTTATACAAGCCACTCTCCTCCTGTAAAGGGAGGAAGTCACCACCATTTCCATTTTGTGCACTGATTTGAGGCCCAGATCCTTATCCAAAGCCACAGGAAAGTCCATGGGTGCCTCATATTTGAACTCAGGCCCCCTGTTTGCTGACCCAGCCCCAGTCAGACAACCTTGTCACCTTGTCTGTACATAACCATCCCATTTCCTGCCTTGAAGGGTAGCTTTCAGCTGGAAAAAGAGTCAATTCACTCAATCTCCTTTTGCAGCCAATTTGCACATAAGTTATTTTAAACTTACCCATTTGAAACAAATTTTATCAGTTCACAAAACCCTCCCATGTTGACCAAGACATTCTATAGTGAGGAGAGGAAGAAAAAAAATATTAATGCAGGGTATTTCATTTGTATCCAATGCCTTCAGATGGATTTCCTTTAAATCCAAGCTGTTGTCAGTGAAGTCTTAAAACTGCAGACACGGGGTAACGTGCGCCGTAACTGCCAGGGTCCTGATGCACAGAGAGACCACACAGGATGTCCCAGGAAGCCCTGTTTCACAGCATTCCCAGATCACTGCATTGTAAAGCATTATCTGAAGCATGCACCTATTGACACTGAGGTTGGTTTGGTTCTAGTTAGAAGGAACCATGTGTACAAACCCTGGGATAAAAAGGCTGTGCCGGATACAGCACTTAATACCTCACTCCAAAATCCTCAAACCCTTGACTAAGGTAAAGAAACTGTAGGAGACACACAGATGGCAAACAGGCACATGAAAAAATATTCAGCATCGCTAATAATCAGGGAAATGTGAATCAAAACCACAATGAGATATCACATCACACCTGTTAGAGAGGTTATTATCAAAAAGACAACAAATAACAAGAGCTGGCGAGGATGTGGGAAAAAAGGGAACTCTCCTACACTGTTGGTGGGAATCTAAGTTGGTGCAGCCACTGTGGAAAAGAGTATAGAAGTTCCTCAAAAAACTAAAAATAGAACTACCATATGATCCAGCAATTCCACTTCTGGGTATTTATCTGAAGAAAACAAAAACACTACTTCAAAAAGATATATGCACCCCTGTGTTCATTGTAGTATTACTTACAATAGCCAAGGCATGGAAACAACCTAATGAATGGATAATTGAAATGTGGTGTATATATACGTGTGTGTGTGTGTGTCTACACACACACACACACACACAGAGGAATATTGTTTAGTGATAAAATAGAGTGAAATCTTTCCATTGCAACAACAGGGATGAAACTTGAGGGCATAAGGCTAAGTGAAATAAGTCAGAAAAAGATAAATACCATTTGATCTCACTTATATGTGGAAGATAAAGAAAAGAAGAAAACAAAACAAAGAAACATACAAAAAACAGACAAATCTGAGCTCATAGATATTGAGACCAGATTGGTGGTTGCCTGACGTGGGTGGGTGAGGGGTAGGCGAAATGGGTGAAGGGGGTCAAAAGGTACACACTTCTAGTTATAAAATGAACATGTCCTGGAGATGTGATGTACAGCATGGTGACTACAGTTAATAATACTGTATTGCATATTTGAAAGTAGCTAAGAGAGTGGAACTTGCAAGTTCCCAACACAAAGAAAAAAAATTTTGTACCTATCTATGGTGACTATTGTGGTGATCATTTTGCAATATATACAAATACCAAATCAGTATGTTGTACACCTGAAATTTATATAATATGTCATTTATACCACAATAAAAATTTTGTTTTAATTTTTAAAAAAGAAACTCTACAGTGAACCCAGTAGTTGGTCAAGAAAAGATGGCTCATCTCAATAAACCAAGAATATGCATTGCTAGACTATAGAAATCACCAGTATAATAGACGAAAAAGATCTGAGTGTCCTCAAAACTGTGAACTAAAAGAAACAGTTTGGAGAAAACGAGACCACATTCCCAACTGCAGCAAAAAAACACACTTCCACAAAGTCAAAATACCAAGGAGAATGGAGGCAACCTCGTGGATAACTCTGCTACTTCCACCTCTGTATCCTTCCCTCTCTTGCCGTAGAAAAACACTTCAATATGCATTCTGAAGATAACAGAGGCAGAAGCCATCTGAGGTCTTTATTGCCCAGCTAATTCTTTGAGTAATCCAGTTTGCTTTGTATATAGAAGCAGCCACTAGCTGTAAATAAAATTGCAACTTAGGCCTGACATTCAGCCATCTCTTCCATTATTCCCTTCAATCCAAAAGAAACAACAACTAACATTAACTGAATGCTTGTGCTGGGCCAGACCCTGTACTAAGGGCTTTAGAAACATTCTTTCATTTAGTACCCAAAACATCCATAGGAGTTGGGTGATACATTGTAGTATGGCTACACAATAGCAAACAGTAAATGTTAGCAATCGCTGTCCCTGCTGCTATTACTAAAACAGGCCTTACTCTAAAGAGGAGAAACTTGAGGCTTGCAAAGGCTGTGCAACTTGCCCAAGGTCACAAAGCCGGTAAGAAGCAGAGCCCAGATTCAGACTCAGTTCTTTCTGGCTCAAAAGCCTGCCAAGCATTTAACTGCTTTGGTATACACCAGTAGACCAAGAAATAGAAAATCACATGAAAGGAAGCCAGTGCACTATTAAACAGCACAAGTTTCTGCTCAAGCCTTGTAAAATGAAGGCACTGTGAGTAATAAGAAACTACAAAATGTCTTCCTCTTGCAAGTCCAACACCAAGGGAAGAGGGGTTTCTAGAGTTCATCCTCCCCTAATTGACCCTTTATTAGTCATCAGCTCTAGACCACTTCACATCAAGCTGCTTGACCATCAGGAGAGAGAGTCACTGCTTCATTCAGAAAATATGGATGCTTCCCCAGCTACAGACCACAAGCCCAAGATCCTTGCCCAGAATCCATAATAGTGCACACAAGAGGGTAACGTTCCGTCTCTGTTATTATGGCTCATCATAATTACCTGGAATAAAATAATAAATTCAGCGATGCCTATGGCCGTTGGGCATCTTAACATAAAAGAATGAAAAATATAATTAACTAAATCAAGGCAATATGCCGATTTCCATCCCAGTCATTAGTATTAATTGATGGGGTTAATTCTCTTTTGTGTTTAACAGTACCTCCTAAAAAATAATTTTTAAAAAAAAGGAGAGAAGAAGGAATGGAGGGAAGAAATAGAAATGGTAAGTAGACAAAAGTTCTAGGTCTTTTGCTAATTAAGATGAAATCATAAGAGATATAGCTGAAGCTTTTATCAGGGTCACAAAATAATGTGCCATTTCCCCAAAAAAGTTCAGGAATCAGTACATACAGCAGCATAAATAACGGTGAAAACTTAGTCTTTGGGTGCCATTTCCCAGTTGCCTCAAAGAAATTTATAATCCTCCTTTCTACTATAAGTTTTACTTGTAAGAAAAAAAAAGTGTGTTCTATTTTATATATGGAAACATAAGGAAGGCACAGAGAGTTCAGAACTCTCAAGGGCCATATGTAGAACTGTTGGTTTTCCTGATGGAGGAGCCTGGTCCCTGTATGTATTGGGATTCTGGTTTCCATGAATGGAAAAAATATGGAGGATGCAATATCTTCATAAAGTAGTTCCAAATATAGTTCCTAGGTGATCTAGTTTCACTTCTATTTAGCACTAATCCTTTCAAAGTGTGTACATACTTCATGTGGAATGTTTTCTTCATAATACTGTGGAAATGGCTGAGAAAGTACTTCCACTATAATACTTTATATCTTGTTCGTTAAAATCTTTTGAATAAATTATTTTTCGGCTTGAAATTTTTCATGCCTTGTTTCATCCCATAGATGGTATCAAAAAATAAAGAAAATTTCACACAGCTATTTTTCTGATACCATGAATGGGTATGAAAAAGATAGACAGTAACAGATACTCAGAGAGTGATTTGCTGTTGTTATTGATGATGATGATAACAATTCAATCTTATATTTGAATAGATTTTTATTGTCCTTCAAGTATTTTCACACCTATTATAGACCAAGAGAAGACATTAGGGGTTGAGAGCTACACCACATCAACCAGATAGTTGAGAGCTGGGGTTCTTCCCCAGTGAAAGCCTTCTTCATATGTCTTTTAGAAACAAACAAAAAAAATAACTTAGCAATGGATTTTATATTTCTAACTCATAAAGGTATACTTTTTTATGTAGATGTGTCGATTGGTATACATGTGTATGTATGTGAATATATGTAAATTTATTTATTTATGTGTGTACGTACATACACAGATAGATATCAGTGAGCACAACTAAGGACAGTAAAAGCAAATTAGTTGAGAAAAGTGATATCTAAGAGAGGAAGAACTTAAAAATTATACTTCTTAAATTTCTTCCGGGATCTGAATTCTGCACCATTTTACTTGTCCACCCATTCAAAGATCAACACATGTACTTTGAGCCCCCATCATGAGTCAGGCACGGTCCTAGACACTGAAGAGACAGCAGTAAATATAACTGATGGAAGTTCTTTGCCTTTTTGAGCTTATCCTAGCAGAGGAAATGAACTGTAAATAAACAAGTAAATTATTGTAGCTCATGTACTGATAAGTGATAAGAAGAAAAGTAAAGCAAAATAAATGGATGGAGTAATAGGATTGTTATAATTTTTTAAAAGACGGCAAGTCCTCTCTAATAAGTTGACATTTTCTGAAAGAGAATGAAATAAGTGAGCTAGCCACATGAATATCTGGAGGAAGAATATTCCAGGCAAAGGGCATTATGTGCAAAGGCCGTGAGGCAGGTGTGTCACTGGTAAATTCACAGAAGAGCTGGAGCAGAGTGAACAAGGAAGGCAAGGTCAATGAAGGGATCAGAAGTTTAATAATGGTGTGAACATTATTCCTAGCGAGATGAGAAGCCATTGGGGTAGGGGTGGTTGAGGAAAGAAGTAATAAGATCTGACATATTTTAAAGGGTGTGGACAATAAATTATTGGGGGTTATTTTAGCATATAGCACAGAAGTCAAATACCAATGACTTAAACACATGAAGGCATACTTTTCTATCACAAAAAGTACTTCAGAGGTGGGCAGCCCCAGATGCCATGCTAGTATGACATCAGAGTCCCGGGTTTCTTCCATTCTTCTGTTTCCTCACTCTTTTTTTTGGCCACACCAAGGGGCATGTGGACTCTTAGTTCCTGTGCCCTTGCAGTGGAATCATAGATTCTTAACCACTGGACCTCCAGGGAATTCCCCGTTTTCCCATTCTTAGCAAGTCAACTCATGGTCCAAGATGGCAGTTGAAAATGTAGCTATCACATTTACATTCCAGGAAGCAGGGAGGAGAAAGAAAGAGGGACAACTCGGGCATGCCTCCTACCAAGCCAGCTCTACTTTAAGAAATGTCCTAGATGCCCTGCACCACTCTTCCCCTCACATATCACTGGCCAGCTCTTAGCCACAGGCTATGCCTACCTACAAAGGAGCTGAGGAAATATAGCATTTTAGCTGGGTACACTGCTGCCCCAAATAAAAACTGGGGTTCTGCTACTAAAGAAGACAAAAAAATTAGAAACATGGGAACCAGTTAACAAGTTGTTTGAAATGGTCCCGGCCAAAAGTTAGGTTGAATAGGACTAGGTTGGTACTAATGGGACACATGTTGAAGATTCAGCCAGTAAGATTCACTGATGGATTGGCCATGGAATATAAGAAGAAGAAAGATATCTAGGGTGCCACCAAGATTTTTGGCCTGAGCCACTGGCTATTAAGTGAGATGGGGAAATTCCTCTCATGTTGAATCTGTGTGTATATTGATGTCTACACGATCAAAACTTGTCTCAGGTACAAAGTACATGCTCTTCACCTCCTCTCCACTATCCAACTCTAATCTTACATCCTGGACACTCAGATTACTTCTGTCTACATTCTGCCTTACCTCCTACATCACATGCTTTAGAACTAGACATTTTACTCTTTTATATTTGCTCCCTAATTACTTTTTCTTTAGTAGTAATGCACATTATTCATGTTAAGCATTATTCTTCACTTCTTCTTGTGTCTCACACAGAGTTCCTGGGCCACTTAATAAGCATTCACAAGTCATCTGTTGAACCAAATTTCATCTGTGTCCTTTCCCAGTTCTCAAGCTTTCTAGAACCTCTGACCCATATCTCTGTGATTAAAATCTTACTTTCACTCTAGGCAACCCTGCTCCCTACCAGCAACTCCTGTTTGTACAGAAACAGGTGTCCACCACTTACCCTCACGACCCTACCAATGCAGGGGATGCTTCACATAACAGACTTTCCCATTCCATGGGATGAGGGTTAGCCCTTCTAAACCTAGTCACTTATTCTAAATAATGAGAATGAAGTATTGCCTGAACCAGGAACATTTAGGAATAACCACCACTGAAAGGTGACAGCTTGGGGCAAGTATCTGGGTTACCAGGATCTTGAAATCTCCAAGAGTGGAAGCCAGGTATCCACATACCTCTGCCTTTCCCTTGCCCTCTGTTCTCCTCTGATGCCTCTTCTCCATCTTCAGTCTCTGGCCCAAGGAACACCATTCCTTGCTGGAACATTTACCTGGAACTACTAGGATATCCAGAGACTCAGATGGGCTGAGTTTGAGGACTTTTAGCTGCAAAACTTCTCCCAAATGGTATCAATATCAGGCAAAGACCCTTGAGCGCCTGAAGGGCATCCCATCCTCCAACAGGATTTGACTCCTGTGGCGAGAATCCTGGTTATAGGCCTGTAAAGAGCATCTTTTCTCAGAGCTGAGACTTGAAGTCTGTAATTTTCCTTTGTCATTGCCAGTCCTTAGGTAGCTGCTAGCTGTCAATAAGTCAGTACTCCCTATAGCCACTGGCTACACACACACACAACCACCACAAAGACAGGTCAGGAGCTCAAGCTCACAGACCTTTTTCCTAAAGGGTACTAATTAATTGATTTGCCTGAAATCTTCTCCTTGCTACCAGAAGAAAAAAAAAAAAAAGCTTGCAGAATAAAGAATGTAAAAGTCCTAATAAGTCCACCTGTAAGAGACGGGTAGTAACACTCCATCAGTTTATCCTCTGCAAAATATTTTATTCTCCCTCATATAGCCACAAGCTTACTTTAACAAGAACAAATGCTCCTGTAAATGTTAAATATATTTATAGTACAGAATGGTGTTTTAGTGCAGTTTTATAGATCTCCATAACTAATCACATTTGCCAAGTAATTTTCATTTGCCAGTGAACAAGAGTCCCTTTGATAACCATTCCTTACTATCTGCCACTGAAGTAGGCAATGATTTTTATTCTCATTTAACAGATAAGGAAACAAAGTCACGAGGAGGTAGAAAAAACTGACTTAGTCACTTGGTAATGAGGGGGAGGAGTTAAAATTTGAATTCTCTGTCTCTCCCAAATTCCCAGACCCTAGAGCTATGTGGCCGGTTTTGCAATAAGGAAGCCTATTTATATGACTTTCCACGGGACAAGGAAGTCAAAACCACAACAGGGTAAAAGCAGGAAGGCATTGCTTTCTTGGCAGGGAATTTCAAAGGCAGCAGCATTAACTGATTTCAGAGCCTTCTGCTATATTGTGAGTGCTGCCAGGGACAAACATGAATACAAAGGACTTGAATAAAGAAGCATATTCTTGGAGAACACTGTTCACCCTCTTGCATTTGAAAAATTAAAATAATCAAGCTCTGTGCTTTTAAGAGTCAAAAGAAAGGGCTTTCATTTTGAACCTTCTGACCACTTCTTCCTTTCATAGGGAAATCTCAATTTGGTCCGAGAATAAATTGTCAACCAAGTGCTGGAACTTCTCCAAAAAGTTCCCCTTCCTTCTGCCCCTAAAATGATAAAATCATATATAATAATGCCACCCCCATCTCCGAACTCCGCAAACCTTTCACGTGCAGGAAGTTGAGGATGCTGGTGTTGGTGTCCAAGAGGAGCAGCTGGCCTTTCTCTACCGTGACGTTGTCGCCCTCTTGTGGCGGTCGCTCGGGAAACCAGCTGTGAGCCCTGGACCACCTCCGGCAGAACTGAAAGGGAAAGTTGCCCTGGAAAACAGGTTTTGTTATTTTGTTTTGTTTTGTTTTCTAGCAGGATAGTCTGGGTGATCATCAGAACAGAAACTACTTAAACTCAAATTAATTTAAATATAATTTTAAACATCTCCATAAAATTAGTCACCCTCGTACAACTAACTCAAAAAAGGGAAAATATGGAAGGGGCAAAGTCGTACTCAAAGTACTCCTGTGTTCAGCCTCTGGAATTCTCCAGCGATATGCTGGTAATACTTTCTTACCTTTTTGCCCAAGCACAGGCCGCCTTCTACCTAACAGATGGGGTCGATTTCATTTTTTATTTTTACAGATGTGTATTGAGTCTTGGACAAAAAGTCATAAATAGCCAGGAATAGCGAGAATTAAAACATTCTGCTTGATGGGTGGCATTTTGCTTTACATAACTGGTACCACTTCACTGGCTCTACTGCCAAGTGTCCCTGTCTTATAGGAACATTCTTCTCTCCACGTGTTCCATCCTCCCACCCTGCCTCTTTTGATATTACTGATGCCTTTCCCTCTGTGTTTGGTGCATCCATGCTGGCAAAGTTTGTGCACAGGAAAAATGCCAGCTGACTTCAGATGACAACCCAGAACCTCTGAGGGAGGTGCCGGGAGCGGAACTGTGAGGCGCCTAGAGGAGGAAGCACCCTTCACCCCCCGCAGTCTCCCTCTCAGAGCTTTTGGCTTCCTGTTAATTTACAGTCACATTGAACTCATGCGGTTTTCAAACCAAGGATGTGAAAATCACAGAAAGCAGTATCTGGCTCATGCAAGAGTCAGAGAGCAGGTTTAAATGTCCTGTGCAGCTATGGAACTGTAATTCTGATAAATTTAATGAAATCCTCTTGGACAAGGTGATTAGCTCAAGGTCATACAGATGACATAGGTATGCCTCTCTCCCAACAGTTCTTCTTCCCACACAGATTCCAATCTAATGCGAAGCCCCAGTTCCTATAAAACAACTTCCTAGAAAGTCCTCTTGTGAGATGTTTCAGGCAGATGGGAGAAGATCGTGAAGAAGGGGAGGCATGTTTATAATACCAGTAACTGCACCTCCACAGAGAACAGTGCCCTGGAGTATTTCTGAGAGAGAAAATGGACAAATGTGTTGCCAGAAGTCAGTAGATTTTCCAGGTGTACTGACCCCCAGCTCACTAGTCCTGAGTTATATACTGAACCCGATTACCAACAAGACTTGGGGATAAAGAAAAGCAGGATCTTTTCATTTTCTGCATCTACAAAGGAGAAATAAGTCAGTGACTCATCCCAATTTAAGAGATGGAAAGGCATCCGGCACAGTGATAAGCAGTCCCAGCACCACAGGAAAAAAAGAACGTGTGGTACCCAAGCATCATTGTGAGGTGTATGAACCGTGACCACAGGATGACCATCCAAACACTCAAAAAATGGAAGAGAAGTTTACCTCTCCACCTATTTCACACTGAAGCTAGGCATGGGGAGGTAAAATTACAGAAAGGGCTCTTCATACAACTAGACATTCTACCTTCCTATAATCCTTTAATTCACTCCTGCAGAATCCACAAAGAAAAAGGAGGGGCAATAGGAGGAAACTGGAGTGGAATAAAGTGGTGAGAAGACGGAAAAGACCAAAAGATGGTGAAGACAACTCCAGGGAAGGTGAACCAGATTATCTGTAAGTCAGCCCTGAGTCACTAAGACAAGACATGTGAAAAAGCCTGGATTTCAAGAAGGTCAGAGATCGAAAGGACTCTAGAGAAATCCTATCCCTTTATTTTATTATTTTTTATTATTTTTATTTATTTATTTATTTATTTTTGCGGTAGGCGGGCTTCTCACTGTTGTGGCCTCTCCCGTTGCGGAGCACAGGCTCCGGACACGCAGGCTCAGCGGCCATGGCTCACGGGCCCAGCCGCTCCGTGGCATGTGGGATCTTCCCGGACCGGGGCACAAACCCGTGTCCCCTGCATTGGCAGGCAGACTCTCAACCACTGTGCCACCAGGGAAGCCCCATCCCTTTATTTTAAAGGTGATGTTTCAGACAGGGTTTCTCAGCCTAGAGCTGTTTAAGGTGCAGATTCTCTCAATGCCACCAGGATGGAACCAAAAGCTCAGGAGGAGGGATCAATTAGGAGATTGGAATTAACAAATACACACTACTATATATAAAACAAATAAACAACAAGGACCTACTATATAGCACAGGGAACTATATTCAGTATCTTGTAAAAACCTATAATGGAAAAGAATCTGAAAAAGAATATATATATATATATATATATATATATATATATATCCAAATTACTTTGCTGTACACTTGAAACTAACACAACATAGTAAATCAACTATACTTCAATTTTTTAAAAAAACTCTCAGTAGGTGAGACCAGGGATGTGTCATTTTAATCATCTCCTCGATGGCACTTCTGCATCAAATTTTGAGGACCAATTCAAGGCAAGGGCTAGACAAGAGGGAGACAGATCCAAAAAAGGAACTGGGAGGCTCCCTTCACACCAGGCCCTGAAGCTCAGGGAAGGCCACCAAGGGTGTGTGGATAAGCCATGAGGAGGAGTGAAGAATTCAGCAGCTTCAGCAGCTTGACTTTTTCTGAGACGTGAACCTCGTGTTCAGATCTAAGCCCAGCTACAGAACTACACAAAAAACCTGGGCTCATGACCCTCACAATGGGAAGATCTGGAACAACTAGATGTTGATTAGGTAAAAGGAAGTCAGAGGAGGACCATTCCATGATGTCTTCCTGTAATTAACTTGAGAACCTTTCAAACCTCAAGGTTAGCACTGATACCTGTCATCTTAGCTCTGAGGGAACTTTAAAGACTTTCTCTCTGGCTCAGAAGCAGCTGTGCTTATCACTGGCTTCCTTCCCTGTGTTCTATCATCTTGGCCTGGCCGAAAAGCCTTTGAAAATTGCTATACTCAGGACCTTCAAGATGGCGGAGGAGTAAGACGTAGAGATCACCTTCCTTCCCACAAATACATCAAAAATACATCTATGTGTGGAACGACTCCTACAGAACACCTACGGAACACTGGCAGAAGACCTCAGACTTCCCAAAAGGCAAGAAACTCCCCATGCACCTGGGTAGGGCAAAAGAAAAAAGAAAAAACAGAGACAAAAGAATAGGGATGGGACCTGCACCTCTGGGAGGGAGCTGTGAAGGAGGAAAGGTTTCCACACACTAGGGAGCCCCTTCACTGGTGGGAACAGGGTGGGGGGAAGCTTCGGAGCGACAGAGGAGAGCGCAGCAACAGGGGCGCAGAGGGCAAAGCGGAGAGATTCCCGCACAGAGGATTGGTGCCAACCAGCACTCACCAGCCCGAGAGGCTTGTCTGCTCACCCTCTGGGGCAGGTGGGGGCTGGGAGCTGAGGCTCAAGCTTCAGAGGTCGGATCCCGGGGAGAGGACTGGGGTTGGCTGCATGAACACAGCCTGAAGGGGGCTAGTGTGCCCCAGCTAGCTGGGAGGGAGTCCGGGAAAAAGTCTGGAACTGCCTAAGAGGCAAGAGACCATTGTTTCTGGGTGCACGAGGAGAGGAGATTCAGAGCACCACCTAAACGGGCTCCAGAGATGGGCAGGATCCATGGCTATCAGCGTGAACACCAGAGACGAGAATGAAACACTAAGGCTGTTGCTGCCACCACCAAGAAGCCTGTGTGCAAGCACAAGTCACTATCCACACCTCCCCTCCTGGGAGCCTGTGCAGTCCGCCACTGCCAGGGTCCTGTGATCCAGGGACAACTTCCCCGGGAGAACACATGGTGCGCCTTAGGCTGTTGCAACATCATGCTGGCCTCTGCCACCACAGGCTCACCTCGTATTGTGTACCCCTCCCTGCCCCCAGCCTGAGAGAGGCAGAGCCCCTTAGTCACCCGCTCCTTTAACCCCCTCCTGTCTGGGTGAAGAACAGATGCCAGAGGGCGACCTACATGCAGAGGCGGAGCCAAATCCAAAGCTGAACAGCAGAAGTTGTGCGAACAAAGAAGAGAAAGGGAAATCTCTCCCAGCAGCCTCAGGAGCAGCGGATTAAATCTCCACAATCAACTTGATGTACCCAGCATCTGTGGAATACCTGAATAGACAACGAATCATCCCAAACTTGAGGCGGTGGACTTTGAGAGCAACTGTAGACGTGGGGTTTGCTGTATGCAACTGACTAGATTCTGATTTATATGTTTATCTTAGTTTAGTTTTTAGTGCTTGTTATCATTGGTGGATTTGTTTATTGCTTTGGTTGCTCTCTTTTTTTATTTTTTTTTATTACTTTTTAAATTTTAATATATATTTGTTAATTTTTTATTTTAATAACTATATTTATTTTATTTTATTTTTCTTTCTTTCTTTTTTTTCTCCCTTTTGTCTGAGCTGTGTGGCTAACAGGGTCTTGGTGCTCCAGTCAGGTGTCAGGCCTGGGACTCTGAGGAGGGAGAGCTGAGTTCAGGATATTGGTCCACCAGAGACCTCCCGGCCCCACGTAATATCAGTCAGCGAGAGATCTCCCAGAGATCTCCAACTCAACGCTAAGGCCCTGCTCCACTCAACAACCAGCAAGCTCCAGTGCTGGACACCCCATGCCAAACAACTAGCAAGACAAGAACACAACGCTACCCATTAGCACAGAGGTTGCCTAAAATCATACTAAGTTCACAGACACCCCAAAACACACCACCGGAAGCAGTCCTTCCCACCAGAAAGACAAGATCCAGGCTCATCCACCAGAACACAGGCACCAGTCCCCTCCACCAGGACACCTACACAATCCACTGAACCAACCTTACCCATTGGGGGCAGACACCTAAAACAATGGGAATTATGAACCTGCAGCCTGCGAAAAGGAGACCCCAAACACAGTAAGATAAGCAAAATGAGAAGACAGAGAAATACGCAGCAGATGAAGGAGCAAGGTAAAAACCCACCAGACCAAACAAATGAAGAGGAAATAGGCAGTCTACCTGAAAAAGAATTCAGAATGATAGTAAAGATGACGCAAAATCTTGGAAATAGAATGGAAAAAATACAAGAAACATTTAACAGGGACCTAGAAGAACTAAAGAGCAAACAATGATGAACAACACAATAAATGAAATTAAAAATTCTCTAGAAGGAATCAATAGCAGAATAACTGAGGCAGAAGAACAGATAAGTGACCTGGAAGATAAAATAGTGGAAATAACTACCACAGAGCAGAATAAAGAAGAAGAATGAAAAGAATTGAGGACAGTCTTAGAGACCTCTGGGACAACATTAATCGCACCAACATTCGAATTATAGGGGTCCCAGAAGAAGAAAAGAAAAAGAAAGGGACTGAGAAAATATTTGAAGAGATTATAGTTGAAAACTTCCCTAATATGGGAAAGGAAATATTCAATCAAGTCCAGGAAGTGCAGGGAGTCCCATACAGGATAAATCCAGGGAGAAACACACCAAAACACATATTAATCAAACTATCAAAAATTAAATACAAAGAAAAAATATTAAAAGCAGCAAGGGAAAAACAACAAATAACATACAAGGTAATCCCCGTAAGGTTAACAGCTGATCTTTCAGCAGAACCTCTGAAAGCCAGAAGAGAGTGGCAGGACATATTTACAGTGATGAAGGGAAAAACCTACAACCAAGATTATTCTACCCAGCAAGGATCTCATTCACATTCGACGGAGAAATTAAAACCTTTACAGACAAGCAAAAGCTGAGAGAATTCAGCACCACCAAACCAGCTTTACAACAACTGCTAAGGAATTTCTCTAGGCAGAAAAAACAAGAGAAAGAAAACACCTACAATAACAAACCCAAAACAATTAAGAAAATGGTAATAGGTACATACATCTCAATAATTACCTTAAATGTAAATGCATTAAATGCTCCAACCAAAAGACATAGACTGGCTGAATGGATACAAAAACAATACCCATATAAATGCTGTCTACAAGAGACCCAGTTCAGACCTAGTGACACATATAGACTGAAAGTGAGGGGATGGAAAAAGATATTCCATGCAAATGGAAATCATGAGAAACCTGGAGGAGCAATTTTCATACCAGACAGAACAGACTTTAAAATAGAGACTATTACAAGAGACAAAGAAGGACACTACATAATGATCAAGGGATCAATCCAAGAAGGAGATATAACAATTGTAAATATTTATGCACCCAACATAGGAGCACCTCAATACATAAGGCAAATACTAACAGCCATAAAAGGGGAAATCCACAGTAACACAATCATAGTAGGGGACTTTAACACCCCACGTTCACCAATGGACCACCAAAATGAAAATAAATAAGGAAACACAAGTTTTAAAGGATAAATTAAACAAGATGTACTTAATTGATATTTATAGGACAGTCCATCCAAAAACGACAGAATACACTTCCTTCTCAAGTGTTTATGGATGATTCTCCAGGATAGATCATACCTTGGGTCACAAATCAAGCCTTGGTAATTTAAGAAAATTGAAATCGTATCAAGTATCTTTTCTGACTACAATGCTAAGAGACTAGATATCAATTACAGGAAAAAAACTGTAAAAAATACAAACCCATGGAGGCTAAACAATACACTACTAAATAACAAAGAGATAACTGAGGAAATCAAAGAGGAAATCAAAAAATACCTAGAGGGCTTCCCTGGTGGCGCGGTGGTTGGGAGTCCGCCTGCCGATGCGGGGGACGCGGGTTCGTGCCCCGGTCTGGGGGGATCCCGCATGCCGCGGAGCGGCTGGGCCCGTGAGCCATGGCCGCTGGGCCTGTGCGTCCGGAGCCTGCGCTCCGCAGGGGGAGAGGCCACAGCGGTGAGAGGCCCGCATAACGCAAAAAAAAAAAAAAAAAAAAAAAAAAATACCTAGAAACAAATGACAATGAAAACAAGATGGCCCAAAACCTATGGGATGAAGCAAAAGCAGTTCTAACAGAGAATTTTATAGCAATACAATCCTACCTCAGGAAACAAGAAACATCTCAAATAAACAACCTAACCTTACACCTAAAGCAATTAGACAAAGAAGAACAAACCCCCCCCCCAAAGTTAGCAGAAGGAAAGAAATCATAAAGATCAGATCAGAAATAAATGAAAAAGAAATGAAGGAAATGATAGCAAAGATGAATAAAACTAAAAGCTGCTTCTTTGAGAATATAAACAAAATTCATAAACCATTAGCCAGACTCATCAAGTAAAAAAGAGAGAAGACTCAAATCAGTAGAATCAGAAATGAAAAAGGAGAAGTAACAACTGACACTGCAGAAATACAAAGGATCGTGAGAGATTACTACAAGCAACTCTATGCCAATAAAATGGACAACCTGGAAGAAATGGACAAATTCTTAGAAAAGCAAAACCTTCTGAGATTGAACCAGGAAGAAATAGAAAATAAAAACAGACCAATCACAAGCACTGAAATTGAAACTGTGATTAAAAATCTTCCAACAAACAAAAGCCCAGGACCAGATGGCTTCACAGGTGAATTCTATCAAACATTTAGAGAAGAGCTAACACCCATCCTTCTCAAAATCTTCCAAAATGTAGCAGAGGAAGAAACACTCCCAAACTCATTCTACAAGGCCAACGTCACCCTGATACTAAAACCAGACAAAGATGTCACACACAAAAGAGAAAACGACATGCCAGTATCACTGATGAACATAGATGTAAAAATCCTCAACAAAATACTAACAAACAGAATCCAGCAGATCATTCAAAGGATCATACACCATAATCAAGTGGAGTTTATCCCAGGAATGCAAGGATTCTTCAATATATGCAAATCAATCTATGTGATACACCATATTAACAAATTGAAGGAGGAATATCATACGATAATCTCAATAGATGCAGGAAAAGCTTTCAACAAAATTCAACACCCATTTGTATTAAAAAAAACTCTCCAGAAAGTAGGCATAGAGGGAACTGACCTCAACATAATAAATGCCATGTATGACAAACACACAGCCAACATCATTCTCAATGGGGAAAAACTGAAACCATTTCCACTAAAATCAGAACAAGACAAGATTTCCCACTCTCACCACTGTTATTCAACATAGTTTTGGAAGTTTTAGCCACAGCAATCAGAGAAGAAAAAGAAATAGAAGGAATCCAAATCGGAAAAGAAGAAGTAAAGCTGTCACTGTTTGCAGATGACATCATACTATACATAGAATCCTAAAGATCCCACCAGAAAACTACTAGAGCTAATCAATGAATTTCGTAAAGTAGCAGGATACATTAATGCACAGAAATCTCTTGCATTCCCATATACTTATGATGAAAAATCTGAAAGAGAAATTAAGAAAACCCTCCCATTAACCACTGCAATGAAAAGAATAAAATACCTAGGAATAAACCTACCTAAGGAGACAAAAGACCTGTATGCAGAAAACTATAAGACACTGATGAAAGAAATTAAAATGATACAAACAGATGGAGAGATATACCATGTTCTTGGATTGGAAGAATCAACATTGTGAAAATGACTATACCAACCAAAGCAATCTACAGATTCAATGCAATCCCTATCAAACTACCAATGGCATTTTTCACAGAACTAGAACAAAAAATTTCACAATTTGTATGGAAACACAAAAGACCCCGAATAGCCAAAGCAATAGTGAGAAAGAAAAACGGAGCTGGAGGAATCAGGCTCCCTGACTTCAGACCATACTACAAAGCTACAGTAATCAAGACAGTATGGTACTGACACAAAAACAGAAATATAGATCAATGGAACAGGATAGAAAGCCCAGAGATAAACCCACACACATATGGTCACCTTGTCTTTGATAAAGGAGGCAAGAATATACAGTGGAGAAAAGATGGCCCCTTTAATAAGTGGTGCTGGGAAAACTGGACAGCAACATGTAAAAGAAAGAAATTAAAACACTACCTAACACCATACACAAAAATAAACTCAAAATGGATAAAAGGCCTAAATGTAAGGCCAGACACTATCAAACTCTTAGAGGAAAACACAGGCAGAACACTCTATGACATAAATCACAGCAAGATCCTTTTTGACCCACCTCCTAGAGAAATGGAAATAAAAACAAAAATAAACAAATGGGACCTAATGAAATTTAAAAGCTTTTGCACAGCAAAGGAAACCATAAACAAGATGAAAAGACAACCCTCAGAATGGGAGAAAATATTTGCAAATGAAGCAACTGACAAAGGATTAATCTCCAAAATATACAAGCAGCTCATGCAGCTCAATATCAAAAAAACAAACAACCCAAACAAAAGATGGGCAGAAGACCTAAATAGGCATTTCTCCAAAGAAGATATACAGATTGCCCACAAACACATGAAAGGATGCTCAACATCACAATCATTAGAGAAATGCAAATCAAAACTACAATGAGGTATCACCTCACACTGGTCAGAATGGCCATCATCAAAAAATCTACAAACAATAAATGCTGGAGAGGGTGTGCAGAAAAGGGAACCCTCTTACACTGTTGGTGCAGCAGTTGGTGAGAATGTAAATTGATACAGCCACTATGGAGAACAGTATGGAGGTTCCTTAAAAAACTAAAAATAGAACTACCATATGACCCAGTAATCCCACTACTGGACATATACCCTGAAAAACCATAATTCAAAAAGAGTCATGGGGCCTCCCTGGTGGCGCAGTGGTTGAGAGTCCGCCTGCCGATGCAGGGGATACGGGTTCGTGCCCCGGTCTGGGAGGATCCCATATGCCGCGGAGCGGCTGGGCCCGTGAGCCATGGCCGCTGGGCCTGCGCATCCGGAGCCTGTGCTCCGCAACGGGAGAGGCCACAACAGTGAGAGGCCCGCATACCACAAAAAGAAAAAAAAAAAAAAAAAAAAAAAAAGAGTCATGTACCGCAATGTTCATTGAAGCACTATTACAATAGCCAGGACATGGAAACAACCTAAGTGTCTATCAACAGATGAATGTATAAAGAAGATGTAGCACATAGATACAATGGACTATTACTCAGGAACGAAATTGGAGTTATTTGTAGTCAGGTGGATGGACCGAGAGTCTGTCATACAGAGTGAAGTAAGTCAGAAAGAGAAAAACAAATACCATATGCTAACACATATATATGGAATCTAATTTTTAAAAATGGTTCTGCAAAACCTAGTGGCAGGACAGGAATAAAGACGCAGACATAGAGAATGGACTTGAGGACGTGGGGAGGGGTAAGGGTAAGCTTAGACGAAGTGAGAGAGTAGCATTGACATATATACAACACCAAATGTAAAACAGATAGCTAGTGGGAAGCAGCAGCATAGCACAGGGAGACCAGCTCAGTACTGTTTGACCACCTAGAGTGGTGGGATAGGGAGGGTGGGAGGGAGACGCAAGAGGGAGGGTAATGGGGATATATGTATACATAGAGCTGATTCACTTTGTTATACAGCATCAACTAACACAACAATGTAAAGCAATTATACTCCAATAAAGATGTAAAAAAAAAGAAAATTGCTAGACTTAGCCCCAACGCAGCAGGTGGGAAGGTCAAATATTGTTATACCCTCTTTACAGCTGAGGAAACAAAGTCTCAAAGAGTTTAAAGGTTGTGTTAAAGGCCGTGGAGGTGAAGACAGCCTGGACCCAGCCAAGCAAGTTCCTACCTCGGGTCTTCCTGCTCACATGGACTCTCTTGGGATGCTCTTGGCCAAAATATCTGCAAGGCACACTCCCCTACTTCATTCAGGTCTCTGCTCAAACAACACTTCCTTCTCTGTCTCCTTATTAAAATGCTATGTCCCATCACTCCTTCACCCTAATACTGCTTCATTCTTGTATTAGACCATATCATTCCTTGTGTATTTATCATCCATTGAGCTTATTACTCAAATGAAAAACAGGGACTTTTGTTTTGGTCACTGCTATATCCCCAACCCCCTAAAAAGTGACTGACACATAGTTAAGTGGAAAATAAAAATTGATGAAATGATTTCTTAAGTGAATCATCCACCTGCAAATTCCACACGCATTTATAGATATCACACATACGCATAAGCATACATACCTTCTTGATACAATAGGTGAGCAAATAAGTGATAAGGTCTAAAATTACTTTAAAATGTTATGTTCCCTAGGTCTCTTGATCCATTGAGTTTGGCCCACATCCTTTCCCACTCCTTTCTGTGTTTTCAAAATCTATGTAAACTTAAAACCAAACAAGGGTAAATGTATCAAAATTATAACCAGAGACTCAGATTCAATCTCCGTATGAAATCTTCCACTGATTTTTTCTTTCACCTTAAGTCTCTTTATTGAATGTGGTACTTTTCAAATGGTTATCAATGTTAAGCATTAAATTTCAAAAGATCTAAGCTTCCCTCTGCCCAAAGCTTTTCCTTATCATAATAAAGGTATCTTGAAATTATATAAAATGTATCAATGATTCATGCCTATTACAAAACAGTGACTAAATACTAAAAGTAAAAAATTCCTAAATTTTTAGCAAAATTTTTTCCTAAAAAATTAATGCATCCTCAACTGTCCGACAGCACCTAGGGAAGTAGAAGAGTCAAATATCTCCACGATTTCAAGTTGTCAGGGAATTCATGGTTACATGTGCGCTACCATAAGAATTGTAGCTCTACATTTTCATAGTTGACACAATGGTAGTATAATTCTATTCCACAGGCCTCCTAGAGCAATAACCCCATGAGACAGAGGAGGTGGCCCACTTTCCAACATCTTTATCCTTCAGTTCCTTCAATTTGATCCAACCAAGCAAAAAAGAATGCTGACAGCATCACTAAAAAGACTTCTTGTGCATATATTCGAAAGCCTCTCAGTTGATACCAATGTAATGTTTTGGTGCAAGCCATGCTCTGCATCACCAACTCAGCTCCCAGGTCAATGCAAGTTTCACTTTCACCAAATAACAGGTCTTTCCACCACAGTCCCCACGGTGTTCAGCCTTTAGCTCTAGTTTTCTTCTTCAAGATAAACAAATCACTCGTTCCCATTCTGCAGATGAAGAAAATCATCTCCCTATGGGCATATGGGGGTGGAGTAAAAATAGACTTGGGAACTATCCAGAACACGCCCTCATTTTTACCTTAGAACATACAGCCCCAGATAAACCAAAACAGAAACCAAAAAACAAAACAAAACACAAGCAAAAACTTTCCTGGCTCAGCGAGAAGCTTATGCAATTTGTTTTCTTCTTACAGCTTGTCAGCACTTCTCTGAACTTCAGGAATGTGCAGTGTCTGCAAATCTTACGTGTCACCTTAAATGTACTTGCAGTACCACCAGAGTTATCTTGAAAGAAAGCACTGATCAGCAAGGTGGAACACCAAGCAAAGCAAAGACCTATTTGCAAGCATCTGTGTTAAGCCAGGGCTGTGGAGAAGGTAGAGTGTGGGGATCTTTCTAGTCACAGTGCCTCCTAGATGACAAAGATAAGGAGGAACTATTTTGACACCTCCCCAGAATGCCTGCTTCAACAAGCAAGCCCTGGAAATAGGAAAAGACAGGTCCCTGTCACCAACTCTCTCTCCACCCTTTTCACTGCTCTGTTTTCTCCAAAGAACTTATCATCACTGAAACATTGTGTATTGTTTATAGTCAGTCAAGTCCCAGTGGAATGTAAGCTTCATGAGAGTTTCTTGGTTTTCTGCTGTATCCCAGTACCTACAACAATGCCTGGCCACATGGTCGGTACCCCAAAAAATGTGTTTGAATGAATAGTCAACTCTTATGTGGGCTCATAATCACTATGCCATAATTCAAAGTATTGTTTTAATAACTAAAATAATTTGATATGACACTGCAATTTTTTTTTACTTTTTTCAGTGTTCTTTTACATAGAAATGTTTTTAATTCTTATGAAACCAAATGTATTGATCTTTTTTTGTAACATCCTCCATTCTTTTACACATAAGACTCCCTTCTTTCATTCTGACACAAATAGTATTTATATGTTCTTCTTGATTTGTAGGGTTTTATATTCGCATGTTAATCCTCAACTAATTTAGAATTTACGTTGGTGGGAAGTTTTCCATTTTTCCTTATTTTTTATCTTTGCTTTGTTCCCCCCCACCCCAAATATAATGAAATGTCTTCACACCATTTATTAAACAATAGAGTCTTGACTATTTTCATAATTGTATTATAATGTTGGGTGATATTTAGCATGTTGGCCAGTTAAAATCCTAAACCTTTCCTGTATGAGCTAGTGCAAAGGTATTTTTTTGGATACATGTAACTTCATCCTTGT
Organism: Mesoplodon bidens; assembly: GCF_964165515.1. Taxonomy (NCBI): domain Eukaryota; kingdom Metazoa; phylum Chordata; class Mammalia; order Artiodactyla; family Ziphiidae; genus Mesoplodon; species Mesoplodon bidens. The sequence continues at coordinate 80,849,781 of NC_138172.1, forward strand.
TCTTAAGGTGTTCATGTTATCCCTGAAAAAAAGACAAATAGCCAGGTAATTAATATAAAGTGTGATTAATTCAATAATTAAAGGCATAAGCAAGGTACTATGTGAGTTCAGAAAATTAGGTGGCTAACTCTGGTAGAGACCACCTTACAGATGAAAGCCTGTGCATTAATTACTTTTCTTTTTTTCAATCTGGACACTACACATGAATTAACACAGGCTGAGATTATTGCAGCTGATTATGAAACCCAAAAATGCTCATTGTAGGAAAAGTCAACCATCTACAAATCCAGGATTATGAATAGAGCCCCTGACCTCTAATCCAATAACTCCTTAGGGAACAAAAAGGAAATTAAATTAGTTTGGCATAATTTGTTCTTACCGGGCTCATGCTGGCTCTAAGTGATCACTTTCTTTTCTCGGTGCCTATAAACCCTTCACGATGATGAGATAACATGAGAAAGTCCCCCTCTGTTGCCCGGCACATTGACTACTCAAGGAAATGTCAGTAATGCCTCCTGCCAGCCACACGGGCCCAATTCACATTTATGCTTTGTCCCTGTTAGAAAACCGGGCAGTTCACTAGCTTCTCTCTCCCTTCTGTGCACATCCTATACACCATGATTTCTCTAAGAATATTGATGTTAGCTGAGTGCTTCATCCATGTAAGTTATTTTAGCACTCTTGAGCTTCAGGAACTTACAGTACAGTCTGCAAACAGAACAAATTTACAGAACCTTTCCTCATCTTCTCTTCCATTCAAAGCTTCAAATCTCCTCAAATGATGTCTCTTCTGAATTATAAGCCTGAAGATCATTCCATGACCCAGCACCTCCAATGTCCCAGGCACAGTGCTAGACATTTGACTTCTGGTATCACTAATCCTCACAAGTGAAAAACCTATGCATCACCCTCTCTACTTTAAATTTTTTAAATGTGAAATTTTAAAATTTACTCATAATGACTAACATTTTTGAGTGCACTTAACAGTATAATACATATATACATTGTACTTATGTAATACATATGTACATACATATATACATTATATGCATAACTGAATCACTTTGCTGTACAGCATAAATTAACACCACATTGTAAATCAACCATACCTCAATAAAATTTTTAAAAAACAGGTATTTTCTCAGTCATCACAGACACTTTTCAGCCTCCTTGCCTGGAACTATGGAGCAGATGGATCTCTGGATTCAACAAATATTTATTGAGCACAAAATAAAACAAATCCCTGATCTCAGGGAGCTTATATCTTAGGGAGATAAAGTTAAATAAATAAAACAAATAATGTGCTCTGAAAAGAAAAAGCAGGGGGAAGTGGAGCTGAAGTGTCAGAGTGGGAGGAGCTATTTCATATGGAGTGATCAGGGACCAGCCCCTCTGATAAAGGATTAGAGCAGAGGTGGATGGACTGTGAGCCAGAGGTGCTCTGAGAAACGAGATGTGTGAAATGCTGCAGGCTCAGCAAGGAGCCCAGAGAGGGCAGCCGGGCCCAGAGGCAGGAAGGCTGCACAGCTCTTCAGCCTTCCTGCTGAAGCAGCAGGACATTCACTGACGTTTCTCACTGCCTGAAGACTTCAAGTTTTCCACATGTCATAGAGAAAAGGATCAAGTAAAGTATCCAGTAGTCTATAACAGGGTCAGCAAACTACAGCCGAAATCTGACCCACCCACTGTATTGATAAATGAAGTTTTATTGGAACATCGGTTTGACCATTCACTTACATATTGTTGAAGGCTGCTTTCCATTTGTGACAGAGACTCTATGGCCCACCAAAGCTAAAATATCCTACCTGGCTCTTTACAGAAAAAATCTGCTTATTCCTGGTATATTATAATTTATACAATCAGTATAAGAGTAAGAATTGATATTGTCCAAGTACCTATAATATGTTTAGTACACTACATCTACATTCCATCAATACTGAAATATATTCAAAATAGAACTTTCTACGATTAAAAATAAATAATTACAATACAACTACCTAAGAGTCTGCAGCCTGGCAAGCAAAAGGCTATATATTGAAATACTGAAAACTGGTTCAATTCTCCTCATTTTCCAGTGAGCAATAAGCCAGGTCTCTGAAGGCTACATAAAGGCAAGTGGAAGTGAGGGTGTGTGTGCATGTGTGCGTGTGTGTGTGTGTGTGTGTGTCACCCGGGCATGCACACATACACATATACAGTCAAATCAGAAAACTGACATATACACGCTAGCCTTTTCTGCAGAGCTGACACACTGCCATTTAACCAGCAAGCACAGAACACGTTTTTCTGTTCCCAGTCACTAGTAAGAGACAAGGTTAACATTTGAAGTGATGGACTACAGCGTGTTATTTCCCCATGCAATGGACCCGTGACTGCACCGCCTTAGAAAACATTTAATTTCAGTGATTGAATACACGGGAGCTCACTTTCCCTGCTATGAACCTTTGACAGCTCCTCAGTTTCATGTACCAGGGGAACCTTTTTTTTTTCCTCCTTTTCTTTTTCCCTCCCCTTTATACCTGAAGGGAAGCAAAATGAATACGTGGTGGCAGAGAGAAAAAGAGGAAGCCTAGAGAATGAAAACTGGTTTGTAAGCATCAGTGTACTTTACAAAAGCCGTATTCACTGCCATCTGCTCTAATTACTTTTAATGTTTGGGCTACCATCTTCATACAGTGGAAATAATGATCTCCTCAAGGGTAAAAAAAAAATTTTTTTTTACAGAAACAAACAAAAGTTGACTGAATTTAGCTCCCAGGCTAAAGAAGCATCAAGCTACTTTGTAGTGAACAATCAATTAGGAAAGTGGATAGGTCTCCAATGAACACAAACAAATTGGGTCCTCTTCATGGTTCCCTCCTCCTTCCTCCTTTTCCCACCTCTTTGGAGGAATCATGCCCACAGCTCACAGAGGGCAAGGAGATGCCCAGCCACATTTCTAGGTCTGAGGTTACACCACACCAATTCCTTACATTTGGATCAGAACCAAAGCCAAGTCTTCTCCCCATCTTTGTGCTGGCATTAGACATGTCCAGTTTCGAGAAACACTGAATATAGAGATAGGTATTCTACCAAGAGTACAAATCCTCTCTCCCGGGGTAAGTTCTCCAGAGACCACCACAGACCTGAACCCCTCATTGGAAGCTAGAACTAACAGCCTCATTAAAGCCTTCAGGAATGGAAATGATCCAGAATGGGTCCCTTCCTTGGCACTCCAGGAGAACTCAGGACTCAGCAAAATATGTGGAGTTCAGAAAAACATGGAACAGATGACTGCAATGCCAGCAGAACCCTGACTTTCACAAAGGCTATCTAGAGGTCTTCTCAAATCCCCAAATTCAAGTATATTACCTGTATTAAGAATTCTGAGATGCCCCCCAGGATTCCTGCCCCCTGGTGTACATGCCCTGGATACTCCCCTCCCCTGTAGTACAAACAGAGCTGCTGAATATGATGGGATCTCACTCCCATAATTAGGTTACATCACATGGCTATGGTGAAGGAATTTTGCAGGTATAATTAAGTTCAGAAATCAGTTGACTTTGGGTTAATCAAAAGGGGGATAGACATCTCTTGTTTAGGTGAGCTCTTAAAAGAGAGATTCCTCCACTGACCTTGAAGGAGCAAACTGCCATGTTATGGAGAGGACCCAAGAGCAGCCTCTAGGACCCAAAATGGTCCCTGGCCAACAGTCAACAAGAAAATGAGTCTTCATCCTACAGCTGGCAGAAATTGACTTCGGCCAACAACTTGAATGAGACTGGAGGAAGACCCTGAGCTCCGGATGAGGATGTAGCGAGGCTGACACCTTAACTTCAGCCTTCTTAGATGTTGAACAGAGACCCCAGCTACTCTGTGCCCACACGTCTCCTGCAGAACCTTGGAGATAATAAATGGACATTGTCCTAAGTTGCTAGGATGGTGGTGCCGGACAGAAGGCCAGATGGGTCTCCCACTGCATAAGTGACTCCCAGCACACAGGAGAGGCAATACAGAATTTTTTTTCATTTATGATGCCAAGAAGTTTAACTTTAGACTTGATAGAGAACTCATTTGCTCAGGAAGAGTTAAGACTGCTAAAGAAAAACAGCAAATACCATACAACTGCTATGTCTTCACAACCTTTCTTTGTTTAGGCTGAAGAAATGCAAAACCTTCCTGACCCTGAACACAACCATGATGTGTGTCCTTTGGGAGATACTAAGAATTTTTGAAAGCCCAGATTCCAGCTTGATTTCTGAGAATAGTATTTGAATATAATTGGTATTAATAGCACTACTCTTACGCTTGCATTTCTTCCAAGGAGAGAGGTGAATCTGACTTTTTTACTCCCTCACTTAAAAAAAAAAAAAAAAAAAAAAAGCTATGCTCTGCAGGGGAAAACCAACCTCAGAAACCAGAGAAATCCAGCCTGTACCTGTATCTGGTATCTTCATCGGGCTTGACTAAATAACTTATCTCTCATTCTTTAAGGGGAGAGATTAAGGTACTTTTTAGGAAGAACAAAGGAAATGTTAATTTAGGTTTTTAGATCCCCTGATATCAAAGTAGTATCATGTTTTATCATTAAACATTCATGCATGTATTTACCTGGTATTGTCTGATGATGCAAAAGATGATTTGTTTTAAGGCTAATACCACAAAATTATCAGTCCTACTTGGGAATGAGGAAGCCCAGAAAGGTTAAATGATGGGTTTCAGAGCTGGGATGCAATCTCAAGAATCTAGAATTTGGGGAAATTGCCTGTCCCCTGCAGTGCAGATGCCTTTCTTGTATACACAGGTTGTGTTTATTAAATCATCACCATCCCCTTTGTGAACCGTCACTGGACATTCTCTATGGGCCAGGTGTTACAGGACCCTGCCCGGGACCCACAAATGCATAACTGAATTTGTAAGCTCTTAGAGCCCAGTTTCAAGTGCACTGTTCCCTTTCCTCTAAACGCATCTGCCACACACTGTCCCTTTTCAGCCAAACCCTGTTTATTGGCTCCAGATGCAATGAATCATCTACTGACTTGAGCGACATTAGAGGTAAACACCAAGGTTAAAATGTAGAGATAATTGAATAATACCAACTACCAGTAACAGCAGCCCAGGCAAAGGAGGAAATAGACCCGGAGATCTCAGATAGGGCAGTCTGATGGAAAACCTCCACTCTTAGGATCAAAACCACATGCTATTTTGACATAATGGAAAAAAATCTCTATGTTTTATTTTTCCAAATTTTCATATGCCAGTTATCAGTATGGGTAGGTGTGGCAAGCAGGCAGTGACATAATTTAAATGTCCCCATGATTGAAAATAAAACATCCAAAAATCAGCTGAACTGCCATCTATTTAGTATCTCAAAGCAGTGTGCTTTAAACTGTTTTTTAAATATATATGTGTAAGTTATTGCTTTGACTGCTGATAAATAAAATTAATGAAATATATGCATTTCTTCCAACAAACTCTTCTTCAGAGAAAACCCCATAAAGCAAAAATTTTCCAAAGCTTTTCCAAAAATTCATAAAGCTCACTATACTTTCCAGATAGCAAAATGTACTTTAATCATTTGCTTTACAGTCACCTGGCATTCACTGTATACAATGCACATCATGTATAAACATGGGTATAACATATACACATAAGTTTATACAAACACTTGAAAAACTTTCCTTATTGTGTCTTTAAAGGCAGAAAACTCAGAACCCTCAATGAATACTAAACAATCCACAGGCATAGTTATCACCCAAGAAGTTTGGAAGCTTAAAAGCCACAAAGACCCCCATGAAATGAGCCTTAAAGCAGCAGTACTCACTCTCTAGGGATCCAAGGCTAGACTAATTCAATAAGCAACATGGGAGAGCGATCAGAGGCCACAACATCTGACATAACACATGCAAAATGCCTTTCCATGGAATTCTCCCAACTTTGGGAAATTACCCTCTTGTTGAAAATCAGGACCTCAACTTGCTGAGGGTTAATTATTCACATAGCTCTGTTTTGCCTTAAGGAAATAGGAGCTTCTTCTTTCCCCATTTTCCCAATGGGAAGAAATATAGCTCCCAATAAGCCCCTCTATTACTTAGGGTTAATTAAAGCCTAGATATTTCTTCTAATATCTCATTTCAAAAAGGTGAAATTAAGGGACTGCTACAAGACTACTTACTCAATGAATTGAGCAGGGGTAGAGTCAGGACAAAAGCCAAGAGAAGTGATTTGTTCTTTCCACCAAAAGACGTGGCCTTTATTTTTTAAGTTAACATAGTATAAGGAGCTCTTCTAAAATTTTCTTGATGGACCCGTCAACATGCATTCTGGCAGCTATGAGCCACATGAATGGATCCCATGGAAAAGCTGGTAAGCACATGGCACAGCTTCCCATTAGTCCCCATTTCCTACTTCTGGACAGCTCCTCCAGATGAAGTCTCCTTTGCCTGGGATCTACCCAAAGGCGTTTTTGTTGTTTTAGAAAATTGAGAAAAAAAAATCACTTCACCTCCTTATCAATCACATGAAACAGAAAGAAATAACCTTTCCTTGTTACTCCCTCCTCTTTCCCATTATACTCAGCTAAGTGGGGTGGGAAGGTAGCTTTTAATCTGCAAGTCTTTACGTTTTTCATATGGGGCAGCCCAAAGCAAACCTAAACCACTGTTAGTTTAAAATATTTTTTAAACCTTCTGAACATATTGGGAACATTCATAGACAATGTAATGGACATAGATAATTGACACCTTGCCTAAATCCCCTAGAAACTGAGATGATAAGAGGGTACCCAAAGGATATTTTGAGAGTAGGAGGCAAAAGCAGAAAATAAATGAAGTTTAATTACTTTCTGCAAACTAAGCTAGAGATTTGGATTTTTAAAGATAGAACTTAAGCCAACATGATTTATATAAAAAATACTTCTTTGTTTTTATGTAGGGGAAATCTTCATGACATTTGGATTTGGCAATGATTTCTTCACTATGATATCAAAATCACAGCAACAACAAAAAATAGATAAATTGGACTTGATCAAATTAAAAACTTTGGTGTATCAAAGGATGCTATCAACGGAGTGAAAACGCAACCTGTGTAATAGAAGAAAGTATTTGCAAACCATATATCTGATAAAGGATTAATATCCAGACTATATAAAGAAATTCTGAATTGCAACAACAACAACAAAAAACTCTATTAAAAATGGTCAATGAACCTGAATAAACATTTCTCCAAAGATCTGTAAATAGCTAATAAACATAGGAAAAGATGTTCAACATCACTAATCATTAGGAAAATGTAAATCAAAACCATGAGCTGTCACTTGACAGCCATTAGGATGGCTATTAGTTAAAAACACAAACAAAATAACAAGTGTTGATGAGAATGTGGAGAATTAGAACACTTGTGCATTGCTGGTAGGACTATCAAATGGTGCAGCCACTTTGGAAATGGTATGGCAGTTCCTCACAACATTAAACATTGGCGTACCATATAATTCTGACCATTCCAATATTGGGTTTATACCCAAAAGAACTGAAAGCAGGGACTCGAACAGATATTTGTATATCCATGTTCATAGCAGCATTATTTACAAGCCAAAAGTTGGAAGTAGCCCAAGCGTTCATCACAGATGAATGGACAAAGTGTGGTATATCCATGCAATGGAACATTATTCAACCTTAAAAAGGAAGGAAATTCTGACACATTACACCATGGATGAACCCTAAAGACATTATGCTAAGAGAAATAAGCCAGCTACAAAAGGATAAATATTGTATGCTTTCACTTAGATGAAGTACCTATGTTGCCAAATTCACAGAGACAGAAAGTAGAATAGTGGTTGCCAGGGTCTAGGGGCAGGGAGAATGGGGAGTTAGTGCTTAATGGTTATGGAGTTTCAGTTTGGGAAAATGAAAATGTTCCAGAGATAGACAGCGGTGATGGCTACACAACAATGCCACTGAACTGCACAATTAAATATACTTAAAATGGTGAATTTCACATTATGCATATTTTACCACAATTTAAAAACTGGGGGGAAAAAGATGCTTCTTCATTTCTTATAAGGAATTTAGAGCCTCCTATCTTCTCTTTTTCAGATGAGGATGCTGGATCTCAGAGAGGCTAAATGACTTTTTCAAGGTTCTAAAACCAGTCGAAGGAATGTAGAACCAAAAATGAAGACAAGGCTGAGCATACAAGCTTGCCTTGCTGCTCTGCGGAGAGTGGGTTTGTCCCCTTGTTTCTGTGAGTGCATGTGCATGAGTGTGTCCACAAGTCCTCTGTGCTTTAGTCCCTGGTCACCTCTCCACTCCACTCGATAGCATAGAGAAATCACTTGCAGCTCCCCAGACACACTCTGCTACTTCCCACCTCCAGCCTCCAGTCCCAGAGGTGACCTCTATTACCTGTGCCCAGAAGACCTTTCTACCCTATTCCACTAGGGAAACGCTTGCTCAGTCTTCAAAAGCCAGATCATCTCCCTTTCCCTGTGAAGCTTTAGCTAGTGTCCCCTCACCCTGAAACAGAGCTGTCTCTTTTTTCTGCTTGCGCTGGGCTTTGAACTTATTGCTATAGTATTTATCTTCACAGTGTTTGGTATCTTGTGGTATTTTCTATCTCCACGCCCACCTCATCTAAGCCAAATGAGACAGATTCAAGGGAACCAATGGGAGAGCTTAACGGAAAAGGCACCAGCATTTGCTTCAGACCTGGAAAGTCTAAGCAAGAGACTGTGGCTGGAGCTACCCCGGCCCAGCAGCAGAAGGAAAAGATGGAGCTGGTTTGGGAACAAGCTGCCTGTCACTATAGGAGGAACAAACGTGACTGTGGATCCCATTAAAGGGAACGGATTGGAGGTGATAAAAAGGATTTTTCCCAAGAGGCAGACTGAACTATTGGGGAGAGCGAAGTTCCCCACCCCCAGAAAACTCAATGGGCCAGAAATGGGCCAGAATGGGCCAGAAAGAATTGTAGGCCAAGGACCTTAGTTGGAGGATTTCTGGTGACCCACAAAAAAAGCCCACGAGGAAGCTAAAAATGGTACCTCTGCCACCAGCAGTGCATTTGTTACCTTGTTGCTGTACCTGCCACATCTGATGTATAATTTTACCCTAATCCTCCCTCCCCCAGGCCAACTCCTACAAGAAGTGGGGAAGGGGATGGAGGGAAGAGAGAAATAACCACTCCCCCACCACAAGCTTCAAGCCCTCTGGGGATGGGGAAGTCCATTTTTAAACTGATAAAAGTTTGTGGCTTTGAAATTACATTGAACTGAATTGGAGTTAGATGATTATTAGAGCCTATCAAGACTACTGCATTCAAAAGCAGGTCATAAGATAAGGATGAGGTTACAGGGGACCCTGGTCAGGGCGTTTCAAAGCCAAGAAGCTTGAGAGTAAGAATGCACCTGAGAGTGTGGGAAACTAGAAACAGCCAATGGCATTATCCTTTCAAAAAACACGGCTATCAAGGGAAGGAGAGTACTCAACCCCTTTGTAGAAGGAGCCATAGCTTCGAAGGGAGATTAGGGAAAGGCTGAAGTTCTTTGGTTAAGATTAAACAGCTTATATACTGAGGAAAATGAGCTAATGGAACAAGAGAAAAGAAAGGGGATCACTGATGACCTCAAATGGTGCCGAGATGGGAGGCGGGGTGATTTACATACAACACGTGGGCAGGGATCAGCCCCTTCTCTGCTCATCCCACAAGCACTGGCAGTTCCCAAGCAACCATCCCCTTCTTTCTCATCTGCATATCCTTCCTGGATACTGTCACCACCTCCCTTAGCCTCTGTTATAACCTACCTTATGACGGCTTTCAAACTTGTATCTCAGACCCTGAACTCTCTCCTAAGCTCTAAATAGCCGGAGAGCTCCACATGTGTGGTACATGGAACAGGCAGCCATAACAAGGGTAAAACTGCATTTCTTAGCCTCCCCTTCCTACAGACTCACTCACTCTGCCATCAACACTTAGCGATGCACTATCCACCAAGGTGACAGTGTCCCCCAACTCCAGAAATACAGTCACCTGCAATTCCTCCTAACCTTTACATCCCATGGCCAACAAGTCACCAAACCGTGTCCATTCACCCCAGAAATGTCTCTTAGTTCAGGCTTTTCTTTGCCGTGTGTAGGGCAACAGGAGGTGCTCATCGCTCGCCTGGATCTTCTGGAATAAAGGCTCTGTGAGGGCAGAGAGCAGGTCTGTGTGTGCGCCTAGAGTTTAGCACAGTACTTGGTCCACAGCAGGTCTGTAATGAATCCTTGTTCATTGAACGAAGGCAGGCTGCGTGAAGGACCACCATGGTGGTGGCTGAGCTGGCCTCTCTGCTTCCACTCTGCTTGCAGCCTTCCATCCTCCTCCTCCCCACAGACACTGCCAATATTCAATATTCCCTTGCTAGAAAAGCTAACTTCATTAATTCATATTCTCTCTCTCCCTCGCTCACACTCACACACACACACACACACACACTCACAGTCACACACCTGGCCACACACCCCCTTAGAATACAGAGGTGTGAAACTGATTCCCAGTGCCTAGAAAATAAAGTACAAATTCAAATAAGTATATAACCCTCCACCCAAGAATTGGTCTCCGCAGCCTCATCTCCCACTCCTTCCGACTCCTCCACTGGGACGTGCACCATCCTCGAGCTATACCAAAAGCAACACCACCTCCTAAACACATCATGATTATGCTGATGCATAAGTCCCTTCTCTCCTGGGCAATACCATCATCTCTCAAGGTCTGGCTCCGCTTTAAATTTCCCTGCAATGACTTTCTCAGTTTCTCTTTGAGAAACTATTCTTTCCTCGGTGCCTGCCCTGCATCCTGCTCCTACTACTTTTGTGGTCCATATTTTACCTTGACGTTTACGTTGCTAGAATGTGAGTTCCACAGGGCAGGGGCTGCATCGTAATCATCTGCATATCACAAGTCACCAGCACGGTACCTGGTACACAGTGGTCACCTACCGAGTCAATTAGATCAAATTCATGAATTAGACTGGCTGTGTGAAACAGGCAGCAGCAAACAGGAGATTCAGTGCCACCAAAAACCTTTCTCTTGCCTGAAATTTTACAATTTCTTTGTCCTCTGTTAAAATAATTTAATGTTTTTCAAAAGATTGCAGACTATATTCATCAAGGCATAATCCAAACTACTGGTGCTGTGTCTGCCAGAAGAGTGCCTCCAGACCTGCTTCGATAAATTGATAGCACTTATTTGTAATGTGCAGCCCCCATTTGCATGCAAATAATTAATGTGCTGGAGTCCATAAAATTGATTTTTCTCTTAAGTTGAATATTCCACCTATAATCTTGTTAGGGTATCAATTAATGAAGTTTTACTATATTCAACCAATAAACATCTGTTGAGCCAGGTACTGTGGTAGGTCCCGAGGATAAAATGATACATAACATAATTCCCTGCTCTCAGGAAGCTCACTGTCTACAAGAAACCAACATGAAAGCCAATTCTTATAATATCACACATGCTTGTTTCTTTTCTCACAAGGGCAAAATCTGGATGTTTACAAGAGAAGATAGAAAAGATAAAAGCTAAAAAAGTCTACTTCGAAATACTTCTCAGATTATGATCCTGCTTGCAGAAAATATAATTACTTGGCTTTTAAAAAGAAATCATGCAAACTTTTAACACTCTGAACAAGAAAACCTACTCAACATGATCTCATGTTACTAAAGCCTTTACCTGGGAGTCAAATGTTATCAAAATCTATAAACAATAACTGGACACACATCCATTTAGAGATTGTAACTAGGTTTTTTTCATTTCAAGAGGGTGGACTGTTCACTATTAATGACCTTTGTTCAGCATAGCAACATTTGTCCAAATCAGTCAGCTGCTTTAAAAACCTAAATAAAATTATGGGGGGAAAAATTCCCTTATTTTTTGGAAAATGGGAGAAAGCCACAGGGCTCATAAATCTCTGATTGGGACCCATGCTTGCCCCCAAGAGGCAACTGCCACAAATCTTCAGAAGAAACCCCTGATTCAACACCATCCCCGGACACACACTCCCCCTACATACTCGTCCACCTACACTCCACGTCTGCTCTAATTGGAGTCACAGAAAAACCTCAGTGCAACCCAAGCTCAAATTCCTCAAGACAATTGTGGTCACTGAATCCAATAAGAGAACCTTCGAGATATCCACACCCAGACCATCTCTGAGGCATTTGCCCTGGGTCCTTAGGCCTCCTGCACCAAAGCTGAAATTCAGGCGTTGCTTACATGGTGCCCAGGAAGCCTCTGCAAGATTCAGGAAGGGAACACAGTAAAGCCTGCTGCTAACAAAACCCAGAATCAAAAGGGAGGCCAAGTTGATGTCAAATTTGTAATCGGCAACTCTATGATGAATTCGTTTTTCACAGACTTTAACACAGCAGGCCAGCCCACAATCACAGCTGCACGAGTAAACTGAGACCAGGTTAAAAAGTCTTTTTTGTTTTTCATTTAGTTTTCCAGTTCACCACAGTGGTGAGAACTGGCCAGACCACAAATAATGGGGGTGTAGCTTGTATTCATATTTTAATTCGAAACATCGTTATTGCGTAAACGTAATCTCCTTTGACATTCGTATTCAGACAAGGCTGGAAACAGCATCTGAACTGGGATAATCATATCCCAGTGTGTTTCTCTCACTCAAAAGCTGAACCGTCTGCCTTAACACTTTCACAGACTCCTCCAGGCCTGCTTCAAACAGACAAAACACTCCTAAAACTCAAAGAAACATCGCAACACCTTTGTAATAGGCCTATTTCCCAAGGGGGGGATAAAAGGACAAGGCAAATTAAGGGAAATGCAAAATATAAACTTGAAACCTACTGTCAATAAAACCCAAAACAAACTCGAAGCAGAGGTGAAAAAAGCAGGGGGAGGAAAAGCAATGTTCAATGGTCATCTTTCTTCTCCTTTTATTTGAGGAAGTTAAGTGTGCACAGCTCCTTACAAGCTGTCTTTGGCTAAAATCACTATTAATGAGCTTTGACATCTGAAATTCAACTGAGCATGAGCTAACAGCTTCCAGCACTGCACCACCCATGAAGCCAACTGGAAATATTTTGCTAGGGCCTAACGGTGTGTTTATTGAAAAGACACAGCTTTCAAGAGAAAGTGTTTATAGCAACCACTTTACCTGCTATCCCTGCCCTGTGATGTCTGTTTGGTTTCAGAGTTTGGGGGTCCCTCTTGAACTCATCCTCGTCACAGCTCTAATTGTTTTCAAGTCTAGCAGGAAAACATTAATGAAGCTCTTTGCTCTACAGCAACCTGGATTATAAGGACGGATCTGAGAACATGGAGTTAAAACAAAGGAGCAGGCCACAAAGAAAAAGAAGTCAGCCCTTTGGAAAGGCAAGATGACAATACTTGTGTTATTGGCAATGCCATTAAAATGATCCTTTTCCAAAGAGAGTACAGTGAGTAGACCAATGAGGCTGGAAAGATGGCCTGTGTTCTTCTTAGCTAAAATCTTGGTTCATTGAATGGAAGTGAATCCATCATTAACCAGTCAGTCATTTCCCCAAGAGAAAGGCCTAGAAGGAAGCTATTCCCTTTACTCCTCACCAGAGAAGGCTTCGGGCTCACTGACTTGTTGAAGAAGGGAGGATAGGGACAAAGAGGGAATGAACTTGACCTAAAAGGATGCTCACAGGCACCCCGATCCTGCACAGAGTCTGTGCATTCAGTCTCCAACTTCATGCTGTATTCAAACAAAATGGAAGCATCCTTCTGGATCTCCTGCCAAAGTCCTAAGAGCACTGTCCCGTGTTCAGTGATCCTGTACATATTCTTGACCTCAAGCATACCAGGATGTCAATATCAGTATGAAATTCAGAACCTCCACCCTTTCCCTGAAGCCATTGTTATGCTGGAGAATTTAGGGGTATCCTTTCCTTGAGGCATTCCCTGACCCAGCAAAGTGAAAGCAAAATTTCTAACCCAATCTAGAATGCCTCTGAGGAATGCAGACAGAATCTCAGCTACAAAGAAAAGGAAGTTCAGAATCTGTAACCTAGAAATCACATACAGTGTAAGGTTTCATTTACCAAACCAAGTTGGGCCACACCTACAACACCAAAAAGGGAAAGGCTTGAGGATGACACCAAATCTTGAAGGTAATTCAGAGGTTACAACTGGAGGAGGAGGAGGAAGTGGGAAAGGTGGGCTTTTTGTCCATAGATATTTTGTCATTACTAGATTTTATTTTCATAGAAAAACCAAGTATTATCAGACTCTAATTTCTTTTAAAATACCAAATATTATAGAATCTTTATACGTTCCCTTATTCTCACATGTTACGTGACTTCTAAATTATTTCTAAAAGTTATACAATAGGCAGAATTTTAAAATAATATATATCAACTATTAATGCATCAGAATGTACTTTTGACAGTTATTACTTAACAAATGGCACAGAGCTGCATTACCAATTTATTGTTCATCTTAGCATATTTCCAGTTATAAACGTGAGAGGGTAAAGTAAAAACTTAATGATAAACAGGAATAATCCTGTTTGGGGGGAATCTGCATAACTATAATTACTTTGTGTCTTAAGTATTAAAAAAAAAAAAAAAGCAGCAGCAGCAGAAGTGTAAGTGACATAGAGCACCTGGTCCTCTAGGATCATGAGATTAGGTCTTCATGGTGGAAGGTACATCCCAGACCTCTCACAATCTCAGTCATCAAGACTAATGAGACATGGCTCGGGGGTGGGTGGGAGGGCAGGAGTAATTTCACAAGAGTCACACACTGAACCTCATGCACTTCGTCAAGAAGTATCTTTCAAAGCTGCACTCAGAATTGTTTTACTTTGATTTTGCACATCTATCTACCAAAATTGTGTTATCTTGTCAGTCAGTGAAGAAGAGAGCAGAAGGACAGATTAGAAGGAAGTGGAGGCTGACAGCAGCCCGCCTGACAGACACCTGCAGTCTGAACAGCAAAGGAAGGGCAGGATGGGTCAGTACGGTCATGGCCATTTGGCGAGGAGCACACACCTTCCTTCTATTTCAATACTACCTCCGGCAGAAGTGTTATTTCTAAAAAGCAAAATCACTGAGGTTTATGCTAATGATCCAGAAGCATCCAGAAAACATTTGATTCTGCTGCCTAGAGTCAGTCAAAAAGGCAGGAAAGCCTTTGCTCTGTTCTAGAAGATAACATCCAAAATAAACAAGGCTCGGTATTTTAAGAGCAATGGTTTGGTTGCCCGGAAAATTAACTCCTACATTATGGCTCATTCCCCTAGAAAAATAGAAGATGAGGAGTCTGGTCCAGGGATGAAATTTGGAAGTGTCATTTATTCAACAAATAGTGGGGCAGCACCTATTAATGCCAGGCACAGTGCTGGGTGCTTGAACTCCCTGCTCCCCAGGACACGTCATCTAACAGAAGACGGGTATCACAGCAGGTATCAGGTACAGCTGTGGGTACAGGGGATGTCAGGGCACCACAAGAAAGCACCAGCCACAGGACCAGAAAGCCCTCCGGGGATGGGGCAATGCATGTGCACAGCACAGTCCCAGACTCAGTGGCTTCCTCACTCACTCAGATCCCCCCCATTTGGGGAGGACTTTCAATTGACCTGAGTTTGGAAAATATCAAAATAAACACCAAACCAACTAACTCCAGGGCTGAAGGCACGAGGCTTGGAGGAATGACAATTACAACAACAATGATGGTAAACACTGATTGAACATTCATCAGACACGGGGCACTGCACTAAGACCTGCGCTGTCATAACCCTATTTGAACCTCACAACCACCATCTGAGGCATCTATCTTATCAGTCCCATTTACAGATGGGAAAACTGAGACTTGCAGAGGCTAAGAAGGATGCCCAAGGACAAAACACTGGGAAGTGATGGGGCCAGGGCTCACTGCTCTGTTTCCAGACACAGGCACCTGTGCCCTAAAGAACAATCTAGGGCAATATAAAAACTGTCTCAATAATAGTAACGTTTTCAGAAATCTGAAATTATGGGAAAAACATAACCCCAGGAACAGAAAGAGTTCCACCAATCAAAAGTTGTAACCAATCACTTTTCTCCCCTCATGGAGGAGAAGTTCTTTTTCTTTGGCCCTTTTTTCCTGAACATGTGGACTTTCAGTATTTCTGACTCTGCAGAAGACCCTCGGGTCCCCAAATCTCAGCGATCGTTTATCTTATCAGTTAAAGAAAGAAAAAAGGTTTTCGAGGTAGCAACACGCATTCATATTCCAACTTCACCACTTACTCACTGAGTTACCTTGGCAGTCATGTAATTTCCTTGAAGTTCAGTCCCTCAATCATAAAATGGAGATTCTCCAAGAGCCATTACAATTATATATAATAATATATGGTTAACAAATATATATGAAGACCAACTCAGTGCCTGACACATAACAGGTGCTTACTTCTTGCCTTTCTCATACTTTTCCTTAAACAAAAACAAAGAGAAGATATATTTCTTAAGTTCAGTTGTTGCATCACCATTTATGGCAAAAAAAAAAAAAAAACAAAGTAGAATCAACTTTCTTGGATGATGAAAATGTTCTATACCTTGATTTTGAGTGTGGGATTCATAGTATATACATATCTCAATGAACCATACACTTAAGATATGTGCATTTTGTTCTATGTAATTTATTTGTCAATAAAAGACAAATTCTTGACAAATAAACTTTAATTTTAAATTTAGTATTTCAAATATATTAATTCTATGAGCAAGCCAAATTATACAGCATACATTTTATGGTGCCAAGCAAGAACCTGTTAAAAGCCAAAAAAATACACACTACATATTTTTCAGCTAGCCCTAAAATTTTATTCCTCCGCCTTGCCCCTACTTTAATCAATCTTGTGGAAATTTACAGGAACTACCAATTCATTGCTCTATTCTGCAAGCGCCATGTTATTGCCAACCACCACCTCCATACACCAACGGAATCCACACTGATACAGGACCTGTAAGAGGTGAGTAGCGCTTTAGTACTTTCAGAGGGTTTTCACATCTGTAGATTCATTTAAATTTCAAACTCTTTTCAGGAAGATGCTGTGAAGCACTAGTGCCATCATGTACATATGGTCAATGATGGCTCCGAGAAATCGAGCCATGAATCCGGGGCCTCTTAGTAAGATGGTCTTGGCAGAGACTAGAAACTACATCTTCCAGCATCAAGACTCATCTCTTTCCATTACTCTGAGGAAAGGATGGGAAAACAAGTCCTCCAACCTGTGCCAACTAAAGATGACCCCGCCCAGTACTGGCTAGTGAGAACCAATATCGTAAGGCCAGGAAGTCACATCATTCAACTCCTCTGGCCTTAGAAAAGGATGGATTCTGCCTAAAGCATATTTCTCCACTCTTTCCAGAGTTGCTTTTGGGGACCAATATTTTTATATCCAACATGATTCTTCTCAAAGGAGAGCATTAATGCCACGGATCCAGCCCAGTCTTCAGGCCTTTGGCCCTGGAACCATCTTACCTTCTACAAACACTCTATGGGGGAAGAAAAAAACTAAAATTTTCCAGGTCAAATAAAAAGAAAAAATTCATAATTAAAGCCATGGTCTTTTAGACCAAAAAACTCAGTTCTCCCTTCTTTTCTTTTCTCCCTGCAAAATGTATTTCAAGACTAAAAGAGCCAATTAAAAATTCTACTATCATGAAGCAGAATTTTGTGGATGCAGCAGTACTGAGCAAAAGCAATTATATTCCTGCCTTTCCAAAAATGTATAAAACCTACGCCTACAGGTGTGTGTGTGTGTGTGTGTGTGTGTAGGAAGGCAAGAGAGTTATTACAGAATTGAATTCACATGTCTACCACAAATCAATTAGTAATACCATATTATAATGACATATTTTCCATTATCTAGAGGAATTTCATTTTATTTGTTTTGTACCTTTTACACTTGAATTGTTATTATTTCACAGACAAAGTGGGGGGCTAATTAAGGCCTTTAATTTCACCTCTCCAAGGCATTTTTTTAAAAGGCTTAACAATCCGGGTTTCCCTGGTGGCGCAGTGGTTGAGAGTCTGCCTGCCGATGCAGGGGACGTGGGTTCATGCCCCGGTCCGGGAGGATCCCACGTGCCGTGGAGCGGCTGGGCCCGTGAGCCATGGCCGCTGAGCCTGCGCGTCCAGAGCCTGTGCTCCGCAAGGGGAGAGGCCACAGCAGTGAGAGGCCCGCGTACCACAAAAAAAAAAAAAAAAGGCTTAACAATCCCAGTCAGACCATTAGAAAAGTTCAAGAGAAAAACGAAGGATCTATGGCTACATCTGTTAAATTCTCCAGAATAGCTCAAGGCCTGTGTTAATTTAAAGAAAATGGGAGAAGGAAGGGAGAGAGAGAGAGTGAGGAAGAAAGAAAATAAAGAGAGCAAGAAAAAGAGGGAGGAAGAAAGGAAAGAAAGAGAGAGGGAGGAAGGGAGGGAAGGAGGGAGAGAGGGAAAGAAAGGAGAGAAAGGGAAGGAAAGAAAAGGGAACAAGCCATCTCACTTATCCATCCACGCATCTCGCAGCCGCTTTTATTGTTATTTATTTATTTCCTCCCCTTTGGAGCCAGATCCTTTTTTCTCATTTACTCCGACAGAGACTGTCCTCCTGGATTGACCTTTTATTCTTTCCTTTTCCTTCACCCCTCAGGGCTATTGCCCTCGTGCCAGTAACTAGATAACACACTCTATCAAAGATTTTTTTAAAAACTCATTGGGCAGGCACTAGGGCTGTTAGTGGCATCAATCGTGGGCTGACACGGGCCGGGGTCAACCATTTATCTCTGCGCGTAGCCTGTGGTTACCGGGCAGCCATCTTGACTTGCAGATGTCACCTCCCCAGCCTGATAACATCTGCTTCTGAGTCGTTTTCTTCCCTTGTTTGGCCTGTTTCTTTGTTTTATTCCACTGGACATCTTTTCATACAACATCTAGGTAGGAGTGAGTGAAGCCCCTCACTTTTTTCAGAGCCTTTTCAAATTCCAGAGCCAGGGAAACAGTTATGGGCTGGGAAAAGAATCTGGCTTTCCGGGCCAAATTTTTCAAAATAAAACTGAAACACTTTTGTTCCTTAGGAAATTCAGCCATGCCCTTGAAGTTAAACTAAACTCACAGAGTGTTGTTCTAATTCCACTAGACATGAAATTTTAGTAAAAGATTTCTTTCAACTCAAATCTATTTCCCATGCTACTCCATCCTTTTCTTGTCTTGTCTTCTCCTCACTGCCCCGGACCCATACCATTTGCTATCGTTTTGGTAACTTATTCAGCAGGCAGCATCATAGTGAAAAGAAAGTTTCACATGAGGCAGACTGCATTTCTAAATCCCAGCTCCAACATTTCAGCCATGGGGCCTTGGACAAGTCTCTCAACCTTCAGAAGGATCCATTTCCTGATCTATAAAATGGAGCTAATAATGTCTACTCATAGTGCTGTGAAAATAATGCACACAAAATAGTCACATGCCTTATGCCCGTCACATATAAAAGCTCAATATACATGAGCTACTATTTATTGCCTTAAAGTTAATAAATAGTCACTTAGCTGCTCAGGCAATGGAATTTGGTGGGTACCAAGCATGGCTCAGCCCATACACGAAAATCATCATCACCATCTATTTTCCTACCATTATAACCATTTATTTGTCTCCAAGAATTCTGTTATAAAATGCAAACATACCTGGAGAGTTTTGGATTTTATGAACTTAAACCTTAAATAGGAGTTGAAGTTGATTAAGAAAGGCAGACAGAAATTTTTTTAAAAAAAGAAAAAAGAAGAGATGCTCAAAGGGGAAACTTTATATATAGATATAATTTTTAATCTAAACACCCTTATGTTCCTATAAAATCGAATAAATGTGAAACGTAGTCATCCTTTTCACAGCATTTTGTACTCTGTCTGAAATACTAAACTACGAGAGATTCCCAGGTTAAAACTTACCTTCATCCTCAAAATTCCCACTAGCAGATTCCCCTTTCAAAATTAACCCATATAAAATACTCTTCCATTCAAACTTAAAAAACAAAAGTAAGTAAGTTGATAGCTGTTGAAGGTGGAAGATGGGTACATGGAGTTTATTATGTTATTGTCTCCACTTTAGCATATTTGAAACTGTCCATTTAAAAAGTTAAAGAGGGCTTCCCTGGTGGCGCAGTGGTTAAGAATCCGCCTGCCAATGCAGGAGACATGGGTTCCAGCCCTGGTCCGGGAAGATTCCACATGCCACAGAGCAACTAAGCCCATGTGCCACACTACTGAGCCCGTGTGCCACAACCACTGAAGCCGCGCACCTAGAGCCCATGCTCCACAACAAGAGAAGCCACCGCAATGAGAAGCCTGTGCACCACAACAAAGAGTAGCCCCCACTCGCTGCAACCAGAGAAAACCCCGCATGCAGCAATGAAGACCTAACGCAGCCAAAACTTTTAAAAATAAATTAAATAAATAAATTTTTTAAATAAATAAAAAGTTAAAGAAAAAAATGGGCCCCAATAAATATATTACCTTATATAGGCCAACTGCACTGCTCTTCCCAATTGTACCATTGAAGTGTGTGATACACAGTAAATAATACGGTCAGTTTTCCACGGTGCTGATACTGAAAGGGATGGTTTCTTAGGATGGAACAAAGAAGTCTTAAAAATTGTCATTAAAAAGTCATAAAATTTATGGATAGGTATATAGTCATAGACGTGAATATATCGCCCTCACGCACTGCCGACATTGAACCTATGACCCTTCCAAGTTTATTCATCCAACATACAGAACATGTCTTTTAATTACTTCACCAAACTACCATACGTCTACACTCAGTGCCTGTAGACACTGAACTCAGGAGTG